>NC_081822.1:30808333-31421666 GCF_030704535.1 Vitis vinifera
AATAAGTATAATTTATAATAAAAAAAATTCATAAATTTTATATTTTATTATTACGAGTGATAAACTTATATTTTATTTTATATAACATAAAAAGAAAAATGCAAAGAATTGACATTAAAATATTTTTATTTAATTTTATAATTAAATGGATGCAATAGTATAGTATTAAAACCCGACCTAGATTTTTATTTTATTTTTCAAAAAAGAAACAAATTACTAACCAACCACACAAATATCATCCCTTTTCATCACTATTCAACAAAGAATATTAATCATTACTAAAACAAATGTTATATACTCGGACATCCTTAATAAGACAATTTAGAGATAAAAATAAATGATTTTGAAGCTGAGTTTCAAAAAAAAATTCAAAGGCAAAATTGGTTCAACTTTTACCTTTTCTCCTCTCCCCTCACACCATTTATATATATATAATTAAATAAAAAATTATTCTAATTCAATTTTATTAAAATTTTTCCTTTTTAACACATATAAAATTAAAAGTATTTCTCATAAAAAAAAAGTTATAAAACGTTTATAATATTATTATTTATAAATTTTATTTAGATAAAATTTAAAAATATTAAAAAAAACTTGTCTTAAACTTGGCTTACCTTGCTATGTTTTTTTTTTATTATTATTAATATTATTTTGATATGACAATGAAAATAGGCCTAAATAATTGAGATGGGATGTGATGGGATGGGATGGTACGGGACGACTCACGAGCCTACATTGTTGCCATCCACCCATTTCTTTATCAACTTTATAAGGATAATTATCCTTTTATTCCAGCAGCTTCAAAGAGTCTGACAAATATGATGGAGAAATTGAACTCTTTCGTATAAAGTTGATACAGGAATAAGGGTGATTATCCTTTGCCCATCTACCCATTTCTTTTATACCAAAGTCCTTATAATTATCCTTTGAAGACCTTACTTGCCCTTCCTCTTTTTATTTGATTTGATTTGATTTTTTAATTTTTAATTTTTTAAATTTAATTTAATTTTTTATTTTTATCAATCCTATATCAAACCATCCTTTGATCATCCATTATCAGCTACTAATTGTATAGAAATATCATGTTTTGAAATGTCAACAATATTTGAAAACCCAAATTACCTTTGTTGATTATGAATAACCCTATGATCTTCTCCTTTGCCCATTCATTATCAAGCATTAATTTTAGGAGTGTTTGTGTTTTGAGTCTTTTAGTAACTTTTCTTGATGATGAGTTACACGATGTTTCTCGTCCAACTGCTCACTAATAGGAAGAAGCAAAGATTCAAACATATATAGATTTGTTCTAATTACAAAGATAAAAGCAAGCTAGATTCAGATACATTCCAATCAATCTTGACTCCAGATATCAGCCAATTTGGCAAGGGCAGTGGTGGATGAACCCCCCTCTTTCCATGCTGCCAAAGCCATCTCTCTCATCTTCCTGCTTCTTTCTCTCAGCTCCCTCCCCTCTTCACACTCCATCAACTCTCTCACTCTCCTCTCCACCTCAGCTCCACTCACAAACATATCCTCATCCCTCTGCTCCACTCCAATAGCCATCTTCATATCCTCCACAAGAACAGCCTTATTCAGATGCTGCTCAGCATATAGAGGCCATGCCACCATTGGCACTCCTGCGACCACTGCCTCCAACACCGAGTTCCACCCGCAATGGGTTACAAATCCACCCACCGATGGGTGATTCAACACCGCCACCTGCGGCGCCCATGACTTCACCACCATTCCCCTATCCTTGGTTCTTTCCAGGAACCCCTCTGGCATTAGAGCATCCAAATCAACATCGGCCGTCACTGCAATCTGATTGCTTTTGTCGTTGGATGGTGGGTTCTTCACCACCCACAAGAATCTCTTGCCACTTCTTTCCAGTCCATTAGCTATCTCCTTCACCTGAGCGGGCGAGAACGCTCCGTTGCTCCCGAAGCACAAGAAGACAACACTCTGAATTGGCTGTGTGTCAAGCCAGGACAAGCAGCCATGGCGAGCTATACTACCAGCACTATTGCTTTCATCTTCACCAGTATCAGCAATCAAAGGGCCGATGCAGTAAACTGGAGGAGTTGGCCCATTGGGAACACATGTTCCCTCCCTGATTGTCTTAACGGCTATTGGCTCCAGGTCATCGATTGTATTTATCAAAAGTCCATCGGATTTTGGCAAAAGCTCTGAGAAGTGTAGCATATCATAATAGGCGGGGTCGTCTCGGTTGAGCCATGGTTGAAGCATTCGAGTGGCTTGTAGCGGAGGCAACCCAGGAAAGTCTATAAAGGTAGTGGGCATGTCCTTGAAGCTCTTATTGCTGGTCTCATACTGTTTGTGAATTGTCGGAAAGTAGAGGAAAGCCGCAACAGCAGCAGCACTGCCGGTGAGGAAGTGGAAAGTGGGAATTCCAAGGTCACGAGCAACAGGAAGAGCTGAAGCGCAAAAGTAGTCGATGATGAATGCCTGAACAGTGGAAGTTTTGGAGAGTTGCTGGAGAGAATGGAGGACATTAGAGGCACTGAGACGGAAGAACTCAAAGAAGACAGCGACGATACTGCGAGTGGAAGAAGAGGTGTCGACCGAGAGATAGGGGAAGCGGTGGAAAGAGATAGAAGGATTGGTTTGGGAGATGTGGTCAATGTAAGAGGTGGTGGCCGGGGTGTCAAAAGGGCCAGTGGAGAGGAGAATGGTGATGGAGAATCTGTGGGAGTAACGGCGAAGGATGAGCTTGCCTAGCTCTATCATGGACACCACATGGCCGATGAGTGGAGCTGGATACAGGACTATTGCATCATCCATTGTTGCTTAGTGTTGGATCTCTGGATTGAACAATCTTAGAATGAGAACTTTCAGATGACCTCAGTGTTAAGCTCAGTCAACGCATTATTGAACCAATAGTCTGCATCAAAGTACGTGCCGACATTTTGTTCCCGTGCCACACGTTGCCTGTCAACAGCTCCATTAAATTATTGGTTGTAGATGCACCTAAAAATGGTAGGAAATTATGAGTGATATATCACCTTAACTATAAGGCCCCACACGACCACACTCCACCCATTTACTTGTGAACCCACCAACTAAAACAACCAACCGTTAAGTCTCCACTTGACCTGTCATATAATTCTAAGTTTTCATTTGTTTTCTTAATACATTCTTCGTAAAAAAATGGAAAATTAAACTGATAGAAGGAACTGCTTTTGTGAATTCCAATTATAAAAGTCAATGAAGAAAACTTATTGCCATTAGAGACTATTTAAATGACAAAATAAATATATTTAAATGGAGTAATCTTGCAACTATGGCTTAACCTTTTTTTTTTTCCTATGAAAATTGAACTTATTTTTAGAAAATGAAAAAGAGTCAAATTTATTTTTTAGATTTTCAAAGATGCCAACCTTCAAATATTGATAATTCTTAGAAAAAAGAGATTTTTTGAGATTTTTTTTTCTTTTCAAAATGCCTATCTTTCTTTGACGAACAAACTCCTCTGCAATATAATAGGTTTCACGAAGGAGCAAGAAGCTATGGTGGTGAAGTGATGGAATTCAATGAAGAAGAATGCTGGAGAGTTGGGTCTAAAATTCTTCTTGAAGTAATTCAAATTTTCCTTATTCTTCTCTACACATTGATAATTACCTTATTTCTTGATGATATATAAAAATTGAATAAAGCTTTGGTTTTTGATTGGGAAGTGTTGGATTCAATTTTTGTAGAATAATTGAGATTGCTCCATAAGCTAAAAACTATTCTCATTCTTGAAAGACTCAAAGGTTCCCCTGGAGAAGAACCCAAAGCTCAAGTCCTATGCCATGATTGTTTTTTATTTTTATTTTTTATGGTTGGTTACTCTTCTCCCCACCTCCAAATGGGTTATTAAAGATTACCATATACAAAATTTGAGGATTATGAACATTACAATACTTGGAAAAAAAAATACTCTAATCATCTATAGGTGTGAACCTTTATAGCTCAACATATAGGTGAGCTTTTGAACCAAACCCCACCAAGATAGAATATGTGAATTATATAACTATTGGATCTTATATTATAAATTTATAATGTTCTTACAAAAAATGAAAAGTGCCCTCCAATAATTTTCTAGTGGTCTAACATGCCTCCCTTGCAACCATCCAAAGACCACATTATTGGTCTTCATCAACTACCTTTTCTTTAGTCTCTTGTCATTTGAAAATCACAAAGTAGTCAACATGGTCATACAAAATTTACATAGTTTATAAGAGGGATAATCTTTGAAAATATTTTTCAAACAAATCTTCTCATTATTCCCATCCAACCAACTTCAACCATGAAAAATACATGTCTGCATATCAAAATATTAAATTACAAGCTGCAAGATTTAACAAATTTTCCACATTTGATTCTTTTTGTAACTTCGTGCAGACTTGTGAATCAACTATTCAACATTGAAAAGCCAACAAAGTGACAATGAGAGACTCTACCTCAAAGAAATCAGGTGTTGTTCACTACAAATCTGGTGTCCTTGATGACCACTATGAGGTATATATAGTTATTATAAAGTATATGAAATTTTCAAGATGCTATAACTCTTTCAATTTAATGATTTGCAAACAATTTTTGAACCCAAAAAATAAATTATTCGGATCATATAGGTTACAAAGTTTGCATTGTTGGAAACAATAAAGGAAGCAGTTCCTGAAATGTGGTCACTAACAAGCTAATGATTAGTCGGTTGCTACTATCAAATCAGAGATGAAGTTGTCCTCTTACACATATGTGATCGAATCATCTATAAAATAAGATTGAATGAATGTATTGATACACAAGAGCTTGTTTGTTTTGGTTGAGTTTTTGGTTTGTTCATTAGGTGTGTGTTGGAATAAATATTTGAAAAGGTCTTAGTTTGAGAAAAGAGATACTTTTTCTATTATGTTTTGTTTGGTTGAAAGAAAAGGAAATTTTAAGATTTTGTTCCACCTTTTTACAGATTCTTCAATCTTCCTTGCAAAAAAATGGATGGTAGGAAAAGATTAAGGGTTAGACTAAAGTGATCTTAGAATCTAGAAGATGAAGCCATAAAAGAATGTTAGTAAAATAACATTTCCCATGCCACCAATATTCAAAAACCAGATGTCACTAAGGCATCATCATCAATTTTTGCCAAAAATAAATAACCCCATTTTATAAGGAACGGGATTTCATTTCTTGCAAAACAAACATGATTTCATTTCTTTTGGTTTAGATTTGTTCTTTGTCCATTGTCCATTGTAAGATTAACCAACTATCAAGACAACCTATTTTTTCTTATTCAATCATGCTTTGCAACTTTTTGGACATAATAAAAGCATGGAATATGACTTAAAAATGCAGAACATGTTGCCTAATGCCTTCTTTTACACATCTAAAGGATGATGACTTAAAAACATATAATTCTAAAAATTGATAAAATCTTTTGAAGTAAACACTAGTGATTTGAACATAAATTTTTCGTAATAATTCTTCAAATCTAACTTCTAAGAATTTAGAGATAAGCTACATGTAGAAGTGCAGATTGTGCTAAATAATGGATTCCCTTACAAATTGATCAAATCTTACTATTTTTGCAATTTGGGTAGGTTATTTATCTATCGATATGTCTGATTCGAGAGTGGGTTAGGAATTCTTAACCTATGCCAAGCGGGATTATCAAACAAAATAACTATTTTAGAGTTTGTACTATAGAAAATAGTATACTAAATGTTAATTTTAACCCATGAGTGCTTTTTGCATTTGCAATGATCATTTCCCTTGGATGAACTCAAATTAAAATAATAAGAATAAAGCGGTTAAGATATATCCATTGTTCTAACTTGTTTTTCCACAAGGAAATTTTTGCTTCTATTATGTGAACCAATACATAAGCTTATTGGAAGAATCCATTGTCCCTCAACAAACAAACTAGATAACATAACCTAGGACTGCACTACTCAAGCAATACATCAAATATATGAATTTAAAAGTACATATAATGTAAAAACCTATAACAAAAGCATGTTTGGATTTTACAAAAATAATAGGATATTATTTTTGCTTTATCCAAGTGTCAATAATTGATTTCACTTGAACGTCGGATTCTTCTGAAAGAATACTCCACAAATCTTCTGTCTTTGCATTTTTGCCACCCTCATGGACCTCTGCTTTGAAAAACAGCTAAAAGGTAAAAATGAACAAAAAAAAATGTTATCTATCAATCATCACAAAATAAAATAGTCTAATTCAGGAAGTGTGGATAAGGATGACTACAGAGTAAATGATATACTCTTGATGACTAACAATATTGTGCTGTAGAGGAATGCACCATAGGCACAAGTAATGTAGAGAAATAAACACTTTTGAACATTTCATCAGTTCCTACTTTAAGGGGGAAGACATAAGTTTGCATACCACCATGACCAAACAATCTAGAAGTTTATTCCCAATAGTATGACCATTCTTGCAGCTGTAGGGTATGAAAATGAAATTTGCATAAAATTTTCAAATGACTCATAGGGTAAACATCATCTACTTTAAGAAGAATGCAAACAAGACCATATGCATAATGTTAGAAGGCTGTGAAAAACAATATTTTTAAGATAATTAAAAACTAGGTAAAAAAAATAAATTATATGCAAGTAGAAATCAAGTATAGTAGCCAATTTACAACAAAAAAGCAAGGCATTCTGTGTGGGGTCATAGTATGAGTGATGTAGAACAAAGCCTATATAACTACAATCATAATTAAAATTGTAGTAACTATGATATTTCCACAATCATAATTAAATACTTAAACACTTTCTTAATTGATCTTGAAATCATGGATTGTATCATCATTGAATGCCAAAGATAAGTCCTATGGTGGACAAAGGAACTACGTAAGGTTCACAAATGAGGTACCTATGGTGCACAAAGGTAGTACTTAAGGTGCACTAAGGCAGTACACATGGTTGATTAAAGTAGTACCCAATGTGCATTAAGGTAGTACACAAAGTTGATTAAAGTAGTACCTAAGGTGCATTAAGGTAGTACCTAAGGTTCACCAAGGCAGTACCTAAGGTTCACCAAGGTAGTACCTAAGGTTCACCAAAGCAATACCAAAGGTTCACCAAGGCAGTATCTAAGGTTCACTAATGCAGTACCTAAGGTTCATCAAGGCAATACCTAAGGTCTATTAAGGCAGTACCTAAGGTCCACTAAAGTGGTAACTAAGGTCCACTAAGGTAGTACCTAAGGTTCACTAAGGTACTATCCAAGGTTCACTAAGGTACTATCTAAGGTCCACTAAGGTAGTACCCAAGGTTCGTTAAGGTAGTACCCAAGGTTCATTAAGGTAGTACCCAAGGTTCACTAAGGTAGTCCTTAAGGTTCACTAAGATAGTACCCAAGGTTCATTAAGGTAATACCTAAGGTTCACTAAGGTAGTATATAAGGTTGCTTAAGGTAGTACCTAAGGGTTACTAGGGTAGTATCTAAGGTATAGTCACCACTATACCAAAGGTGAACTAACTGACCACACCAATTTAACACATAATGCCATGCTCAATTCTATGTAGAACCGAATATGTTGTAAGTTCCGTTCGGATTGAAAACCACTTATGGGTCCTACGCTTAACAAACTAACTGCCTAAGATTGGCAAATGAACACCAAATGTTCACAAATGAAGTAACTAATGTTCAAAAATGAAGTTTGCTAAGGTTCACACAAGTAATACTCTAGGTATGTTAAGGTAGTACCTAAGGTTCACTAAGGTAGTACTTAAGGTTGATTAAGATAGTACTTAAGGATGGTTAAGGGAGTACCTAAGGGACTGTCAGCACTAGACCAAAGGTGAACCAACTGACCTCACTAATTTAGCATCTAATGCCATGCTCAGTTCTATGTGGCACCAAATATGTTCTAAGTTCCATTAAGATTGAATGCCACATGTGGGTCATATGGTTCCACAAACCGATTGCCTAAGGTTGGCAAAAAAGCTACCCAATGTTTACAAATGTTGTGATTATGGCTCATAAATGAAGTTTGGGGCTTCACATAAGTTAGTACCCAAGTTTAAGTAAGATAGTACCTAAGGTAGATTAAGATGGTACCTAAAGGTTACTAAGGTAGTACTTAAGGTATAATCACCACTATACCATATGTTAACCGATTGACCACACTAATTAAACACATAGTACATTAAAGTATACATCATTGATTTTGGCAAATTTAATGGAAAAAATAATAAAAATACAATAATTTGCCTCAATCTAGTTGTGCTCCATCATTTAATAGATGTGTCACAAGGCCTACAATCATCATCTATTTTCCCTAACTCCACACATCATGTGTAGTGCAATTATGGCTTTTCCTTAAGCCTAATTAATTACAAAATTGTTGACCTTCAATTAACACGTTGCAAAAGCATGTTATTTAACTTGAAATTCATCAAAATGAAGCTTGAACTCCATGTATAGTTATACTGTCCACAAGGTATATATGCAATTCCAACACACACATACACTTCGATCCCTTATATTTATTCAACACCCTTTAAATTCTAATTTTTTATTCATTGGCTAGGAATTTTCCTCTTTGTTTCTTCTCCAACCATGAAAATTCTCATTCTCATGCTTATATGTACAAAACCAATGATCTTATAAAAATGTACAAAACCAATAGTTCAACAACCAAAGATTTGCAAAATGTAACCCTCCTCAACTTTAATAGGCTATAAAGAAAACAATTTAAAACCTCCTATAACTAAGTCTATTGATGATAATCTTCCAAAAGTTTCTAAGCAACTAAGGATTACTCCAACTCTTTAGTGAATATAGCCTAGGTTTCCCATAATAAGTAGTAATAGAGATTGCGATATTCACAACAACAAATATTAAATAATGATAAAAATGATGGTAATGACAATAATGATAAGTGACACTACCTTTAGAAAGAATTCAATTTCATGTGTAAACATAACTTTTCTGAGTGAAACCATCAACATGAAAGTAGCATACTCACAACACCAAACAAATAACTAGCACCACCACCATTAAAAATGTTTTTTATAATTTCAATTTGTTGAAAAGTCTTAAAATAATGCATGATGCAACAATTTAAGCAGAAGGATAAAAGAAGTGCACCTCGAATTACCAATATGGCAATCCCGTTTGTCAACCTTTAGACTTAACCAAGGATGAAAATATCTGTAATTACGGATATATTGGTACTTCGATTTTACGGATATATCGGATATATCAGTGGATATTTTGGAAAAAAATATCGATAGGCTTAAAATTGTCAAAAACTCATGAAAATGTAAGGAAAACCTCATAATAATATAATTAGAAGTATAATAGACATTTTAAAGTTATTTTATTGAAAAAATTTGATATATGTATAACATGATTTATCATATTTGATAATAATATTGTATGCATCGATAAAAATATGAATTTTATAAGTGTACATTTATTATTAAATTACATCTAATATTATGATATTTGATTATAATATGTCTAATTTTAAAATATCTATTAATATTAAAATTATGATCCATTTAATTCAATTGTATTAAACAATATAAAATAAATTTTATATATATATATATATATATATATAATTTATTAATATTTAATGATATTAAAAACATTATGAAGAAAATTATATAATTTTTATATTTTTGGTAATCAATTAAAAGAAAATTTTGCATTTAATTATAAAATAATTACAATTAATTTGCTCTTTAAAATATTCTTTTAATATTTTCTTTATATAATGAGTTTAAGTATATGTAAGTTTAGTGCACAATATATAACAAGGGCAAGTTTGCTCAGATGGCAAGTGGAGTGTACCCCAAACCTTTTGGTTTGGGGTTCAAATCCCCTCAAAAGCAAAAGGAGAAGGCACTGTAGCACAGTGACTTCACTTTAGCGCGTTTGACTTCCGTTGACCACGCGATATATCGCCAAAATCGTCGATATAATATTTCTCCATGAAATATCGTGTCAATACCCTCATATCGCAATATTTTCCTCTTTGGACTTAACCCAAAAGTTTTACTAGATAATCCTAGAAACAACGCCATATTTAACCTGAATAATTACTATCTCCATAGATACTCTCAATTCGAAAGGGAAAAAAGAAGAAGTCATGTTTAGGTGCTAATTAACATCTTTTAAAATAAATATCTAAATTCAATCAATATGCAGTTAGCATGATCACTTGATCAATATCATCATTTATTTTTGCTTCTGTCGTAATCCTCAAGAAACTAGGACAATGAAGTCAAATTAACACAATGTATACTACAAATTGGGGGTAATGAGCTGAAAAGAACTGTTATTGAATCAAATGAACATTTAGTTGCACCCCAAATGAATCTTAATCTAGGTTTACATTCTCACAATGTACAACGACCTCGATCTCAATAGAACCAATTAACAAGATATCAAAAAAGTATTGTTAGCAAACAAAAGGAAAAAAAAAAAACGAAGTTGTGGACAAAACAAAATTCAATTCAACCTGAGATAAAAGAATGAAATAGATGAAGGCATGTTGTGAGAAACAATAGAGAAACTCAAGGAAACTGATATAGCTTAAGCCACCATTTCGTCTCTTTATTATAGAGAAAGCATTGTTTGTGAAGGGACAGACGATGCTACCAAATTGAAATTGGGTAATACCCAATGGGAAACTTATGTTTGGAAATGAAGGAGCTTGGAAAGTGCAGTGCGACTGAAACACATGTAAAGAAGTTGATGATGATGGGTATCCCATGCCCTTCGATCTGCATCGTCTAGTTCTGACAAGAAAAAGTTAGGGTTAAGTTTCACCGTATTCTTGTGATTCCGGGAATATTTGGTAAAATAAGAGGTTTGTTTTTTTATTTTTTTATTTATGCGATTTGGATTTTTCAGATTCAGATCAACACAAGAAAAGGTGTTAGGGTTTCTTGATTTTTGGGTTTCAAGAGAAAGAGAAGTAGATAGAGGATGGAATCGTCTATTCAACGTTAGTGTTGACCAGGGTAGAAAGAAAAGTGTAGGGTGTTTTTCAGTTTTTTTTATATTATTTATTTATTTATTATCTGATATGGAAGCTGAGTTGGAGGAAAGAAGAGGGCAATTTGGATATAAACTAACAACTAAGTTGAGAGTGCATGAATCTCATATTATTTTTGGGATTAGAATAGTTATATTAAAAAGGTCAAAAGTTGGGTTTCCAATTTCATATATTTTTCATATTACCAACCCAAAACACAAGTTTCCCTAAATTATTTCATGACAACTGGCCAAAGACCCCAACTACTAGATCGATATTTGTAAGCCTTATAACAATCTTCGCCGTCTAAATATTGAACCCACCTTAACAGTGGAATGGGAGTAGTGAACTTTTTCCATATTATGAGTAATTGCACAAAAACCTATTATTATATTTCAATATAAAGTAATTTGTCCCACCGTGTTTAAATTGTTATTTGGGATGGAGATGAAAATAAACTTAAAGAATCCTAATCTCCAACACACATTTGAGAAAAAAAAAAAATTAAAAGAAATTTTAGGTTTTACTATTATCATACAACCATTTTATTTGAACTAGACTGAGAAAATAAAGGTTATGCTTAATTAAGAAAAACACCCAAAATGGGGGGTAAATTGGGTTTTTTTAAAATCTTTTCAATCATAGCAAGTTCAAGCACAATATAAACAAAATAAAGAGATAGAGTTAGAGAATTCAAACTCGGGTTTTATAGTAGTTCGACACTTCCTTGCCTACGTCCACTCTCCTCAATCTCCTAACCGAGTGAGGGTTCTACTAATTTGAAGCTTCAACCAAGCTTCCAATCTTCTTACACTTGGATTCTAGCTCCAATGGGCTCTTACACAATCTCTTCAAGATTCAAACCTCTTGAAGGCTTTAACACTCAGATTTTACAAGAAAGAATCCCTCAACCTAGCTTAAGGATAGCTCAAATACAAGACAAAGTTAGGATGACACACAAGAGTGCACTAAAGGATATGCAAGTGATGATTTAATGCATTAAGAAACAAATGAGAGCTTTTGGTCAAGAACAGGTAGGTAGACAATTGATTGCAAGTGTTCTCTTGTCAATAAATGAAGTGCAACTCTTAATTTATAGGTTTCTAAGCTTGGGAGTCAAAAACAGCAAAGGGTAACCTCGACCGATCGAGCTAAGGGTCAACCAATTCACTAGCCGTTGGAGCATTTAATGCTTGATAGGTTACTGTTGCCTCTACCGGACCTCGACAGAGAAGAGAAGGCCACTGGGAGAGAGAGAAAGTTTTTGTGCATCCCTCGACCGGTCCTAGACCGGACGAGGGCAACCGATCGACCAGTTCCTCAACCAGTTGAGCTGGTTGGCCATAGCCTCGATTGGTTGAGCCTTTTGGCCCTGAAAAACTATCTTTTTCAATTCCTTTCTTTTCTAACACTTAGGCAAGGTCTTTAGGAGAATTACTAATCCAATTATAAAACATTTTGCCTAAGGTACATTTGTTAAAAACTCAGGTTTTAATGAAATTGAAGTTTTAAAGAATAAACTGAGTTTTCTAAGTTGCATGAAACGTGTGAAAATCCTAAATGCACTCATGCATTCATCTTACATTAGTTTCCTATGATCACAAGTCTTCCAAGCATCTCAATCTTGTATCCATTTGGTTATTTGATGAATTTTCAAGTTTATGCTTGAGATTCTTAACCATTAAACCAATTAGTCACTTAACCATGACTTGTTATCATCAAAACCCGATTAGGAGAACCCTTAACATAGACTAATAATGAATCACCTAAGCTACTCGTTTAGATGTATAATAAGATAAACAAAATTTTTTTGAACTTTAGAGTGTGCAAGAGAGAAAGAGTGTATGTGTAAAAAACTGGCATTAAAAAAATATTTGTAGATTAAATCAAGTATATATTTTGAGGCAATTAACATATTTTCCTCAATAATGAATTTAAAAAGTGAAAAATGAAATTTGCTATGTAATAATATTAGTATAATTATTTAAAAAGTAGACATTGTAACATTTAGAGTGCTTCATATCATAATGGTTTAATGGTTAAGTGCATAAATTTCAAGATAATTTCATTTTCTATTAGCAAACATGTTGTCTCATTTAATTCTAATAAGTACATGTTTCTTTTTGTAAAGAATATTGTATAAAATATTTTTTATATCAATATGTTAATATAATATTAACTTTTTTAATACAATAAGAAATTAAAGTTATTAGGCATATCTCTATAAATATTTTTAGTCATAAAGACAAAAAGGTTATTAGATGAAAATGAACTTGTGAAGATTACATGTGGTAGATAGAGATATGAGGAAGAATGAGAGAGGGGTTTATGATTCAAGGTGTAGATATAAGGAGTGGGAAAACATGAAATGTTTTGCAACTCAATTATTGTACTTGATTTCTATTCTTTATAATATTTTCTATAGAATAATGGAATAATCTTTCTCATTTGTGGATATGAACATGGTTGGTCAAACCATATTAAAACCTCACATATCTTTGTGTGTGGATTTGTTATCTTTGGATTCTTGTATTAACATAATTTCATTAAAACTCAATGTTTTCAGAACCGGACCGGTCATTGAACCGGAAAAGTTACCGGTTCACGGTTCACTGGTCGGACCGGTGGTCGAACCGCGATTGAACCGGTGACGTCATAAATATATATTTTTATATATTATTAAAAAATTTTAAAAAATATAATTTATAATATTATTTTTTATATTTTTATTAATAGATTAAAAATAATTTAAAATAAAATAATTAAAATTAGATTTTTTTTTTTTAATGATGAACCTTAACAAATTTAAATTAAATATATATTATCAAAGACTAGTCCAATGGTATAATGCATTGAACTCAAGCACGGTTTTGATTTAATAAAAATTAAGATGAATTATTAATAATTAATAATTATTTATAAGGAGGAATTCTCTCACTCGAGGCAAAGAAGCCCTTTTCAGTTTTCTGACTTTTCTCTGAAGGTGCACTCCAAACGACACAATCCCTAAAAGTAAAAGGTAAAAAACCCTACTTTCCTCTGCCACTCTCAATCCTCGCAGTTACTAATCCATGTTTTTTATTTTTTTCTTTGCAACCCCTGTTTGATTCCCAAGAAAATCCATCCCTCATTTGATTTCCGGGAAAATTCATTCTCGTTTGATTTCCGAGAAAATCCGTTCAAAACCCCCAAGGAAAACCAACAAAATTGCTATTTTTTTTGCTCCTTGTGTTTTCCGGATCTGTTCTAAGGGTCTCTTTGCTTTTATGCCAATGGATTTAAATTTCACAAACCCTAACTCCACGATTTTTGAGAAATATCGCCAAATTTTTTCGATATTTCAAACATTGCCGGCGATAATGGGAACAGCCGCGGGGGAGGGGGGTTGAGTGGCCGGCGACGGGGCTTTGCAGCGTTTCGGGGAAGCGCGGGGGCTGCTGCCAGAGGGACGACGCTCCAGTGACCGGCGAACATGGGAACAGCCACGCGGATGCTGGGAGGAAAAAAAAGAAAAAAAAAGAAAAAAGATTGAGTCGGACGGTTCGGAGGGAACCGGCCGGTTCGTCCGGTTCGGCGGTCCGATCGCCGGTTCAGCCGGTTCGATTCCGGCTCAACCTCTTTACGGGCCAAATGGCCGGACCGGACCGGAATGGTGACCGGTCGACGGTCGGACCGGTCAGACTGGCCGGTCCGGTCCGGTTTTTAAAACATTGTTAAAACTTCTATTGACACAATAAATTGGTATCTGAGCCTTGATTAAATTTTTCTAAAAGAGTTAAAGAGAGCACAAACACATAATAGAATAACAAAATGGATTTTAATTGAAGGTGGAATTAATTGTTCTCTCTTTGGGGTGTGATTTATAAAGCATGTATAGAGAGTGATAGAAGATTTATGTAATGGAATTTGATTGGATGTGGAAATTATTGCAAATTGTATCAAATTCTTAATTAGTATGGATTTTTTTATTAAAAAATATTGCATATATTTCATATATTGATATGTCATTATAATATTAGATTTTCTTATAGAATAAAGAAATTCATCATGAATATCTCCATAAATATTCTAGGTCATGAGGGGAAAGAGGTTAAAAAATTGAGATGAGTTTGTGAAAACATTATGTGGTAGATAAAAATGTGAGAAAGAATTAGAGACACTTGATGGATTAAGGAGACTTGTGGTTCAAGGTGTAGATATAGGAAGTGGGGAAACATTGAATGTTTTGAAATCAAATAGTTGTATCGAGTTTATATCTTTTATAATGTTCTTTGTAATGTAGTAGAATAATCTCTCTCATCCATGAACATAAGTATGGTTGGTTGAACCACATTAAAACCTCTATCAGAGTACATGACATACACTGTGAACCTAAATTCCTACAAGTTTAAGCTTTTAGAAAAATTGATTGTTCAGCATGGTATCAAAGCCTTGTTCAGTCGTAGGTCAAGCATTCGAACATCACCATTGTATGTTTATCTTCTCAATTTATTAAGCCCATCTATAAGCCTAAAAGTGGAGACTATATGTGAAGGAGGGTGTTAAAATGCTTGATATACATTGTGAGCTCAAATTCTACAAGTTTAAGTTTTTATAAAAATTGGTTATTCAACAACCTCACATCCCTTTTGTATGTGGATTGGTTTTATCTTTGTTTCTTGTATCAACATTGAAGCTTCTGCCTACACAACAAAGCATGTGATCATAAGCAGTTAATTTTTGTTTATTTGAAATTGTGGACAAAGAATTTCATTTTTTATTTAATTTATTATATGTTAAAAGTGATGGAAACTTTTGTCTTCATTGTTTATTCATTCTCTTTATAATTTATTAAGGATATGTTTGGATTGATTACTTTGAAGTCACAAGCTCTTTTTTGAGCTCAAGAAGCGTTTTTATGCCTATTTGATTAATTTTATTCAAAGAGCTCATAATTAAAAAGAAAAAATTGCTTGATTTGAAAGTTAGAAAAATGTTATTTCTTGTCGAATTTCTATTTTGGTTTATGCAAGAAGTTTTTTTATGTTTAATGAAACTTTGATAAAATCAATATTATCCTTCCAAAACCTTAACTATAACTTTCTATTTATTTTTTTAATTAAAATTAAAAATAAGAAGTTATCCTAAATGGGCTCTAAATATCACAAGTATTTACTACATAAATTTTCCATAATTGGCTACAATATTTTAAAATACAAATCGCTCCTTTAAACCGATTAATCTACTCCTAAAATAAAAAAATAAAAAAATAAAAAAGTTGAGTCCATAATGTTATAAATAAAAAACATACATATTCATAGATTGTCAATACGGTCACCACTAAATCACCACATCATTACAAAAATTTTTGGGTATTGATTTGTAAATTATTGTGCTAAAGTTACTAGGATTTCATGTATTTTTATTTCCCAAGGTATATAAAACATTGTGCACTTCTTAGTATTCTTTAATTATTAAAATGGGTATACACATGGGTATGAAAAGTTGACCCATAGTTGATTTATTGAAAATAACTCATAGATTGTTAGTACATTAGGTTGTTTAGTTTAAGTTGAAAATGTTGTTCCATTCATCTTGGCTTATGACTTTTCTAGTTAACCGTGTCTTACTATCTATTAAAGATTCAAGGTTGTTATGTAATCAACTCAAAATAACATAAGCAAGTATAGAGATCCAAGAAAGACTAATTTGATTAAAATATGGTATAAAGTGGATTTTAGGTTTAAATTGAGTTAAAATGCTTTTTAATTAATTAAATTAAAAAATTAGTCAAGCATTCAAGAGCTCTTACTTGGTACTCAAGAGCTATGTGTGCTTAAGTGCTTCTTGAAAGCATTCAAGCGCTTCTTGAAAACGCTCAAGCATTAGAGGTGCTCAAGCACTCAAGTGTTCATAGCATACTTTCCTAATTACAAATTGTGATTTGTTTTAATTCTTTCTACCTTCTAAAGATTGATTTTTTGAAAATTTAGGATTATGTCCATTATGGTTTCATCTATATAAATACTATGCCTAAAAATCTTTTTGTGTGTGATGTAAACTTTAGAAAAATCAAGTGCTAGCTTTCTCGCATCCCAAAATGCTCAAATGTTTGATAATTCTCATTCTTGGGTTTTTGAGAGAGCTTTACATCCCGTTAAGTGTTATTATAGTCCACTCGGTGCATGTGTGGTGCTACTTCATGAGCATGGAGACTAGTATAGGTACTAGGGGGCAAGACTTTGGAATAGCATTCCTAGATAAATCTATATATTTAATTTTCTTTCGATAGTAGATTTGTGATCAATGGTGTCTTACCCCTTGGCTTTTACATCCTCATAGTCTCTAGGAGCTAGATTTTGAGAGTGATTTTTGTGTAAAAAATTTTGTCTTGTACGATTGTGTCTTGATGATGAGTTACACAATATTTCTTATCCAACTGCTTCAATACATGATCAATAGGAAGAAACAAAGATTTAAACATAGGCTTATGCTAATTAGAAAGTTTAAGGCAAGATTCATTATTCATGTAGGAGAAATATTCAGATACATTCCAATCAATCTTGATTCCATACATCAACCAATTTGGCTAGGGTAGTGGTGGATGAACCCCTATCTTTCCAAGATGCCCAAGCCATCTCTCTCATTTTCTTGTTTCTTTCTCTCAGCTCCCTCCCTGTTTGATCCTCCATTAACTCTCTCACTCTCCTCTTTAACTCAGCTCCACTCACAAACATTCATACACAAGCAAGTGATCTAAATCCGGTCTTGCCTACTCGAAGATTTTGAACCAAAGCCTGACTTAACATTACTGCATGCGTTGGCCAGACTCAACTTAGCTTGACCACGTTAAGGCAAGGGTTCGCTTACTTTTTAGCCCGATCATGACTCAGACAAACTTGAGCTTGACCAAACTATCAGAAAGCCTCATCTAGGATTTTTTTTTTGGCTTTAATGGATAATGAAATTAAAATCAAAGTCATAAATTTTCAAGGATAATATTGATACTGAAGGAGTTTTATTAAATATTAAAGAACTTTTTCAATAGGTCAATATTAGTATTGAAGGAAATTTATTAAATATGAAAGAACATCTTGAATAATTCAAAATGAGGTTGTACAGGAAGTAGCAGTTTTTTTTATTTTTATTTTTATTTTTACTTTAATGTTAACCATATTGGAGAATTCTAATTATCTAAAAGTATAATAATTTGATTATAATTCTAAAAAATTAATATATGGAAACTAGATTTGCCAAAACTAGTCTTTCGGTAGCTCCAAATGTCCACCTTCCCACGTCAAATTACTATAGAAGAACATAAAATGGTAGTTCAGTAAAAATCATAAATTTTCTTCTAATTTAATTAGATCACTAATATTAAATACTTTTTAAAATCATTTTTTACTTATTTTTGGGTTTTTATTTATTTATTTATTTACCACAGTGCATGAGAAATTGCTCATCACACTAGCTTAATTTTTAACGTCATTTGCTTTTAGGTTATGAAAATTAGTATGTTTGTAAAGTTTGATAATTTGACAATTAAAGTTATATTTTCTATTACTTCTTTTAAAACTTTATATACAAATATAGATGAGGTGTACAAGGAAATAAATAAACCATATTCCTAACATATAGGGAAATTACTAACCCACCACTAAGCCATTTAAACCATTCCAAACCTGTCTTGTTAAACAGCACACAAATATCATCTCTTTTCATCACTATTAAGATAAAACAAATGTTATATATACACTATGGCAAATTCAATTATTCTACCCTCTTTCTCCTATCCTCTTAATAATATAAGTTTGAAATAAAGATAAACAAATTTAAAGTGAAATAAAGATAAACAAGTTTAAAGTGGATGTAGGAAAGTTTTTCAAATCTGGGACGAGTTTGAAATGAATTTAATTATTACATTTTCCTATGCCTCTGCACCCTCTTTATATATATAATTAAATAAAAATTATTCTAATTCATTTTTTTAACACATAAAATAAAAAAGTATTTCTCATAAAATTAAGTTATAAAAAGTTTATAATATTTATTATTTATCAATTATATTTATTTTTAATTTAGTTAAAATTAAAAAAAAAAGAATTGAAAAAACTTGTCTTACCTTGTGTTTATTATTATTATTATTATTATTATTATTTCTCCGACATGATGAGGTAATAGATCTAAACAATTGAGGTGGGATGTGGTGGGACGGGACGACTCGCCCGAGCCTACATTGTTGCCATCAACCCATTTCTTTATCAGCCTTATAAGGGTCATCATCCTTTATTCCAGCAACTTTATATAGTCTGACAAATATGGGTGATTATCCTTGGAATAAAGTTGATACAAGACCAAGGGTGATTATCCTTTGCCCATCTAACCATTTCTTTTATACCGAAGTCCTTATAATTATCCTTAGAAGACTTTACTTGCCTTTTTTTTTTTTTATCAATTCTTTGTCAAACTATCCTTTGATCATCCATTATCAGCTACTAATTGTATAGAAATATCATGTTATGAAATGTCAATAATATTTGAAAACCAAAATTACTTTTGTTGATGATGAGTTACCCTATGATCTTCTCCTTTGCCATTCATTACCAATCATTAGTTTTAGAAGTGGTTGTGTTTTGAGTCTTTTAATAACTTTTCTTGATGATGAGTTACACAATATTTCTCGTCCAACTGCTCCAATACATTAATAGGTAGAAAGAAAGATTCAAACATAGATTTGTGCTACTTAGAAAGATAAAAGCAAGCTAGATTCAGACACATTCCAATCAATCTTGACTCCAGACATCAGCCAATTTGGCAAGGGCAGTGGTGGATGAACCCCCATCTTTCCAAGCTGCCAAAGCCATCTCTCTTGTCTTCCTGCTTCTTTCTCTCAGCTCCCTCCCCTCTTCACACTCCATCAACTCTCTCACTCTCCTCTCCACCTCAGCTCCGCTCACAAACATATCCTCATCCCTCTGCTCCACTCCAATAGCCATCTTCATGACCTCCACCAGAGCTGCTTTATTCATATGCTGTTCAGCATATAGAGGCCAGGCCACCATTGGAACCCCTGCGACCACTGCCTCCAATACTGAGTTCCACCCGCAATGAGTTACAAATCCTCCCACAGATGGGTGATTCAGCACCGCCACCTGCGGCGCCCATGACTTCACCACCATTCCCCTATCTTTGGTTCTTTCCAGGAACCCCTCTGGCATTAGAGCATCCAAATCAACATCGGCCGTCACTGCAATCTGCTTGCTTTTGTCGTTGGATGGTGGGTTCTTCACCACCCACAAGAATCTCTTGCCACTTCTTTCCAGTCCATTAGCTATCTCCTTCACCTGAGCGGGCGAGAACGTTCCGTTGCTCCCGAAGCACAAGAAGACAACACTCTGACTTGGCTGTGTGTCAAGCCAGGACAAGCAACCATGGCGAGCTACACTACCAGCAATATTGCTTTCATCTTCACCAGTATCCGCAATCAAAGGGCCGATGCAGTAAACTGGCGGAGTTGGCCCATTGGGAACACATGTCCCCTCCCTGATTGTCTTAACGGCTATTGGCTCAAGATCATGGAAAGTATTTATCAAAAGTCCATCGGATTTTGGCAAAAGCTCTGAGAAGTATAGCATATCATCATAGGCGGGGTCGTCTCGGTTGAGCCATGGTTGAAGCATTCGAGTGGCTTGTAGCGGAGGCAACCCAGGAAAGTGTAAAAATGTAGTGGGCATGTCCTTGAAGCTCTTATTGCTGCTCTCATACTGTTTGTGAATTGTCGGAAAGTAAAGGACAGCCGCATTAACAGCAGCACCGGTGGTGAGGAAGTGGTAAGTGGGAATTCCAAGGTCACGAGCAACAGGAAGAGCTGAAGCGCAAAAGTAGTCGATGATGAATGCCCGAACGGTGGAAGTTTTGGAGAGTTGCTGGAGAGCATGGAGGACATTAGAGGCACTGAGACGGAAGAACTCAGAGAAGACAGCGACGATATTGCAAGTGGAAGAAGAGGTGTCAACCGATAGATAGGGGAAGCGGTGGAAAGAGATGGAAGGATTGGTTTGGGAGATGTGGTCAATGTAAGAGGTGGTGGCCGGGGTGTCAAAAGGACCAGTAGAGAGGAGAATGATGATGGAGAATCTGTGGGAGTAACGGCGAAGGATGAGCTTGCCTAGCTCTATCATGGACACCACATGGCCGATGCCTGGACCTGGATACAGGACTATTGCATCATCCATTGTTGCTCAGTGTTGGATCTCTGGATTGGACAAGCTCAGAATGAGAACTTTCAGGTCACCTCAATGTTAAGCTCAGTCAAAAAAATATTGCAATAGCGCATCATTGAATGGTCTGCATCAAAGTGCGTGCCCACATATTTTTCCGGGAAAGTTGTGTTTTGGCCCGCCCATTTGCGCATATAATAGTTTTTTCAGAACCCAAGTTTGCATAACCCAATATATGTTCACTGTTACCCAAAAAATTATGCTTTTCACTGTTTTATAATTTCATTTCCAAAATTACCCCTCCACATCCATGTCAACAGCCATCTCCCTCTTCATGTCACGGTTGTGCTTTTAATAAATAAACACAAAAATCTTAATAGTTTTTTCAGAACCCAAGTTTGCATAACCCAATATATGTCCACTGTTACCCAAAAAATTATGCTTTTCATGCACTATGTACTGTTTTATAATTTCATTTCCAAAATTACCCCTCCACATCCATGTCAGCAGCCATCTCCCTCTCCATGTCACGATTGTGCTTTTAATAAATAAATACAAAAATCTTAATAGTTTTTTCAGAACCCAAGTTTGCATAACCCAATATATGTCCACTGTTACCCAAAAAATTATGTTTTTCATGCACTATGTACTGTTTTATAATTTCATTTCCAAAATTACCCCTCCACATCCATGTCAGCAGCCATCTCCCTCTCCATGTCACGGTTGTGCTTTTAATAAATAAACACAAAAATCTTAATAGTTTTTTCAGAACCCAAGTTTGCATAACCCAATATATGTTCACTGTTACCCAAAAAATTATACTTTTCATGCGCTATGTACTGTTTTATAATTTCATTTCCAAAATTACCCCTCCACATCCATGTCAACAGCCATCTCCCTCTTCATGTCACGGTTGTGCTTTTAATAAATAAACACAAAAATCTTAATAGTTTTTTCAGAACCCAAGTTTGCATAACCCAATATATGTCCACTGTTACCCAAAAAATTATGCTTTTCATGCACTATGTACTGTTTTATAATTTCATTTCCAAAATTACCCCTCCACATCCATGTCAGCAGCCATCTCCCTCTCCATGTCACGATTGTGCTTTTAATAAATAAACACAAAAATCTTAATAGTTTTTTCAGAACCCAAGTTTGCATAACCCAATATATGTCCACTGTTACCCAAAAAATTATGCTTTTCATGCAATATGTACTGTTTTATAATTTCATTTCCAAAATTACCCCTCCACATCCATGTCAGCAGCCATCTCCCTCTCCATGTCACAGTTGTGCTTTTAATAAATAAACACAAAAATCTTAATAGTTTTGTCAGCAGCCATCTCCCTCTCCATGTCACGGTTGTGCTTTTAATAAATAAACACAAAAATCTTAGTAGTTTTTTCAGAACCCAAATTTGCATAACCCAATATATATCCACTGTTACCCAAAAAATTATGCTTTTCATGCACTATGTACTGTTTTATAATTTCATTTCCAAAATTACCCCTCCACATCCATGTCAGCAACCATCTCCCTCTCCATGTCACGATTGTGCTTTTAATAAATAAACACAAAAATCTTAATAGTTTTTTCAGAACCCAAATTTGCATAACCCAATATATGTCCACTGTTACCCAAAAAATTATGCTTTTCATGACTGTTTTATAATTTCATTTTCAAAATTACCCCTCCACATCCATGTCAGCAACCATCTCCCTCTCCATGTCACGGTTGTGCTTTTAATAAATAAACACAAAAATCTTAGTAGTTTTTTCAGAACCCAAATTTGCATAACCCAATATATGTCCACTGTTACCCAAAAAATTATGCTTTTCATGCAATATGTACTGTTTTATAATTTCATTTCCAAAATTACCCCTCCACATCCATGTCAGCAGCCATCTCCCTCTCCATGTCACGGTTGTGCTTTTAATAAATAAACACAAAAATCTCAATTCAAAGCTAGTTGGATTGAGGAAAGCTGAACTTCTGAACTTCTGCTGTGTGATTAGTTGCTCAGTTTGTGACATGACTGATTTTCTCGAATATCTATGTAACTTCTGCTCTGTGGGATTGTTGATTTTGTTTGACCTTGATTGAATTTTTTAACTCTTTTTAGTTAAATGTTAATGGAAACTGATGCAAACCCTAATGAGTAGGTCCGACAATATGAGCTCTTGGGAATTAGGACATGTTTGGGAGACAAAGTTGGAGAATTCAAGAACAGATGCCAGAGGCAGTATAAGCTATTTGAACCAAAACCCACCTCCCCTGCCACCTAAAGAGCTGTTTTTTAATTTTTAAAAAAAAATTAAGTTTATAATTTGTTCTTCCTTTTTTTAATGCATAGAGCTTCACATCAGACAGCATGGTTTTGGGGAATTTAGTTTATGGTATGCTGCCTTCTCTGCTTGCATATTAGTTTCTTCCATCCATTGAAAGGCTACTGATATGGGAATTAATTGGCTAGCATAATTCAGGTTTATTAAGATACATCATTAGTATTATCTGGATAAAAAGGTTCTATCTGATTTTCTGCACTGGTTTTGACTTATTTGCACTTGATACTTAATATCAAGTCTCGGCAAAGTACTTAAGATTGTCCTTAGGAAAATGCGTGAATAAAGTTTTGAAATGGTTTGAATAGAAACAAATATCAAATTATCATAATTTCTTTTTGGTTCGGAATTTTGATTGCTAACTGTCTCTACATTTTTTGAGTGGTAACCAGCTTCTTGCACTTCTTAGTTTCCCTGTCTTACCTTAATGGATCCAATTATTTCTGTTTCCTGCATTTCAAATTAGGCATAGGTGTAGCCAGCAGTGATATTTGTTTTTTTTCCTTCAAGTGCAATTGAAAATTTTTTGAATTTCCAATCCGCTACCAAGTTATAGGGCTCTAATTGATATCTGTCAATTCATTGAAATTGAAAAGTTAAGGAACTCTGTTGTCTAGATCAATTTCTTAATGTTATAACTTCTATTATCATATTCATATCATCTGCAGATTCTTCTGTATTATAAATTATAAAGATCAGGCTTTTATTACTTAATTTTGTTTCTAGTGGAAACTGAAACGTATTACTAGGTCATGAAAAATCATCAAGATACTCTTAATTGTGTGAAGGAAAATGCCTGTAATGATCAGTCATTTAAAAAGGATTTAACTTGATCTAAATGTGAACTTATAATAAGCTTGATAAAAGGTCAGCCACTGTGACTAGTGAATTGTTTTTTCCCTCTTCTAAAGTGAGGAAGTCCTGGACCATATGCCTTGGAAACAAAGATGGAACACACACAAACACGGAATAACCATCAACCTGCAGCATTCAATTATTCTAAGGGTCAACAAGTCCTTCTCATGATAATTTTTTTTTTAAAAAAAAAATTTAGTCAAAATATGGCCTTTTACGTCTGGCACTCCAGGATTTTATTTTCTATTCTTTGGTTATCTTTTGCTAGTATTTTTTGTTTCATCCAATTTGTTATGTTCTGGTGCTTCATTGTAATTACTACCTCTACAATTTCTGGAATGTGGAATCAGTTTGTATCTTATTACAACGTTTCCCCAGGTGAGTTTAATGTGATTGACTATTTAGTTTTTATTGCCACTTATGGTTCTTATAAATTCCAATTTTTTTTTAAAGTTTTTTTGTACTTTCATTAAATTCTCTTATTACAAAGTTTATCAACATTTAAGCTGCATCAGCCTGTCCTGTAATTCTTGTTATTCTTGTTATTTGATGATGCACACCTGTTTTTACTTCTTTCAGGGACATTTCCCAACGCATCCTCATATCAAGGTTCGCAATGCCAAGCATTTCAATTTTTGAGTTCATTCCAATCAGCTTGTTTAGTTTCCAAAGTGAGGTTCCTCTTTCCAGCTATCCTGATGTGGATTTTCACATCAACAAAATAATGGCTGCAACAAAAATGTGGTTCTCAAAGAACAATGAAAATTACACCTTTCTTCCATTAGGGGGGGAAAGCATTTCTGTGTGGCTTCTTGTTGCAACTCTTTCTGACTCTGACACTCAGCATGACAATCAAATGAATGATTGCCAAACAAATCCAGTTGGATGGTGGAGACCAGCTCTCCTGGTGAAAAATATGGTCATCCTGGGAAGTGCATTAGATCCAAGGTGCTTTCTAGTGTTTTAAAACAGTATCTAAATACAACATATACTGTATCCCATGTAATGATTCTGCTTTATGTCTTTTTAAAGCATTGGGATGAAGGCTTCCTAGTTCTAAACATTGAGGGGCACTTAAATGTTCCATAGAAAAGAAGTGGTTCCATTGTGTTTTTGCATGACCTTCTGAATGTTTTAATAGCATTTGTAATAAAATTGTTTCATGGCATGCATAGGATGATATTTAAGATTTCAGGAATGATGTGAGTCCAGGTTTTTGGAAACATAAATCATTATTGTGCCACTTTGGTCTTGTTATGGGTTTCACCTTAAAGGTGGATTTGATCCAGAAAGCTATGGTAACTGCTAAGTGATGTTTTAATTTCCAAGGAACATTTAAGTGGCCCCCACTTAATAGATTATTATTCATTAGTTTAAATCCTTTTAGTACAAGGAGATGGGTTAATAAGACAAGTACTAGTGAATGTTCTTTTCTGGGAAACTAGTATGAGGAATATACTTCTGGAACATTAAGCATGAACCTAAAACGTATCATGCACTTGAAACTCTGATGGACAATAACTAGTGTTGAAACTATTATTTCAACTGAAGTCTGGCCGGGAATCCACAACTTATTTTCTTATTTTAAAAGGCTGATTGACTGATGTAGTCAGTATTTAAATCATCTCACTGTGCAGGGCAGCTGCTATTGGTGCTTCAGCTAGTCATGGGATCATTGGTACACATGATGGACTTGTGTACATGTGGGAATTGTCTACCGGTACTAAGCTTGGCAGTTTACACTATTTCAAAGGTATGTTACACCCTATAACAATTTGATTTTTCTCTGATTTGCTCTTCCTTGGCATGAAATTGATGATGATTTAAACTAAGAAGTACTTGTTTTGCATAATTAGTCATGTACCTTCATCTGTTTCATTTTCAACTGGAAAATAATATGCATCTTCCTCCTTTCTGACCCTTGTATTTTTTGCTAATTTAATTTGTAGTTTTGTATATTGCACTACTACATAATTCTCCAGGTTATGTTAACTGTCAAGGTTATTTTTACGATAAAGAATGCTTTCTCTTGATCTCTAGATTTTTTTAAAAAAACTAATTATCTAGGAGACTGCTTTCCAGAAAATGGGAAGGATGTTCATAATTCATTTGTGTAATATTTTGCAAATATTCAAGTAACTTGCAGATATTACCATAGTTGTGATATAATGCTCATCTGATGGCATAGTGTCCTCTCTTTCCAAGATTTTGTTTTCCATAAAAACAAGCGGAGCGTTTACTGGGTCTTTTTGGGTTGAAAATGCTTTGACAATGCAGTTTCTCCCTAGCTTTAGAGGGAGATAAAGCTTTTGCACATACAGAAAAGCAGGCTCCAAATGAGCAGGAGAATATAATGCAATGTCGGAAGAACTCTAATTAACATATCCTGATTTAGTTTCTCCCTAGTCATTATTGTAGTATACATTCGTGAATCACTGACTCCTGAACAAAAAAATCGCATGAAACCCCAAAACTCAGCTCTTTCATGATCTTTTAGTCTTTTAGCTAATATAGTCAACAGTTCAAAAAGTCTTTAGCTTTTGATCACAAACGCAAGTTTGTGAAATCATGTGGTTTAGATGTACAACAAGGAAAATATGAAATTAACTGCTAAATTTCTTTCAGTTGATTCAGATTGAAGAAGAGCTTGGGGAAATAGTGGTTTATGCTGGCGAAGAGTGGAGGCAGTTGTGATCATTCTTTCCAGGTCTTTATACCCACATTTTTTCCCTCCTGGTTCCTTTTTTAATATGTTAAGCTATACTCAGCAACTAGGTCATTCTAGATTCCAATGCAAAGTTTTGCATCCCTTCCCATTTTTTTCGTTTTTGATTTAATTAATGATTGTTTTCCTATGGTAATAGAGAGACATGTTTGAGGTGTGTTGAACAGAGTTGTCTGTTTTTATGATGGATGGGGTTTGTAGTTTTTCTATATTGGCAATACTAGGAATTTGTAACCGAAATTCCAAAATTTCAATGGATGATCATATAGAGAAAACACAGACAATTGGGGAAGGTCTATTACATATGAAAAGGAGCTCTAAAAGTAGCCAACAAGCAGTTTAAAACTGTACAAAATGATTATGGAATGACCCTGAATGAAAATTCAGAGGTTGAGGAGGCCAGTAATGAAGAAACTTTTATCCCTGAAGCAAAATTCAAATTTGTTGACATTGAAGAGTTGGGTCCTTATGTCAATGGGAAGGAGCTTGTAGGTAAGAACCAATCTTAGAATCAATGAAGGATTATTTTCCTGTTCACTTGTTCTTTTGTTTAATATGACCCATATCATTATTAATTCCAGATGTTAGTGGAGTTGTTCAAAGTGTCTCTCCTACAATGAGCATACGAAGGAAGAGTAACAATGAGATTGTTCCTAAGCGTGATATTACTATTGCGGACAAGACGTGAGTGTATATTTTATTTTTTGCACTGGTCACTTTGGTCTAATGTTGCTTCATATTGAACTTATGGACGTTTCAATTGTAGGAAGAAGAGTGTTGTGGTCTCTTTGTGGAATGATCATGCTACTAATGTAGGGTAGGAATTGTTGGATAATGCTGATAAATTTCCAATTATTGCAATTAAATCTCTCAAAGTTGGAGACTTCCAAGGTAATTCCCCTTGTTTTCTTGAAGTTTGGTATTATTATGGCAATTAAGCACATTCTCAAAAACTTGAGAATGATTAGAAGTCCTCTTTGTAATGTTCTCTTCATATCTTGTTTTAGGATTACATGAAAAGACAATATTTAATTTGGAGTAAAATGATGACTATGACAGGACATGGTTACAACTCTGTAACCAAAACTTTTGATTGGCCAACTGAAAAATGGGAAGAATATCTATAGGTAGTTTTCTTATGGATTTGAGTGAATTTTAAAAATAATTGTCTTATATATGTACGCATGACTAATTTGTTGTTTATCTTGTAAAATAGAAATATCTAGAAGCTAAACAATTTTGTTTTAAACCATTAGCAAATGTGGAAGAATTAGAGGTATTGTTTGGAGGATTGTTAGCTACTGGGTCTAAAAATTGGAGCTTTGGAGGAGTGATAGCTTCTGGGGCTGAGGAATCATCAACACATTTTACATCTATGCCTAGCGAAACTTCAACT
The DNA here is from genome assembly GCF_030704535.1 of Vitis vinifera. Lineage (NCBI taxonomy): Eukaryota > Viridiplantae > Streptophyta > Magnoliopsida > Vitales > Vitaceae > Vitis > Vitis vinifera. The sequence goes on from NC_081822.1 coordinate 30,836,871, forward strand.
AATTTAGAAGAAGATGAGAATTTGCCAAAAAATACTAATGATGAAGCAGAAGGTTTTAAGAAAAAGTAGAAGAAATGAAAGAAATAGCAAACTCAAGAAGAAATGAATAGAATAATGAATGTGTTGGAGAATTTTGAAGGATCCTCAGTCAAATAATGCATGAAGATTTTGAAGAGGCACTTGACTTATGAGGATCCATTATACTATGTAGCAATTAATGCGTTTTGCAAGAAGAAAGAGTATAGAGAGGTGTGGGTGGAGATGGAAAGTGACAAAGAGCGAATGGAATGGATTCAAAGCTTGCGAAAATAACTTTTTAAATATTTGTTTTAGATTTGTGGAATGCATATGGTATATGGCTTATTTGATGATTGTAATTTGGTACATTTGGTTTGTTTTTTTTTTTTTTTATATTTGATACATTTAAACTTTTCCAATTATAAGACTTTCTCTCTACATTTTATGGATATTTGTTTTGGATATTTGTTACTCATATATTGTTATAACTATTTGATTATATTGTTATGCTTATATTTCATAACTATTGTTTTTTTTATAATAGATATTCTTATGGAGAATCCTTCACATCACTCAAATAGTTCAAGTTCATCATCATCAGTGAAGATGAAGATACAAAGTTAGAAATTACAAGAGTTTTTAAAAAAATTGGTTGTGTTGTTGCTCCAATTATTAAGTGACTCATCTATTAATAAGGAACAAGTCTCTACATCATCATTTACAGGTTCACTTTTCACTCAAGAGCTTTTAGATGGTTCATCTAGCACATGTTATGAACTAATGCGAGTGGAAAAACATTGATTTATTTCTCTATGTCACATGTTTCAAGAAAAATGATTGCTTGTTGACAGTAAACATTTGAATGTTGAAGAGAAAATGGTCATGTTTCTTATGACTATTAGTCATAATCTTTGGAATCGATTGATTAAGAATAGATTCCAACACTCAAGTCAAACAATTCACAAATACTACCATGAGGTTTTAGTGGCCATGGTGAATTTCTCAAAAGAGATGATCACTCCTTCATCATTCAATGATAGTTCAAACGGTATCTCCAATTGTCGGCTAAGACAAATTTTTAAGGTATATTATTTTTTATTTCTAATTATTGATATCATATTTGTATTATTCTCATATAGAAATAATTATCTATATTTTAAAGAATTATTACCACGTAGGATGTTGGTGCAATTGATGGAACTCTTATCCATGCATGCATTCCTAATAATCAACAAGTACCTTATCGAGGTCATGGGAGAGGAGAATGTTTTCAGAATGTTATGGCAGTTTGTGATTTTGACATGATATTTAGGTTTGTTGTTGTTGGATGGCAGAAACAACTCATGATTCAAGAGTTTTGACAGAAACTATCCATAACCCACAACATAATTTTCCAATGCCCCCATTGGGTAAATATTTTATTTTCATTTTATTTAATATAATTTTTATTTATTCATTATAATAATCAACACAAATTTTTTTTTTTTTCAGAAAAATATTATTTAGTAGATGCAACATACACACACACTCGAGGTTTTATGGCACCATATTGTAATGTACGCTATTAGTTGAGTGATTTTTGTAGTAGTGGTAAAGTTGTAGGAAAAGAGGGGATATTCAACCAATGCCATGCAAGATTAATAAATGTCATTGAACGTGCTTTTGGTGTTGTTAAGGCACATTTCCCAATATTGAAGAGAATGACACCTTATTCGTTTACTACTCAGACAAAAATTATCATGACATGCTTCTCCATTCACAATTTTCTTCGAAAAATCTCAGTTGCGGATAGATTATTTTTTGAATATGACAATGAAGTGGAATTGGAAAGTGGCAATGCAAATCAAAATCAAAACTCAACTACAAGCAGTTTCTTTGCAGCATCTGATCAAGAATTCATGCAACAGTTCTGAGACCAAATCACAAATGAATCATTTCAAGTATTTAATTAACTTGCCATTTTTAGCTTTTTACCATTGTAAGAAATGCAATGTTTAGATATTAGCATAAAATGTGATGTCTTTGGATATTTGAAAATATGTACTTGAATTGTTATGTTTTTTATTTAATTTAATTTAGCTTTTATCAATCCATTATTTTTTAGATTATTAAGTTTAAATATTTTATTTTAATTATATAAAAAATAAATATATTAATTATTTTTTGTAAGGATGACAATGATAAGTTATTTATTATAACAATGTTATTATTTTGAACTTTTTAGAAATACGTTCAATTATATTTTTTTAGTACATTAAAATATTAAGATATTGGTTTTTAGTATATAAAAAAACAAACAACTTAATACTTAATACTATTAAGCATTATTTAGTATTAAGTTAAATATAAGTTCTATTTAAAATTAAGCCAAAAAAATAAACGTCACCTAAGTAATGGTACTTTTATCTTTTCTCTTATGATTTTAGCTTGATTGTGGTTCTAACTTTTTGCTTAGCTAAAATCTTTTATATTTCATAAAACAAATTTCATCTAAAAATTAAAAATGAAAAATTAATCTTGATTAGTCCGAAGAGTAATAGATTAAACAAATAGGCCCTAAAAATGCACAAATTATATAATTAACTGTTGAAAAGGTATAGTTACTTGACAATTTACATTGATGAGAAAAATGGAATTGAAATACTTTTATTCTTGATAATATATTCTCTTTTCAAGTGACTATTGATATCATTAAAAATGATGACCCTAAACTACGTCTGAAACATTGTCCACAAAGAAAAGGTTGGTTAAAATGGAAAGAAGTTACTTAGGTAGAATTAGACTCATTGACAAAATGAGAAATATTTAGACATGTAGTCTGCTTCAAGTTCTCAAGCCAGTCAAATACAAATGAGTATTCGTAAGAAAGTATAATGATAAAAATGAAATTACAAGATATAAAGTGTGACTTATAGCTTAAGGTTTCTTGTACAAACGAAGTGTTGACTACGAGAATGCATACTCTTCAGTAATAGAAATAAGTACAAAAAATTATAGATGTCACCATTTCTCATATTAAACTTTTCAACTATGCATGTAACTCTAATTATCAAAGCATTTATTATTCATTATGATCATAACCCTATGAATAGGGCTTGGAAATTTATACGCTCTCTTATTTTCTTCTCCCTAATTTCTCTACCTTTACAACAAAAGTAATCTTCGCCTCAAAATATTTCTAAAACTATCATGTTTTGTGCAAAGTAGAATGTGCGAGAAACTCACCTTTTAAAAACACTACTACAAAAATAATTTATGGTGTCACTTTTAAAATAATGACACCATAGAGTTTATAATTAATAAAGGTGACACATCATATTAAAAATCTTCAATTGAGGTAGTTAGATGATGTTAGTTTTATATTTATAGTGTCATTTATCGGGAAGTGACATCATATAAAATAAATTTTTTTAAGTATTATAACTTAATGAGCTCACTTTTAGAATTAATAATGAGGGATAATATATAAAAAGTCCATTGTTTCCATATTTCACCTTGTAGACCCTCAATTTTGTCCCTTGACACTTGCATTTATCCTATAAGTGTCACATGCACCCATGCTTTCATATGGCACCATTAGGGCCTCCTTTTGGGCTTAGTCAATTTTTTTTTTAGCCTTGTTTAGGTTCGTATGTGGTTCATTGTGGTGCGAGTATGGTTCATTTTGGAGTGTCATCGTGGCCATTTTCTTAGTTGTTGGCATCATGCCATAGGAAGGAAGTGGGGCCATCCCAAAGTTTTAGCTCAATTGGAGTTTATCGGAGTGTGTCTGAGCTCGGAGCACTTGGGCCTGTTTTGGCCATATCTCCCTCATCCAACCTCGGAATTGCGCATTGTTTTTTTTTTTTCATGGACTCCTTATTCTTCAGGGAAAATTTTGTCAAAATTTCATAATTTTTCTCAACCGGCTCGACCAGTCCCCAAAGTTTCAGTTTAGGAAGAATGCATGGGAGCAAGTCCGAATTCGGAGCACTCGGGCTTGTTTTGGCCATATCTCTCTCATCCAACATCAGAATTGCACACCGTTTTTTTTGTGGACTCCTTATTCTTCAGGGAAAATTCTGTCAAAATTTCATAATTTTTCTCAACCAACTCGACCGGTCCCCAAAGTTTCAATTTAGGCAGAATGCATGGGAGCAAGTCTGAATTCGGAGCACTCGAGCTTGTTTTGGCCATATCTTCCTCATCCGACCTCAGAATCACACACCATTTTTTTTGTGGACTCCTTATTCTTCATGAAAAATTCTATCAAAATTTCATAATTTTTCTCAACTAGTTCAACCAGTTGGCGTTCGATTCAACCGGTTCATCAAGCTAGCTTGTATGGAGCACTGGTTTTGATGATTTTGAAGCCTAATTCCTACATGGCTTGGGCCCATAAGCTCCGGATCGGTCTTGGGCTATATTATAGGTCCATTTTGGGCCTTGGTTTGGGTTTCTTGTAGCCCACCATGAATCCATATGGATCCTTGGTGGTGAAGCAAGCTGAAAACTTAAAGGTGTCAGCTTGCATGGAGAATTGGTGAGGAGAGTTATTAGGGAGTGTGGTTTCGAGGTTGAAGGATTGTTTTCCAGAGCTGAATGCATAGGAAAATGAATGGAAGCTGGAGGAACAAAGGGGTCTGATATAAAAGCCAAAAAAGGGGAAGAAGAGGGGGACTTCTCTCTGGATTCTAGGAGGAAACTTTGTCAAAACAGTGAAAGCCAAATGAGAAGAGGATGGAGAGCTTAAAAAAGAAAGAGAGAGTGGGGGAAGAGTTTTGGACCTGAGAAAGTTCTGTGTGTTGGGAGAGAAAGGAAAAGAAAGAAGAGAGAAAAAAATAGGAAAAAAGGAACAGAGGAAAGAGTGAAGGAGATGGAGGTTTTGAGAGATTTTCTGGTTGTAGAGGGAGTAGTTTCTTGTTCGTGCTGTTGAAGGGGAAGACCTTGATTTCTGGAAGCGGAACTTGGACGTTTGCTACCCCAATGACTTCATTTCTACCTCGGCATCTTCAACGCATGCATAGGTAACTCTTTGATCCTGCTTTCTACTATTTTATATTCTCTTTCTTTTTTAGGTTTGTTGCAATAATCTGTTCAGACAAGAAAATGAGGGCCTTTGATGATTAGTCTTTGGGTCAAGTTTGTAAGTTGTCTGAGACTATGCATGTCTGATTCAACTGAGAGTGAGTCTGTTATTTTTTGAGCATTTAAAATGGTCATTGGAGGTATATGAAAGATAAGGCTGAGATCCTTGCATTTTCATTATTGCATGCTTAAGCTCCCATGTATGGTGTGGTTTGTTTTGTGAACAAAGCAAGTATTTCTCTCATTAGCAACTAGTTTTTATTTGAGAAAAAGTCTCTTTGGACTGTTTTGTTTGGAATTTGGGGTAGACCATTTCGGTTTTTCAATTAGGATTAGAGGTTATGGCATATTGGTTGAGCCACTGTGCTCATCATTCAGCCATTGGGGCCTCATTGGTCCTAGATTTGGCAAGGGAGGGGACATGGTGTTCATTTCCTTTGATTGTAGGAAATACGATTAATTTGTTTGGGAAGTAGGCCCTTTCATTTGTGGCCTTGCCCTTTTAGGCATGCATGCTAAAGGCTTATGGAAAAATTGCATCTACTAAAGCATTGGCTTAAGTGGCGAATTTTCAAGAAAACAATGCATTTTGGGTGGCTCGGGTTTGGCCTTTTATGGAACACATCGCATTGTTTCGGCCGATTCTCCCTTATCCGGGCTCAGAATTGAGTGTTGTTTATTTTGTTGGATTCCTTATTCTCTGAGGAATATTATGGTAAAGTTTCAATTTTTTTCTCAATCGAATGAACTAGTTGGGAACCGGTTCAACAGGTGGCTTGGTGGCAGCCCTGTTTTTTAAATGCTTTGCATTGTTTCGGCCAGTTCTCCCTCATCCGGGCTTGGAATTGAGTACCGTTTGTTTTTTTGGATTTCTTATTCTCTAAGGAATATTCTGGTAAAGTTTCAGATCTTTTATCAACCAGTTGAGTCAGTTGGAAACCGGTTCTGCTAGGTAGTTCCAGTTTCAGCGTGTTTTGGCCCCCATTTTTGTTATGGTTTGGGCACTTAGGCTCCAAGGCACTTGTAGGCCACCTTTAGGGTTTGAAAGCAGATTTGGTTTGAATTAATGTGGGCCCACCTATGAGTTAAGGGTATTATTGGCTAGGAAGATGGGGGGGGGGTGGGTTATTGTGAATGTTTGGCTTGGGCACATTTTGATGTTTGTTTAAAAAATGTTTGCCACGTGTTGACTAACCCCTCATTGCAGCGCTTGGCTAGGGACCCAAGGTACGTACTTTGACCCATGGTTTGAGCTCATTTGTAGGCCTTGGTATCTAGTGATTGATGTTTTGACATGTGATTGCCATGCATGCTTGTTGAGTATTTATTCCTATTGGCTAATCATTTATGCAGCGCTTGGCTAGGGACCACAGGTATGTGTTTGATTGTTCAATTTTGTGTTAGTTTGCCCACATGGCATTTGGATTGCAATGCTTGTTGTGCATTGATGCTTATTGACTGATCTTTTCTACAGCGCATGGCTAGGGACCTCAGGTACGCCATTTGTTGATTTATTGAGTGCCTATGCATGCTAGATATCGATTAGGTTTGTGTGATTCGTGTTGTCTATGATTAGCCTAAGAGGCTATTTGATCCTTGACCTATATACTCCCACATGCCCAATTCAATAGTAGAGACCGAGTTTCAGGCCTAGAGAGGTGCTACCTCACATGAGGTACCTTCCCGATAGGTAACCTGATCCCCGGACCAAGACTTAAGTTTCGTAAACCACTTTTTCCATACTAGAGTCATCAGGGGTTTTTATTCTTACTTAATTTTTCCCCTTTAAAAAACAAAAATAAGAAGTAAGTGGCGACTCCAAACAAAACCATTCCTCATCGGGGACGGATTTTTTTTCAAAACTCGAAAACCATTTTTCCATTCCATTCCACACCACTCTTTAAAAAAAAAAAAAAAAGATAGCAAGTCGCACCATCCGAGTGGATCGGGTGAGGGTCCACACACCTACAATAAAAAAAATCTCAATATATAAACCCTATATATAAAACCATAATCTTCTTCTACATTTTCTCTCAACCATAGTCAACACGCTCACAATCAACATTCTTCACTTTGTGGACTCCCAAGTAACACAAAATCTCTTAGATCTATCATTTTTTCTTTAATTAATGTCATTATATTAATTGTTTCAACATCTTTGTATTATGTTTTTTGTGAATTGTGTTTTCTTGAGTTGTGGGGAAGAAAAACTTAGGTTTAATCTTCTAGCATAGAAGAAAAAACTGTAGATTAATTGATTTTTTAATCTAAACCAAACACATGATCAAGTCCTTAAAAAATAGTGAAAAACATGAAAAAATGAATGATTTTTAATGACTAATTGTGTGAGAATGAAGGTACAAAAATCCCCCATATGGTGAACACGTTCCTTGTCTGAAATCTGAAATGCCCCATTGTATTTCTCCATGTGAACCTTTCCGTCCAATATAATTGGCCTGAAGAATGCTGGGTCATTCACTACTTCCATCATCTCTTTGGTGATTCCGGTCTCCGCCCATGGCCAAAGATCCTCGTAGCTCCTTCGGAAGTAGTCCAGGCATGCATTATAGGAGAGTGGGTGCTATTTGGTTGAGATTGTAAATCTGTGCTTAACAAGATCGAAACCCTCTCAGATTCATCAGATCCGAAGTCAAACTCGCCGATGTTGGGATTATCGTTTGCAGCCTCTTCTGCTGGCTCTTGATTCAGCCTCCGCGAAAGTCATGTAGCCGGTGCTGGAGTGGTTGTTCAAGTTGTATTCGCTGGGACTGATCTGTGGCGTGATTGATGGGAAATGGATGATAGAGGCGGTGCAAAAATCGGCCAACAGCGGTGATGACGTGGTCGACCTCGCCGTGCTTAAGGTTCTTCCCTTCGCGATTCGATTGCCAGTGGTGGAAGTTTTGAATGGGTCTAAATGTGATGGGAAAATTGGAATGGATCAGTGGGTATAAAATTGAATGGATCTTGATTTCCTGATTTTTTGATTTCTTGATTTTGTGATTTCTTGATTTCGTGATTTCTTTTTAAGTGGAAATGTTGATCAATATGAAGATCATATTGCATACGCCTTTATCTCTCTTGTAATTGTGTGTCTAAAAATCCTCTTGTCTGTCATGACAAGCCCATCAATGGCCTGTTGCTGTATAATCCTGCACTTAGAATACCAATTCCATACCATTACATTGATTTCAACCAAAGAAAATCTAGATTCGTTTCAATTTTCTCCATTATTTTGAAAATCAACCATCATTTTCTTCTTTTATGACTTCCAGACCTTAGAATTTCCTTAGGTACATAGGTGAGGACCGTGTGGTTTCTCTATTGGTACTACCTTGAAAACGCAATTTCAAAGTGCAGTGACTCGGGTCAGCACAACCTTTGAATTGCCCCACCTTTGTGGGGACTTGGGCATTTTACTCACTGAATCACTAAAATAGAATTGTCTTTTCAAATTTTATTTTATTTTATTTTTCTCCAGGCTGGCTAGAAATATCTACGATTGGATTTAATTTATTTGTACCTTAATTTAGGTGATATTTGTTAAAACTAACACTTAGAAATTAAATTCCAAAAATACCCCTGAGCCACATGTCTTTCACTCAAATATGAGCCACATGCTACAACAATATCAAACCTTCACTTAATCATTGGTTTATTAAGGATGAGAGTGAAAAACTCATATTTAATACATTTGCCAATCAAGCTTGTATTTCTATGGTTGTGGGCAAACGTGACCCATTAAAATAACATGGCAAGTAGAGGTCTTAGATGATCGTGTTCATCAACCTTTTACTTTATCCTAACATGATTATGATGTCAACCAATTACATACTTATTAATGAACTCTTTGGAAATGATAAGCTAGAAATATTTATTTCAAAGTGGGGCCATTCCTCTCACCATGAGGTACATAACCCAACTACCCAAATCCCATGTATGGTGGTTTTCACAGTCAAAAAATAACTCAAAAGCTGTCAATTCAATATATAGTCTGATATAATATTTTTATAAATATTTTGGACTAAATTATGAATTTATGGTCCCACACGGCTTCAACTACGGATAGGTCTATTAATGCAAACAAAAAGACTAGTACTTTTGATAAATTTTAGTATTTATCAAATTTATGGTTGTAGCTAGTTGACATTTAGTATTTATAAATTAAAATTTTAGTACTTAAATTTAATATTTGTAAGTTATATAAATGACTTTCAGCATGTAATATATATTAATACACATGTTCATACTTGAAATGTTACATTTTTTTGGATTATTAGTTTAATTTAATGGAGATGAATATTTAGTGGAAAAGTTACAATGTATTATTGAAAATATGACTTGATAGTTGATTATGAATATGTGTCATTTTTAGTATAAAAAAAAAAAAAAAATTAAATCTGTAACATTTTACATTGATAATATATTATTTTTGTAACAGGTTCAAATAGTAAGTAATTCATTATCAAAGAAGTTACTGAAAGTGTAAGTGTACGTTTATTTATTACATGCTCTTATATAATATCAATTGTAAGGAAGATAAAATTACCTTGTAAAGGTAATTAAATATTTATATATTTAAAATTTTTTTTCTATATATTATGCTTTTGAAGCTTGTTTAATGAAACATATTAGTTATTTGACAAACTTTTCACAAATGTTTTGTATACTTATGTGTTTTATTTTGTTACAAAGTTTTATGCATAATACTTATGTATATTTTTTCACAAACTTTTTACAACTATTTTGTGTACTAATGCATATTAATTTTTGTTCTTGTCTATATAAGCTACATTTAGTTATTTAAATATATCCAATATTATGTTGAAGAAAGATGTACTTAACTTTCTTTTGTTCTTAATATTAACAAATTTTGCAGTTCTCTTGTCTAGGATATATATTCCATTATTTAAATTGAAATGGAAAATCAAGATTGGATGTTAAAAGATAGAAGGTCGATTGAGTATGATGTTGAAAACTTTATCAATTTTGCATTGGCACATTCAACTAACCATACCTCTATCAAATGCCCAGGTTTACGTTGTGGAAATATGTCATGTCAAACTCCTCAAGTCATTAGAGAGCATTTGTTCTTTAACGGAATAGATCTCAGTTATCAAGTATGGTATTGGCATGGAGAAAAGGGTCCCAGTGTAGGATTTTCAAATGTCTCACAACAACGTTTGACAAATGCGAGTATAATGATGTTGCTGACACAATAGATATGGTTAATGCTACACAAGTTAATTATATGAATGATCCCCAAGTGTTTGGAAGGTTACTTGAAGATGCGGAAAAACCTTTATATCCTGGATGCATGAAATACACAAAGTTGTCAGCATTGGTAAAACTTTACAACTTAAAAGCACGTTATGGTTGGTCTGACAAAGGATTCTCAGAATTGCTTCAGTTGCTTGGAGATATGTTGCCATTGAATAATGAGGTGTCGTTGTCCATGTATGAAGCTAAAAAGACTTTCAGTGCTCTTGATATGGAATATCAAAAAATTTATGCATGTCCTAATGATTGTATTTTGTATAGAAACTAGTATAAGGATGCTATTGCATGCCCAACTTGTGGAAAGTCAAGGTGGAAGATAAACAATGGGGAGGGGGGGGGGGGGGAAAGATTAAGAAGGGGGTTCCTACAAAGGTTTTGTGGTATTTCCGACCAATCCCTAGATTCAAAAGGATGTTCCAATCCTCAAAAACCGCTAAATATCTTATGTGGCATGCCAAGGATAAAGAATATGATGGCAAACTACGCCACCCATCAGACTCCTTAGCATGAAACTAGTTGACCATATGTGGCTTGATTTTGCTTTTGAACCGCAAAACCTTAGACTAGCACTCTCAACAGATGGTACAAATCCTCATAAGTCTATGAGCAGTAGACATAGTTGTTGGCCTGTTATATTGATCATATACAACCTTCCTTCTTGGTTGTGCATGAAAAGGAAGTTTATGATGCTATCATTATTGATCTCAGGACCATGACAACCTGGTAAAAATATAGATGTTTACTTGAGTCCATTGGTGGATGACCTTAAAACTTTGTGGGAAAAAGGAGTTGAGACTTATGATGCACACTTGCGTGAGGTTTTTACTTTAAAGGCCATCCTTTTATGGACAATCAATGATTTCCCTGCATATGGAAACTTAGCTGGTTGCACTGTGAAAGGATATTATGCATGTCCAATATATGGAGAAGGAACATGTTCCAAAAGATTAAAGCATGGTCGGAAGAACTCGTATATGGGTTACCGATAATTTCTTCCATGTAACCATCCCTATCGGAGACAAAAGAAGGCATTCAATGGTGAATAAGATTTTAGGATTCCTCCTAAAATTTTGAGTGGGGAAGAAATACTTGAAAATTTTGATCTCATTCCTATTTCTTGGGGAAAAATGAAGATAAAATCTCTTGAATCTGATGTGAACACAAATTGCTGGAAAAAAAAGTCCATATTTTTTTAGTTAGAATATTGGAAATATCTTTATGTCCGTCACAACTTGGATGTTATGCACATCGAAAAGAATGTCTACGAGAGTATTATTGGTACTTTGTTTAACATCCCAGGGAAAACAAAGGATGGACTTAATGCTCGACTTGACCTAGTTAAAATGAGTTTAAGGCCTGAACTTTTCCCAAGAGTTGACTTGAAACGGACCTACCTTCCCCCTGCATGTTATTCACTATCCAGAAATGAGAAAAAAATTAGTTTGTCAAACGTTATCTAATTTGAAGGTCCCTGAGAGGTATTGCTCAAATTTTAGAATTTTTGTTTCCTTAGAGGAATTGAAGTTGTTTGGTCTAAAATCTCATGACTACCATGCACTTATGCAACAACTGTTGCCAGTGGCATTACGTTATGTTTTGCCAAAGCATGTGAGATATACTATATCAAGATTTTGTATCTTCTTCAATAAATAATGTAAAAAAGTAATTGATGTGCCAAAATTGAATGAAGTACACAATGAGTTAGTGGTCACGTTGTGCTTACTTGAAAAGTATTTTCCACCTTCATTTTTTGATATTATGCTTCATCTAACAATGCATTTGATAAGGGAGGTGCGACTATGTGGTCTAGTTTACTTTAGGTGGATGTACCCATTTGAGAGGTATATGAAAGTTCTTAAAGGATATGTTCACAATCATAATTGGCCTGAAGGATGCGTTGCTGAGTGCTATTTAGTAGAGGAAGCTGTCGAATTTTGTACTAAATATTTATCAGGGACTCATGCAATTGGAATTTCAAAAAATAACAATTATGACAACAAATTTGGTAGACCTATAACTGGTGGTCGCTCTACCAACATTGATCATAAATTGTGGTTACAAGCACATCATTATGTGTTAGAGAATACAACTATTGTCCAGCCATACATTGAGTAAGAAAAATATACCTTTATTTTTTTTTATAATTTCATAACATAATGATGAAATCCTAAGTTTGCATTCCTTGTCTATAACGTTATAGAAAACACATGAATTGGTTGAAGTCTCAATACCCTCGACAATCTAAGAGACAAATTTGGTTGCAAGAAGAACATATGCATTGTTTTACATATTGGCTTAAAGGAAAGGTAATCTCTTAGTTTTCAGAAATTATTTTAATATGTTGAAAACACCACAAGTTTCCAATTATGTTTTGATTACACATAGGTTGAAGAGGCCATCCATAACAGGCAAGATATTCCCAACACGCTTAGGTGGTTAGCACATGGCCCTACTCACCAGGTGGTCAAATATCCTGGATATATCATTAATGGGTGTCGTTACCATACTAAGGAACGCGATATGACATGCATCACCCAAAATAGTGGTGTTAGCATTTTAGCAAGGACTATGCAAATTGCCAGTTCTAAGGATAATAACCCAGTTTTTGGTGAACTTTGCTTTTATGGGGTCATTAATGAGATATGGGATCTTGATTACAACATGTTCAGAATTCCAATTTTCAAGTGTGATTGGGTTGACAACAAGAATGGTATAAAAGTTGATAAACTCGGGTTCACATTAGTTGACTTCTCCAAAATTGGTCACAAATCATATCCATTTATTTTAGCATCACAAGCCAAGTAAGTCTTCTATGTTGAAGACCAACTTGATCCCAAATGGTCAATAGTTCTCTCAATTCCTCCAAAAGATTTCAAGAACATGGAAGGGCTGGATGACTTCATCGATAATTGCATGGAACATCACCCCTTTATAAGTTCAATGCCAGAAGTTGAATCATTTGATGCTATGGATGAATCAGAGGCAATATACATGAGAGAAGACTGCGAGGGCATATGGATTGAAAAAAATTAAATAATATATTGCACCCTTGACATGAGATATAATAAGGCATTTCACTTATTAGTTTTCATGAGTTGCATATTAGCTTAGCTTCTATATATTGCTCATTTATTCAAAGGTACCACTTCAATCTTCATTTAACTATCTTTTTTGTTGTCCATGGAACTAGATTTATATTATTTTTTATTATCATGTTTTGATTTTATGCTCACATAACTTGAAACTCTCATTCCTAAATTTCTTTTTCATTAAAACTATAAATAATAATTGAAACTATATATGCACTAATTTATTTTACTATTATCCTCACGAATAAATTCTTCATTATTGATAAGAAATAAAAAAACAAGACAAACTTTGAAAGAAAATTTCAAAAACTATATTTCTGAATGACCAATTTAATTATAGGAAATATATGCAAGGCTATACTAATCTTGATTTTGAGTCATTTTACAGGTTTGTTAGTGAAGTACTAGTTTGCACATTTACTTGATATCTTCCACACAAATATGGATCCAGAAGAAAAGGAAACACCAAAAGTAAAGCATAGAGGTAGTACATTGAAACTAGAGATTGCAAAAAATCGAAGTAAAGGGATAAAGCTCAAGATTGAATACAATAGCCTTGGTAGTCACATTGGGGAAAATTAAGTTGAATTAAGTAGTTATCTTGGTACAATAACTAGAACCCATGTGCCAATAATTATTGAGAGTTGGAGGAAAGTCCCTAAAGAGACTAAGGAGAAGTTATGGGATTTGATCATGGTAAGTCTATCTATAGCTTTCATATATAATTATTGTATACATTCATTAACATGAGCTAACATGGGTTGCTATTTTGTAGACAAGCTTTAATGTGAATCAAAATTCTAAGAGGAATTGTTTCCTACTAATGGGCATCAGGTTTCGAACCTTTAAGTACAAGTTGACAAAGAAATATATATTGCCTTTCAAGAATGATCTAGAAAAGCTGAAAAAGCCATCTCCTATCTACCCATTCATACAAGAGGATCATTGGAGACAGTTTGTTAAAGATAGATGTTCTGAACATTTTAATGTTAAGCATTATTTTTAATACATCTTCAATTTTTACATTTACATAGTTTCACCATGTACTAATTTTGTGTTTATATTTTGTAGGAATATTGCAAGGTTCAGAAATCAAGAAGAGATAAACACATTTACAATCATTATCTTGGAAGAAAATGATATACACATTTTGAGCAAAATATAGTAAGTTATCAATATTGGTAAAAAATTGGAGTATATATTTTGTTTATAAGAAAATGATTCCAAATTTTAAATGTCATTTATTAACTTGATCATATTGAACTAATGAGTTTTCTTGTTAAAATTTTTATAGCTACAAGCAGAAGGGGGTATTGGTAGGGTTGATAGAAGTGTTTTATGGAAGAAAGCACGTGAGAAGAAAGGAAAGTTTAATAAGATTACAGAGCTAGTGATTAACATGATAGTAAGTTAGCATATTTATGCCATTTTAGAGCCTATAGTGTTAATATGTCTATGTGACTATGGTTTGTGATGATATCATTAGGTGTTAATAGGTACGAGGCTTAATGCTATCATTTTTATGAGTAGTTATGTTATACATCAATTTGTCTATTATCCTTTATATTAAAACAATTCATTTTCTAGCTACCTTGAATTGGTTGTCTTTGATTGATATGTAAATCATCTTCATCAAATTATTACTAATATATGTTTTGTTGTAGGATGAATTACTAGAAAAGGCTAAGGAGACTGGACTACCTCCACCTGGTCCAAATGACATATTATGTCAGGCATTGGATAAGCTTGATCATCCAAGATGTGTGGTAGGTCAAGACCGTTTGGTTAGGCCCAGCTCATACTTTCATCAACCATCTGATGACATGAAAAAAAATCAAAGAAGAAATATGGGAAATGGTACGAAAAGAGATGGAAGATGCTGCAACAAGACAAGTTATGTCTCCCCCCACACACCATTCTGATATGGGTAGTAATAACATGAGACAACAACTTGTTTTACAACCAGTTGTAGCAGAAAAACCAATGTTTAAAATGATAGAAGAGCCCCAACCACCAGAACCACCACTGAAACACAAGGTATGCATTTACTTACTAATAATACAAGATTAATAGAAGTGATATAAAGCCTATGTAAATGATATTATTTGTTGTATTGAAGGTAATTAAATGTAAATTAGCAGTGGAAAGAAAAGGAAATGTTGTTGCAACTGGTACACTAATAGAAGAAAAATGATAGAATAGGTTGGTTGTAATAAATGTTGCACACAAGCCAGATGCTAGACTCCCATTTCCAAATCCATATGAGATTATCAATGTTGGGGATGCTATTGGCTTTGAGCTTGATTGGCCAACAAGCCTTGTCATAATTAAAACTGAACATCCTCAGGTATGTCATTTTATGTTTATAGTAAATTTGAGTGTAACTTGGTATTTTATTGTTTAGGAGTATATATATCTAACATTCCTTCCTTTTTCATAGGTGTTGGATAAAGGAAAGAAGAAGATAGTGAAGACACCAATTATTCGAAAATCTAAGCCTCAAAATCATTCGATCATTAAAAATTTTCAGAAATTTGTGGATGGTTGTCTTGGTAATGACAAGACATACCCAATACAGCTCCCCATTTCACTATTTGGTGTCGAATTTCAAACATATATATCTCGAGAGGATTGTGAATACATTATTTCATCTTTAGAGGTGTCATCAAACTGCATCTCCTTCCATTTATGGTGTGCACATTTTATTTTCATTTGTTATTATTTTTTTAATATGAGTTGCCCATGTTGAACGAGATTGGATATGACTAATGATAATTTTATTTTGGTGTTTTGATACAATAATAGGCACATGGATGATCAACTACATATTGCCAAAAAGGAATCACAATTTATATTTGTTAATCCTTTTACAATATCACGAGCAGGCTTTAGTACTCCTCAAATAGAGAAAAGAGCACAATTGTTGTCAAAACGCTTAATGGAGTTCCAAGATGCTAAATATGTTTTCATACCCTACAACCTCGAGTAAGTGACGAATATTATACTTTAATTTGAGGTTTTATGATTGATTTATATTTCTAATTAGATGCTACTTTTGTTTTTAATGATTTAGCTTTCATTGGGTCTTGGTAGTGATTGAGCCAAGGAAAATGATAGTCCACTATCTTGACCCTATGCATCACAAACCATGTGAGGACTTAAAGGATATCGTAAACATGTAAGTTCTTCCTATTATTTTTCATAGTATTATTTAAAAAAAAAAATACATTCATCTCAAAACACATTTTTTTTATTATTTATATATATTTTAAAACATATAACATTTACCTATTTTAAAAATGTACCCATTGAACTTATTTACATAGGGCTCTTCGAATATCTACAAAGAAAACATCTAAGAGAGAGCTATCTTGGCAACTAGTGCAGGTGACATCCAAAAATTTTTCTTTACACATTAGCTTATGCATTTGCACCATTTATATATATGAGTATTAATGTTATTTTATAATTGATCGATTAGTGTCCAAGACAAGAAAGAGGGTTTGAATGTGACTACTTTGTTATGAGATTCATAAAAGAGATAATTTTTTATCCTACAATTATTGCTTCAAAGGTATTACAAATTTAATGAATTGTACATAGTTTTAGGCTTCCAAATGTTATGCATTTTAATGTTATTTTCTTATTTGATTTCAGTTTGGTGATAAAAAAAACATATTCTCAAGTAGAATTCGATGAAATTAGATGAGAATGGGCTACTTTTATGCTACAACTAATCATGATCACCATGCATGGTGAGTCCCTTAGCTACTACATGAATTTTTCCATAGGTATTGTATAGTATTGCTTATCCTTTGAATAATGTTTCTATTTGAAAAAAAGAAAAAAAAAATAGTTCTTAGATTTGTTCATTTATGATAACTTCGATCCATGTTTATTTTCTTCAATAAAAATCTATAAAACTCATTAAACTATGAAATGCAGGTATACACTTTTGGGATGGTGGAATGGAGAATAAAAAGAAAGAAGAAGGCAACAAGATTTTGGGTTTTTAAATGCTACTCTTATGTCATACGTTGTAGGACATAAATGTTACTTTAATTGGTACTGAGAAATTTAGATTTTAGATGAGACTTTTATGTCATTTTATAGTTAGCCGATTTTATGCTTATGAAATGGAGGTATACATGAATCTTGGGATCTTTAACATTTCTAAATCATGTTTTGGTATGTATTCACTCTTCTTTTTTTAGTTTTGATGGATTTGATATGTTGGATGTACTATCTTTTTGTGAACATTTGATATACAAATATTATTACATGATCAATGTATTATGAGTTATTCCAGAAACATTACAGAAAAATGAGTTAAATATAATATGATTGTTATATTTATGGACAAAATATAAACAGGTTAATCTTACTTATTAATTCATAAGCATTACAAAAATCTATAACTAAAAGCAATCATATTTTTCACAATAATTTACAATGATGTGACACCATTACTCAAAAGTGATGCATTTAATGTGACATCATAACTCAAAGATGATGCATTTAATGCGACACCCTATCATCACTAGAAATATATGATGTCACTTTCGAATGGGTCACCATTTATCTACTTTAGTGTCACTTCCAAATACGTCACCAATTGGTACCCTCTATGGTGTTAGTGGAGAAGGTGACGCTATGTTGTAGTGACACCCTATGTTTACGGTGGTTCGTCATAAATGTCACCATATATCTTTTTCCTTGTAGTGAAAGATGATTTCAATATAAAAATAGTTTATTAAGTGAACACTAAATTCATTTTGACTAAACTATTTAAATTAAATTGATATGGAGTTCGTCTTCTTTGGAATTCTATATCATAAAATAAGTCAAATTTTATTGTGAACAGGTCCCTCACAGCATGAGTAGGTCTAGACAACCTACTCAGTAATAAGCGAAGGATTAACATAAATGCTATTAGCAATTCAATCGACCAACTTGCATCCATGATCATGCTTCCAGATGTCGGCTAACTTGGCAAGGGCAGTAGTGGATGAGCCCTCCTCTCTCCAAGCTTCCACCGCCATCTCTCTGGTCTTATTAATTCTCTCTCTCAGATCTCTCCCCTCTTCAGAATCCATCAACCCTTTGAGTCGCCTCTCCAACTCAGCCCCACTCACAAACCTGTCACCATTTCTCTGCTCCACACCAATGGCCATCTTCATATTCTCGACCAAAACAGCCATATTCAGGTGTTGTTCGGCGTGGAGAGGCCATGCCACCATTGGCACTCCCGCAGACACCGCTTCCAACACTGAGTTCCACCCGCAATGAGTCACGAATCCACCCACGGATTGGTGTCTCAGCACCGCCACCTGCGGCGCGCAGGACTTCACCACCATTCCTCTATTATTGGTTCTTTCCAAGAACCCTTCTGGCATAAGCTCATCCAAATCAAAGTCGTTCCACACCAAATTTTCTTGCTTGATTTCCTTGCTTTTGTTATCCACAGGTGGAATTTTCAGCACCCACAAAAATCTCTGGCCGCTTCTCTCCAACCCATAAGCTATCTCCTTCACCTGCTCCCTCGAGAACGATCCACGGCTGCCAAAACATAGGAACACGACACTCCTACTCGGCTATTGGTCCAGCCATGACAAGCAATCATGCTTATGAGTTGGAGCATCTTCACCAGCATCTGCAATCAATGGTCCAATGCAATAAACAGACAGACTTGGTCCATCGGTAACGCATTCCCCATTTGTAATAGCCATAAGGGCTATTGGCTCAAGGCCATCAAACGTATTGGTCAAAACCCCATCACATTTTCGTAGATCCAGTGAGAACTGTAGTGATTGGTGATAACTCCGGTCCTCTCGGTCGAGCAGTGGTTCTATCATGTGAGTAGCTAGCGGTGGAGGCAATCCAGGAATGTGAAAAACAGTGGTGGGGAGATCTTTGAAGCTCTTGGTGGTCTGTTTGTGAATTGTTGGCAAGTAGAGGATGGCAGCGAGAGCAGTAGCAGAAAAAACAGTGAAGAAATAAGCGGGAATGTTGAGATATTAGGAATGCTTTCCTTATATCATTATTTCCTTATATCATTTAGTGTTGAGATATTAGGAATGTTTAGATATTAGGAAAGTTGAGATATTATGAATATTGAGATATTAGGAATATTGAGATATTAGGAAAGTTGAGATATTAGGATATTAATTGTTATTTCCTTATGTCATTCTTTCTTTGTATCATTCTTTCCCATTCTTAGAATAGCGATACCCTTTATATATACTCTGTATATGAACGAATGAAAAAATGAATGAAAAAACTATCATTTATCAATTTGAACATGGTATCAGAGCCATGAAACCGAAATCCTGGATATTTTGTCGCTATGGTAGTCCGACAGCGATCAACCATCCTAAGACAAGCCCTAATATTGATAAGTCAACCTTCAAATGCACTCACTGCAATAAGACTGATCCCACCAGTCTGGATATCCCACAATTTCAAAGCAACGACTCTTGGTATGATCAAGAAAAAAATGAGGAACCGAGGGTTTGAACCATGAAACTTTAAATCATGTTTAGGTTATCAACACTTTGTTATTAATGATAATAATCGTGATCAACGGAAGAAGGATTCCAAGAAAACCTCGACTGCAACTATTGCCGAAATAAAAACAGAGGCTAATGTTGCTGAGAAAGCCTCTGCATTGGTAGTCGCTACTGATCATGGTGGTAAGTTTTTAAATACTTTTACACCTGTTATTAATAGTGCATGGATAATTGATTCTGGTGCTACAGATCATATGACTTTTGATTCTAGACAGGTTTCAACCCTTAGACCTTCCTCACAAAAAATTGTTTCCACAACCAATGGTAACACAACCCCGGTCATTGGGGAAGGATCCTTAACTCTTACTGATACTTTGAATTTAGATTCTGTTTTAGTTGTTCCATCTTTAGATTACAATCTTTTGTCAGTTTCTCAAATCACTGCAGCCTTATCTTGTATTGTCATTTTTTGGCCTGAATTTTGTGTGATTAAGGACATCCAAACAAGACAGACGATTGGTTGTGGTATTAAGTAGGGAAAACTCTATTACTTGGACTTACAGTCAAAGGATTCAAATAAGTTGCACCAAGCCTTGATGGCAGATGAATCTGAGGGAGAGAAGAAAAAAATCTGAAATTTGGTTGTGGCATCAACGTTTGGGACATGCTTCCTTTGGTTATTTAAAAAAATTGTTTCATAGTTTGTTTGCAAAGAGTGATATTTTTGGTTTCCGTTGTGGTATTTGTGAATTGGCTAAAAGTCATCGTGCTTCGTTTCCGTTAATTTTAAATAAAAGTTCGTTTCCTTTTATGGTTATACATTCTGATGTTTGGAGCCCATCCAAAGTCCCAACTTTGAGTGGCTCACGTTGGTTTGTTACTTTTATTGATGATTGTACCATAATGACATGGTTATGCTTGATGAAGACCAAAGATGAAGTGAACTTGTTGTTTCAAAAATTTCATAAAGTGATTGAAACTCAGTACAATGCAAAGGTTCGGGTTCTGCGTAGTGATAATGGTGGAGAATATCAAAGTTCTGATCTTCAAAAGTATTTGGAAGGACATGGCACCATTCATCAAACTACTTGTTCCAATACACCCCAGCAAAATGGAGTCGCTGAACGAAAAAATCGGCACTTGTTAGAGGTTGTTCGTGCTTCCGTGATAGCAGCAAAAACACCAATATCTTATTGGGGAGAAGCAATCACATCTGCCGCATACTTGATCAATCGGGTACCTTCTAGCTCAATTAACTTTCAAACACCACTCCAAGATCTTACTAATGTCGTAGTTGCCCCAACAGTCCCAAATCTACCTCCTCGTGTTTTTGGTTGCGTGGCATTTGTGCATCTACACAAGCACCAACGCACCAAGTTAACTTCTCATGCATTACAATGTGTGTTTGTTGGATATGCATTGCACAAAAAGGGATATCGATGTTACCATCCTCCAACTCGACAAATGTATATTATAATGGATGTGGTGTTTCATGAAGATTCGATGTATTTTTCATCTGAGTCTGAACTTCAGGGGGAGTACCATAAGGAAATTCAGACTCTCGATTATGATTATCATATATCTGAGGAAGATGAATCTGGACAATCTGAACTAGTGAACCAGGAAGTGGGTGAGTTGGATATGAGTGGTCAACAATTTGGGTCCGAAGATGTCTTCACTGAAATACCAAACCAATCGTCGTCTGTTGAGGGTGTTCTTAATTTGGAACCTGATCCATTCATGAAACGGTTACCACACCGTCATAATAGAGGTATTTCTAAACCCACATATGAACCTGAATTGTCTACCAAAGTCAAATATCCCATGAGCAACTATGTGTCTAACTATCGTTTGTCTGAATCAAACAAGTCATTTGTAAATCAATTATCTACTGTAGCTATTCCTAACAGTGTGCAGGAAGCCTTACCTGATCCAAGGTGGAAAGCAGCCATGAATGAAGAGATGAAATCATTGCAGAAGAATGAAACATGGGAACTCGTAGAATGTCCACCAGGAAAGAAGCCAGTTGGGTGTCGTTGGATCTATACTGTGAAGTACAAGGCAGATGGTAGTATTGAACGATTTAAAGCAAGACTGGTAGCAAAAGGGTACACTCAAACTTATGGAATTGACTACACAGAGACATTTGCATTTGTAGCTAAGATCAACACAGTTTGAGTATTATTGTCTTTAGCTGCAAACCTAGATTGGCCATTACAACAATTTGATGTGAAAAATGTCTTTCTGCATGGCGAGTTATCTGAAGAAGTATATATGGATCTTCCACCAGGATGCATGGTGTCAGAAAAGCAATGTTAGAAGGTGTGCAAATTGAAGAAGTCATTGTATGGGTTGAAGCAATCCCCGAGAGCATGGTTTGGAAGGTTCACAAAGTCAATGAGAGCTTTTGGCTATCGTCAAAGTAATTCAGATCACACTTTGTTCCTGAAAAAGAAACATGGTAAGATTACGGCACTCATCGTATATGTGGATGACATGGTAGTTACAGGAAATGATCCTAAAGAAAGAAAAACTCTGCAAAATTATCTATCTAGAGAATTCGAAATGAAAGATCTAGGTCCTCTAAAGTACTTTCTTGGGATTGAAGTTTCTCGATCAAGTGAAGGAATTTTTTTGTCTCAAAGAAAGTATGCCTTAGATCTTTTACAGGAGATTGGAATGTCGGGATGTCAACCTATTAATACATCAATAGAAGAAGGTCTGAAATTGTGTGTTGAGCCTAATCAAGTATCAACCGATAAGGGAAGATACCAGAGACTTGTGGGGAGATTAATGTACTTAGCTTATACAAGACCAGATCTTGCTTATGCATTGAGTGTAGTGAGTCAATACATGCATAATCCTAGAGAGCAACATATGAATGCAGTCATGCGTATTTTGAGGTATTTGAAGAATGCTCCTGGGAAGGGAATTTTGTTCGCTAAAAATATTGATCATCAAAGTATAGAAGTATATACTGATGCTGATTGGGTCGGTGCAGTGGATGATAGGCGATCTACATCTGGTTACTTTACCTTTGTAGGTGGTAATCTTGTAACATGGAAAAGTAAGAAGCAAAATGTCGTCGCTCGTTCAAGTGCAGAAGCGGAATTTAGAGGTATGGCTCTAGGACTTTGTGAGGCATTATGGCTAAGACTCCTCTTACAGGATTTAGGTTACCTATCTAGGCAACCAATCCGATTGTTTTGTGACAATAAAGCCGCGTGTGACATTGCTCATGATCCAGTACAACTTGATCGTACAAAGCATGTCGAGATGGATAGATTCTTCATTAAGGAAAAGTTGGATGATAAGATTGTGGAATTGCCTAAGATTCGATCAGAAGATCAATTGGCCAATGTCCTTACCAAAGCTGTCTCAAGTCAAATGTTCTCAAAATTTTTAGACAAGTTGGGCATGTGTGACATCTATGCACCAACTTGAGGGGGAGTGTTGAGATATTAAGAATGATTTTCGTATATCATTTAGTGTTGAGATATTAGGAATGTTTAGATATTAGGAAAGTTGAGATATTATGAATATTGAGATATTAGGAATATTGAGATATTAGGAAAGTTGAGATATTAGGATATTAATTGTTATTTCCTTATGTCATTCTTTCCTTGTATCATTCTTTCCCATTCTTAGAATGGCGATACCCTTTATATATACTCTGTATATGAACGAATGAAAAAATGAATGAAAAAACTATCATTTATCAATTTGAACAGGGAATTCCAAGGCCACGAGCCAGGGGAAAAGCTGAAGTGCAGAAAGAGTCGAGTATAACAGCCCGAATGGAAGAAGCTTTAGAGAGCTGCTGGAGAGATTGGAGAACATTATAATCATTGAGACTCAGAAACTCGAACATGTTGGCCAGGCGACTAAGAGTTGGAGATGCGGTGAATGGGAGATAAGGGAAGCGGTGGAAGGAGATGGAAGAGGTGGTTTGGGAGATTCGATCGATGTAAGAGGTGGTGGCCGGAGAGTCAAAAGGGCCAGTTGTGAGGAGAACGATAATGGAGAATTCGCAGTCATAGAGGCTAAGAATGAGCTTACCAAGCTCTACCATGGACACCAAGTGGCCAATGCCGGGAGCGGGGTAAAGGACTATTGCATCCTTCATTTTTGGTAGCTTGGATTCTTTGAGATCTGCAGATGAAGTCAATGTTAAAGATGCTATAAATATATGATGTGGATTGTGGAGAGTGACAGAGTAGTTTATGGCAATGGGCCAATGGCAACAATGTGCCATCTACTCCTCTGAAAATTCATTCACGGCTTCACCTCCATTTAAGGTAATTGCATCATTTTTCACGTCTCTAAATATTAAAGGAACTTTTTCAAGTGGTGCGTACAAGCAGGAAGCAGCCTACAGGGAAATGCAAGGAAATCCTAGCAGCTACCAGTCAACCACACAATTTGATGATTGGTACCACTGTAGCTGTGGGCGCAGGTTTGTTTTCAATTTTCAGTGACAACCATGTGACTAGGTACCATTAGAGAATTGTTTTTTTCTAAAACTTACCCATCTCCATAACATCTTACCAAACCTTTATAAATTAATAATCACAATTAAATAATATTTTTTTTTCCGGGTCCTAATTTAGAACCAATAAGTTAAATTAATAATTTGATAAATGTACAAGATAATACATTAATATCACAATATATGTATATTTTCATATGAATTCCACTTACCATATAAATTAATACTTTCCTAACATAAAGCAATATCCATATGATTTGTTGTTGGAAGGACTTTTGCAAGATATGTGTCCTTTGCAAAAAAAGAAAAAAAAGAAAGAAATATTTATATGTAAAATAATGTAATGTTATATTTCTACCTTAAAAATACTATCTTACTAACTTCATGAAACAAAATACAAGAAAAATTGTTATTTCGTAAAACGAAATATTTAATTCACTTAATTATAATAAAACGATATTAAATATAATATTTTAGAAAAATAAGGGATACTTTTATAAATTAATAATTTATCAATTAATCAATAAATTATTAATTAATATTTTCTTAATTAATAGATTTTCCCTGCTCTCAAGGTTATTAATTTATCGAGAGTTAATAATATATATAATGATAAATATTGTTTTATATTAAAATTTAATTAAAACTTAAGTATAATTTGGATATACTTCTCTTTTTTGCATTTCTTCTTATATATTTTCTTTATATTAGATTCTTTTACGGTTGTTTTATTTTAATTAAGAAACGTAACATTGAAAATAAAACATTATATATAACAATTAATTTTAAAATATATTTAAAAATATTAAAAATATGTTAAAAACATTTTAAGTTTTTAAATAGACTTTTGTTCAACAAAAATCAAATATTCAAAAATTATTTTTCAAAATGGTTACCAAATATGTCTCTAATTTTTATTTTATTTTTTCAAAACACTTTTAAACTAAAACCACTTCCCATAATTACTACCAAATGAATTCCTATCATCTTATTTGGTTGATCATAATCATATCATTTGAAAAAGATTAAGCAAAGAGGTTAAATAAATTAAACATCTCCAAATCCTTTAAGTAAGTTGTGTATTCTAACCCGAACATGTGCTACATATTTATTAAATAAATTATATGGCCAGGTTAACATAGATTTGACATATAAACAAAATAATGCTAATCCAAACCCATTAATTTAATATTATTTTCTAGTTATATTTATGAATGATGTTAAATTTAATTTGTTACTATAAAATATTTCTAATATTTATGATTTCTTATTACACACTTTTTATTAATTTTCTATTTTTAAAAATAAAAGATAATAATAACTTCCTCATAATTTGTATGAACTTACGTTATATTTATAAAATTAATTTTTAGAATTAAATTTTTTTTAAACAGTTTTAAAAAGTTATTATTGTTTTATAAGATAAATTTTCAAGAGATATTACATTTTATATATAAATTACTATCATTTTCTATTTTTCAAACCACAGAAGAAAATATAAGAATAGGCCTTTGTTGTCTGATTGATCCCTGGATGGCATGAACACTAGTAAGAGTTTGGTATGCTGTCCTACCAAAATGGTCCCTAACTTTTAGTTGTGTAGTTGATGACAATAAATGCAGGTTGTTGTATTTTAACTTCATATAATTAACGTGAGAGGCATTTTCATATGGTAAAATGGATGCAATTACCTTAAAAACTTTATTTGAAACCATGGATTGGTTCAACTACCAATTTTATTAAAGTCTGTTATTATTTTCGTACTTTATTATTGACCAAATGATGAATTTTGAATAAAAACCAACATTTTCGATAATTTGAATTTATTTTTAGATTTATTTTATTTCTTTATTTTATTTTATGTTTATATTTTACTCTTATTAATATCAATAATTAACTTTTAATTATATTAAAAATATAAAATGATAGTAAATCATATATAAATTTAAGAAAGGGTTTAAAAATGATTTTACAATATTTATACAAAAGTTACTTTTTTTTTTTTAAATAAACAAAAAATAAGAAGTATATCCAAACTAAGCTAAAGTTTTAATTAAATTTTAATATATATATATATATATATATATATATATATATATATATATATATATATATATATATATATATAACCTTGAGAGAAAGGAAAGTTTATTAATTAAGAAAATATTAATTAATAATTCTAATTGTGTGACTGTCTGGTAGCTAGGATTTCGTTGCTTTTAGAGTTCGGTAAGCCCTAAAAAACACATTGTAGAGCTAAAGTTGTGCTTGTACACACAACTTGAAAAAGTTGTTTTAATATTTAGAGATGTAAAAATGATGCAATTGCCTTAGGAAGAGGTGGAGCCATGAATGAATTTTCAAAGGAGCAGATGGGCATGTCGTCGCCATCTACCATTATTATGTGTCACGCCCCAAAACCCACTCCAAGCGCATGACTATCATTTCACACCTCAAGCTCAAAGGCTCAAAGTAGAAACGACATAAACATTCGTATTGTTACTGGAAAGAAATTTATCAATTACCAAATTCCTGTTCAGAGTAGTGGGACAAAATTCTAAAGTCTTCGAGTATCAACTTTTTTAAAAAAAACTAACACATCAACTAGAGTGTTATTGTCCAAATAACTCCAAATTCAAATAATTTAAATTAAAAATAAATTTTAACATCTAAACAATGTCCAAAAATAAAATTTGAACCAAAATCCTAACAAAGAAAAATTTTCCCAGTCTAACCATTACTCCTCGCCCGAACTAAGAGTACCTGAAAAATTATCAACGAAGGGGCATGAGCTTAAAGCTCAATAAGGAACATCAATGCAGTTTCATGGATAAAACATTTTCAATCATGTTTGCAAATAGGAGATATAACAAACACTTATTTTCATAAAAAAAACTTTTTAGTTCGAAATAATAATAGATTCAAACTTTTCAACAAACTTTCTCATATCCATTTTAAAACAATTTCTCATCAAAACCAAAACAAATGCATTCAAAATATCTTTACTCTGATTATCAAATAACAAACGGTGTCCAATTAGGTAGGACTTCACAAATGAGTGGCTAGTTTCAAATTTGTTCTAGTTAAGGTGAATAAAACCAAATGTCAACAATTATAACCCGTTGACTAGGGCCATGAAGTCAACTATTATAACCCGTTGACTACGACCATAAGGTCAACTATTATAACCCGTTAACTAGGGTCATATAATATCAACTATTATAACCCGTTGATTAGGGTCATAGAAATGTCAACAATTATAACCCGTTGACTAGGGCTATAAGAATTAGAGTCAAACACTTTATTTCATTAATTCAAACTTGCAAAACAAAATATCGTATCTCCAAAATTTTTCACTTTTCATAAATAAACAAAGAAGATTCTCAAATATACTTTCCATACAAAACACATATTTGATCCAAACAAAAAGATAAAAATAATATTTTTATACTTTTCAAAATACAATATAAAAAGAAAATTATTTTCTTCTATAAAAATTTGCATTAATTTCCCTTACCTTGAAGAAGCACTCAAAATCTTGAAGTATTTAACTCTGAAGAATTTCTCCTCACCTAACATACTATCATACACAATATTGATTATTGATTATTTATCTAAATATATAAATTTGACAATCTTAAAAATATTTTATTTAGTATTAGGGATCCTAATTAATTTCCTATATTAATATTATTACCATCCAATATTATTTTCAACTTCCTACACAATAATTTATTTTATTTTTTCTAACTTATCTAAATTAAATCTTTTAAGAATATTTATTCGCGTTAAACTATTATTATTATTATTTAAATCTCCTACCGAAATTTAACAAATACCCCATGCAATTCTTTTTTTTTTTTTTCAACATGCCAAATCCTTCTTACGCATCTTTCATCATTTTTTTTTCATCTCTAAAGTCAAAACTTTTAACCTTCATACTCACAATTTTATGTAATTTTCACATCCAAAACTATATAATTTTTTTAATTTTTTAATTTTTATCTATTCATTTGAGTAATCAAAATTTATTGATCTCCGTTAATAAATCAAACTATGTTCATAAATTTTTAATCTTTTTGACCTATAAATTAATTAAGCGAACTCTAATCAAAATTGAGATATTCCAAAGAATATCTAAAGTGTTTAAAACTAATTAACGAATATAAAATATTAATTTAAAGATTAAAAATCTTACCTAAAAAAATTAATCTTCAAACCCTAAACCTTCAAAACTTCAACCTTATACTCTCTGATATTTCTGATCTCTGTGTAAAAGGGTTTTTTGAATAGAGAATATAGGAAAAATATAATTTATATATAGGGGTTTTAAATACAAAAATACCTTTTTACCCTTATTAAATTACTTTAATTAATTAATAATTTTTAAATTACGATTTTACCCCTAAATTGGGTTTGGGCCATTACATTATGTCACTCCACAATCCACATCATATAAGTATATCATCTCTAACATCGACTTCATCTGCAGATCTCATTCTGAGTTCCTCCCAATTCCAAGGATCCAAGGTGGTACCAAAAATGAAGGATGCCATAGTCCTTTACCCAGCTCCAGGGATTGGCCACTTGTTGTCCATGGTAGAGCTTGGTAAGCTCATTCTTAGCCGCTACAACTGCGAATTCTCCATTATTATTCTCCTCACAACTGGCCCTTTTGACACTCCAGCCACCACCTCTCACATCGATCGAATCTCCCAAACCACCTCTTCCATCTCCTTCCACCGCTTCCCGTATCTCCCATTCACCGCATCTCCAACTCTTGGTCGCCTGGCCAACATGTTCGAGTTCCTGAGTCTCAATGATTCTAATGTTCTCCAATCTCTTCAGCAGCTCTCGGAAGCTTCTTCCATTCGGGCTGTTATACTCGACTCTTTTTGCACTTCAGCTTTTCCCTTGGCTCGTGGCCTTGGAATTCCCACTTATTTCTTCACTTCCTTTTCTGCTGCTGCTCTCGCTGCCATCCTCTACTTGCCAACAATTCACAAACAGACCACCAAGAGCTTCAAAGATCTCCCCACCACTGTTTTTCACATTCCTGGATTGCCTCCACTGCTAGCTACTCACATGATAGAACCACTGCTTGACCGAGAAGACCCGACTTATCACCAATCGCTACAGTTCTCACTGGATCTACGAAAATGTGATGGGGTTTTGACCAATACGTTTGATGGCCTTGAGCCAATAGCCCTTATGGCTATTACAAATGGGGAATGCGTTACCGATGGACCAAGTCCGTCTGTTTATTGCATTGGACCATTGATTGCAGATTCTGGTGAAGATGCTCCAACTCATAAGCATGACTGCTTGTCATGGCTGGACCAGCAGCCGAGTAGGAGTGTTGTGTTCCTGTGTTTTGGCAGCCGTGGATCGTTCTCGAGGGAGCAGGTGAAGGAGATAGCTAATGGGTTGGAGAGAAGCGGCCAGAGATTTTTGTGGGTGGTGAAAATTCCACCTGTGGATAACAAAAGCAAGGAAATCAAGCAAGAAAATTTGGTGTGGAACGACTTTGATTTGGATGAGCTTATGCCAGAAGGGTTCTTGGAAAGAACCAAGAATAGGGGAATGGTGGTGAAGTCATGGGCGCCGCAGGTGGCGGTGCTGAGACACCAATCCGTGGGTGGGTTTGTGTCTCACGTGGGGTGGAACTCAGTGTTGGAAGCGGTGGTTGCGGGAGTGCCAATGGTGGCATGGCCTCTCCACGCCGAACAACACCTGAATAAGGCTGTTTTGGTCGAGAATATGAAGATGGCCATTGGTGTGGAGCAGAGAGATGGTGACAGGTTTGTGAGTGGGGCTGAGTTGGAGAGGCGACTCAAGGAGTTGATGGATTCTGAAGAGGGGAGAGAGCTGAGAGAGAGAAGCGAGAAGATGAGAGAGATGGCGGTGGAAGCTTGGAGAGAGGAGGGATCATCCACTACGGCCCTTGCCAAGTTGGCCGAGAACTGGAAGCATGATTAAGGTTGCAGGTCAATTTAGGTAAGAGTGAGCCCATTCCGGATTGAATTGCTAATAGTTTTTGAGTTAATCCTTTGCTCATTGGTAATTAGGTTGCATCGATCTACTCGTTCTATAAGAGACTGGTTCACTATAACATTTGATTTATTTTATAATATAGAATTCGGCTTTTCAAATATAAATTTAGTTAAAATAGTTTATTCAAGGTGATGTATCCGGTCCGATTTGGCGAAACGAGCTGTCCAAGGGTTGGAAGACGGACCGTCCGGTTTCATATGAACCGATCAACCCTCGTTTGACCAAAACCTAAGTGGCCTTTACTAAGTCCCCTGGGCCAAGGTCCTTCCATCCACTGCCCTCCAAAGCCCCCCATGTCTCTCTCTCCAAGTTGCATTCATAATATATACAGCTACTCAAGAGGAAGTTGTATATATTTAAGAAGCTTACTATTGTATATATTTAAGGAGCATTATATGTATATAGTTGTAAGCATTATTATATTTAAAATTACTATTAAGAAAAATAGATATACTTTCCTTTTGAGTAGTTGTATATATTTAAGAAGCATCATATATAAAATTATAATTAAGAAAATTAAACATAGGTTGTGTAACTTATCCTATGCAACTTGTCTTATATATATATGTATGTTTAGGACAAGTTGCACCAACCTATGTTTCTCGTAGTCATAATTTTATATATGATATATGCTCCTTAAATATATACAACTCGGAGCATATTGTAAGCATTGTATATAAAATTATGATTAAAAAAAAAAACATAGATAGTGTAACTTATCATATGCAACTTGCCCGGTTGCCCTATAAATATATATATATATATATATGCATGTATAGGACAAGTTGCATCAACCTATGTTTCTCTTAGTCATAATTTTATGTATAATATATGCTCCTTAAATATATACAACTCGTAGCATATTATAAGCATTGTATATAAAATTATGATTAAGAAAATTAAACATTGGTTGTGTAACTTATCCTATGCAACTTGTCCTATATATATACTACGCAACTTGTCCTATATGTATATGTATAGGACAAGTTGCACCAACCTATGTTTCTCATAGTCATAATTTTATATATAATATATGCTCCTTAAATATATACAACTCAGAGCATATTGTAAGCATTGTATATAAAATTATAATTAAGAAAAGTATATATACTTTCCTCTCGAGTTGGTCAACTTGCCCTATATGTATCTTGAATTATATGCATTCAAAGAACAAATTGTAAGCATTGTATATAAAATTATAAAGAAGAAAAACATATATAATTTCCTCTTGAATAGTTGTATATATTTAAGAAGCAATGAGGGAAAAGCAAAAAAATAAAATAAAAATAAAGATTTGACAATTAATAATAGCTTATTTAACTAAAAACAACAAGATTAAGCTATTTACAATCAAACTTATTTTTCAAAGTAAAAAATTTTGATTAAAAGAATTAAATTTGTGGTTAAAAGAGAACTATATATATATATATATATATATATATATATATATATATATATATATTAAATAACATTATATAAAATTGTTAGTTATAAATTTTAAATATTTTAATAAGGAATATACTTATACCCAAGAGAAATTTAGAATATGGGAATGTAATAAAATTTTATTTTAAACAAATATTAAATATTAAAAATAATATATATTTTATTTTATTTTCCTTTTATTTATTTTACAAACTAAATATAAATATAACATAATAGATTTTATTGTATATAGCATCTTAAGTTTTCATTTCCATTCTATCCTATCGTATTCCTCCAGCCAAATTGCAACCTAAGAGCAAAACCTTAGGATTGAGGAAGAGAACCCAAAGTGGGAGAGAGTTGTCCCATTTTTTGAATCTGCTTTTTCAGGTCATCCTCAACCAGTGTTTGAAATATCGGAAAATTTTTGCGATATTTCTCTGAAATTTCGCTTATCGGCCTGCTCCGACATGGTATTCGTTACCGATTATTGGTCGGTGGAAATTTCGGAAATATCACCGATATTTCGGTATTTATCGGTATTTTTACCGATTTTTGCGGAAATTTCCCGATATTTCCTACCAGTCCTGCTCACGCACGGGATACAAAATGGGTCCAATTTTTTTTTTTTTTAAAATACAAATAAGATGCTATTTGGTAATGTGATCATGATTTGCCAGCAAAGGTTGTGTTTTTTTAGCCTGGCTAAAAAATCGTGGATTTAGGGTTTGTGAAATTTAAATTCAGTGGCATAAAAGCAAAGAGACCCCTAGAACAGATCCAGAAAACACAGGGAGCAAAAAAAAATGCAATTTTTTTGGTTTTCCTTGGGGTTTTTGCATGGATTTTCTTGGAAATCAAACGAGGATGAATTTTCCCGGAAATCGAATGGGGGATGGATTTTCTTGGGAATCAAACGGGGGTTGCAAAAAAACAAAAATAAATAAATAACATGATTAGGTTAGTACTTGCAAGGATTGAGAGTGGCAGAGGAAAATAGGGCCTTTTTAGGGATTCTCTCGTCTGGAGGGCAACTTCAGACAAGGGCTTCTTGATGCCTCGAGTGAGAGAAGTGGGTGGTGCCTCAAGTGAGAGAAGTGGGTGGCCCTTTTGAGTTCGATCCCTGGCTACCATTAGACTATGATACTCTTTCATAATATATATTCAATTTAAATTTGTTAAGGTTCACCATTGAAAAAAAAAAACTAATTCTAATTATTTTATTTTAAATTATATTTAATTGATTAATAAAAATATAAAAATCAATATTGTAATTTTTTGAATAAGGTTTTTTATATTATTTATATGATAATTAAATATAAAAAATATAAATATAAAAAAAATTATATAAATATATTATCATTTATTTCACACTATTTATTGTATTTGAATTAAATAAATTATAGTTTTAATATTATACGTATCATAATTTATCTCATTAATCATATTCTAAAAAATTACTATCACTTCACTTTTAAATTTTTTATATTTATCCTTTTAATTTTGAATGTTTTTATTTTAAAATATTAAAAATATAAATTTATTTTAAAAAACTAAAATATAAATAATAATGATAATAATAAATTTATAGTATTTTATAAATTAAAATTAATTTGATAAGATAAATAATAAATTATATATTAAGACCGATATAGTAACACCCCAAAATTTAATCTGGGGGCAAAATAGTAATTTACAAAGTAATTAAGTAATTAATTAAATTCATTAAGGGTGAAAGAGTCATTTTATAATTAAAAATCTTAGGTATAAATTGGACTTTTCGTCTTGTCTTCTTCATTAAGAAAATCCTAGTAACCAAAAGTAGAGAATTGGAGATAGTAGGGCTCAAGGGTTAGAAATTCAGAGTTGAAGTTTAGGTTTTTTTTTTTTTTTTTTTTTTTTTTTTTTTTTTTCAGGTAAGATTCTAACCCTAAATTAATATATTATATTCGTTAGTTAGTTCTAAACATGCTAGTTATTTTTGAAAAAAAAAATTAAATTATTAGTTTGTTTTTTTTTTAATTCGTTTTAATATGAAAATATAGGAAATTTAGGATTATTGGTGGTTTTATTGTTAGAAATTAAGAAATCTTAAGTTTTTGAAAAAAAAAAAAATGATTCTCCGAAAGATTTCGATTTAGGTTAGGGTTAACCTATTTAAAACTTTTAGGTCAAAATATTAAAATTAGGAATATAGATTGTTCTATTGATGAAAATAGGGAAATTCAAAATTTCTTAGATAATAGATATAAGTAATGAAATTTAAAAATAAAAAAATGCGTCGTTGTGGAAGATGGAGAATGGTGAAAAGAAAAATATATATATATATATATATATATATATATATATATATATATGTTAGCAATAATGGAGAATTGTTGGGGATACAATTTATGTTTAGTGGAAAAAAAAAAAACTGAAAGTGAGAAAATAGAAGTTATCAATATTATTATACTAATGATGAGTGTAAGTTAATAAGTAGCATAAAATTTAATTAGTAGAATAAATTGGTTAGACGTTACTAGTACTAGTAGTGTTTGGTTCTGTCCACCTTAAATGAACAATTTAAGGCTAGCCACCTATTTGAAAAGTCTCACCTAACTGGGCACCATTTGATATTTGATAATGAGAGTAAATAAATGATTTGAATGTTTTGACTGAATTTGATATGAAAATGTTTGAATCAGAAATGAATGTGTACAATTAAAAGTTTTGAATGTATTGACAAAACCGACTCAAAGGTTTATGAAAATAATTAGTTATAATGTCTCCTATTTTGCAAGTGAACTTGAAATATTTGATTCATGCACTGCATTAGTGTTTCTTATTGGGCTTTGAGTTCATTCCCCTTTGTTGATAATTTTTTAGGTACCCTTAGTTCGGTCGAGGAGTGATGGCTAGGTCGGGGAATGGCCATCATTAGGATAAGATGTTATTTTCGAATATTGTTAGCTTATAAGTTTATGTTCATTTGGATTATTTGGTTTTTGGAAGCTATTTAAATATTGAACTTTTAATTTTTTATGATAGTTTGAAGTTGAGATTTGGAGATTATGAAAATTTTGTTAGCACTTGAATTGTTTGAGTTTGCAATCTCTTTGAATAATGGATTTTGGTTGATGGATGCTTAGTTTTAAAGTTAAGTTTTGAAGATTTTAGAAATTTTGTTCCGATATTTGGTAATTGGTAACTTCCAGTTACAAGATAATTGTTTAGGTCAAATTATACTTTAAGCCTTTGGGTTTGAGGCGTGAATTGACCGTCACCCCCTTACAGTGGGTCTTGGGGCGTGACAAATATATCCTTGCATATAGATATTTTTTTTCATAACAATATCTATGTCGATTACATTTACAAAATAACTTTAAAATGTGAATTTTTATTTATTTTATAATTTTTTTAGAGTTTTTTCAAATATTTTCATGAATTTTAAATAATTTTTACCTTATCAATATTTTAGTCAAAATATTCATCGATATTTCTCCAATATTTTTAATATATCTGCACTGATATATCCGTGTTTACTGATATTTCAAACCTTGTCTTCAACTTTGCGTTCAAGCCCAAAAACCCAATCCTCCATGTGGTGCTCCTCAAGGCCAAAAGAAATAACCCCCAAATGCAAGTCACTGAAAAACCAAACCCAAATTAAAGGTAAATCCCAATCCCACAAATACAACATGCAAAGCCCAAAAGGAAGATCTACAACCAATAAACAAAGCCCAAATACAATTTTTATCCAAGCCCATAGTCCACGTGAACAGGTCCTAGGTCCAATGGAAAAAAATTAACCTTTAAAACTTCTAGGGTGGATAGAAACTCGTACATGTGAATTTGGATCTTCCCAAATCATTTTTCAATCCATAGAAGTCTCGACAATTATTTTTAAGCATCTAACGTAAGTTTATACCTTTTATATAAGAATTATTATATTCTATATAGAGTTATTATTATTTAATATTTTTAAAAATAAAAAAACAAAAACGATACTAAACAAATAAATAGAGTTTGGAATTGAAGCAAATTGGAATTTAAAAAGATTAATCAATGTAATAAAACAAGTATATACTTTGTTGCAATTAAAAGAATCTATATAAATATTAAATGGGTAAATATTACCCGATGGTGAAAGAAATTCGCATGCATCTCATATGCATATAAGTATTATAATTTTCTCTTTATAATTTATCATCAAATATGATTTGTTATTCGATGAAATATCTAACTTATTTAAAATAAGAAAATCCTATCAACTATCATTAATTAAATATACAAGAGAGATAATAATTAAATAGCTCAACTATCATATTGTTTGGAAAATTTGTGAAAATATTTGGGATGAGAGTCTTGATAAATCAAATTGAAGATCAAGCTTGATATTTATTAAAGAAGGAAAAAAAATTATATTTATGGAAGAAGATATTGCAGAATGATTACAAGTGTTAAATGTAATATTTAATACGTTTTTTTTTCCTTTTAAATGTAAAACTTGTGAGTAGGAATATTATGTTAAATAATATTGAATATGTGATGATTCATAATATTTAGATTTTGGAATTTTTTATTATTTTATCATTAGTCAAATTGATATAATTTTGTCATTTTATTGTTAATTTGTTTTTAATTCAATATTTTTATATCATTTTTCTTTGCTTTAATAGATTAAATTTGGAGATCAAGTTTTGTATGTCTTGAAGAAGGGAAAAAAAAAGTTTTATAAGGTAATTGCTTTTTGAGGGGTTTTTTTCCCCCAATTTTAGTTTAATAGAATCTTCATTTTGGGACGAGTAGAATTTTCTCACAATTTTTTTTCTAATTTTTTTTAAATATAAATTACTATTCTAAAATGATTTTTAAACAAATATGTACAACTTATACATATTTACTTTGTCAAAATTTTCATTCCAAAAATGTCCCATGAATTTACTTTTTAATTTAAAAAATTATCCATTAGCAATTTATTTATATCACAACCTATTAACATCCATTAATGTTATAAAGTTTTATCTTCTTTAAAATTTCCCTATTAATATTAATTAATGTTATAAAATATTTATAATTAATCTATTATCAAACTAACAATTTCACTTTTAATCTCTAAAATTTTAAAACATTTCAAATTTCTCATAATGTTTGTATCTTTGAAGAGAATTTAGAGGTTTTTGTAAATCGGTACTCTCAATTTCAATATTAGGATGATTATAGTTTTCTCAAGAATAAAATCTTTGATTTGTTTTTTTTTTTTAAATTAAAATTATTATTCTTGTAGGAATTGGAGATTGCAGTTTTTTTTATTTTATAATCTAATACTTTTAATTTGTCTTATTTTGTTTCTTTTAAATTTATTTTTTTAACTAATATTCATGATTTAGAAAAATTAACTAGAAAAGAATTTTACTATCTAAAATTTTGGTATGAAAAAGTATAATCTTATTTATATCCCCTCCTAATTTTTTTTTTCAATTTGGTTTCATGCATGTCTAATTCAATTATTTGACATTAAATCTCTATTTGAAAAAAAAATAAATTTATATAGTTATTTATTTATTAGACTTTTTTCATATTATCTTATGTGACGTGACACTGACACGTGTACACTTACTAGTATATATAAATGGGCATGGTAGAATAATATCAAAACCCCGCTAAAATTAAATAGAAAAAACAAATTATTAACCCACCACTAATCCATTTAAACACTTCCAAACTTTAAACAGCCCATAAACATTCCTTTTCCTCACTACTCAACAAGGATATGTATCATTGCAAATAAAGAGAAAACAAATGCTAGATATATTGGAATAAAGTCAATTGTTCTTATCAACAACAAATAAAGTCTTTATACAAAGTTGATAAAGAAATAATTGTGATTATCCTTTGCCCATCACACATACCAAAGTCCTTATAATATCCTTGGAAGACCTTACTTGCCCATTTTTTTATTATTATCAATCCTATATCAAACCATGCTTTACTCATCCATTATCAACTACTAATTGTGTAGAAATGTCGGGTCTTGGAATCTTGATAATATTTGAGAACCCAAATTAATTAGTTTTGTTGATGATGAGTTGCCCTATGATCTTCTCCTTTGCCCATTCATTATCAACCATTAATTTTTGAAGTGTTTGTGCTTTGAGTCTTTTAACTTACTTTTCTTGATGATGAGCTCTACAATATCTCTTGCCCAACTGCTTTACAATACATCAAGAGGAAGAAACTAAGATTCAAACATGGGTTTGTGCTGATTAGAAAGATAAAACAAGCTAGATTCACTATTCATGTAGGAGAAATATTCAGATACATTCCAATCAATCTTGATTCCAGACATCAGCCAATTTGGCGAGGGCAGTGGTGGATGAGCCCCCATCTTTCCAAGCTGCCAAAGCCATCTCTCTCATCTTCCTGCTTCTTTCCCTCAGCTCCCTCCCCTCCTCACACTCCATCAACTCCCTCACTCTCCCCTCCACCTCAGCTCCACTCACAAACATATCCTCATCCCTCTGCTCCACTCCAATAGCCATCTTCATAACCTCCACCAGAGCTGCCTTATTCAGATGCTGCTCAGCATATAGAGGCCAGGCCACCATTGGCACCCCTGCAACCACTGCCTCCAACATTGAGTTCCACCCGCAATGGGTTACAAATCCTCCCACCGATGGGTGATTCAGTACCGCCACCTGCGGCGCCCATGACTTCACCACCATTCCCCTATCCTTGGTTCTTTCCAGGAACCCCTTTGGCATTAGAACATTCAAATCAACATCGGCCGTCACTGCAATCGGCTTGCTTTTGTCGGTGGATGGTGGGTTCTTCACCACCCACAAGAATCTCTTGCCACTTCTTTCCAGTCCATTAGCTATCTCCTTCATCTGAGCGGGAGAGAACGTTCCCTTGCTCCCGAAGCACAAGAAGACAACACTCTGACTTGGCTGTGTGTCAAGCCAGGACAAACAACCATGACGAGCTTTATTACCAGCAATATTGCTTTCATCTTCACCAGTATCAGCAATCAAAGGGCCGATGTAGTAAACTGACGGAGTTGGCCCATTGGGAATACATGTCCCCTCTCTGATTGTCTTAAGGGCTATCGGCTCAAGGTCATCGAATGTATTTATCACAAGTCCATCGGATTTGGGCAAAAGCTCTGAGAAGTATAGCATATCATCATAGGCGGGGTCGTCTCGGTTGAGCAATGGTTGAGGCATTCGAGTGGCTTGTTGTGATGTCCCACATCGGATAGGGGAGCAAGTTCCTGGCGCTATATATGTAGAGGCTCCTCTTAACCAAGTAGACGCGTTTTAAAGCCGTGAGGGCCCCCTTGGGCCCAAAGCGGACAATATCTACATGGTTGGGTGCGGGTCGTTACAAATGGTATCAGAGCCGATCCTCGACCCCGGTGTGGGGGTTTGTTTGGCTCCGTAAGGAGTGTTTGTCTGTTTGGCCCTGCAATCCCATGGGACACAACGAGGACGTTGTGTCTGCATGAGGGGGTGTTTGTGATGTCCCACATTGGATAGGGGAGCAAGTTCCTGGCGCTATATATGTAGAGACTCCTCTTAACCAAGTAGACGCGTTTTAAAGCCGTGAGGGCCCCCTTGGGCCCAAAGCGGACAATATCTACATGGTTGGGTGCGGGTCGTTACACTTGTAGCGGAGGCAACCCAGGAAAGTGTATAAAGGTAGTGGGCATGTCCTTGAAGCTCTTATTGCTGCTCTCAGTCTGTTTGTGAATTGTCGGAAAGTAGAGGACGGCAGCAACAGAAGCAGCACCGGAGGTGAGGAAGTAGTAAGTGGGAATTCCAAGGCCACGACCCGCAGGAAGAGCTGAAGCGCAAAAGTAGTCGATGATGAATGCCCGAATGGTGGAAGCTCTGGAGAGTTGCTGGAGGGAATGGAGGACATTAGAGGCACTGAGACAGATGAACTTAAACAAGACAGCGAAGTGACTGCGAGTGGAAGAAGAGGTGTCGACCGAGAGATAGGGAAAGCGGTGGAAAGAGATGGAAGGATTGGTTTGGGAGATGTGGTCAATGAAAGAGGTGGTGGCCGGAGTGTCAAAAGGGCCGGGGGCGAGGAGAATGGTGATGGAGAATCTATGGGAGCAACGACGAAGGATGAGCTTACCTAGCTCTATCATGGACACCACATGGCCGATGCCTGGAGCTGGATACAGGACTATTGCATCCTCCATTGTTGTTTATTGTTGGATCTCTGGATTGAACAAACTCAGAACGACAACTTTGTATCACCTCAATGATAATGCCCAATCAGAAACTCACATTATTCAACCAATATCCTACATCAAGAGACGTGCCCACATTTGGTTCTCATGGGCACGTGTTGCCTGTCAACTGCTCCATTAAATTCTTCCTGAACAACCCATTTCCCCTAAGCCTTCAAGCATCTTTTCCTTCCGAAGATGCAGAAGATGGGATGTTGAAGAATTTGAAGAAAAATATGAAGAATTTGAAGACAAACTATGGAGGAACACCTCAATTCATTCTGTGATACATTCCTTAACAATGAATGAAAGCATAAATAAATAGCCTACAGATATGAGACAATTCCGGAATGGAATTTCCCTTACATGGAAAGTGAATAAACTCTTACATGGGAAGTGAATAAACTACTCTTACATGGAAAGTGAATAAACTACCTTGCTAGAATTACTCCTAAGAATAAACTCTTACATGGGAAGTGAATAAACTACCTTGCTAGAATTACTCCTAAATTAATTATAATAAAGGCTGTACATTACACTAATTAGGGAAGTAAACGAAGGATGCTGGCTTGATTTCCAACACTCCCCTTCAAGCCGCGTTGTAGATGTTGATCATTCCAAGTTTTTCTGTCAGATCTTCGAAGTTAACTCGAGCAAGCGCTTTTGTGAGAATGTCAACCGTTTGACAGTTTGTATGAGTGCTGACTTTGAAAACTCCTTCTTCAATATTTTCCTTGATAAAGTGTCGATCTATCTCCACGTGCTTAGTTCGATCATGATGAACCGGATTCTTAGCGATACTGATGGCAGCTTGATTGTCGCAGTATAACACCATGGGATGCTTCAATGGAACCCGTAATTCTTCTAACAGCCTGTTCAACCAGATTCCCTCGCAGATACCTTGTGCCATAGCACGAAATTCTACCTCAGCACTGCTACGGGCTACCACTGACTGTTTCTTGCTTTGCCATGTAACCAAGTTCCCCCAGACAAATGAACAATAGTCTGAAGTTGATCTCCGATCAGTCACTGAACCTGCCCAATCTGCATCTGAAAAAATCTCAATCTCTTTCTTTGTTGTTCTTTGAAAGAAGAGACCCTTTCCCGGTGTCATCTTGAGGTATCTCAATATTCTGATCACAATAGTCATGTGTTTTTCGGTTGGATTATTCATGAATTGACTTACCACACTAACGGAGAAGCCGATGTCTGGCCTTGTATGAGAAAGATAGATGAGTTTCCCCACAAGACGTTGATATCTTCCTTTATCAACTGGCGCACTTCCATCACTTTCTTCCAGTTTGACAGTTGTATCCATAGGTGTTTCTGCCGGCTTGCATCCTAGCATTCCTGTTTCATTCAATAAGTCCAGAACGTATTTGCGTTGTGAGACTGCTATACCTTTCTTTGACCTAGCAATCTCCATTCCGAGAAAGTACTTGAGGTTTCCAAGATCCTTGATCTCAAATTCCTTTGTCAGTAATTTTTTAAGTAAGTCAATTTTCTCTTCATGATCACCTATCAAAATAATGTCGTCCACATATATAATGATAATTGCCAGTTTCCTTTCTGGGAAGTGTTTCACAAATAATGTGTGATCGGATTGACATTGAACAAATCCGTACCCTTTCACTACCTTAGTGAACTGTTCAAACCAGGCCCTGGGAGATTGTTTGAGACCATACAAGGATTTTCGGAGTCTGCAAACCTTGTTGAAATTTGATGTCGTCTCAAGTCCAGCAGGAATGTCCATGTAAACTTCTTCTTCTAAGTCACCATTGAGGAAGGCATTCTTCACATCAAGTTGGTGAAGCGACCAATCGAGATTAGCTGCCAAGGATAAAAGTACACGAACAGTATTGAGCTT
Organism: Vitis vinifera; assembly: GCF_030704535.1. Lineage (NCBI taxonomy): Eukaryota > Viridiplantae > Streptophyta > Magnoliopsida > Vitales > Vitaceae > Vitis > Vitis vinifera. Next base: position 30,878,893 of record NC_081822.1, read on the forward strand.
GGCAACTGGAGCAAAAGTTTCTTGATAGTCAATGCCATAGGATTGGGTGAATCCTTTGGCGACCAACCGAGCCTTATACCTGTCCACATTACCATCTGCCTTGTACTTTACTGTGAAAATCCACTTACACCCAACTGGTTTCTTACCTCTTGGGAGGTCAGTAATTTCCCACGTACCATTCTTTTCCAGCGCCCGAACTTCCTCATCGACTGCCGCCTTCCACTTAGGATACTTGAAAGCTTCCTGAATATTCTGAGGAACTTGTATCTCTGTGATGCTAGAAGTGAATGCACGAAACGTAGGTGATAGCTTATCATAAGAAATAAAATTTCCAATGGGATGCTGAGTGCATGATCTAACTCCTTTCCTCCAAGCTATGGGCATATTAAGAATATCATTTTCTAACTCGAAATCAACAGTACCATCAGGAGCGTTGTTACCTGGAAGTTTGTTTGGATTAGGACCCGGTTCTGCCTCATGGGTTTGTTGAGAAAGTGCTCTTTCCTCCGTTTCCTCTTGGATGTGCTCCTTATCCCACAAGTCAACAATGGACTTGGGTTGATTAAATGACTCTGGAGGAATGTGATTTTCAGTGGTGATGGGTGACTCACTGAATGACTCAAGATCCCAAAATTGATATTCCTGAGTTGAATTCTCCCCCTGAATATCGTTTTTGGGATAGTAAGGCTGGGTTTCAAAAAATGTGACATCCATTGAATTGTAGAATTTTCTTGTGACCGGAGAGTAACACTTATACCCTTTTTGATTTGAAGAATACCCAAGAAAGATGCACTTGAGTGACCTAGGATCAAGTTTATTTCTATGTTGTTGATTGATATGAACAAAGACAGAGCACCCGAAAATTTTGGGTGGGACGGTGGAGATGAGACGAGTAGTCGGAAAGGATTTTAGGAGTGTTTGACAAGGTGTTTGGAATTTTAGTACCCTAGACGGCATCCTATTGATGAGGTAGGCTGCCGTAAGGACAGCTTGCCCCCAGAATAATTTTGGAACATTCATGGAGAACATTAGTGATATAGCCACCTCTAACAAATGCCTATTTTTCCTTTCAGCGATTCCGTTTTGTTGTGGGGTATCAACACATGAACTTAAGTGAACTATCCCTTCTTGTGCTAGAAATTCTCCTAGAATGGAGTTGAAATAATCCCTAGCATTATCAGACTTTAGAATTTGTATTTTTGACTGGAATTGGGTCTGAATCATAATTTTAAAATTTTTGAAAATTTGACTCGTTTTAGATTTTTCTTTCATGAGGAATACCCAAGTTAATCTAGTGTGATCATCTATGAATGAGACAAACCACCTAGTACCAGTTACATTTTTTATTCTTGATGGACCCCAGATATCGCTATGAATCATTGAGAATGGACTAGACTCTTTATAGGGTTGAATGGGAAAATGAGACCGGACTTGCTTTGATAATTGACAGATTTCACACTCAAAGGATTTTGGATTTTTATTAAATAATGAAGGAAATAAATGCTTGAGATACATGATTACTACCCAAAAAGTGCTATTTTACACCTTTAATGCATTATGTTTTAAGCACTTTTGTGTAGTAGTTCTCCATCTTTAGTCCAATTGGCATGTTAAGGACCTAGCAATGCCTTTTAATCATATTTGTGGCTAGTTTTAATGTTTTGACAGCTTTTTGGATCGTTAAAACAAGTCAAGCAAAGGAGAAAACCAAAGAGAAGCAAAGTGAAGAAAAATCAAAATGTAGCAGCTGCAGTCTTCTTTCGCACTTTTGGAGCACTTCCCGAAGTCCAATTTTTACATGCTATATACCATTTTAAAGCTTTTGAAGTCAAGAATCCAACGATTCAAACTGTGCATGATTTGGAGCTGAAACGAGGAAGATATGGCCTTCGGAAGACAACTGCTCCAGGTGTGCGAGAATTTCGCACACCCCCCTTTAGCTGTGCGAATGGTGTGCGAAGTTCGCACACCTCCTTCAGGTGTGCGAAAATTTCGCACACCCCATGCGTGCTCTGTTTTTGCCGACTCCACTTTAGATATTTTCCTATGTAATTTTTGATGTAATTTCCTTTCCTATCCTTGTAACTAACCAATCACAAGCTTTTGCTTTTGTAAAGACTATATAAGGGGTGGAAATTACCTCTGATAAAATATACGTATTACGTTTGACACTTAGAATAATTTTTACAGAGCTCTCTCGTTTTCCATTTTCTCTTTACTATTTTCTTTTTCTTGGAAGCCAAACAACCTCTGAGGATGTTTTCTCAGAGGATGAGAGGCTAAACTTTCGGTTTCTTGGAGTAAAGGAAGCTAGGTGAAAAGTCCAGATGCAAGGTGGAAAACGCTCGTGCATTAAATTCAGGTAGTTGGAATTCATAAATGGCTTTTAAATCCAAAGTTTTGCTTTAAATCCCTTAGAATCACTTTGAATGACCAATACATGGTAAGCTTCAGGTCTTTATGGATGCTTATTGCTGAATCCATATTAGTCCATTAGTTATCATGTACGAGTCATTGGAAAGCAGTTCAAGGTGAAGACCTATAGTGTCTAAAGCCATTAATGGACTTTGACTACCATTTATATTGATTATTATGGATTAAATCTTCATTGTTAAACCTATACCGGTTCGGGAAATAACTATAGGTTAAATCCCCAATGCGAGGAGAAAAATCTGGAATTTTCCACTTTGCATTCTAAACTTGATCCTAGCAATCCTGAGCTCCGGGAGACTTTTCCTTCTTCCATTTTTAATTAGTTTATGTTAATTTAGTTTCAAACACTTTCAAAACAAATTTTATTTTCTTTTAAACTTTAAGTTTTTGATTAAGGAAATCATTAAATACAAGTTCTAATTTTGAAGACATCATTGGTAGAATGAAAACCCATCCCAGAGTTCGACCCTAGAGCCACTATACTATAGTAGCTTTACTACATTAGTATGAGGTCATAGGTTTTATAAATGTTTTTGATTAAATGACCTATTTGGAGTTACACAATGCGAATCAATACATAACATTTGGATGACCTAAGCGATAGTGTCACAACCTAATTGCACTATCGTTATTTTGACATGAAACCGAAAAAGAATTACTACCAACTGTCATTTGAGGTTGTTCTTGTGGATCGTGGCGCTCCTTAAGGATGTAGAGTCCAGAGCATTCCTCAGCATTGCCAATCGTCTTCCCCGAATCCAAATCCTGAAATTCACAGTGAGTGGAGGAAAAATTAGTAATACACCTCTTTTCCTTAGTGAGTTTACTAATTGATAATAGATTACAGTCCAAGTTAGGAACAAGGAGAACAGAGTTGAGAGTAAGATCCCTTGATAGCACAACTGAACCTGTTCCGGCAACCTTTGATAGTGAACCATCTGCTATTCGGACTGTTAAATTATTTGGACATGAGCTATATGTATCAAAAATTGTCGCATCTCCCGTCATATGATCAAATGCTCCTGAGTCCACTATCCAAGGTTTTTTACGTTTCTTACCAGCAGTGAAGGCACTCAAAAAATTACCTTTGTGAGCCAAGGTTCCGGAACCAATGACCTGGTTGGAAGATGAGCCAGTTTGTGACTGTACTGACAAAAGAGGAGACAGTAGTTTCTGAAGCATCTCCATTTGCTCCTTATTAAAAGGGCTAGCTTCAGGTTGTGGCGATTGTTCATCGGTAGCCACATGATTGCCTCGTCCTTCTTTCTCAAGTGGTTGACGTGGCTTCCAATCTACTGGCTTTCCATGAATCTTCCAGCAAGTTTCTCTTGAGTGTCCCGGCTTTCTGCAATGATCACACCAAGGTCTACCTCCTTTAATTTTTGACGGTTGTCAAAAGGAGCGAATTGAGTCTTAAGAGCCGAGCTTTCTGCCATATTCAGTTGTTGATGGGATCCCATCATGAGATTTTTCCGACTTTCTTCGCGACGGACTTCAGAGAATGCCTCTCTGAGGCTAGGTAGGGGTTTTACTCCCATGATTCTTCCTCTGATTTCATCAAGATTTTTGTTCAAACCTAACAAAAATTTAAACACACGTTTCCCTTCGACAATCTTTTTATACAAAAAACCATCTGTAACACAATTCCAGTTATGAACCTCAAACGTATCAAGTTGACGCCATAGACGAGTAAGAGTATTGAAATATTCAGTTACCGTAAGGTTTCCTTGACGCAAATCGTGGAGGATGCCTTCAATCTGGATGATTTCAGATGTGTTTTCCTTGTCTGAGAAAGTTTCTTTTGCAGTGTCCCAGATTTCTTTGGCAGTATCAAATGACAAAATTTTCACCAATGTCAGCGGTCATAGAGTTGACTAGCCAGGACATGACCATATTATTTTCTGCTATCCACTTTTTGTAGGTTGATGCTGTGGTTTCTGGTACCGCCGAAGCTCCGGTGATGTAATCATCTTTCTCCTTTCCCCGTATAAACATTAATATGGACTGAGACCATTGCAAATAATTTTGCCCATTCAGTTTATGGGCTGTGATTGGAAGATGAGAGGTTTCCATCTGATGAGAGGATGAAGACGATGAGATGATGATATCAGAAGTAGAGGATGATGAGTTGGTAGCCATTCCAAAGGCTGCTCTGATACCATGAAGAATTTGAAGAAAAATATGAAGAATTTGAAGACAAACTATGGAGGAACACCTCAATTCATTCTGTGATACCTTCCTTAACAATGAATGAAAGCATAAATAAATAGCCTACAGATATGAGACAATTCCGGAATGGAATTTCCCTTACATGGAAAGTGAATAAATTCTTACATGAGAAGTGAATAAACTACTCTTACATGGAAAGTGAATAAACTACCTTGCTAGAATTACTCCTAAGAATAAACTCTTACATGGGAAGTGAATAAACTACCTTGCTAGAATTACTCCTAAATCAATTATAATAAAGGTTGTACATTACACTAATTAGGGAAGTAAACAAAGGATGCTGGCTTGATTTCCAACAGATGTTATTTGCAATCCTAACTTCTGTAACTAGTTAAATTTTGTCAAATACCACCTTTTGAATATATACCTAGCTAAATTATCGAGCCCAAATTTTATTAAACTAAAGAATTATAATTTTGATAATTTAATCTACTAAAAAACAATGGTGATGTGTTTTAACTCTTAAAAATTTGTTCATATTTGATTAGTACGTTTATAAACAAAGGCCACTGAGTAGAAGGAAGACGAAATTACTGGAATATATTTATTCCTAAGATATAAAAAGTTGATTAATTCCAGGATGAAGTCAATTACCTCTGAAATTATCTCTTTCATTGGTTTTGTCGATTATGAATACTTGTCAAAATTTCAACAGTACTTTACTTAACTTTAGCATGAATTCAAGCTCTAAAGTTAATATTTAGGGAGATTAATTACAAAAAAAAATTAAATTGGATTCATTTTCTTCATTTCAGGTTGAATTTTCTGGCACATGATGACCTGAAAAGGATAGGTTTTTCTTCATGTGTATATTGTGACTTTTTTCTTTCAGTCTTTTTTCTTTTCCTTTCTTTCCTCTTTCTTCCTTTCAGCTTTTGGACTTGCAGAGTTTGATTATTTTCCAATTAGATGGAAGGTTTTTATTTTTTATTTTTTTTGTTTAATTTCTAATTTTGATTAAAAAATTAAATTTTTATATATTAAATAGAAAAGTATAAAAAAATTTAATTTTAAATTTTAAATATTTAATAATGAATCTATTTAAACCTAAGAAAATTTTCGTATTTTAAATATATGTATTTTTTTAACATTGAAATGTAATAAAAATTTTATTTTAAATGAATATGGAATATTAAAAAATAATATATATTCTATTTCATTTTTCTTTTATTTATTTTGCAAATTAAGTGTAAACATAATATAATGTAATTATTTAGATATACGATTTCATTTATATTGGATATAATATAAAAAATACTATATTTAATTAAAAAAGATATTTTAGAATATGTATTTGTTATTTAATGGAATATGACGTCATAGGAATAAAAATATCTTAACTTATTGTTTTCCACCAACTACATGTAGTCCAAGTGTAATACCTTAGGATTGAGGGGAGAGAACCCAAGGAGGGAGAAAGTCGTCCCCCTTTTTGAATTTGCTTTTTCATCTCCTTATAGATTATCCTCAGCTTCATGCTTAAGCCAAAAAATAACCCTCAAATGATTATAGAAGTGAACCGCGGTATATGACAATGACAAGGTTCAACCCAAAATACAAGTCACTAAAAAGCAAGCCCAAATTAAAGGTAAAGCCCAATCCCATAAATACAACATGCAAAGCCCAAAATGAAGATCTACAACCAAGAACTAAAGCCCACATACAATATTTATCCAAGCCCACAGTCCAATGAATAATCTAAATCTAAAAGTTTTAATTGAAGTAACCAAACTCAAATAAACAATCCAAGCCTAAAGCCAATACCAATAATATCCAAATTAAAGAAACCCCAAAGACTAAACCCCACATAATTTTTTAGCGTGGAGGTAAAAGAAGGAAGGGTTTATCCATATTCTTGGAGGGCCTAGGATGGAAGCCATGGTTGGTGGCGAGTGGAGATGAAGGATGTTGGATCATTCAAAAAATCAAACCAAGGCCTAGATACTTCTGGGGTTGATATAACTTCATACTTGTAAATTTGGATATTCCCAAATCATTTTTTTAATCCACAGAAGTCTCGACAACCTTTGGGATCTTTAACCTGATGACTCTTTCTTGAAATTTGGCAATAAAAATAATTTTTAAGCATCTAAGACAAGTTTATACCTCTTGTATAAAAGTTATTATATTTTATATAATGCTATAATTATTTAATATTTTCAAAAATAAGAAAACGAAAACTATACTAAACAAATAAATAAAGTTTGGAATTGAAACAAGATGGAATTTAAAAAGATTAATTAGCATAATAAAACAATATATACTTTGTTGCAATTAAAAGAATCTAAAGAACCCATCACTTAACCAATTGCTAAGAAGCTAATAAAAAGAGTGGTAGAACGAAAAGAGAAAAAGGCACCAAATCCAAAGAGTGGTTTTATTAGTAGATTAAATGTAGTACAAGTCACAACAACTAATTACGTAATGATATTGGTTGTTATTTAATGGAAAGGTTGATATTTACGCGTTTCCCAGACTCTCAATCATATATTTTAAGGTAAGGTGACTGAATTTGAAAAGAAAAGCTATGATCTAGGGATTGTTCTTTGGTATGCACTCTTCACTTTGGGAGTACATATCCATGTTTGACCCCTCTAATAAGATTACACATGTAAAATATATATAGTTAAAAAATTGAAAGAAAAACTTATTAATATCATTAATTAAAGATAAAAGAGACATAATAATTTAATATAAAAATTAAATAGCTCCAACTATGTATTGTTTGGAAAATATGTGAAAATATTGGGGATGAGAGTCTTGATAAATTAAATTTGAAGATCATGCTTGATATTTATTGAAGAAGGAAAGCAAAAAAAATTGTATCACTTGAAAAAGATACTGTAAGAAGATTTGATACCTTTTTTTCATCTAAATGTAACATTTGTAAGTAGAAATATCATGTTAAATAATATTGAATATGTAATGATTCATAATATTTAGATTTTGGAATTTTTTTTATGAGTTTATCATTAGTCAAATTGAGATAATTTGGTCAAATTTGTTATTAATTTGTTTTTAATTCAATATTTCTATATTTTTTTTCATAGATTAAATTTGAAAATCAAGTTTCATATGTTTTGAAGAAGGAGTTTTTATATGAAACTTAAATTGTTATGATTAGCATATTGTTTGGAAAACATGTGATATGGGAGTTTTTATAGATTAAATCATGAGATTAAGTTTGACATGTTTTGAAGAAGGAAAGCAAAAAAAATTGTATTTCTTGAAGGATATACTCTTCAAGTAATTAATAGATGATAGAGAACACCGATGCTACAAACTAAGGGAGTGATTTGATTTTGCCATTGTAGGAATTTGTGTTGTTTAACTTGATAGAGATGAAACTAGAGCATTGATAAAATGATGGAATATTGAGTTCAGATTCTATGTTTGGGAAAGAAGAAAATGATAAAAAAAAAAGACATTTTTTTTCTTTTTGGCTCTAATTCCATGTAAAGTTTGATTAGTTGGCAATGAAAACTATATTTTCAATTTCTTCCTTTGGAATTTTATACAAAAATATAGATGGTTTATACAAGGAAAGAGATAAACGATATTCTTGACATATAGGAAAATAATCTTAAATTAAGAGAACCAAATATTATTAATATTTGAAAATCAAATATTGTCAAAATTAAATATTATTAATATTTTATTATGTGAAAAGAATCAAGAATCCCATAATTTTAGGATGAGATTTGATTGTATATAGAAGATTATTTTTGATTGATTATAACTGATCCGTTTGCACATAGATTCCTAGAATAGGCTAACCAATGTTTTGTATATATGTATCTTCTTTCCTTAAGTTGATAGATTGAATATACAATAGATTTCCATATTTCCAAATACTTTGTTTTGCTCTGTTTTCTTTCATGGTATTAGAGCACCAAACCTTGTGACTTTGAATTCTTCCAAGCGCTTCCGCAACCTATTTCCTTGTTACAGCCGCTGCCATGGACATCAACAAAATGGGATCGACATCATCTAAGGCTACCATATAGAAACTTTAGATCCCGTCTCTCTACACCACTCAGACCACCCGGGTATGGTACTTGTCTCTAAGGTACTTGAAGGAGATAACTACAACACATGGAGTCGGGCTATGATAATCAGTTTGAGTGCTAAAGACAAAATTGGATTCATCACAGGTTCCATTAAGCCACCGTCTTCAACTTATGATAGTTTTCCTTCCTGGCAACAATGCAATGATGTGGTGATCTCATGGTTATTGAATTCCATTCATCCAGACATAGCCAGCAATGTGATTTATGTAGAAAAATTGCAGTAGAAATATGGGCAGATCTGCAAGAACGTTTTTTTTCAAGGAAACGATTCAAGAATTTATCAAATCAAGCGAGACATTGTGGAACATAGGCAGGGGCAACAATCAATTTCGGTTTACTACACAAAGCTTAAAGCTTTTTGAGATGAACTTTCATCCTATTATGAAGTGTTATCCTGTTCTTGTGGGGGATTGGAGAAACTTTAGGAAAAGGATGAGAAAGAGAGAGTTATGCAGTTTCTCATGGGATTGAATGGTAGTTATGCTGCCATTCATGGACAAATCTTATTGATGCAACCTCTACCCGATACACATCAAGTTTACTCACTTGTCACTCAACAAGAAAAATAGGTTGAAGTTTCTCTCAGTCATGGGAACAAGAACCTTTATGCCATGCTTGTAGATCGGGACAATAAGGCGACTTCAACACACTAGGTTCAAAAGCAAAAGACTCCGCTGCACTGCTCTTATTGTGACTGTGATTATCACAACATTGAGAAGTGTTACTACTTTACATGGCTTTCCAATTGGCCACAAGCTTCGTGTGAAGAACGTGAAGCCTCCCAATCAATGTCACTCAAATGCAAACAATGTGAAAGTGGAAACAAATAAGGTTGTGGAGATAAAAACAAAATTTATTCCAACAAGTGATGGACCAAGGCTCACAACTGAGGAATATAACCAATTGATGGCTATGATTCAGAAAAACAATGGTGGTAATTCACAGAATTTTGCAAATGCCACAGGTATAAATATGCCATCATCCAAAATTATTCTGGATCGCCCACACTTAAATATGTGTTGGATTATTAATAGTGGAACCACGGATCATGTGACTTCCTCAACTGAATTATTAGATCCAAAAAATTTGCCCAGGACCCCTACCATTAGTTTTCCAGATGGTGATCAAGCACATATTGAGTCAATTGGTTCATTGCATATTACCCCCCACATTAAACTTAATGATGTACTCAAAGTTCCACAATTTCAAGTTAATTTACTATCAGTTAGTAAACTAACACAAACATTACAATGTATAGTGATGTTCTTTTTTTATTTTTGTGTTGTGCAGGACACTACTACAAGGAAGACGATTGGCTTGGGCTAGCAACATAATGACCTCTACTACCTAGCACAAGACCAAAATCCAGCATTGGCTTACGCCATTCACAAACATTCTGATCTTTGGCATCAACGTCTTGGGCACCTATAATTTGGTCCTCTTCAAGTTCTTGCTAAAATTAATCCTAAAATTTATTTTGATTCCAAGCATGTTTGTGAAAATTTCCCTTTATCCAAACAAACTCATTTGTCCTTTCCATCTAGTTTCATTTCTTCTCACGCGCCTTTTGATTTGATACATTGTGATATTTAGGGACCACATCGAATAAATTCTCATTCTAAGGCTCGATATTTCCTAACAATTGTTGATGATCATACTCAATATACTTGGATACATCTCATGAGTTTTAAATCTGAAACACAAGGGATATTGCAATCATTCATTTCTTACGTGGAAACACAATTTAATCATTGCATTAAAACTCTTCGAACTAATAATGAGATTAAAATTTCCTCTATGAAACAGTATTTGGATACTAAGGGGATCAATTACCATTATTCATGTGCTTACACCCCCCCAAAAAAATAGGGTGGTTGAGAGGAAACATCGTCATCTTTTAAATGTGGGAAGAGCTCTTCGTTTTCAAGCAAACCCACTGTTAAAATTTTGGGAGGAAAGTGTTCAAACAATCAATCACTTACCTACACCATTTTTTTCTTAAAAATCGCCATACCAACTTCTCTATAACAAGCTACCTTCATGTAATCATCTATGAACTTTTGGATGTCTTTTTTATGCCACCAATCTCTTACCCACACATAAATTTGATCAAAGAGCTCGTCAATGCATATTTGTTGGTTATCCTCTTGGTTAAAAGGGTTATTGGGTTTATGATATTAAAAATAATAAATTTTTTTCTTCCCGAGATGTTGTCTTTCATGAACATATATTTCCGTTCCACAATAATCCACAAGAAGAGCAACATGATGTGGTCGTTCTTCCTTTACCACAAACCTCATATGAACCCATAACCATAGAGACAACCAAACCCTAGGCTGATGATCAGTCTTTGTCTCTACCACCCTTACTTTCATCCCCCGAGTCTATGTCCAATGAACTGACACTTGATCTTGGAACCATTGTGTCACCTCCACCTCCTACTACTCGTCGTTCTAATCGTATCAAGCAACCAAATGTCCAACTCCGAAATTTTCATCTCTGCCACACAGCCAAGGTTGCTTCCAACCAATCTTCTTCTTTTTCAGGTACGCGTCACCCTTTGACTCGGTATATTTCCTATGCGAAACTCTCACCAAAATATCGAAATTTTTTTTATGCCATCACCACTCATGTGGAACCTACAACTTATGAACAAGCAATATTGGATCTAAAATGGCAGGAAACTATGGCTGCATAACTCCATGCTCTTGAACAAAATCACACTTGGACACTCACACCTCTCCATTCCGATCATCGTCTAATTGAGAGCAAATAGGTGTATAAGATCAAATATAACTCTGATGGCATAGTTGAGCAATACAAAGTTGGTTGGTCGTGAAAGGCTTCACTCAACGTGAAGGGATTGACTATAAGGAGACATTTTCTCCTGTGGCTAAGTTAACTACAGTTCGATGTTTACTTGTTGTAGCTATTGTCTGACACTGGTCACTTCACCAAATGGATGTTCAAAATACCTTTCTCCATGTTGATTTGCTTGAAGAAGTCTATATGCCACTGTCTCCTGGTTTTCGTCGATAGGAAGAGACACCTATGGTATGTCGACTCAACAAGTCATTATATGGGCTTAAACAAGCCTCCTGTAGCTGGTTTCAGAAATTTTCTACCACAATTCAACAAAATGGTTTCCATCAATCAAGAGTTGATTATTCACTTTTCACAAAGATCTCTAGTAATTCCTTCACAGCTATGCTCATCTATGTAGACGACATGATCATCACCGACAATGATGAGAATGTAATTGCAGCTCTTAAGGAGTCTCTCCACACCAAATTTCTCATCAAACACCTCAGTCAATTACGATATTTCCTTGGTATTGAAGTTGCTTGTTCTATTGATGGTATTTCGATATCCCAACGAAAATACACTCTTGATATCTTAGATGAAGCAGGCTTGCTTGGGGCCAAACCATTGTCGACACCTATGGAAGAAAATAATGAACTCCTGCCCACAATAGGAGATTTATTGAAGAATCCATCCACTTACAGAAGATTGGTCAGACAACTCATTTATCTTACCATTACAAGGCCAAAGATAAGTTATCCAGTTCACATTTTAAGCCAGTTTATGCAAGAACTAAGAAAGCTTCATTTGGATGTTGTTCATCATCTTCTACGGTATCTTAAAGGTGCACCTGGACAAGGATTATATTTTCCTGCCAAAGGAAATTTGCTACTAAGAGGATTTTGTGATGCAGATTGGGCTCGGTGTTCGATCATAAGACGATCTGTGACTGGATATTGCATTTTTCTTGGAAGAGCTCTTATTTCATGGAAAACCAAGAAATAGACAACAATGTTAAGGTCATCAGCTGAATCAGAATATCAAGCAATGGCTTTCATTACGTGTGAACTTATATGGCTCAAGTATTTGTTGGATGACTTGTAGGTAGAACACTCACAACCAACTAAACTATTCTATGATAGTAAAGCAACACTCCATATTGTTGCTAATCTAGTTTACCATGAACGTACCAAGCATATAGAAATCGATTGCATGTTGTTCGAGAACGAATTCAGTCAGGTGCCATAATAACTGCTCATGTTCCATCTGCTTGCCAATTTGCTGATTTGTTCACTTAGCCATTCAGTTCATCAATTTTTCATTCCCTTCTCAACAAGTTTGGCGTTCTTGACATACACACTCCAACTTGAGGGGGAGTATTATGGGAAAATAATCAAGAATCCCATAATTTTAGGATGAGATTGATTGTATATAGGAGATTATTTTTTATTGAATGTAACTTATTCGCTTGCACATAGATTCCTAGAATAGGCTAACCAATGTTTTGTATATATGTGCCTGTTAGGAATATTAGGCTAATCCAACCTATGGTAATCACCCTAGAGGGGGGGTGAATAGGGTGATGGTCTCTTTTCGCAAAATTAAACAAGTGAAAGTAAGAGACAATTATATGTAAGTATATAATAAGCAATATATAGACAATTGCATACAAATTAAAGAGTAGAGAAGAGATAATGCAAACACAAGAGTTTATAGTGGTTCGGCGCAACCCGACCTATATCCACTCTCCTCAAGCTTCAGTCCCGAGCTTGAGGTTCCACTAATTCAAGGCTTCCAAAAGCAATACAATTGGATTATGGTTCTAATTCACCCTCTTGGACTTTTGTCTCCAAGCACCCTTTACACTTCTCAAGAGATATCCCACTCTTGAACAACTTCCTCTCAAGGATTTACAAATAAAAGATCTCACAAAAATCCTAGCACAAAAACTTTAAGCTTAATTGATACAAGAAACCTAGGATTGAAAGGTGCACTAAGGATATGCAAGTTTTATAACAATGGTGTACTAAAAAACACTCTTCCAAGGCTCAAATATAATTAAGAAAGATTTGGGAAGGTTAAGCTATCTAAACAATGAAGATTAGAGCCTTTTTATAGAAGAGAAAAACCAAACTAACCGTTTGGGGGTTCGACCGGTCGAGCTAAGGGTCGACCGGTTGACTAGCCGTTAGCATTAAATGCTTGATAGGTGACTGTTGGGCCTCAACCAGACCTTGACCGGACCTCGACCGGACCTCAACCGATTGAGGTTCAACCTTGATCGGTTGAACAACCGTTCTAGAAGAAAGAGAAAGTTTTTTGCACCCTCGATCGGTTGAGCTGGGGGTCTACCCGAGCCTCGACCGATTGAGCTGTGGGTCGACCCGTACCTCGATCGGTTGAGCTTGCGGTTGACCGGTTCAACCGGTTGAGCCGTTTTTTGGCTCAACAACCAACTTTTTCAACTTAAAACCTTCTAAAACAAGTTTGAAAGACATTTAACACAAGGTTTTAGTTGAAAACATGAAATCATCTAATTCTTAAAATATTTAAAACAAAATAACTCTTGGATGATTTTGGTGCATAAGTAAAGAATGTAATGAATGAAGCTTGCCTAATCACACTTGAAATATAATCATTAGTACTAAACCTTATTTTGTTATCATCAAAATCAAGATTAACCAAACCTTGATTTCACAATCTCCCATTTTTTTATGATGACAAAACCAAGGTTGCTAAAAAGCTCCCCCTCAATATATATACTCCTTTGAATTTAGAAAATATTCAAGTTTAGAAACTTTAAGGAGTATATTAAAGATGCTCAAGATGATATAATCAAACATAAATAGCATAAAGAGCAATTTAGCAATTTGGAAAGACATTATTATTAAATATGATGCATACAAATATAATCAATAAAGCACATAGCATCAATATGAATAGAATTGCTAAAATAATATTGAAATTTCTTTCTAAGTTAGCAACCTACCATTACTTCTCCCCTTTTTTGTCATCAACAAAAAGTTTCAATAAAGTATATAAAGGGGAATCACATGATATCAAAAATATAATTCCTCATGAAAATGAATCTCCCCCTTTTTCATTTGAGAATAGTTTCCAAATAGAAGATTGCTCATCCTTAAAGCATTCCCAATTTAAAGCATGATTTGGAAAAAATATATGGGAGAACATATGCATTTTAAAAGATATATAACATGCATTGAATAACACTTTTAAGGCATACAAGCATATGATCATTTAGTTTTACCTAGGTGTAAAAAAAAAGTCTTCTTTTTAATCCATACCTTGGTTTAACAAATATACCAATTTTATAAAAGTGATACCAAATGTTATATTATTAATATACCAAAAATATACCAAGTTTAGCAAAATGATATTGCAAATTAAGCTTTAGAAAGGGATACCATTACCAATATCATCAATGCATTCTTTCCAAGGTAAGCATATCCTCCTTTTTGCATGGATCCCTACAAAACAAATTTACCTTTGGTACCCATATCTTTTTGGGTCTTAGAGGGTTAGTCTTTCTTCCCTTTGGAATCCAAAATAATTTAGAGTTTTGAAGAACATGAGGAGATTTTCTTAAGGGACAAATATCACTAATTGTGACATCTTCTAAAGATTGCAAATAGTTAAAGGCGAAAAACTAGAGGCTTCCTTTACAAAAAAAATGATTTTTGAAAAGCTTATAAGCTAGCCTCTTTTTATCAAAAATGAATTTTTGATTTGCCAAAATCATATCAAAAGTCTTTTGGCCATTTGAGAATTTTTAACTCCTCATTTTCCTTTTCAAAAGAGATTTTTGCCTTCTCAATATTTTCAAAATTTTCATTATGCTCATTGAGCTCATTTTGAAGGCAAGAATTCTTTTTCTTGAGAGAGATATTTTTGAAATCAAGTTTTTCAAGATCTTGAAATTCAAAATGATTAGAGTTGGAGTTTACCTCATCTTAATGTTCTTCCAAAGCCATAAATCACATGTTGGCATCCTCATTTGTGCATTCTTCTTCCATGGAGTCTTCATCACTTTCACTTTCACTCTCTTCCTCTTCATCATCATTTATTGAATCCATGAAAGCTATACTTTTCTCATTTTCTTCAACTCTTTGATGATTGTACAACTCTATCTCATAAATCATGAGTGACCCAATGAGTTCTTCAAGTGAAAGTTTGGTGAGATCCTTTGCTTCTTAAATAGTCGTCACTTTTGTTTCCCATTTCTTTGGTAGAGACCTTAAGATCTTCATGACTTTCTCTACTTCAGTGTAGGTCTTTCCCAAGGCTTCAAGTTCATTCACAATCACAATGAACCTAGAAAACATCTCAACAATAGATTCAAAATCCTTTATAGAAAATAATTCATAATCATGCACAAGGATATTGATTCTAGACTCTTTAACTTGGTTGTTTCCCTCATAAGTGATTTCTAATAGTCTCCAAATTTCTTTAGCTGATTTACATTGCCAAATACGATTAAATTCATTTCCATCAATAACTCAATGTAAGATAAAAACTGATTTGGCATTTAATTGAACTTTCTTTCTATCAAGTTCATCCCATTCATGCTTAGGTTTTGGAACCATCACTCCATTTTCTAATTTTGAAGGAATGTGGGGACCATCTTCAATGACATCCCATAAATCAAAAGATTGGAGAAACCAAGTCATTTTGGTTTTCCAATAGGGATAATCGGTTCCCGTGAAAAGTGGAGGTCGGGTGGTTGAAAAACTTTCAATGTGAGATGAGCTTGATGGATTAGCCATTACTTCTTAGACGGTTAAGTCTTAAATAAGAAGCCTTGCTCTGATACCAATTGTTAGGAATATTAGGCTAATCCAACTTATGGTAATCACCTTAGAGGGGGGGGGGGGGGGGTGAATAGGGTGATGGTTTCTTTTTGCAAATTTAAACAAGTGAATGTAAGAGATAATTATATGCAAGTATGTAATAAGCAGTATATAGACAATTACATATAAATTAAAGAGTAGGAAAGAGAGAATTCAAACACGAGTTTATAGTGGTTCGGCACAACCCGGCCTACATCCACTCTCCTCTAGCTTCAATCCTGAGCTTGAGGTTCCACTAATTCAAGCTTCCAAACCAAGCCTTCAAGCAATACAATTGGATTATGGTTCCAATTCACCCTCTTGGACTTTTGGCTCCAAGCACCCTTTACACTTCTCAAGAGATATCCCACTCTTGAACAACTTCCTCTCAAGGATTTACAAATAAAAGATCTCACAAAAATCCTAGCACAAGAACTTTAAGCTCAATTGATACAAGAAAACTAGGATTGAAAGGTGCACTAAGGATATGCAAGTTTTATAACAATGGTGCACTAAAGAACACTCTTCCAAGGCTCAAATATAATCAAGAAAGATTTGGGAATGTTAAGCTATCTAAACAATGAAGATTGGAGCCTTTTTATAGAAGAGAAAAACCAAACTAGCCGTTTGGGGGTTCGACCGGTTAACTAGCCGTTAGCATTAAATGTTTGGCAGGTGATCGTTGGGCCTCAACCAGACCTCGATCGGACCTTAACCGATTGAGGTTCAACCTTGACCGGTTAAACAACCGTTCTAGAAGAAAGAGAAAGTTTTTTGCACCCTCGACTGGTTGAGCTGGGGGTCTACCCGGCCTCGACCGATTGAGTTGGGGGTCTACTTGAGCCTCAATCGGTTGAGTTGGGGGTCGACCCGGACCTCGACCGGTTGAGCTTGTGGTCAACCGGTTCCTCACCCGGTTCAACCGGTTAAGCCGTTTTTTGGCTCAACAACCAACTTTTTCAACTTAAAACCTTTTAAAATAAGTTTGAAAGACATTTAACACAAGGTTTTAGTTGAAAACATGAAATCATCCAATTCTTAAAATATTTAAAACAAAATAACTATTGGATGATTTTGGTGCATAAGTAAAGAATGTAATGCATGAAAATCCTAGTGTACCAACAACCTTATAAAGAGATTTTATGGAGCTTAGGTCTTGAAAAACACTTCTCTTTGAGGTGGTCTTCTTCTTCATGATTTCTCCTTGGCTTGATTTGTCTTTGTGATTGACACTTTGGAAATCATCCTGCCTAATCACACTTGAAATATGATCATTAGTACTAAACATTGTTTTGTTATCATCAAAATCAAGATTAACCAAACCTTGGTTTCATAGTATCTTATTCCCTTATTAAGTTGACAGATTGAAAATACAATAGATTTCCAATTTCTTTTATATTTGATTTCCAAATATTGTGAGAATCAAATATTGTTAATATTTGATTATTTTTTATTCCTCTAGATTTATGAAAATATTTATGAGAGTATCTTTCTACTTTCTTATGTGCTTGATTCCATATATCTTCTTGAATATTTCCTTTAATAATGTTCAACATGGATATTCAAAGTTAGAGAGCAACAAGTTGGGTCAAACCCATTTTGACTTTTTCTTAAATATATTCTCATTTTTTTTAACATATTCTTATTTTTGTTCCAAATCCATATCCGAACGAGATGGAATGGGTTTGGGTTTTGAAGTCCGAGGTAAAATTGGTTCAACTTTTACCTTTTCTCTTCTCTTCGCACCCCATTTATATATATAATTAAATAAAAAATTATTTTAATTCAATTTCTTTTAATTTTTCCTTTTTAACACATATAAAATTAAAAGTATTTCTCATAAAAAAAAGTTATAAAACGTTTACAATATTTATTATTTATAAATTTTATTTAGATAAAATTTAAAAAAATATTAAAAAAACTTGCCTTAAACTTGGCTTACCATTGCTACGTTGTTTATTATTATTATTATTATTATTATTTTGAGATGACAATGAAAATAGGTCTAAATAATTGAGATGGGATGTGATGGGACGGGACGGGATGACTCACGAGCCTACATTGTTGCCATCCATCCATTTCTTTATCAACTTTATAAGGATAATTATCCTTTTATTCCAGCAGCTTCAAAGAGTCTAACAAATATGATGGAGAAATTGAACTCTTTCGTATAAAGTTGATACAGGAATAAGGGTGATTATCCTTTGCCCATCTACCCATTTCTTTTATACCAAAGTCCTTAAAGTTATCCTTAGAAGACCTTACTTGCCCTTCCTCTTTTTATTTTATTTTTTAATTTTTTAATTTTTTTAATTTTATTTTATTTTTTATTTTTATCAATCCTATATCAAACCATCCTTTGATCATCCATTATCAGCTACTAATTGTATAGAAATATCATGTTTTGAAATGTCAACAATATTTGAAAACCCAAATTACCTTTGTTGATTATGAATGACCCTATGATCTTCTCCTTTGCCCATTCATTATCAAGCATTAATTTTAGGAGTGTTTGTGTTTTGAGTCTTTTAGTAACTTTTCTTGATGATGAGTTACACGATGTTTCTCGTCCAACTGCTCACTAATAGGAAGAAGCAAAGATTCAAACATATATAGATTTGTTCTAATTACAAAGATAAAAGCAAGCTAGATTCAGATACATTCCAATCAATCTTGACTCCAGACATCAGCCAATTTGGCAAGGGCAGTGGTGGATGAACCCCCCTCTTTCCAAGCTGCCAAAGCCATCTCTCTCATCTTCCTGCTTCTTTCTCTCAGCTCCCTCCCCTCTTCGTACTCCATCAACTCTCTCACTCTCCTCTCCACCTCAGCTCCACTCACAAACATATCCTCATCCATCTGCTCCACTCCAATAGCCATCTTCATAACCTCCACCAGAGCTGCCTTATTCAGATGCTGCTCAGCATATAGAGGCCAGGCCACCATTGGCACCCCTGCAACCACTGCCTCCAACACTGAGTTCCACCCGCAATGGGTTACAAATCCTCCCACCAATGGGTGATTCAGCACCGCCACCTGCGGCGCCCATGACTTCACCACCATTCCCCTATCCTTGGTTCTTTCCAGGAACCCCTCTGGCATTAGAACATTCAAATCAACATCGGCTGTCACTGCAATCCGCTTGCTTTTGTCGGTGGATGGTGGGTTCTTCACCACCCACAAGAATCTCTTGTCACTTCTTTCCAGTCCATTAGCTATCTCCTTCATCTGAGCGGGAGAGAACGTTCCCTTGCTCCCGAGACACAAGAAGACAACACTCTGACTTGGCTGTGTGTCAAGCCAGGACAAGCAACCATGACGAGTTTTATTACCAGAACTATTGCTTTCATCTTCACCAGTATCGGCAATCAAAGGGCCGATGCAGTAAACTGACGGAGTTGGCCCATTGGGAACACATGTCCCCTCTCTGATTGTCTTAAGGGCTATCGGCTCAAGGTCATCGAATGTATTTATCATAAGTCCATCGGATTTGGGAAAAAGCTCTGAGAAGTATAGCATATCATCATAGGCGGGGTCGTCTCGGTTGAGCAATGGTTGAAGCATTCGAGTGGCTTGTAGCGGAGGCAACCCAGGAAAGTGTATAAAGGTAGTGGGCATGTCCTTGAAGCTCTTATTGCTGCTCTCAGTCTGTTTGTGAATTGTCGGAAAGTAGATGATGGCAGCAATAGAAGCAGCACCGGAGGTGAGGAAGTAGTAAGTGGGAATTCCAAGGCCACGACCCATAGGAAGAGCTGAAGCGCAAAAGTAGTCGATGATGAATGCCCGAATGGTGGAAGCTCTGGAGAGTTGCTGGAGGGAATGGAGGACATTAGAGGCACTGAGACGGATGAACTCAAACAAGACAGCGAGGTGACTGCGAGTGGAAGAAGAGGTGTGAACCGAGAGATAGGGAAAGCGGTGGAAAAAGATGGAAGGATTGGTTTGGGAGATGTGGTCAATGTAAGAGGTGGTTGCCGGAGTGTCAAAAGGGTCGGGGGCGAGGAGAATGGTGATGGAGAATCTGTGGGAGTAACGACGAAGGATGAGCTTGCCTAGCTCTATCATGGACACCACATGACCGATGCCTGGAGCTGGATACAGGACTATTGCATCCTCCATTGTTGTTTTGGGAATCTTTAACCTGATGACTCTCTCTTGGAATTTGGCAATGAAAATAATTTTTAAGCGACAAGTTTATACCTTTTGTATAATGGTTATTATATTTTATATAATGCTATAATTATTTAATATTTTCAACAATAAGAAAACGAAAACTATACTAAACAAATAAATAGAGTTTGGAATTGAAGCAAGTTGGAATTTAAAAAGATTAATTAGGGTAATAAAACAATATATACTTTGTTGCAATTAAAAGAATCTAAAGAACCCATTACTTAACCAATTGCTAAGAAGCTAATAAAAAGAGTGGTTTACGCATTTCCCATGCTCTCTGTCATATATTTTAAGGTATGGTGAACAAATTTGAAAAGAAAAGCTATGGTCCAGGGTTGTTCTTTGGTATCCTTTGGTATCCACTCTTCACTTTGGGAGTACCTATCCATCTTTGACCCCTCTAATAAGATTAAACATGTAAAATATATATGGTTAAAAAATTGAAAGAAAAACTTTTTCATCTAAATGTAACATTTGTTAGTAGAAATATTATGTTGAATAGTATTTAATATGTAATGATTCATAATATTTAGATTTTGGAATTTTTTTTTATGAGTTTATCATTGAGATAATTTAGTCATATTTGTTATTAATTTGTTTTTAATTCAATATTTTTATATATTTTTTTCATAGATTAAATTTGAAAATCAAGTTTCATATGTTTTGAAGAAGGAAAACAAAAAAAAAAAAAAAAAAAAAAAATCTTGAAGAAGATATTGTAGGAAGGATTAGGGATGACAACAGGGCGGGTTCGAGACGGGTCGTCCCCATCCCAACCCCGTCTCGTTTATTCAAAATAATTCTCATTTTTTTCCCATTTGAAAACTTAAATGGGGCGAGTATGATAAATTCTCATACCAGCCCCCGATATGCCCCGTTTAACTTTTTTTTGAATTTTTAATTATATTAAAATAAACATATTTTATAAATAATTAAATTATTATATTTTTTATAACTTATTTTATTATTATCTATATATTAAAAATAGTAAAATAAAATTTAAATTAAATTAATTAAAAAAAATTATTTTATACATAATTGGGGCGGGACGAGACAAGGCAATACTTGAACCCGCACCTGCACCTGAACCTGCCTTGGATTTTAAAAACAAATTCCCAAACCCATTCTAAACCGATTTATTAAAATTGAAACTCGTCCCATTGGGGACGGGACGGGGTGGGTACCCGAAAAAACCCGCTCCATTACCATCCCTAAGAAGGATTTTAAGTGATTAAAAGTGTTAAGGTAATATTTGATATTTTTTGTTCGTAGAAGATTTATGTTAAATAGTATTTGAATATTTAATGATTAATAGGATTTAAATTTTGAATTTTTTTTAATGAGTTTATCCTTAGTCTATTTGAGATGCCTTAGTCGTATTTGTTATCAATTAATTGTTTTTAACAAATTTGAATATTTTGAAGAGAGAAAATCACATGCATCCCATAATATATTGCCTCCTATTGACTAGGATGTCTAACCCTTGTCTAAAATAAGAAAATTCTACAAACTAGCATTGTATTCTCATTAATTAAATACGCAAAAGGAGATAATAATTGAATATGAAACTTAAATTGCTATGATTAGCATATTGTTTGGAAAACATGTGATATGAGAGTTTTTACAGATTAAATTAGAAGATGATTAAGTTTGACATGTTTTAAAGAAGGAAATAAAAAAAAATTCATTTCTTGAAGAATATACTCTTTAAGTGATTAAAAGTGTTTGGATAATATTTGATATAATAGAAGTGCTATTTAAATGTTAAATAGTATTTGAATATTTAATTGATTTAGATTTAAGAATTTTTTATAATTTTATTATTAGTCAAATTGCGTTAACTTAGTCATATTTG
This sequence comes from Vitis vinifera, assembly GCF_030704535.1. Lineage (NCBI taxonomy): Eukaryota > Viridiplantae > Streptophyta > Magnoliopsida > Vitales > Vitaceae > Vitis > Vitis vinifera. The sequence continues at coordinate 30,901,302 of NC_081822.1, forward strand.
TAATAATTTCAATTTTTTATATCATTATTTTTGTACTTAATTTAAGGATTCTAAAATATTATTCATGACATTTTTAAATTTTAAATCATATTTTTATTATAAAACAAATAGGTGAAAAAGGGTGTAAAGAATGTAAGAAATGATATGAACCATGTGAGAGGGGGTATGAAGGATATGAGGGAGAGCACACACAATATGATTAGGAAGAGTACAAATAATGTGAGGGAGGATACAAAAAATGAAAGAGAGGGTACGACTAATGTCAAAGAAGGTATAAAAAAATGTGAAACAATGTATGAATAATGCGAAAGAGGGTATGAAAAGTGTAAGAAAGAGTATGAATAATGTGAGGAAATGTGTAAAGAATGTGAAATGGTACAAATAATATGAGAGAAGATACAAATAATGTAAAACGGGTACAAACAATATGAGAGATGATACAAAGAACATGAAAGAGGGTATGAATAATGTGAGGTAAGATACAAAAAATGTGAGAGAGGGCATGGAAAATGCGAGACTAGTATGAACAATGTGAAAGATGGTACAAAGAATGTAAGAGGTCATACAAATAAATGAGGTATGGTATGGATAATGTGAGAGATGATATGAATATTATGAGAGATGATAAAATAAAATAAAATTGTAAGAGTTGATACAAATAATGTGAGATAAACTACAAATAATGTGAGAGAGGATATGAATAATATAAGAAATGGTACAAACAATGTAAAAAAGGGTATGAATAATAAGAGAGAAAGAGTACAACAAATGTGAGGTAGAGTATGAAAAATATATGATAGGGTACGAATAATGTGAAAAATGATACAAATAATATAAGAGATGATACAAAGTATATGAGAAAGAGTACCAATAATGTGAGGGAAGGTATAAAAAATATGATAAAAATACTAACAATGTGAGGAAGGATATAGAGAATGTGAGAGATGATACAAAGACTATTAGAAAGGATACAAACAATATAAGGGATGGTATGAATAATGTGAGAGAGTACCCTTTTTTACACTCTCTCTTACAATGCTCATACTCTTTCTCATATTCTTTGTATCTTTCCTCACAATGTTTGTATCATTTTTCATATTCTTCGCACCCTCTTTCACATTATTTGTCCCATTTTTCATAGTGTGTCCCCTTGGGTAATTTTAAGGACATGTGATCATGAAATCTATGGTTGTAGATAGAAGGTTTAACTACCCTGTATCAATAACCTTTTTTTTTTTCCTTTAACAAGAAAAGAATCTTTGAATTTGGATGTCCAAGTCGTTGATGCCAAATTGATGAAGAACCACATTTCTTTATTGCACTAAATATCTCTTGATAGTTTTCATTCAGAGTATATAGTCATCCTTTTTTATGGCCCTTCACTACCGTCCTTTGATTTCGGTTTTTAACAATAATGGTAGATGAAGAAAATTTAAAGGTACATAGATTATTTGCAGTAAATTTTCCAATAGATAACCATTTTTTTCTTTTTCATCAAATTAGGGATTACTAATACATCTTTTAAATCCAATTTTCCTTCATTTGTAAGAACACAAGCATATTCATTATGAGAAATTGGTGGACTATTTCCAACTCTAACATAAATAACATCATTCTCATCATATAATTTAATATGAAAAAATTGCCTACATCATTTATCATATGTGAGGTAGCACTAGAATAAAAAATAGAGGACTTATTCTTTGAGTTGTTCATAGCAAAAGTAGCAAGGACTTGTGGAAAATCATTAGGTTGATAGGAATAATCAAACCTATACCAACAATTAATAGCAAAATGGTTTGGTTTTTTACATATTTGACAAGTTACCTTATTGCCATTATTTGAGCTAGTAGGTGTGAATCCTCTTCCCTTAGAGTGTACCCACTCGACCATTTCGGCCACGACCTCATTATCCAAAGAAAACTTCATCATGCTCTAAGAACATTTTCTCATCCTCCTTTTAGGCGATGAGTGATTGTCCATATCCTTGAAGAGCTAGCACAAAATGTTTAAAGGAAGAATAGGTAGTTTAGTAAACATAGCAAGTAAAAAAATTCCATACCTTTGTCTTAACTCATAGCAAATTGGAAAACTTTGTCTTGATCTGAAATTGACTTTTTGATTGCATTGAGATTGTCACATATATTTTTAAAGTTTCTTAATATTCTTTAAGAGACTGTGACCATTTTTTAGAGTCATCAACATATTTTTTTGATTCATTTTTTTTCTCCATTGTAATGAGAAACAACTACTTTTCAAGAGACATCCACACTCTATATGTTGTTTCAACATCAAAGATCATACTCAAAACATTTATAGTTGGTACGGGTTAGTGTTGATGCGGGGATGTCCTAGAGGCACAGTAGCTCCCTGAAGTACTCGCCCCCTCAACTGAGAACGATGCTTCCTTCTATTTTCCTACAAAAGATGTCCGGACAAGTGTTCCAGACACACCCTCCAAAGCTTTTGTTAGTTTGGCGATCCAGCATATTGCTATTCCAGGGGCTTTCTAAGGAATACTTACCTCCATTGACTAGATTGTTGGGGGCCTTTTATAGTGTTAGGAGCCCCGTCATCTTGAAGATGGGAAAGCTCTTTGACTTTCACAATCATGATGGTGCTTAGAGGGTGACAGAGTCATCATTATCCTATAGGCGGCTGTCAGAGATTGTTGGGGGGATGACTTTGTCATCCCACTTGTCTTTTCTCTCTGTAGGCGGCGTAGGGCAAGTCGTAGCAAGTTGTCTGAAAAGGCCTGGGAATGTCATGTCGAGCATGTTTTTGGCGAAATGAGTAATGATTGCCCATGAAATATGGTCAAGGATCCTCTTGGGGACGATAACTACCAGGTCCGAATAGAGGGTAAGACGTGCCACATGTCCATCGGAGGAGTGCCTTGTGAGGCCAGGGTGGCTTGCCACGTGTACGCTTAGGGGTGGTCCCTACAGTGCCCCATTTTAACCCAGCTATTTAGTCTGGGCAGAAAAGACGGGTTAAAATGATCACTTCAGCTTCTTTTTTGGGAATCACGTGACACGTGGCACCTAAGGGGGGCATTTATGAAGAGTTGCCATCCTTGGGATGATTACTAGGCAGCATGTCGTTTCGAGGGTAGTACAGTTGGGTGCCTGGTCGTTTGGGGTCCCTAGGGATTTCACCCCATAAATAGGGAATCAATCCCTCCCCGGTAGCACATTTTCCACTTCATTCTGGCGTTAACTGGGCATTGTTCCTAGGGCTTCACTCAACGGTGCTTTCTTTGCGATCTCACAACCGGTTCACTCAGGTGACTACTGCTTAGTTCGCCTTCTTCTTGCAAACTTTTGTTAGGTATGCTCCTTGTTTCTACCTCCTCGTCTTCTGCTTCCCGTTTTCTCGATTTTCCTTGGTTTTTGGTGCTAGTTTGTGATTGAGGGATATGGGTGATGTTTGGGGGTTTTGGTGGGTTGGGAAATGCCCTTGTTAGGTTTTGTAGAGGGAGGGTGCATAGGTTTGTTCAAGGGTGTCACATTCTGTTGGCGGCATACCTTGCTAATTTTGGCCAGGGTTGTTTCTGGGTTATTTTGTGCTTCGAGGCTCTATTGAGCCTACTGAGTATTTTGTCGCCCCTTCGTATGCCTGAAAATGACTTTGAGTCACTTCTTGGCTAGGGTTAGGAGTTGACTAGCGGAACCAGGGTTCCTGTCTTGGGAAGGTTACTAACTCAGGCTTGTTACCTAGCTTAGGCATTTTGGGACACCACCTTCAGGGTGGTGGGGCCGAGTAACTGTCTTCTAATTTTCAGCATTGCACCATGCAGGTTTGTCTTGGCTCCATGCTCCAACATGCCTGCGAAGAAGAATATTGCTTCATCTAGCGTGGCCGGGCCAAGTGGGAAGGGCGGTTCTGGATGCCACTATCCAGGAAAGCCCATTGAGCTCCTCAATGAGCGGGAGTTTCACGACCGCTTCTGTCTTCCAAACGGCATTCCCGTTCAGTTAGTGGAGGGGGATCCCATGTCCATAGAGAAAGTCGGACACAACGCCATTTATTTCACCAAGGAGCAGTTCAATGTGGGGCTCCGTTTTCCTTTCCCGTCTATTTTCAAACAATTCCTCCATTACACCCAAATTCCCCCAGCCTACATCCATCCCAACATCGTTCGGGTGCTGATGGGGTGCAGCATCCTGAATATGTTGTTCAACCTAGACCTCTTCCTGTTGGAGGTTCTCTTCGTTTATACCCTCAAAAATGGCAAAAAAGATATCTTTAGTATGTTTGCCCACATCCTGTCTCTTCAATTAGTGATGGGCCTTCCAGACTCGAACAAAAGGGGAGCCAAGGGGCATGTACTGGTTAGGGGACCATGGGCTGGTTTGATGGAACACCCGGAAAGGGATTTCCGCCAAAATTATTCGTTGAAGATTCCGGGTAGGGATGGCTTTGAGTGTCCGTTCCTTATTGAAATTTGATGTTTGACTTAATTTCATTAGATTGCTAACCTTCTTTGTTTTGGCTTACGCAAGCTCAGGTAAGAGGGATCGCTTGGTTGAGTGGGCGGAGAAGGCTTCTTTCGCCTGCCTAAACAAGCTGTTCGAAATCACTGCCGTTGAAAGAAACCACCACATGCTCCTTTCCCCCTAGAATTTGCTTGCGGTTGTCCGAGAACCTCAGTCGTACGTCTTCAACATCATCCCTAGGCGGCTACCGAAAATCGTGGTACCTGGGGAGCACTTCGTTTTGAAGGATCTTTCCTTCTACGAAGAGGCTCGTGAAGCGCACGCGAAGGCTCGCCAAGAGCGTCTTGAGCAGCAGGAGGAGAAAAGGCAGGAGGGAAAGTTGAAGAAAGCGCCCGATCAGAAAAGTTGTGGCCCATCGTCTAGGGCTCGTCCTCCTCCTAAGAATAAGAAAAAAAAGACCATTGCCAAAGCGATCAAGGTTGCGTCCCCGACTCTTGAATCTTCGTTTACTTCTACTGCTTCAACATCCAACCGATCAGCCAGTTCCGCCCAGGCGTCTGAGGGTGAATCTAGCTCGTTGATGCTTGGTACCATTGATCCGAGGACTGGCCCTTCTCAGTCCGGGTCATAGTCTATTGCTCTGGGAGTTGTAAAGGAGTCAGAGGAGGAGGAGGACATGAATGACTTAAGAGCCAGATTTAAGGAGAGGCACCACAAACGCTTCTATGAGACGATCGACATGGTCCCTTCCCCAGCCAAAAAGGCTTGCCCGGAGAGGGTTCAGGAGGAGCCGACGAGGGGGGCTCCTCCAATGACTGTGCCCCAGTCGGATGTAGTGGGACCTAGCATAGTGGTCGTGGCCTAGTCAAATGTAGCGGGACCTAGCAGCGCTCCGGATGCAGAGAAAGAGGCAAGTCCGGATGCTGCTCCCGCCGAGGGGGTCTCGGATGAGAATGACAGTTCTATTCCTACAACTCCTCCAAGATGGGACGAAATGATGGAGATGTTGAAGCGTGTACCGTGCTTCACAGACGCTGAAGCTCCATCTACAAAAATGTTAAGAGTTCTTTCCCCCTTACCAAGCGAATATTTGTGAATATGGGCGGTGACCCTCCTTCCTTCGTCTTAGCCCGGCTCCTATTCATCACTCCTGAATTTGTTGTGTTCCATATTCAACAGCTGCAGGAATTAACGGTACCAGAGAGTGCAGAAGTGGTAATTCCTTTTATCTTGCCCCATTTTCAAGTAATGCATACTCCACCGCTTAGTACTAACTTGGTTTTTATTATCTCTTCTAGTTGGTAGCTGGCATCCGCAACATGATGCGACAACGCGCACAACTTTTCAAGCGATTGGAGGTGGTAGAGGCTATGCGGGCCTTTATCTCCCACCACCTAGGTGACATCGAAGTGTTGCGCGCAAAGCTGGAGCGAGTGGAGGCTGACTTGGTTGCTGCTCAAAAGGCCGTTGCGGATTGAGCCAAGACACTGAAGCTGGTTGAAAAAGAGAAGAGGGCGATTCGGGCTGAGGCGGATCGGCTGAAGGAGAAATGAGAGACTATGGAGGCTAAGTTCAAAGGGGCAGAGCAGGAGAACTCCCAATTAAGGAGGGAAGTGGATGAACACCGGGCTTGCTCAACTAGAAGAAAGAGCTGGATACCGAATTTGCCGTGCAGAAGAAGAAGTTGGAAACGGAGTACCAGAGGCAAGTGGATGAAATGTACTTTTTTGGCTACTGCTGTTGTATGAAGAAAAATGGCATCATGTATGAAGAAAAATGACATCATGTATGAAGAAAAATGGCATCATGTATGACATTCCTTTCCTCCCTTCTGATGACGAGGATGAGATACCTGGAGGTCCTCCGCGATGAGACGACTCAACTTTTGTGTAGTTCCCCCACATAACTTTTTTTTTTTTTGTCGTGAATGATTTGGTTGATTTGTAAAGATAATTCTTACACTTATTTATAAATGCCACATTGCTTTACTCTTTTCTTGCCCATTGTTTCTTTTTACTGATAATACTACTTAAGGTTAGATACATTCCATGGACGGAGTAAAGGGGTTCCATCTAACTTCTGTAAATGATAAGCTCCACTATTTTTGAGACAATGTAGGGGCCTTCCCAATTCGCTTGGAACTTCCTACCCCCCCCCCCCCCCCATTTCGGCTGTGTTTTTGAAGACTCTTTTGAGGACAAGTGTTCCAATCTTGAAGACTTGAGGTCGTGCCTTACGGTTGTAATGAGCAGCCGCCCTTTGCTGGTAGGCGGCCATCTGGATGGATGCACTTTCCCTCACTTCATCCGCCCAGTCTAGGTTCTTTCCGAGTTCTTGGTCTTCATCCCTATGACCCTGTACGACAGTCCGGGTCATAGGCAAGCCTATTTTCGTGGGGATGACTGCGTCCATTCCATATGCGAGTGTGAAATGAGTGTTTCCTGTTGGTTGTTTGGGCGTTGTCCGGTAGGCCCACAAGACGCCGGACAGTTCCTCCACCCACTTTCCTTTGACTCACTCCAGTCTTTTCTTTAATGCTGAAAGTAAGGTCTTGTTCATTGCTTCTGCCTGCCCATTGCTTTGGGGTACCGTGGTGTGGAGTATAAATTTTGGATTTTGAGTTCTGAACAAAAATTTCATAAGGAAATGCTGTCAAACTGTGGGCCGTTGTCGGCTATGATTGCTTGAAGGATTCCAAACCGGCAAATGATGTTCTTCCAAATGAATTTCATGACGTCTTTGTCTTTGATGCTAGCATATGCCTTCGCCTCTACCCATTTACTGAAATAATCCGCGGCAACGAGTAGAAATTTCTTCTAGGCAGCCGCAACGGGCAGAGGTCCCATTATGTCCATCCCCCATTGCGCGAATGACCAAGGGTTTGTTATCGGGTTCAACGTCTAGGATGGCACATGTGGGATGGGTGCGTGTCTTTGGCATTTGTCATATTTTTGACATAGGTTTCCACATCCTACTTCATAGTGGGCCAGTAGTACTCCTGCGAGTGGGCGCGATGTGCTAAAGATCGTCCTCTTGAGTGGTTGCCGCATACGCATTCATGTAATTCTGCTAGCACATACTAGACTTCCGAGTGGTCGAAGCATATGAGGTAGGGGCTTGTAGAAGATCGCTTGTAAAGACACTCCCCAATCAGGGTGAAACGGCCAGCCTGCACATGGATCTTATGCGCATGCTTGGATTTCTCGGGCAGAGCGCTTGTCCGGAGATACTTCTTTATGACACTCATCCATGCTTGGCTTTCTTCAATAGCATTGCAGGCGGGCGATTCTACGATGGAGGGATTAGCCTGCACATATATGGGTAGCAACATGGCTTCTTTGATGGGAAGCGAGACAGTTATCCTTGCCAATGCATCACCCCGTACGTTGTCTGCCCGGTGGACTTTTTCGATAGTCCACTCGTCCAATTGCTGTAGGGTGCCCCGCACTTTTGTCAGGTATTGGGACATGCGTTCGTCTTTGGCTCCATATTCTTTTTGCATATGTCCCACAATGAGTTGAGAATCATTGTAGATTATGAGCTTAGAGACGGATAGTGTGAGTGTGAGGTCCAATCCGGATAGAATGACTTCGTACTCGGCTTCGTTGTTTGATGCGGGGAATCCGAGCTGGATGGCCTGCTCCAGTTGTTCGCCAGTTGGAGATTATGGCAGTAGTCCTACTTTGGATCTTGACAACCGGGAGGCTCCGTCGACTCGTAAGGTCCACCACTCCATCTTGTTGGATTCTCCGCCCCGAGCGGGCTATTGGGGAGACTCAACCACAAAGTCAGCCATGACTTGCCCTTTCATGGACAACCTAGGCTGGTATTCAATTCCATACTCGCTCAACTCTATGACCCATTGCAGCATCCTTCCAGACATATTCGACTTGTGCAGGATGCTTCGGAGGGGTTGGTCGGTAAGCACGACTATTAGGTGAGCTTGGAAATATGGGCGAAGCTTTTGGGCGACGCTTCGCAAGGCTAACACAGTTTGTTCTATATTTGAATATCTTGTTTCTGCATCGGCCATCGTTCTACTGATATAATAAACATGCTTCTGTTCTTTGCATGATGGACAACGAAACAAGACAGCGCTAACCGCCCAATCAGATACCGCTAAATACATGTACAGCCACTCTCTAGGCTGAGGGGTGCTCAGGATGGGTGGTTGCGTAAGGTACTGTTTGATTTTTTCAAACTCACTCTGGCAGTTATTCGTCCATCCAGTCGCGTTAGCCTTCCTTAATACCAGAAAGAAAGGACGCAGTTTGTTTGTGAATTGGGCTATGAAATGTCCTAATGTGACGAGCTTTCTGGTGAGGCGTTGCAACTCCTTTTTATTACTAGGGGCGGGTGCCTCCATGGCCGCCTTAATTTGATCCGGGCCGACTTCTATTCCTCTTTGGGTGACCATGAATCTTAGGAATTTTCCCGCGCTCATGCCGAAAACGCATTTGGACGGGTTAAGCTTCATGTCGTATCTCCTCAGCAAGTGGAAGACTTCTTGCAGGTGGTGGGTATGCTCTTCTCTAGTTTGCTTTTGACCACTATGTCATCAATGTACACTTCTACCGTGCGACCGATCAAGGGCTTGAAGATCTTTGTCATCAATCTTTGGTAGGTGGCGCCAGCGTTTTTGAGTCCGAATGACATGACCTTATAACAATAAAGCCAATGCGGCGTTATAAAAGCAGTTTTTTCTTCATCCACGAGGGCCATGAGGATCTAATGGTATTCGGAGAAGGCGTCTAGAAAGAAAAGCATCCCCTGCCCAGTAGTAGAGTCCACTATTTGATCTATCCGCAACAGCGGGAAACTATCTTTTGGGCATGCATTGTTGAGGTTGGTGTAATCAACACACACTCACCACTTTCATTCCTTTTTGGGGACTACCACCACATTTGCCAACCATTCCGGGTACTCAACTTCCCTGATGAACCCGGTGTCCAATAACTTATCCACCTTACCCTGAATGATCTTCTGTCTATTCGGATGAAATCGTCTAACCTTTTGTCGGACAGGTCTTGATGAAGGCAAAATGTTAAGTCGATGGGAGACAACTGATGGGTGGATCCCGGGCATATCGGAGTGGGTCCACGTGAAAACGTCTTGGTTTTGTTAGAGCACCTCCTTAATGTTCTAGGTTTCACCGAGTTCCAAAAGGGAACTAATATAGGTGAGACGATCATTCTTCTCTGAGATTTGGATGGTTTGCAATGGATCTACCACCGGGGGATCTTTATTCGTCGAGTACTGTAATTGTTATTGGTCGGGTGCATTCGCTTGCTCAGGGAGTGGCTCGTGATCGTTGCAGGACCCAATTTCTCGTACTATTTGATAGCATTGGTGGGCTACTAATTGGCTGCCATATAAATCAATATATCCGTCTTTGGTGAGGAAGCTCACCATCTGATGGTACATGGAAGGGATAGCCTTCATGTAGTGCAACCAGGTGCGCCCCAAAATGGCGTTGAAGGGGGATAAATCTTCCACCACTGAGAATTGTACGTTGAGGATGACTGGGCCTGCTTGGACTGATAGCACAACGTCTCTAAGGGAGGTTATTCTGGCTCCATTGAATCTTGACAAAATCCACCTCATGTTCTCCAAGCTAGAGGGCACAAGTCCCATTTGTTTGATTGTTGATACTTGTAAGAGGTCTGTCGAGCTGCCCGGGTAGACCAAAATCCGTCTTACGTCAAAGTCTCCAATCCCAAGAGACATGATAAGGGCGTCTCGGTGTGGTTGCAATATTCGTATGGGGTCTACTGGAAGAAAAATGATTGTCCCATCTATTGGGTGGGCGCTCCCGCTGGTTAATCCGGGTAGGATGGAGTTGATACGTTCGCGTACCGAAGCAGCCCGTAGGAGCCTTTGCCTTTTTCACTTGGAGTCGTACTCTTCGTCTAGGGGTCCACCATGAATGTGGTTAATTACGGCCCTAGGGGTGATCAGAGCTAAGGAGGCTCCTAAGGCTTGACTCCGGGAAGTCTCTCCTCCCCTGGCTCTTGAGCGGATGTACTGCTTTAGGTGTCTTGCTCTTATGAGCTTTTCCACTAAGTAATGGAGACTCCTACACTGCTCCGTAGTATGTCCATGCTCTTTATAATAAGCACATTTCCTATTGTAATCTCTCTTGGTTGGTTCCCTTTGAGGGGTTTGGGTCATCTAAATTCGGACAGCTCACGGATCATTGGAAGAAGCTTCTCATATGACACGGTAAAGGGTGTAAACGGTGGCGGCTCCGACTGACTTTGCTCGCCTTGTTTGCGGCTGGGCGGCATTTGTTGATTCGGAGGTCTGGAATTTCTTGCCGCATCGTTCCTGGCTGGTTGTCCGGTAACCAGGATCTGTTGGGTAGCTGCGCGTACATCATCTTTAAGCATTGAATATTTGTTTGCACGCCTGAACAGGTCGTCCATAGTCATGGGGGGGGGGGGGGTTTGGCGAGTGATTCGAAGAATTGTGTGCCTAGACATATACTCCGCTTAAAAATTTGGAGGACAACGTCCATGCTGTAGGATTCTACTTGCAGTACAACTTGTCCAAATCGTTTCATGAACTTCCTCAGGGATTCGTTTTCCTGCATTTTTATGTTTTGCAAGGTGCTAATATTCTGTCTATGTCACATTGAGCACAAGTATTGCCCCACAAAGGCTTCTGATAGATCTTGGAAGTTATCAACCGAATTCATAGGGAGTCGATGAAACCATGAGAGGGTTTGGCCTTGGAGGCTGGCTGGGAAGACCTTGCACAATAGGGCGTTATTCCCTATGTCAAGAGTCGTGAGTTGTCGGTAGTGCATGATGTGATCAAACGGATTGCTAGACCCATCATACGTGGAAAATTTTGGCCCAAGAAACCCTCTTAGGGGCTTTGATTCGACTCATGGTAGCTTAGCTTTAAAGGCGTATCAACAAAATTTATACCTTAGATACTATTACTAAAGTAGCCAAGCTACTATAGCATAGTGGTTCTAGGATCGTTCACTGGGAAGGGTTTTCGCAAACACAAGTGATATTCAAATTAGGAAAATAGGTGATTTTCTTATGGATGTTAGCTTTAAAAGAAGATGTAAATGTTTTAGAAAGATTTAAACTAATCTAAGCTAACATTAAAGACTAAAATGAAATGGTGTAAAAACAAGTTTCTCAAAGATAGGATAGCTATGCTCTGGCTCTTATGCAAATTGGAAATCTCAGGATAGGCTCCTCGAGTTGGGGTTGCAACTATGGTGATGCTTGCTTCCCGAACCGGTATGGATTTAACAAATCAAGTTTTGATCCTTTAAAATGGCAAAACAGATGGTAGTGAATTTCATCAATGGTTATTCACCTTAGACTTCCTTTGAATGGCTCGTAAGAGATAACTAATGGTCTAAAGCCAAAAGCTTACCAAATATTGGCAACTCAAAGTCATTCCAAGTGATAAACTCACCTTTCAATGGCCATTGAAATTGGTTCTAACGGATTAATGCAAAACTTGGAGTTGAAAACCTCACCTTCCAATAGCTCGTAGGAGATAACTAATGGATAGAAATCCAAAAGCTTATCAAGTATTGGCCGTTGGAAGTTGTCCAAAGGAAATAAAAACCAAACTTTGCATTGATGAACCTTTAATGAAAAACGACTACCTTACCTTCCAGGTGCGAGAAATTTCCATGGGAATGCATCCAAGTCATCACATAACATCCATACTTTGAGAAACTAAAAGTTTTAGCCAATCATCCTCTGAGGAAAAGCCCTCAGAGGCTGTTTGGCTTCCAAGAAAATAAAATAGTAAAGAGAAAAGAGAGACGAGAGAGCTCTGTATATTTTTCTAAGTGTCAAAACGTAACCTATTTTATATATTCCAAGAGGTGATTTCCACCCCTTATATAGTCTTTACAAAAGCAAAAGCTTGTGATTGGTTAGTTACAAGGATAAGAAAGGAAATTACATCACAAAATACAAAGGAAAATATCTAAAGTGGAGTTGGCAAAAACAGAGGAAAATTCGCACCACGCATGGGTTATGCGAATTTTGAAGGTGTTATGCGAAATTTTCGCATAACCTGGAGCAGTTGGCTTCCGAAGGCCATATCTTCCTCATTTCAACTCCAAATCGTGCATGGTTTGAAGCATTGGAGTCTTGACTTCCAGAGCTTTGAAATGGTATATAGTATGTAAAAAATGGACTTCGGAAAGTGCTCCAAAAGTGCGAAAGAAGACTGAAGCTGCTGTCCTCTTTGCTTCTCTTCACTTTGCTTGCTTTTCTTCTTTTCCATTGTTCTTTCCTTGCATACTTTGAACGACTTTGGCAAAGGGCTATGGAGCTCCAAAGCTTGGTTCTTCATGAATTTGAGCTTCCAAAAGCTTTGCCATATCTTGTCCAAGTAGCTCCTCCATCATTTGGCATGCTTGAATTGATTCATAAGCTGATAAAAACATGTAAACTTGCCACAAAATGGTTAAAACCAATTACTAAGGACCTTAATGAATTAATTGGGTTAAATGAATATGATTACTACTCAAAGGTGCTTAAAACCATTATAATTAGGTCTACAAAATAGCACTTTTTGGTAGTAATCAGCTCGTAATTGATAATATGAGAGCTAAAAGACGTGGAGAGCATGTCGTCCAATCGCATACTAATGGAGCCCGGGGAGGGGGGAAAGGCTCATTTGTCGAATTACCTCCGACTTGTCGTAGTGCTTGGTGTGAGGGATTGCCTCGTGTGATGGGTGCGGCTGAGGGACCAGGATACGTCTCCCGGGTTGCGATTGTATGTGGCCCACCCTTACCAAGTGCTTATGGTCCCAACCTCGCACGCATTACGTCAGATAGCTGGGGTCTTTTGTCATGTTGTCTTTTTGATGAGACACGAGTGTAGTCCGAGCTTTCAACTTGCGGAGCGCGATACACAGGTAAGGGTAGTTCATTAAGCTGCCCACTGTGCATATCAGGGGCGATCTCTACAATTCTAAGATACGTAGCCTCCTGGTTATATCCAGAGTTTGTCCCTTGGCCTCTAGCTAGCTGGTCGCGGGGAGGTCCAGAGGATGAAACCTGGATTCTTAGCACATCGTTTTCTTCCCGAAGCCTCCTTGTTTCCTGGAGCAGGGCCTGCACTTGCCGTTCGCTTTCCAGCTATCGTCTTTCCATGCTTTTGCACCAGTCAAAATAGCCCTCATCACCCATGGCTGATGAACGACTTCTAGAGGGTGTAGACATCTTCACACCTGCCTCTTTCCCACAGACGACACCAATGTTGATGCTGGGATGTCTCAGAGGCACGGTAGCTCCCTGAAGTACTCGCCTCCTCAACTGAGAATGATGTTTCCTTCTATTTTCCTGCAAAAGATGTCCGGACAGGTGGTTCAGACACACCCTCTGAAGCTTTTGTCAGTTTGGCGATCCAACATATTGGTATTCCAGGAGCTTTCTAAGGAATGCTTGCCTCCCTTGACTAGATCATCAAGGGCCTTTTATAGTGTTAGGAGTCCCGTCATCTTGAAGATGGGAAGGTTCTTTAACTTTCGCAATCATGATGGTGCTTAGAGGGTGACAGAGCCATCATTATCCTATAGGCGGCTGTCAGAGATTGTTGGAGGGATGACTTTGTCATCCCACTTGTCTTTTCACTCTATAGGCGATGTAGGGCAGGTCGTTTGAAAAGGCCTGGGAATGTCCCGTCGAGCATGCTTTTGGCGAAATGAGTAATGATTACCCGTGAAATATGGTAAGGGATCCTGTTTGGGACGACAACTACCGGGTCCGGACAGAGGGTAGGACGTCCCACGTGTCCATCGGAGGAGTGCCTTGTGAGGCCAAGGTGGCTTGCCACGTGTACGCTTAGGGGTGGTCCCTACAGTTAAGGTTTTTGTTTCTCTCATCATCCTTAATTTCTTTAGTAGGTTTTTTTCCATTTAATAGATGATAGAGAACACCAATGATGCAAACTAAGGGAGTGATTTGATTTTTCCATAATAGGAAATTTGTGGTGTTTAACTTGATAGAGATGAAACTAGAGCATTGATAAAATGACGGAATATTGAGTTCAGATTCTATGTTTGGAAAAGAAGAAAATGATAAAGAAGAAGACATTTTTTCTTTTTGGCTGTAATACCATATAAAGTTTGATTAGTTGGCAATGAAAACTATATTTTCAATTTCTTCCTTTGGAACTTTATACAAAAATATAGATGGTTTATACAAGGGAAGAAATAAACAATATTTCTAACATATAGGAAAATATTCTTAAATTAAGAGAGTCAAATATTTGAAAATCAAATATTGTCAAAATTAAATATTATCAATATTTGATTTCCAAATATTGTGAGAATCAAATATTATTAATATTTAATTATTTTTTATTCCTCTATATTTATGAAAATATTTATGAGAGTGCCTTTCTATTTTTTTATGTGCTTGATTCCATAGTTCTTGAATATTTCCTTTAATAGTGTTCAACATCGATATTCGAAGTTGGAGAGCAACAAGTTGGGCAAACCCATTTTGACTTTTTCTTAAATATATTCTCATTTTTTTTAACATATTCTTATTTTTGGTCCAAATCCATATCCGAACGGAGATGGAATGGGTTTGGGGTTTCCATGCGCATAGCACCTTGTTTAAAAGCTTTTTATTATTATTTCTTTAACTTTTAATTATACTAAAATAAGTATAATTTATAATAAAAAAATTCATAAATTTTATATTTTATTATTATGAGTGATAAACTTATATTTTATTTTAAATAACATAAAAAGAAAAATGCAAAGAATTGATATTAAAATATTTTTATTTAATTTTATAATTAAATGGATGGAATAGTATAGTATTAAAACCCGACCTAGATTTTTTTTTTTTTTTTTCCAAAAAGAAACAAATTACTAACCCACCACATCCCTTTTCATCACTATTCAACAAAGAATATTAATCATTACTAAAACAAATGTTAT
Organism: Vitis vinifera; assembly: GCF_030704535.1. NCBI lineage: Eukaryota > Viridiplantae > Streptophyta > Magnoliopsida > Vitales > Vitaceae > Vitis > Vitis vinifera. The sequence goes on from NC_081822.1 coordinate 30,916,685, forward strand.
ATACACGGATATCCTTAATAAGACAATTTAGAGATAAAAATAAATGATTTTGAAGCTGAGTTTCAAAAAAAATTTCAAAGGCAAAATTGGTTCAACTTTTACCTTTTCTCCTCTCCCCTCACCCCATTTATATATATAATTAAATAAAAAATTATTCTAATTCAATTTTATTAAAAATTTTCCTTTTTAACACATATAAAATTAGAAGTATTTCTCATTAAAAAAAAACTTATAAAACGTTTATAATATTATTATTTATAAATTTTATTTAGATAAAATTTTAAAATATTAAAAAAAACTTGTCTTAAACTTGGCTTACCTTGATATGTTTTTTATTTATTATTATTAATATTATTTTGATATGATGATGAAAATAGGCCTAAATAATTGAGATGGGATGTGATGGGATGGGATGGGACGGGACGACTCACGAGCCTACATTGTTGCCATCCACCCATTTCTTTATCAACTTTATAAGGATAATTATCCTTTTATTCCAGCAGCTTCAAAGAGTCTGACAAATATGATGGAGAAATTGAACTCTTTCGTATAAAGTTGATACAGGAATAAGGGTGATTATCCTTTGCCCATCTACCCATTTCTTTTATACCAAAGTCCTTAAAATTATCCTTAGAAGACCTTACTTGCCCTTCCTCTTTCTATTTTATTTTTTAATTTTTTAATTTTTTTAATTTTATTTTATTTTTTATTTTTATCAATCCTATATCAAACCATCCTTTGATCATCCATTATCAGCTACTAATTGTATAGAAATATCATGTTTTGAAATGTCAACAATATTTGAAAACCCAAATTACCTTTGTTGATTATGAATGACCCTATGATCTTCTCCTTTGCCCATTCATTATCAAGCATTAATTTTAGGAGTGTTTGTGTTTTGAGTCTTTTAGTAACTTTTCTTGATGATGAGTTACACGATGTTTCTCGTCCAACTGCTCACTAATAGGAAGAAGCAAAGATTCAACCATATATAGATTTGTTCTAATTACAAAGATAAAAGCAAGCTAGATTCAGATACATTCCAATCAATCTTGACTCCAGACATCAGCCAATTTGGCAAGGGCAGTGGTGGATGAACCCCCCTCTTTCCAAGCTGCCAAAGCCATCTCTCTCATCTTCCTGCTTCTTTCTCTCAGCTCCCTCCCCTCTTCACACTCCATCAACTCTCTCACTCTCCTCTCCACCTCAGCTCCACTCACAAACATATCCTCATCCCTCTGCTCCACTCCAATAGCCATCTTCATATCCTCCACAAGAACAGCCTTATTCAGATGCTGCTCAGCATATAGAGGCCATGCCACCATTGGCACTCCTGCGACCACTGCCTCCAACACCGAGTTCCACCCGCAATGGGTTACAAATCCACCCACCGATCGGTGATTCAACACCGCCACCTGCGGCGCCCATGACTTCACCACCATTCCCCTATCCTTGGTTCTTTCCAGGAACCCCTCTGGCATTAGAGCATCCAAATCAACATCGGCCGTCACTGCAATCTGATTGCTTTTGTCGTTGGATGGTGGGTTCTTCACCACCCACAAGAATCTCTTGCCACTTCTTTCCAGTCCATTAGCTATCTCCTTCACCTGAGCGGGCGAGAACGCTCCGTTGCTCCCGAAGCACAAGAAGACAACACTCTGAATTGGCTGTGTGTCAAGCCAGGACAAGCAGCCATGGCGAGCTATACTACCAGCACTATTGCTTTAATCTTCACCAGTATCAGCAATCAAAGGGCCGATGCAGTAAACTGGAGGAGTTGGCCCATTGGGAACACATGTTCCCTCCCTGATTGTCTTAACGGCTATTGGCTCCAGGTCATCGATTGTATTTATCAAAAGTCCATCGGATTTTGGCAAAAGCTCTGAGAAGTGTAGCATATCATAATAGGCGGGGTCGTCTCGGTTGAGCCATGGTTGAAGCATTCGAGTGGCTTGTAGTGGAGGCAACCCAGGAAAGTCTATAAAGGTAGTGGGCATGTCCTTGAAGCTCTTATTGCTGGTCTCATACTGTTTGTGAATTGTCGGAAAGTAGAGGAAAGCCGCAACAGCAGCAGCACTGCCGGTGAGGAAGTGGAAAGTGGGAATTCCAAGGTCACGAGCAACAGGAAGAGCTGAAGCGCAAAAGTAGTCGATGATGAATGCCTGAACGGTGGAAGTTTTGGAGAGTTGCTGGAGAGAATGGAGGACATTAGAGGCACTGAGACGGAAGAACTCAAAGAAGACAGCGACGATACTGCGAGTGGAAGAAGAGGTGTCGACCGAGAGATAGGGGAAGCGGTGGAAAGAGATAGAAGGATTGGTTTGGGAGATGTGGTCAATGTAAGAGGTGGTGGCCGGGGTGTCAAAAGGGCCAGTGGAGAGGAGAATGGTGATGGAGAATCTGTGGGAGTAACGGCGAAGGATGAGCTTGCCTAGCTCTATCATGGACACCACATGGCCGATGAGTGGAGCTGGATACAGGACTATTGCATCATCCATTGTTGCTTAGTGTTGGATCTCTGGATTGAACAATCTTAGAATGAGAACTTTCAGATGACCTCAGTGTTAAGCTCAGTCAACGCATTATTGAACCAATAGTCTGCATCAAAGTACGTGCCGACATTTTGTTCCCGTGCCACACGTTGCCTGTCAACAGCTCCATTAAATTATTGGTTGTAGATGCACCTAAAAATGGTAGGAAATTATGAGTGATATATCACCTTAACTATAAGGGCCCCACACGACCACACTCCACCCATTTACTTGTGAACCCACCAACTAAAACAACCAACCGTTAAGTCTCCACTTGACCTGTCATATAATTCTAAGTTTTCATTTGTTTTCTTAATACATTCTTCGTAAAAAAATGGAAAATTAAACTGATAGAAGGAACTGCTTTTGTGAATTCCAATTATAAAAGTCAATGAAGAAAACTTATTGCCATTAGAGACTATTTAAATGACAAAATAAATATATTTAAATGGAGTAATCTTGCAACTATGGCTTAACCTTTTTTTTTTCCTATGAAAATTGAACTTATTTTTAGAAAATGAAAAAGAGTCAAATTTATTTTTTAGATTTTCAAAGATGCCAACCTTCAAATATTGATAATTCTTAGAAAAAAGAGATTTTTTGAGATTTTTTTTTCTTTTCAAAATGCCTATCTTTCTTTGACGAACAAACTCCTTTGCAATATAATAGGTTTCACGAAGGAGCAAGAAGCTCTGGTGGTGAAGTTATGGAATTCAATGAAGAAGAATGCTGGAGAGTTGGGTCTAAAATTCTTCTTGAAGTAATTCAAATTTTCCTTATTCTTCTCTACACATTGATAATTACCTTATTTCTTGATGATATATAAAAATTGAATAAAGCTTTGGTTTTTGATTGGGAAGTGTTGGATTCAATTTTTGTAGAATAATTGAGATTGCTCCATAAGCTAAAAACTATTCTCATTCTTGAAAGACTCAAAGGTTCCCCTGGAGAAGAACCCAAAGCTCAAGTCCCATGCCATGACTGTTTTTTATTTTTATTTTTTATGGTTGGTTACTCTTCTCCCCACCTCCAAATGGGTTATTAAAGATTACCATATACAAAATTTGAGGATTATGAACATTACAATACTTGGAAAAAAAAAATATTCTAATCATCTATAGGTGTGAACCTTTATAGCTCAACATATAGGTGAGCTTTTGAACCAAACCCCACCAAGATAGAATATGTGAATTATATAACTATTGGATCTTATATTATAAATTTATAATGTTCTTACAAAAAATGAAAAGTGCCCTCCAATAATTTTCTAGTGGTCTAACATGCCTCCCTTGCAACCATCCAAAGACCACATTATTGGTCTTCATCAACTACCTTTTCTTTAGTCTCTTGTCATTTGAAAATCACAAAGTAGTCAACATGGTCATACAAAATTTACATAGTTTATAAGAGGGATAATCTTTGAAAATATTTTTCAAACAAATCTTCTCATTATTCCCATCCAACCAATTTCAACCATGAAAAATACATGTCTGCATATCAAAATATTAAATTACAAGCTGCAAGATTTAACAAATTTTCCACATTTGATTCTTTTTGTAACTTCGTGCAGACTTGTGAATCAACTATTCAACATCGAAAAGCCAACAAAGTGACAATGAGAGACTCTACCTCAAAGAAATTAGGTGTTGTTCACTACAAATCTGGTGTCCTTGATGACCACTATGAGGTATATATAGTTATTATAAAGTATATGAAATTTTCAAGATGCTATAACTCTTTCAATTTAATGATTTGCAAACAATTTTTGAACCCAAAAAATAAATTATTCGGATCATATAGGTTACAAAGTTTGCATTGTTGGAAACAATAAAGGAAGCAGTTCCTGAAATGTGGTCACTAACAAGCTAATGATTAGTCAGTTGCTACTATCAAATCAGAGATGAAGTTGTCCTCTTACACATATGTGATCGAATCATCTATAAAATAAGATTGAATGAATGTATTGATACACAAGAGCTTGTTTGTTTTGGTTGTGTTTTTGGTTTGTTCATTAGGTGTGTGTTGGAATAAATATTTGAAAAGGTCTTAGTTTGAGAAAAGAGATACTTTTTCTATTATGTTTTGTTTGGTTGAAAGAAAAGGAAATTTTAAGATTTTGTTCCACCTTTTTACAGATTCTTCAATCTTCCTTGCAAAAAAATGGATGGTAGGAAAAGATTAAGGGTTAGACTAAAGTGATCTTGGAATCTAGAAGATGAAGCCATAAAAGAATGTTAGTAAAATAACATTTCCCATGCCACCAATATTCAAAAACCAGATGTCACTAAGGCATCATCATCAATTTTTGCCAAAAATAAATAACCCCATTTTATAAGGAACGGGATTTCATTTCTTGCAAAACAAACATGATTTCATTTCTTTTGGTTTAGATTTGTTCTTTGTCCATTGTCCATTGTAAGATTAACCAACTATCAAGACAACCTATTTTTTCTTATTCAATCATGCTTTGCAACTTTTTGGACATAATAAAAGCATGGAATATGACTTAAAAATGCAGAACATGTTGCCTAATGCCTTCTTTTACACATCTAAAGGATGATAACTTAAAAACATATAATTCTAAAAATTGATAAAATCTTTTGAAGTAAACACTAGTGATTTGAACATAAATTTTTCGTAATAATTCTTCAAATCTAACTTCTAAGAATTTAGAGATAAGCTACATGTAGAAGTGCAGATTGTGCTAAATAATGGATTCCCTTACAAATTGATCAAATCTTACTATTTTTGCAATTTGGGTAGGTTATTTATCTATCGATATGTCTGATTCGAGAGTGGGTTAGGAATTCTTAACCTATGCCAAGCGGGATTATCAAACAAAATAACTATTTTAGAGTTTGTACTATAGAAAATAGTATACTAAATGTTAATTTTAACCCATGAGTGCTTTTTGCATTTGCAATGATCATTTCCCTTGGATGAACTCAAATTAAAATAATAAGAATAAAGCGGTTAAGATATATCCATTGTTCTAACTTGTTTTTCCACAAGGAAATTTTTGCTTCTATTATGTGAACCAATACATAAGCTTATTGGAAGAATCCATTGTCCCTCAACAAACAAACTAGATAACATAACCTAGGACTGCACTACTCAAGCAATACATCAAATATATGAATTTAAAAGTACATATAATGTAAAAACCTATAACAAAAGCATGTTTGGATTTTACAAAAATAATAGGATATTATTTTTGCTTTATCCAAGTGTCAATAATTGATTTCACTTGAACGTCGGATTCTTCTGAAAGAATACTCCACAAATCTTCTGTCTTTGCATTTTTGCCACCCTCATGGACCTCTGCTTTGAAAAACAGCTAAAAGGTAAAAATGAACAAAAAAAAATGTTATCTATCAATCATCACAAAATAAAATAGTCTAATTCAGGAAGTGTGGATAAGGATGACTACAGAGTAAATGATATACTCTTGATGACTAACAATATTGTGCTGTAGAGGAATGCACCATAGGCACAAGTAATGTAGAGAAATAAACACTTTTGAACATTTCATCAGTTCCTACTTTAAGGGGGAAGACATAAGTTTGCATACCACCATGACCAAACAATCTAGAAGTTTATTCCCAATAGTATGACCATTCTTGCAGCTGTAGGGTATGAAAATGAAATTTGCATAAAATTTTCAAATGACTCATAGGGTAAACATCATCTACTTTAAGAAGAATGCAAACAAGACCATATGCATAGTGTTAGAAGGCTGTGAAAAACAATATTTTTAAGATAATTAAAAACTAGGTAAAAAAATTAAATTATATGCAAGTAGAAATCAAGTATAGTAGCCAATTTACAACAAAAAAGCAAGGCATTCTGTGTGGGGTCATAGTATGAGTGATGTAGAACAAAGCCTATATAACTACAATCATAATTAAAATTGTAGTAACTATGATATTTCCACAATCATAATTAAATACTTAAACACTTTCTTAATTGATATTGAAATCATGGATTGTATCATCATTGAATGCCAAAGATAAGTCCTATGGTGGACAAAGGAACTACGTAAGGTTCACAAATGAGGTACTTATGGTGCACAAAGGTAGTACTTAAGGTGCACTAAGGCAGTACACATGGTTGATTAAAGTAGTACCCAATGTGCATTAAGGTAGTACACAAAGTTGATTAAAGTAGTACCTAAGGTGCATTAAGGTAGTACCTAAGGTTCACCAAGGCAGTACCTAAGGTTCACCAAGGCAGTACCTAAGGTTCACCAAGGCAGTACCTAAGGTTCACCAAAGCAATACCAAAGGTTCACCAAGGCAGTATCTAAGGTTCACTAATGTAGTACTTAAGGTTCATCAAGGCAATACCTAAGGTCTATTAAGGCAGTACCTAAGGTCCACTAAAGTGGTAACTAAGGTCCACTAAGGTAGTACCTAAGGTTCACTAAGGTACTATCCAAGGTTCACTATACTATCCAAGGTTCACTAAGGTACTATCTAAGGTCCACTAAGGTAGTACCCAAGGTTCGTTAAGGTAGTACCCAAGGTTCATTAAGGTAGTACCCAAGGTTCACTAAGGTAGTCCTTAAGGTTCACTAAGATAGTACCCAAGGTTCATTAAGGTAATACCTAAGGTTCACTAAGGTAGTATATAAGGTTGCTTAAGGTAGTACCTAAGGGTTACTAGGGTAGTATCTAAGGTATAGTCACCACTATACCAAAGGTGAACTAACTGACCACACCAATTTAACACATAATGCCATGCTCAATTCTATGTAGAACCGAATATGTTGTAAGTTCCGTTCGGATTGAAAACCACTTATGGGTCCTACGCTTAACAAACTAACTGCCTAAGATTGGCAAATGAACACCAAATGTTCACAAATGAAGTAACTAATGTTCAAAAATGAAGTTTGCTAAGGTTCACACAAGTAATACTCTAGGTATGTTAAGGTAGTACCTAAGGTTCACTAAGGTAGTACTTAAGGTTGATTAAGATAGTACTTAAGGATGGTTAAGGGAGTACCTAAGGGACTGTCAGCACTAGACCAAAGGTGAACCAACCGACCTCACTAATTTAGCATCTAATGCCATGCTCAATTCTATGTGGCACCAAATATGTTCTAAGTTCCATTAAGATTGAATGCCACATGTGGGTCATATGGTTCCACAAACCGATTGCCTAAGGTTGGCAAAAAAGCTACCCAATGTTTACAAATGTTGTGATTATGGCTCATAAATGAAGTTTGGGGCTTCACATAAGTTAGTACCCAAGTTTAAGTAAGATAGTACCTAAGGTAGATTAAGATGGTACCTAAAGGTTACTAAGGTAGTACTTAAGGTATAATCACCACTATACCATATGTTAACCGATTGACCACACTAATTAAACACATAGTACATTAAAGTATACATCATTGATTTTGGCAAATTTAATGGAAAAAATAATAAAAATACAATAATTTGCCTCAATCTAGTTGTGCCCCATCATTTAATAGATGTGTCACAAGGCCTACAATCATCATCTATTTTCCCTAACTCCACACATCATGTGTAGTGCAATTATGGCTTTTCCTTAAGCCTAATTAATTACAAAATTGTTGACCTTCAATTAACACGTTGCAAAAGCATGTTATTTAACTTGAAATTCATCAAAATGAAGCTTGAACTCCATGTATAGTTATACTGTCCACAAGGTATATATGCAATTCCAACACACACATACACTTCGATCCCTTATATTTATTCAACACCCTTTAAATTCTAATTTTTTATTCATTGGCTAGGAATTTTCCTCTTTGTTTCTTCTCCAACCATGAAAATTCTCATTCTCATGCTTATATGTACAAAACCAATGATCTTATAAAAATGTACAAAACCAATAGTTCAACAACCAAAGATTTGCAAAATGTAACCCTCCTCAACTTTAATAGGCTATAAAGAAAACAATTTAAAACCTCCTATAACTAAGTCTATTGATGATAATCTTCCAAAAGTTTCTAAGCAACTAAGGATTACTCCAACTCTTTAGTGAATATAGCCTAGGTTTCCCATAATAAGTAGTAATAGAGATTGCGATATTCACAACAACAAATATTAAATAATGATAAAAATGATGGTCATGACAATAATGATAAGTGACACTACCTTTAGAAAGAATTCAATTTCATGTGTAAACATAACTTTTCTGAGTGAAACCATCAACATGAAAGTAGCATACTCACAACACCAAACAAATAACTAGCACCACCACCATTAAAAATGTTTTTTATAATTTTAATTTGTTGAAAAGTCTTAAAATAATGCATGATGCAACAATTTAAGCAGAAGGATAAAAGAAGTGCACCTCGAATTACCAATATGGCAATCCCGTTTGTCAACCTTTAGACTTAACCAAGGATGAAAATATCTGTAATTACGGATATATTAGTACTTCGATTTTACGGATATATCGGATATATCAGTGGATATTTTGGAAAAAAATATCGATAGACTTAAAATTGTCAAAAACTCATGAAAATGTAAGGAAAACCTCATAATAATATAATTAGAATTATAATAGACATTTTAAAGTTATTTTATTGAAAAATTTGATATATGTATAACATGATTTATCATATTTGATAATAATATTGTATGCATCGATAAAAATATGAATTTTATAAGTGTACATTTATTATTAAATTACATCTAATATTATGATATTTGATTATAATATGTCTAATTTTTAAATATCTATTAATATTAAAATTATGATCCATTTAATTCAATTGTATTAAACAATATAAAATAAATTATATATATATATATATATATATATATATATATATATAATTTATTAATATTTAATGATATTAAAAACATTATGAAGAAAATTATATAATTTTTATATTTTTGGTAATCAATTAAAAGAAAATTTTGCATTTAATTATAAAATAATTACAATTAATTTGCTCTTTAAAATATTCTTTTAATATTTTCTTTATATAATGAGTTTAAGTATATGTAAGTTTAGTGCACAATATATAACAAGGGCAAGTTTGCTCAGATGGCAAGTGGAGTGTACCCCAAACCTTTTGGTTTGGGGTTCAAATCCCCTCAAAAGCAAAAGGAGAAGGCACTGTAGCACAGTGACTTCACTTTAGCGCATTTGACTTCCGTTGACCACGCGATATATCGCCAAAATCATCGATATAATATTTCTCCATAAAATATCGTGTCGATACCCTCATATCGCGATATTTTCCTCTTTGGACTTAACCCAAAAGTTTTACTAGATAATCCTAGAAACAACGCCATATTTAACCTGAATAATTACTATCTCCATATATACTCTCAATTCGAAAGGGAAAAAAGAAGAAGTCATGTTTAGGTGCTAATTAACATCTTTTAAAATAAATATCTAAATTCAATCAATATGCAGTTAGCATGATCACTTGATCAATATCATCATTTATTTTTGCTTCTGTCGTAGTCCTCAAGAAACTAGGACAATGAAGTCAAATTAACACAATGTATACTACAAATTGGGGGTAATGAGCTGAAAAGAACTGTTATTGAATCAAATGAACATTTAGTTGAACCCCAAATGAATCTTAATCTAGGTTTACATCCTCACAATGTACAACGACCTCGATCTCAATAGAACCAATTAACAAGATATCAAAAAAGTATTGTTAGCAAACAAAAGGAAAAAAAAAAACGAAGTTGTGGACAAAACAAAATTCAATTCAACCTGAGATAAAAGAATGAAATAGATGAAGGCATGTTGTGAGAAACAATAGAGAAACTCAAGGAAACTGATATAGCTTAAGCCACCATTTCGTCTCTTTATTATAGAGAAAGCATTGTTTGTGAAGGGACAGACGATGCTACCAAATTGAAATTGGGTAATACCCAATGGGAAACTTATGTTTGGAAATGAAGGAGCTTGGAAAGTGCAGTGCGACTGAAACACATGTAAAGAAGTTGATGATGATGGGTATCCCATGCCCTTCGATCTGCATCGTCTAGTTCTGACAAGAAAAGGTTAGGGTTAAGTTTCACCGTATTCTTGTGATTCCGGGAATATTTGGTAAAATAAGAGGTTTGTTTTTATTTATTTTTTTATTTATGCGATTTGGATTTTTCAGATTCAGATCAACACAAGAAAAGGTGTTAGGGTTTCTTGATTTTTGGGTTTCAAGAGAAAGAGAAGTAGATAGAGGATGGAATCGTCTATTCAACGTTAGTGTTGACCAGGGTAGAAAGAAAAGTGTAGGGTGTTTTTCAGTTTTTTTTATATTATTTATTTATTTATTATCTGATATGGAAGCTGAGTTGGAGGAAAGAAGAGGGCAATTTGGATATAAACTAACAACTAAGTTGAGAGTGCATGAATCTCATATTATTTTTGGGATTAGAATAGTTATATTAAAAAGGTCAAAAGTTGGGTTTCCAATTTCATATATTTTTCATATTACCAACCCAAAACACAAGTTTCCCTAAATTATTTCATGACAACTGGCCAAAGACCCCAACTACTAGATCGATATTTGTAAGCCTTATAACAATCTTCGCCGTCTAAATATTGAACCCACCTTAACAGTGGAATGGGAGTAGTGAACTCTTTCCATATTATGAGTAATTGCACAAAAACCTATTATTATATTTCAATATAAAGTAATTTGTCCCACCGTGTTTAAATTGTTATTTGGGATGGAGATGAAAATAAACTTAAAGAATCCTAATCTCCAACACACATTTGAGAAAAAAAAATTAAAAGAAATTTTAGGTTTTACTATTATCATACAACCATTTTATTTGAACTAGACTGAGAAAATAAAGGTTATGCTTAATTAAGAAAAACACCCAAAATGGGGGTAAATTGGGTTTTTTTTTAAATCTTTTCAATCATAGCAAGTTCAAGCACAATATAAACAAAATAAAGATATAGAGTTAGAGAATTCAAACTCGGGTTTTGTAGTAGTTCGACACTTCCTTGCCTACGTCCACTCTCCTCAATCTCCTAACCGAGTGAGGGTTCTACTAACTTGAAGCTTCAACCAAGCTTCCAATCTTCTTACACTTGGATTCCAGCTCCAATGGGCTCTTACACAATCTCTTCAAGATTCAAACCTCTTGAAGGCTTTAACACTCAGATTTTACAAGAAAGAATCCCTCAACCTAGCTTAAGGATAGCTCAAATACGAGACAAAGCTAGGATGACACACAAGAGTGCACTAAAGGATATGCAAGTGATGATTTAATGCATTAAGAAACAAATGAGAGCTTTTTGGTCAAGAACAGGTAGGTAGACAATTGATTGCAAGTTTTCTCTTGTCAATAAATGAAGTGCAACTCTTAATTTATAGGTTTCTAAGCTTGGGAGTCAAAAACAGCAAAGGGTAACCTCGACCGATCGAGCTAGGGGTCGACCAATTCACTAGCCGTTGGAGCATTTAATGCTTGATAGGTTACTGTTGCCTCTACCGGACCTCGACAGAGAAGAGAAGGCCACTGGGAGAGAGAGAAAGTTTTTGTGCATCCCTCGACCGGCCCTAGACCGGACGAGGGCAATCGATCGACCAGTTCCTCAACCAGTTGAGCTGGTTGGCCATAGCCTCGATTGGTTGAGCCTTTTGGCCCCGAAAAACTATCTTTTTCAATTCCTTTATTTTCTAACACTTAGGCAAGGTCTTTAGGAGAATTATTAATCCAATTATAAAAAATTTTGCCTAAGGTACATTTGTTAAAAACTCAGGTTTTAATGAAATTGAAGTTTTAAAGAATAAACTGAGTTTTCTAAGTTGCATGAAACGTGTGAAAATCCTAAATGCACTCATGCATTCATCTTACATTAGTTTCCTATGATCACAAGTCTTCCAAGCGTCTTAATCTTGTATCCATTTGGTTATTTGATGAATTTTCGAGTTTATGCTTGAGATTCTTAACCATTAAACCAATTAGTCACTTAACCATGGTTTGTTATCATCAAAACCCGATTAGGAGAACCCTTAACATAGACTAATAATGAATCACCTAAGCTACTCGTTTAGATGTATAATAAGATAAACAAAATTTTTTTGAACTTTAGAGTGTGCAAGAGAGAAAGAGTGTATGTGTAAAAAACTGGCATTAAAAAAATATTTGTAGATTAAATCAAGTATATATTTTGAGGCAATTAACATATTTTCCTCAATAATGAATTTAAAAAGTGAAAAATGAAATTTGCTATGTAATAATATTAGTATAATTATTTAAAAAGTAGACATTGTAACATTTAGAGTGCTTCATATCATAATGGTTTAATGGTTAAGTGCATAAATTTCAAGATAATTTCATTTTCTATTAGCAAACATGTTGTCTCATTTAATTCTAATAAGTACATGTTTCTTTTTGTAAAGAATATTGTATAAAATATTTTTTATGTCAATATGCTAATATAATATTAACTTTTTTAATACAATAAGAAATTAAAGTTATTAGGCATATCTCTATAAATATTTTTAGTCATAAAGACAAAAAGGTTATTAGATGAAAATGAACTTGTGAAGATTACATGTGGTAGATAGAGATATGAGGAAGAATGAGAGAGGGGTTTATGATTCAAGGTGTAGATATAAGGAGTGGGGAAACATGAAATGTTTTGCAACTCAATTATTGTACTTGATTTCTATTCTTTATAATATTTTCTATAGAATAATGGAATAATCTTTCTCATTTGTGGATATAAACATGGTTGGTCAAACCATATTAAAACCTCACATATCTTTGTGTGTGGATTTGTTATCTTTGGATTCTTGTATTAACATAATTTCATTAAAACTTCTATTGACACAATAAATTGGTATTCGAGCCTTGATTAAATATTTCTAAAAGAGTTAAAGAGAGCACAAACACATAATAGAATAACAAAATGGATTTTAATTGAAGGTGGAATTAATTGTTCTCTCTTTGGGGTGTGATTTATAAAGCATGTATAGAGAGTGATAGAAGATTTATGTAATGGAATTTGATTGGATGTGGAAATTATTGCAAATTGTATCAAATTCTTAATTAGTATGGATTTTTTTATTAAAAAATATTGCATATATTTCATATATTGATATGTCATTATAATATTAGATTTTCTTATAGAATAAAGAAATTCATCATGAATATCTCCATAAATATTCTAGGTCATGAGGGGAAAGAGGTTAAAAAATTGAGATGAGTTTGTGAAAACATTATGTGGTAGATAAAAATGTGAGAAAGAATTAGAGACACTTGATGGATTAAGGAGACTTGTGGTTCAAGGTGTAGATATAGGAAGTGGGGAAACATTGAATGTTTTGAAATCAAATAGTTGTATCGAGTTTATATCTTTTATAATGTTCTTTGTAATGTAGTAGAATAATCTCTCTCATCCATGAACATAAGTATGGTTGGTTGAACCACATTAAAACCTCTATTAGAGTACATGACATACACTGTGAACCTAAATTCCTACAAGTTTAAGCTTTTAGAAAAATTGATTGTTCAGCATGGTATCAAAGCCTTGTTCAATTGGAGGTCAAGCATTGGAACATCACCATTGTATGTTTATCTTCTCAATTTATTAAGCCCATCTATAAGCCTAAAAGTGGAGACTATATGTGAAGGAGGGTGTTAAAATGCTTGATATACATTGTGAGCTCAAATTCTACAAGTTTAAGTTTTTATAAAAATTGGTTATTCAACAACCTCACATCCCTTTTGTATGTGGATTGGTTTTATCTTTGTTTCTTGTATCAACATTGAAGCTTCTGCCTACACAACAAAGCATGTGATCATAAGCAGTTAATTTTTGTTTATTTGAAATTGTGGACAAAGAATTTCATTTTTTATTTAATTTATTATATGTTAAAAGTGATGGAAACTTTTGTCTTCATTGTTTATTCATTCTCTTTATAATTTATTAAGGATATGTTTGGATTGATTACTTTGAAGTCACAAGCTCTTTTTTGAGCTCAAGAAGCGTTTTTATGCCTATTTGATTAATTTTATTCAAAGAGCTCATAATTAAAAAGAAAAAATTGCTTGATTTGAAAGTTAGAAAAATGTTATTTCTTGTCGAATTTCTATTTTGGTTTATGCAAGAAGTTTTTTTATGTTTAATGAAACTTTGATAAAATCAATATTATCCTTCCAAAACCTTAACTATAACTTTCTATTTATTTTTTTAATTAAAATTAAAAATAAGAAGTTATCCTAAATGGGCTCTAAATATCACAAGTATTTACTACATAAATTTTCCATAATTGGCTACAATATTTTAAAATACAAATCGCTCCTTTAAACCGATTAATCTACTCCTAAAATAAAAAAATAAAAAAATAAAAAAGTTGAGTCCATAATGTTATAAATAAAAAACATACATATTCATAGATTGTCAATACGGTCACCACTAAATCACCACATCATTACAAAAATTTTTGGGTATTGATTTGTAAATTATTGTGCTAAAGTTACTAGGATTTCATGTATTTTTATTTCCCAAGGTATATAAAACATTGTGCACTTCTTAGTATTCTTTAATTATTAAAATGGGTATACACATGGGTATGAAAAGTTGACCCATAGTTGATTTATTGAAAATAACTCATAGATTGTTAGTACATTAGGTTGTTTAGTTTAAGTTGAAAATGTTGTTCCATTCATCTTGGCTTATGACTTTTCTAGTTAACCGTGTCTTACTATCTATTAAAGATTCAAGGTTGTTATGTAATCAACTCAAAATAACATAAGCAAGTATAGAGATCCAAGAAAGACTAATTTGATTAAAATATGGTATAAAGTGGATTTTAGGTTTAAATTGAGTTAAAATGCTTTTTAATTAATTAAATTAAAAAATTAGTCAAGCATTCAAGAGCTCTTACTTGGTACTCAAGAGCTATGTGTGCTTAAGTGCTTCTTGAAAGCATTCAAGCGCTTCTTGAAAACGCTCAAGCATTAGAGGTGCTCAAGCACTCAAGTGTTCATAGCATACTTTCCTAATTACAAATTGTGATTTGTTTTAATTCTTTCTACCTTCTAAAGATTGATTTTTTGAAAATTTAGGATTATGTCCATTATGGTTTCATCTATATAAATACTATGCCTAAAAATCTTTTTGTGTGTGATGTAAACTTTAGAAAAATCAAGTGCTAGCTTTCTCGCATCCCAAAATGCTCAAATGTTTGATAATTCTCATTCTTGGGTTTTTGAGAGAGCTTTACATCCCGTTAAGTGTTATTATAGTCCACTCGGTGCATGTGTGGTGCTACTTCATGAGCATGGAGACTAGTATAGGTACTAGGGGGCAAGACTTTGGAATAGCATTCCTAGATAAATCTATATATTTAATTTTCTTTCGATAGTAGATTTGTGATCAATGGTGTCTTACCCCTTGGCTTTTACATCCTCATAGTCTCTAGGAGCTAGATTTTGAGAGTGATTTTTGTGTAAAAAATTTTGTCTTGTACGATTGTGTCTTGATGATGAGTTACACAATATTTCTTATCCAACTGCTTCAATACATGATCAATAGGAAGAAACAAAGATTTAAACATAGGCTTATGCTAATTAGAAAGTTTAAGGCAAGATTCATTATTCATGTAGGAGAAATATTCAGATACATTCCAATCAATCTTGATTCCATACATCAACCAATTTGGCTAGGGTAGTGGTGGATGAACCCCTATCTTTCCAAGATGCCCAAGCCATCTCTCTCATTTTCTTGTTTCTTTCTCTCAGCTCCCTCCCTGTTTGATCCTCCATTAACTCTCTCACTCTCCTCTTTAACTCAGCTCCACTCACAAACATTCATACACAAGCAAGTGATCTAAATCCGGTCTTGCCTACTCGAAGATTTTGAACCAAAGCCTGACTTAACATTACTGCATGCGTTGGCCAGACTCAACTTAGCTTGACCACGTTAAGGCAAGGGTTCGCTTACTTTTTAGCCCGATCATGACTCAGACAAACTTGAGCTTGACCAAACTATCAGAAAGCCTCATCTAGGATTTTTTTTTTGGCTTTAATGGATAATGAAATTAAAATCAAAGTCATAAATTTTCAAGGATAATATTGATACTGAAGGAGTTTTATTAAATATTAAAGAACTTTTTCAATAGGTCAATATTAGTATTGAAGGAAATTTATTAAATATGAAAGAACATCTTGAATAATTCAAAATGAGGTTGTACAGGAAGTAGCAGTTTTTTTTATTTTTATTTTTATTTTTACTTTAATGTTAACCATATTGGAGAATTCTAATTATCTAAAAGTATAATAATTTGATTATAATTCTAAAAAATTAATATATGGAAACTAGATTTGCCAAAACTAGTCTTTCGGTAGCTCCAAATGTCCACCTTCCCACGTCAAATTACTATAGAAGAACATAAAATGGTAGTTCAGTAAAAATCATAAATTTTCTTCTAATTTAATTAGATCACTAATATTAAATACTTTTTAAAATCATTTTTTACTTATTTTTGGGTTTTTATTTATTTATTTATTTACCACAGTGCATGAGAAATTGCTCATCACACTAGCTTAATTTTTAACGTCATTTGCTTTTAGGTTATGAAAATTAGTATGTTTGTAAAGTTTGATAATTTGACAATTAAAGTTATATTTTCTATTACTTCTTTTAAAACTTTATATACAAATATAGATGAGGTGTACAAGGAAATAAATAAACCATATTCCTAACATATAGGGAAATTACTAACCCACCACTAAGCCATTTAAACCATTCCAAACCTGTCTTGTTAAACAGCACACAAATATCATCTCTTTTCATCACTATTAAGATAAAACAAATGTTATATATACACTATGGCAAATTCAATTATTCTACCCTCTTTCTCCTATCCTCTTAATAATATAAGTTTGAAATAAAGATAAACAAATTTAAAGTGAAATAAAGATAAACAAGTTTAAAGTGGATGTAGGAAAGTTTTTCAAATCTGGGACGAGTTTGAAATGGATTTAATTATTACATTTTCCTGCACCCTCTTTATATATATAATTAAATAAAAATTATTCTAATTCATTTTTTTAACACATAAAATAAAAAAGTATTTCTCATAAAATTAAGTTATAAAAAGTTTATAATATTTATTATTTATCAATTATATTTATTTTTAATTTAGTTAAAATTAAAAAAAAAAGAATTGAAAAAACTTGTCTTACCTTGTGTTTATTATTATTATTATTATTATTATTATTTCTCCGACATGATGAGCTAATAGATCTAAACAATTGAGGTGGGATGTGGTGGGACGGGACGACTCGCCCGAGCCTACATTGTTGCCATCAACCCATTTCTTTATCAGCCTTATAAGGGTCATCATCCTTTATTCCAGCAACTTTATATAGTCTGACAAATATGGGTGATTATCCTTGGAATAAAGTTGATACAAGACCAAGGGTGATTATCCTTTGCCCATCTAACCATTTCTTTTATACCGAAGTCCTTATAATTATCCTTAGAAGACTTTACTTGCCTTTTTTTTTTTTTATCAATTCTTTGTCAAACTATCCTTTGATCATCCATTATCAGCTACTAATTGTATAGAAATATCATGTTATGAAATGTCAATAATATTTGAAAACCAAAATTACTTTTGTTGATGATGAGTTACCCTATGATCTTCTCCTTTGCCATTCATTACCAATCATTAGTTTTAGAAGTGGTTGTGTTTTGAGTCTTTTAATAACTTTTCTTGATGATGAGTTACACAATATTTCTCGTCCAACTGCTCCAATACATTAATAGGTAGAAAGAAAGATTCAAACATAGATTTGTGCTACTTAGAAAGATAAAAGCAAGCTAGATTCAGACACATTCCAATCAATCTTGACTCCAGACATCAGCCAATTTGGCAAGGGCAGTGGTGGATGAACCCCCATCTTTCCAAGCTGCCAAAGCCATCTCTCTTGTCTTCCTGCTTCTTTCTCTCAGCTCCCTCCCCTCTTCACACTCCATCAATTCTCTCACTCTCCTCTCCACCTCAGCTCCGCTCACAAACATATCCTCATCCCTCTGCTCCACTCCAATATCCATCTTCATGACCTCCACCAGAGCTGCTTTATTCATATGCTGTTCAGCATATAGAGGCCAGGCCACCATTGGAACCCCTGCGACCACTGCCTCCAATACTGAGTTCCACCCGCAATGAGTTACAAATCCTCCCACAGATGGGTGATTCAGCACCGCCACCTGCGGCGCCCATGACTTCACCACCATTCCCCTATCTTTGGTTCTTTCCAGGAACCCCTCTGGCATTAGAGCATCCAAATCAACATCGGCCGTCACTGCAATCTGCTTGCTTTTGTCGTTGGATGGTGGGTTCTTCACCACCCACAAGAATCTCTTGCCACTTCTTTCCAGTCCATTGGCTATCTCCTTCACCTGAGCGGGCGAGAACGTTCCGTTGCTCCCGAAGCACAAGAAGACAACACTCTGACTTGGCTGTGTGTCAAGCCAGGACAAGCAACCATGGCGAGCTACACTACCAGCAATATTGCTTTCATCTTCACCAGTATCCGCAATCAAAGGGCCGATGCAGTAAACTGGCGGAGTTTGCCCATTGGGAACACATGTCCCCTCCCTGATTGTCTTAACGGCTATTGGCTCAAGATCATGGAAAGTATTTATCAAAAGTCCATCGGATTTTGGCAAAAGCTCTGAGAAGTATAGCATATCATCATAGGCGGGGTCGTCTCGGTTGAGCCATGGTTCAAGCACTCGAGTGGCTTGTAGTGGAGGCAACCCAGGAAAGTGTAAAAATGTAGTGGGCATGTCCTTGAAGCTCTTATTGCTGCTCTCATACTGTTTGTGAATTGTCGGAAAGTAAAGGACAGCCGCAACAACAGCAGCACCGGTGGTGAGGAAGTGGTAAGTGGGAATTCCAAGGTCACGAGCAACAGGAAGAGCTGAAGCGCAAAAGTAGTCGATGATGAATGCCCGAACGGTGGAAGTTTTGGAGAGTTGCTGGAGAGCATGAAGGACATTAGAGGCACTGAGACGGAAGAACTCAGAGAAGACAGCGACGATATTGCAAGTGGAAGAAGAGGTGTCAACCGATAGATACGGGAAGCGGTCGAAAGAGATGGAAGGATTGGTTTGGGAGATGTGGTCAATGTAAGAGGTGGTGGGCGGGGTGTCAAAAGGACCAGTAGAGAGGAGAATGATGATGGAGAATCTGTGGGAGTAACGGCGAAGGATGAGCTTGCCTAACTCTATCATGGACACCACATGGCCGATGCCTGGACCTGGATACAGGACTATTGCATCATCCATTGTTGCTCCGTGTTGGATCTCTGGATTGGACAAGCTCAGAATGAGAACTTTCAGGTCTCCTCAATGTTAAGCTCAGTCAAAAAAATATCGCAATAGCGCATTATTGAATGGTCTGCATCAAAGTACGTGCCCACATATTTTTCCCATGGCTGTCAACATCTCCATTAAATTATTTGTCCCTTTTTAACTTCTGCAATAATTTTAAAAAATAATTATTAAAAACGGGTAGGTGAAAAAATATTGATTATTAAAAAATGATAGTTGAAAACATAATGATATATCTACACTTTCTGTCACATGAAAGCTGTTTTTGAAAAGACATCTTTTATAATTTTCAAAATCATGATACACGGTTTAAAATAATTAAATTTAAGTTAATTTAGAAAATTAGATTTATATTAAAGATGTCTCTTGAAAAAGACATTTTTCATAATTCCATAAAATTCAATATGTATTAAAAGTGTTTTTTCAAGAAACACCTTTTATAATTTAATAAATTTGAACTTGTTTCATAAATTTGATTTTAAGCTAAATGTGTCTTTTCAAGAGATATCTTCTAGAATTCCAAAAAATTTGAATTTATACAAAAGATGCCACTTTAAAAGACACTTTTCATAATTTCACAAATTTCAATATATACTAAATGTGTCTCTTGAGAAAAACCTTCTACAATTCCAAAAAATTGGATTTATACTAAAGGTGTCTCTTGAAAAGACACTTTCTACAATTCCACAAAATCCAATATGTATTGAAGGTGTCTCTTCACATTTGACAAATTTGAATTTATACTACATTCTCATGAATTTGATTTTAAGTTTGAGGTGTTTCTTGAAGAGACATTTTTTACAATTCCAAAGAGACACTTTCTATGATTCCAAAAAAATTGAATTTATACTAAAGGTGTCTCTTAAGAGACACTTTTCACAATTCCATAAATTCCAATATATACTACTGGTATCTTTTCAAGAGATGTCTTCAACTATTTCACAAATTTTAATTTATATTATGTGTCTCTTAACTTTGATTTTGAAGGTGTGTCTCTAAGAGACACCTTCCATAATTCCACAAAATCTGATATATACTAAAAAGGTCTCTTGAAAATAAACATTCTACTATTCTAAAAAAATTGGATTTATACTGAAGGTATCTCTTTCATAATTTCACAAATTTTAATTTATATTATTATGTGTCTCTTAAATTTGATTTTATATTGAAGGTGTCTCTTCAAAAGACGCCTTCTATAAATCCCACAAAATTGGATTTATATTGAAGGTGTTTTTTCAAGAGACACTTTCCACAATTCTATAAAATCCAATATATACTAAAGGTATCTCTTGATTCCACAATTTCACAATTTCACAATTTTTAATTTATATTGATTTTATATTGAAGGTGTCTCTTGAAAGACACCTACAATTCCCAAAAAAAATAGATTTATACTAAATCCATAATTAAAAATAAAAATTGGATTTATAATGAAAATGTTTCTTCAAGAGACTTTCCACAATTTCCATACACAATTGAAAATTTCGAATTTATGTCGAATGTTTCTCTTAAAGAGACACTTTCCACAATTCCCCAAAAATGGATTTATACTAAAGGTGTCTTGAAGAGACACCTTCCATAATTTTAAACAAATTGGGTTTATACTGAAAGTGTCTCTTCAAGAGACACTTTCCACAATTTTTATACTCAATGGAAAATTTTGAATTTATGTTGAAAGTGTATCTTCAAGAGACACCTTCCACAAAAAGAAAAAGAAAATCTCTTAATTAGTATTACCCTTTATACAACCAAAATTTTAAAGTTTATCACCTGTATACATTATAATCAATATTTTGACATTTAATCTAAAACCAATCAAGTACAAGTAAACTAAATGTCAATTAAATCAGTACCTTTCCAAAATAGTAACAATACTATTTTGTGTAAAATAAGTCTAAAATAGATAAAATATTATAGAACCTACGTTAATAAAAAGTTGGTTAATCCAAAATATAACAAGTATAAATATACGTCTTGAGTATTTGTCCAAAATAATGATAAGCAAAATACTAACAGTATCCAAAATACAAGTCATATGTAGAAACATCCTCAATGTGTACTGCATGAAGGAGCCTTTCTCTTCCGTTATGGACGTCCATAATATGCATGTTCCATTATTGGCTTTATGAGGGTAACATGTACCCCTCCATGAGCTCTACGACCACGTCTCCTATCACGTTCTCGACCATGTCCTCGACCACGATCATTCTTTTGTCCTTGATGATCATCATTTGCTATATGAACTAACTCCTCATAAACCAATGTAGCCTCTATCGGTTGTGGTGATGATGCAACAAGTGGTACTACAGGTGGGGTGGATGACACCTCCATAGGTGTAATAGGAGTCTCCTCAATAAGTGGCAGACTAATGTTAGTCGATGGTGCATCTCTAAGAATAGATGTATGCCTAGTCCCTCTTGTATTAGCCCCCCCTCCCTCTAGTCCGTACACCTCCTAATCGAGTAATGGATGATATTGATTGTTGATGAGGTGGTGGACTAATATCAGTTGATGGTTGCACTTGGGCAACAACTAGTGTATGCCTAATCTCCCTCGTACGAGGCCCTCTTCGTGTAGGTCGTACATCTCCTGATCAAGGTTGGAGCTGTGTAGTAGCATCAACACTAAATGGAGCATTTAAGTGATCCATCTCATGTATGGCCTTTAATGTAGTAGTACACAGTCTACGAATGTGGAAATCATCTGGATGTGCAATATCATATATCTAGTGTATGTTGGTAGTTTGTAAGTCAAATAGAAGATAAATTAAATTCTTATAAAAATAAAATAAACTTTAATAAAAAGATAAAACATGAAAATTACTAGTAGCTCATGGAAGGACCCGATCCGAGTAAGAAACTGAATAGTAATGGAGGGATACCACACCATGTATAGATCATGATACCTCAATGAACCTATAGCCATATTTCCTTTAGCAATATGCTCACGCCTAGAGATCCAATGTCGAATGTAGTCTCCATGTTGAGTAGTCCAATCAACATCATGTTTACTTCTTAAATAACATTTGTGTAAGATTGACTCATTATCACATGGCTGAGGAATCTCTTGACGAAATCCAAACTATCACAATACTTGATCAAGTCTATGCCATTCAATTATGTGGAAACCATATGCCTTTCCTAGTAGTACAATAATTAGGAAAACCAACATTCATGTTATCAACATAAGGTTTCCATATAATATGTACTTAAGAAATGTTAGATATAATAAGTGGTTTGGAATTTGTTTAGAAAAACAAGTGAAGAAATGAATCACACTTTTATCACCTGATCTGTTGTAAATCGATCAAGATGGTGCCTATACTAAGCTAAGACGTGCATGCTAATTGAAGTAGTTTAAAACTCATATCTCCAACTATAAAAATAAAATAACAAAGCATAAATAAATAAATAAATAAAAATGTTAGAATTTAAGTTTATGCATGTATTCTCGTAATAGTAAAATTTGTGGTAATATTATAATATATACTGAATGACAAATGGAGGTGGAGGCAATTGGTCATCATGTGGAGCTATATGTAAATGATGAGGTGCAATAAATAAGAACCTCTCCCATACCCATAACTGGAGCAAAATCAATGGGTCAGATATATCAAGTGTATCAATATGAGAGGCTCGACATAACTGTCGATAAAGCCAAGCTAAACAGGTACTACCCCACCTATACCTACCAGCAACCTCAAAGTCCTCTAGAAGGGGTAAAAACATAAGATGCACCTTATCACTAGACTTTCTTGAAAATAGAAAACATCCAATGAGCTATAAGATATAAGTCCTAGTATAACGCTGAATAGACTCCTTATTAGCATCTAGTGCCAAAGTAGGAAAACTCTGACCCAACCATGTAAGATGAAAGTGCTACTGATCTATGTTTGTATCTCTAGGAGTGAGTCCTAATAGAGAATAACATACACGCCTCCAATCAAAAGATGTGCTACTAGTAACTAAAGCTCCATTTACTAGTAGTCCAAGAAGAATGGCAATGTCCTGTAGTGTAATCTTACACTCCCCCTGAGGTAAGTGGAAGGTATGAGTCTTGAGTAAACTCTTGACAAATATATAAGGTGCCAATCTAAGGAAATGAATCCTAAACGTGCAACACCATAGAAGCCTGCCTGTTGCAATAATGGAATAATACGCTCATCGAGTATACTAGTGTGATTGAAAATCATCTCACGATGTTGATAATGAAGTTCCTTTGAGTCAACACCTCTCCAAGCTAGAGATGACATGTGTGTGCCCTGTCCATGTAGAACTGTAGGATCTAATGGTCTCGACTCCATCTTGCGATGATACATGCATATAGTAAATAACCATTAATTCTTATTAACATTAGTATGATTACAAATTTAAAGACATTACATAAAAATATCATATTATCAAAATGGATAATCTTTCATACTTTAATTGTCATGAGGAAAAGGATTAGAGGATTGCCCTCCATCTTCTGTGGGATAGTTGTGACGATTATGCCCCTTTATTTTACATAAGCCACATCTACCCCTAACACTTGGTTTTTTTTCAAATCCATTTAATTCCTTATCCTTGATGATCTAGGACGACTCTTATCCCTCATTGAAGTTGGGTCAGGGTAGAGGATAGGAAAATCAGGATATGGCCAATACGATTCATGTGGAATGAGATTAAATTCAGGAGCATAATTGTTGGCATAGACATTCATCCTGTAGTATTTTTCAAAAAATTGCCAACCATTAATCCTCATATAAGCACAAACAGCTAGCACATGTGAGCATGGAATGCCAAATGATTGCCACTTATTGTAACTACATGTGCCTTCATTCAACTTAACAACTTGTTCGTTATGTCCTTTATTTATATGAAATCCATGGAGAGTAGTAATTACTTCAAATGTTTGATGAATTCGATGGAAGATAGTTACAGTATGTCCACTAGCTTTGGCTTCAGTTCTTCTAAATTTATTAATTGCATACGCAGTATACACATCTTTAACTATCATTCTAGCACGTATCTCTACTCTACAAGTCTCAAAGTATGACACACATCGATAAAAAGTTAATTGAACAAGTGCAGTGATAGGTAACATTCGCGCTCCCTTAAGCACCCCATTTATCCATTCAACAATATTTGTGGTCATTCACCCATACTGATATCCTAGATCATATGCTTGAGTCCATTTTTTAGTGTCTAACTTTGAAAACCAAGCCACACTTTTTTCATCTAATCATTTTAACTCCTCTATGTATCTCTCATACTTCTACGGTTGATGTTGAGATCCAGCTTTATACGCCAACTCTTTTAAGACCTTATTCTTAAATTTGTCATTAAATTACTCACTACATGCCTAAGACAATATTGATGTTGCGCATGAGGGAGAGTCTATTCAACTAATAGATTTCTAACAACAACATTTATTCCTGCATGGCGATCTGAAATTTAGGCATATCCCTTCTCTTTGAGTGACATGATGCCTTAATGCAATAAGAAACTAGAACCAACTATCCTATGATTCTTCCTCAACAGTTGCAAACACAAGTGGGAATATATGACCATTTGCATCAATTGAAGTAGCAATTAAAAGCTTTCCCATGTATTTCCCATATAAGAATGTACCATCAATTTGTATAATTGGTTTGCAATGCTTGAACCCTTCAATACTTGGCCTAAATGTCCAAAAAACACATATAAAACGCATGTTCCCTCTGAACTACATTTTGGATCTTTCTTGCAATCAATGCAGAGCCTAATTGAGAGTGGTCTTGTGATAATTTAGGATAAACACAAGTGTGAGGACCTGCATACTTGGTTATCTCAAACATTCTATGGCTTTTATAACGACATGCACGAAGCCTCCAATTACATCCTTCCTGCCACTTCTTACATCTCATTACCCACAATTGTGGCTCTGATTCACAAACAACCAAATGTTGATTCTTACATATTGCATAATGTTTTATAGCATATTGCAAGTCTTCTTTACTCTCAAATCTCAATCCTTTAAACAACTCATTGGATTCATTCCACAATCCGATATGTGATGTGAGAGGCTCAACAATCATGTTATTGATTGCATCCCAATTCAATTGTTTGAACATCAGGGAAGGCATAATATGTTCACTATCATCTAAAGAAGTCTTATTTGTTAAAGGTTCATCATCATAATTATTCGCCTTAATTTCATCCTCATCATAAAATTCCACATCATCATTTTCATTTGTAAATGAGATGTCAATATAGTTGTTTGTCGCTATCATAATCAATTGAGTCACTAGTGCCAAATTCCTCTCCCACTTTCCCCCTCCCCCTTCCCCTCTCCCCATTTCATCATTTTGTGCCCAATTCTCGTCCATATCATCAATGTGCACTACCAAATTCCCCTTTGTTGGTACTTCCACATCATGACCCATAATTTCATAATCAAATAATGGACCTAGCCTAGATGAATGATCCCTTAGATGTGTCTACAAGTACATTTCAATAGTATTCGATAGTGGGCTTTGTGCTATAATATGAAACATTAACCTTACATCATCATCATCTTTAATTGGTAATTGTATATAGTTGATGTTCCCATTTCCAATCGGCATAAGAATTGGATATCGAAATATCATGGATAACATCGTATGAGTGTGATCAATCAACATAACATGACACAACTTATTCTCCAAGTCATCATATTTTATCAAATTGTTCACTAAAACACCTTTTTGAGGAGGACAATTGTAACACAGCCCATTTGGGCCATCAATTATTTCACTATCCTTGTAACACACAGTCGTAATCAAACTATCCATTCAAGTACCTAAAAACAATCAAATAAAAGATATATAAGATTGAATTGATAATAACTAAGAAAAAAAATAAGAATAGTAACAATGATGATAATAATAATAATAATAATAATAATAATAATAATAATAATAATAATAATAATAAATTATCCACAATTGCCAAGTAATAGAAATATCTAAACATGTCCTAAAAAGGATGTTTGAAATATTATTATTATTATTATTATTATTGATATATAAGATTGAATTGATAATAACTAAGAAAAAAAAGAATAGTAACAATGATGATAATAATAATAATAATAATAATAATAATAATAATAGTAATAAAAAAAAAATTATCCACAATTGCCAACTAATAGAAATATGTAAATATGTCCTGAATTATTATTAAAAACAAATTTAAGCTAATTTTAGTTAAATAATTTTATTATTATTATTAGCATTAGTAGAGCTAAATTTATTTTTATTAATGTTATAACTATTATTATAATTATTTTAATTATTATTAATAATAACAGTAGAAGTAGTAGTAGTAGTAATGACTGAATCCCAACACCTTATTTAGTTAAAATACCAAAAATCTCGTATTTGCGTAAAAAGAAAATTAACTTTCAAAAGGAATAGAATAGTAATTTTCATATCACCATTTTAAAAAATCAACCAATAGTCAACTTTGGATTTGATTATATTATTTTGTAAAAAATTATCCACAATTGCCAAGTAATAGAAATATCTAAACATGTTCTAAAAAGGAAGTTTGGAAAATTATTATTATTATTATTATTATTATTCCTATTATTACTAATAAAAACAAATTTAAGCAAATTTCATTTTTGAAGAGTGTTTAGACCAAAGACAAAATATCTTTATGAAGATACAAAAGGATGAAAATGCAAATAGGGATGAAGATGCAAATAAGGATGAAGATGCAGGGTTTGAACTCTTTGTATTTTTCATTTTTATGGGTTTTGATAATCTCATCTTCTCCACCATTTCTACTCTAATATTACCTTTTTTTTTTTTTTTTTTTTTTGTCTATTACCAATTACCCAAATAGCTTAGTCTCAATATGATCTTGGAGTTGTCTCAAAGTTTCCATGGGATTCACTTCAAGACTATTCATTTATCTTCAATTCAACCGAGTTTGTTCACAAGCTGACAAAATATCCAACTCAAGTATTGGTCTAGTATTGGCCATGGCCGAGGCATATACAACTCGGCTGAGTTATACTAGTCTCGACCAAGATTTTGAACCCTAGTTTGATTGCCTGGAAAATACTGGAAACTGAAGGAAAAGAAGAAAAATAATAAAGTTTAAAGTTTTGCTTGTTCTTTAGTTGCAACATAAATTGTTGTGCTAGCAAAATCTTTGATGCCAACAATGTTAGTTCAAAAACACAAAGATAAAACAATCACATATACGATATACACAAGGTTTTAACGTGGTTCGGCCAACCATGCTTACGTCCACGGATGAGAGATAATAATTCCACTATACAATAGAGAATATTATAGAGGACAGAACCAGATACAACTATTGGGTTCCCGAAACATCCGATGTTTCCCCACTCCTTGTATCCATACCTTTCTACGAGCCCTTTTGCTCCACCGGGTACCTCCCATTCTTTCTCACATCTCTATCCACCTCGTATAGTCTCTACAGGTCTATCTCCATCTCATGACCTTTTCCCCTCATGAGCTAGAATATTTATAGAGATATTTCCAACAACCTTCCTTATTCTATAAGGAAGTCTAATATTACAATAATATATCAACCTAGAAATATTCTGTATAATATTCTTTACAAAAAAAAGAATCTATACTAATTAGGAATTTGGGACACTTCTTAACAATCTCCACCTTGGACCAAATTCCATGAAGTTAATCTTCAATCTCTCCATGACACAAACCTTTTTGTATCATATCACCACGAAAGAGCAATCAACTCCACCTTCAGCGAAAATTCCTTTTGTTTTCATCTTGTGTGCTTTGTGATCTTTTTCTCTTCCAGAAATCTTCAACCCAAGCTTTGATACCAGTTGTAGTGCCAACGAAAGCTTTGATGATCTTTTACTCTTCCAGAAATCTTCAACCCAAGCTCTGATACCAATTGTTGTGCCAGCAAAAACTTTGATGCCAACAATGTTAGTTCAAGAACACAAAGATAAAACAATCACACATACGGTACACAAGGTTTTAACGTGGTTCGGCCAACTATGCCTACGTCCACGGAGTTGTAGGGATATCATTATTATCAGGGAAGAATACAGAGTACAACCACAATGACTACAATATTTTCTCTCTATAATAGTGCTATCCCTACAACTCCGTGGATGTAGGCATGGTTGGCCGAACCACGTTAAAACCTTGTGTACCGTATGTGTGATTGTTTTATCTTTGTGTTCTTGAACTAACATTGTTGGCATCAAAGCTTTCGTTGGCACAACAACTGGTATCAAAGCTTGGGTTGAAGATTTCTGGAAGAGTAAAAGATCACAAAGCACACAAGATGAAAACAAAAGAAATTACAATGTTAGTTCAAGAACACAAAGATAAAACAATAACACAAACGATACACGAGGTTTTAATGTGGTTCGGCCAACCATGCTTACGTCCATGGATGAGAGAGAATGATTCCACTATACATTAGAGAATATTACAGAGGATCGAACCAGATACAACTATTGGGTTCTTGAATCATCTCATATTTCCCCACTCCTTGTATCCATACCTTACTACGAGCCCTCTCGCTCCACTGGGTACCTTCCGTTCTTCCTCACATCTCTATCCAGCTCGTATAGTCTCTATAGGCCCATCTTCATCTCATAACTTTTTCCCCTCATGGCCTAGAATATTTATAGAGATATTTCCAACAATCTTCCTTATTCTATAAGGAAGTTTAATATTACAATAATATATCAACCTATAAATTTTCTATATAATATTCTTTACAAAAAGGAATCTATACTAATTAGGAATTTGGGACACTTCCTAACATAAACTACAAAGCAAGTTTTCGCGTAAAAGTATTTTCAATTCTTTTATTTTATTCAAATTTTCTTGACAAACAAACAAAGCCTGGATTTTTAGTCTGCTCGGTTTCATTGTAAAAAAAATAAAAATGAAAACTTTATTTTTTTTTTTCAACTTTCCTACACTTTCTTGATAACCAAACACAACCACATCATCAAACATAACCACAAAACTTACAGAAAACATCTGGGGGTAATGGTGTCTTAGATTTGTACTTGATGCAAGGAACTCCACTCCATGGTGAGTCGAAGGGAAAATGGGTTTTCGGTTAAGAGAAAAAAATGGCTTTTGACACAGAGAAGAAATAGGATGGTGAAATGGGTTTTCATTTCTCTTCAAATTTAAAATACTATATATATATATATATATTCCATTCTCAAGCCTACATGTTCAAAAGTGTTGTAAAATTAGAATTATTTTCCAATCTACAACATTTTCAAAAATAATTTCCCCGTTAACAGTACATTTATCAAAAATCCTAAATTATTTCCTGGCAGCCGGCCAAACAACTACTAGGCCTTACACAACCATCTTTTGCATATGGTTTGACAATAATGGCGATCCAATCAAATAGACAACCTTTTAATGGGTTTTTACTCAAAATACATGGAAAAAATAATCTTAAAATTTTTAAATCAATATTATCTCCATCTATTTAAAAATAATTTAAAATACATATAGTTTTTAATGAATCATTTAATTATTCTCTAAAATACCCTCTTTACTTGTCATATTTAACATCCATTGACAATTAGAATCATCCACATAAACGTTTCCTTTCTTTTTTAATTATTATTATTATTATTATTATTATTCCTCAAAAAACAAACAAATCTTAAGGAAAAGTTGAAACTTATTTTTTTCTCCATAAATAAACATCCCGTAACAAAAGTGAGTAATTTGAAGATTGTGGATATTAGAAATGAAAGAAAATCTTAAATAATAATAATAATAATAACAATAAATTTAAAATGAAGAAAAACATTTACATGAAATCTAATTGTTAATTGATGTTGATAACATGACAAATAAAAAGGGTATTTTAGGGAATATTTAGATCACTCATTAAAAAGTACATGTATTTTAAATTATTTTTAAATAAATAAAAATAATACTAATTTAAAAAAATTTGAGGTTTCTTTTTTTTTTTCCATATATTTTCATACACTACAAGAAAAAAAGGTCATTGTTGACATATATTATCTTGACTTAAGGTGATATGTGTCAATATTGCCTATTTAAATAAACAACTATGACATATACAACTTGTTTAAACCAATAATGACATATATAAAATTTTGTTGAATTCTTTCATGACTTATATAATAGAATCTTGACAGATAATTTATAAGTCAATGTATAGTTAGTATGTTCATATGTCAAGGTAGTTATATAATGTGGCTAGCTTGACATAAAATCAAAAGTCAAGGTATGATTTTAAACATATATGCCATTTTAATTATAGTAAAATGATCTTAAATGACCTATGGATTATAAGTCAAGATATCATGTTATAATTACCTGTCAAGGTTCCCTGTGGTATTTACAAAGAACACTCCTCATTTTCTCAAAACTCGATATTCATTTTGAGAGCTTAGGGTTTGAAACTTTTTGCTATAAACCAAGAATGAAAATATCGATAATTATGAATATATCAGTACTTCGATTTTATGGATATATCAGAAATATCGAAAAAATATCGGTGGATTTTTTTTCACAAATATCGGTGGAGCGAAAATTATTTAAAATTTATAAGAATGCTTGGAAAAACTCCAAAAAATGATAAAATAAGTAAGAATTCATATTTTAAAGTTATTTTGTAAATATAATTAATATAAATATGATAAAAAAACATCGGTAGACAGAGATATATCAATAAATTCGATATTTGAATTTTAAGAATAATAAATATGAATTTTGGAAGTATATAAAGTTAGAATTGAGTTAAGAAATATTTAATTTTATTGAATAAAAATAGTTTATACATAAATATAATACATATGATATTGCAATAGTCTTAGTATCAAAATGAAGATTGATGTAGTTCCACCATATTGTTAGATGAAGGGAGCCCATTTTGTTGAAGACAATATTTATTTTAAAATTTTGAAAATATTTTTATTAAAACACGTTTTATTATATTTTAAATGAAAAATTAAATTAATTTGTATAAAATATTTTATTTGAGATTTAATTTCTAAAATTTTATTAAAAATATGTGATAACAACTTTTTCTATTAATATTAATTTATTTAAATAATTAAGATTATTAATAATTTATTTTATCAAATTAATTTTAATTCATAAAATATCGTCCATAAAAACGGAAATTTCAATGTGATTTAATCAATAAAGATGGGTAATTAAGAATTATTTATATAGAGAGATGAAAATTGTTCTCATGATTTGTTTCATTTTTTATTTTTTTTTATCTCTACTAACTATAAAAATAAAAAAGGGCCACCACTTTTCTCACTTGGGGCATCGGGCATCAAGAAGGCCTTTTCTGAAGTTGCTCTCCAGACGAGAGAATCCGTCCTTCTCTGTGACTCTCAATCCTAGTAGGTACTAATCTAATAATGTTATTATTGTTTTTTTTTTTTTTGCAACCCCCGTTTGATTCCCAAGAAAATCCATCCCCCATTCAATTTTCGGGAAAATTCATCATCGTTTGATTTCCGAGAAAATCCATGCAAAACCCCCAGGGAAAACAAAAAAAAATTGTTTTTTTTTTTTTTTTTGGCTTCTTGAGTTTTCTGTTTGCAAAACCCCTGTTTGATTCCCAAGAAAATCCATCCACCATTCGATTTCCGAGAAAATTCATCATCATTTGATTTCCGAGAAAATCCGTGTAAAACCCCAAGGAAAACAAAAAAAAGTGCTTTTTTTTTTTTGCTCCCTATGTTTTCTCTTTGCAAAACCAAACCCCTGTTTATTCCCAAGAAAATCCATCCCCCATTCGATTTCCAAGAAAATTCATCCTCGTTTGATTTCCGAGAAAATCCATGCAAAACCCTAAGGAAAACAAAAAAAAATGTTTTTTCTTTTTTTGCTCCCAACGTTTTCTAGATTTGTTTTAAGGGTCTCTTTGATTTTGTGCCATTGGATTTAAATTTCACGAACCCTAAATCCACGATTTTTGAGCCAGGCTGAAAAACACAACCTTTGCCTGCAAATCATGATCAGAATACGAAATAACATCTTATGTTTTTTTTTTAAAAAAAAATTGCACAGATTTTGTGTCATGTGTGTGGGTTGGATTGGTAGGAAATGTTAGGAAATTTCCCAAAAAATTGGTAAAAATACTGATAAATACCGAAATATTGGCGATATTTTCAATAAATTATCGAAATTTCCATAGACCGATAATTGGCCGCCGAAATTTTTCAACATTTCAATCCTTGATCCCATTGTGAGGTGTATTTGTATATCTATCATGATTGTGCATGGTTTGGAGTCAAACATTTGTTTCTCTATTAATTTTTGAATGAATATGTTAATGAGGCCTTTAATTTACTCCTTTTCAGTAATGTGTATGTCTGTTTTTTTTAAAGGATATTGAGGCAAGTATAGATCACATATGGCTGAAGTAAGCCTTGGTGTGCTTATGGATATTGTGGATGAGCAATGGATGAGAGACACTCTACCTATTG
The DNA here is from genome assembly GCF_030704535.1 of Vitis vinifera. Classification (NCBI taxonomy): domain Eukaryota; kingdom Viridiplantae; phylum Streptophyta; class Magnoliopsida; order Vitales; family Vitaceae; genus Vitis; species Vitis vinifera. Next base: position 30,950,011 of record NC_081822.1, read on the forward strand.
ATGGTAAATTTTGTTCCTCTTCCAAATTTCACATGGTACACATAGACACAGGAAATAAATTTTCCTATATTCTTTTCATAGTCCACTTGTTTTAAGTTGTCATTCCTTTACCTTCACAGATCTTCCATTGCCACCTGTATTGGTTGCTCGAACTGAAGATACGAAAGACTCAAGTATGTCTTTACATATAACGCTTTATTAAATTGATGATATTTGGAAAATAGTTGGTTTTTGATTTTGGATGCATATGTTAATACTCTTTTAATGCTTCATTTTCTATGGGTGTCTTTATCCATCAATAATTGAAGTGATGATCAGATTACCAAATCATGATCATATTAGATTACCAAATAGCATCTTATGTTTTTTATTTATTTTAAATGGACAGATTTTGTATCCTGTGCGCGAGCTGGACTGGTAGGAAATATTAGGAAATTTCTTGAAAAATCAATAAAAATATCGATAAATACATGTTGTTGGGTTTCAAATCAAATGAGTTCTTCTTCTCTAGGCACTTAATTTTGTGGCTTTGAATGGGTCTTTGCCTCTTTCAATCGATTAAATAAAGGTGTGGAAATGGTAATATTTCATCTTTTTATTTGTTCTTGTTAGTTAAATTATAATAATCTATTTTCCTCTTTTGGTCATGTATAACATCACTGAATCAAGATTATGTTGATTTTGGTTTTACCTGCAACAAACTTGAGATCAGAAACCTCAAAATTTCCACATATTAGATCTTTAATTATTGGGTATGTTTTGGTTTGCTTAATGATTTATTGAAGAAAAAGTGTGGATTGTGTGATGGTTGAAATATTTAGTTACTGGGTTTTTTTTGGTTCTGAGTCTCAAATCTATTTGTCAAGTTGTAAGCATTTGAGATTCTTTGGCTACCATTTGAATTCTAGACATGCAAATGTGTTGCTATGGTTTTTAGAGTTGTTTTGCTCCCCACATTATTTGGCTTTGGTGGGGTTGTTCAGAACAACTTTTTGGTGATCAACAACAATTCATTGTCCTCAGATTCCAAGCTCCAAATGTGGAAAGACAAGTTCCTCAAATTTTATAAGGATAAGTTCTTTTTGTATGGAAAAATAATTAAAAAAAAACCCTTAAATGAGCTGTTTTAGATGAAACCAAGTATAGTTTGCATTTACATAAATTTGGAGTTGTTTTAGTTCTTGCTAAATTTGTTCATTTATTTTTCCTATCCTCATTCAATATGATGTCATATTTATTTTTTTTCATCTACCTTTCTGTAGAGCTTGGTAAACTATAGCTAGTTGTGTTGTCATTTTTTTCTTGGTCTTTCTAAGCAACCAAATGAAGCATTTGTGCATGATTTGTAGGCTATCTTTAACTTGTATGGTTTGATGGAAACCTTGGACATTCCATGGAAAGTGTTAGGTTAAAAAATCATAATAATGATCTAAATAGTTAAATATCTTGATTGAGGTTAGATCAAACAATAACTTCATTAGGTTAAAATGATTTCTGCTTTAGGTTTTGCTCCTAGGTTTAGCCTCTATATGTTTTTGCTATATCAATATTTTAATATTTGAGAGTTGGCTTGTTTACCTGTGTTATTAAAAAATAACTATTATTGTCTAACAAAGGTGTAGTGGCTAGCTTGCTATTAAAATTCTTCAAAGCTTGATATTTGATTGCTCTTCATTATACATTTTTCTTTTTAATTTGTTAATATGCTCTATATTTTTTGCTACAGATTAGAAGTTTGGGTGTTGGAAATTTAAGGCTTTCCTATAAAGTAATGCTTCAAGATGGAGGCAAGAGACTTGGTTGTAGATATATACATGAGCAACTTAATTTAAGTTTATGTATATTTTCTTATAGTGTGTTTTTAATTTTGTTGTATATTATATGAGTTTCTTCTATATAGAGAAATATGGGATAACTTTAAATAAGTTCATTGATTTGTGCTTTAATTAATAATTAAATGTATATTAAATATGTTTTGATTATATATAAAACCATGATAATTTGATTGTCATTATCATTCTTAAATAATATCAAATTGATTATACATGGCAACAGGTTCAATTTTTCATATTAAAAAATAATTTTAAAATTTTTCAAGGGGAACCTTGACAATTGTACTTATTTCCTACATTGACATATATAAGCCAATTATGATATATATAAAATCTAACCTTGACATATGTATCTAAAAGCCTTGATATATGTGGGGTTAATCATGACATATGATACCTAACCTTGACATTTGTTGGACTAATCTTAACAAAAGAGTGAGTTAACATTGACATAAGATTAAGTAATCTTGATATAAGTTGAATCCAACCTTAACATATATGAAAAAAACATTGACATATCATATACTAATAAGATTTCATCATTTGTAAAAATAGAGAAATCTTAACATATGTATATGTTAAGTTACTTTAAATTTTTCTTGTCACTGGCATACATAACATAAATGAACAATAATGTACCTACACAGATATACCTTACATTGACAGTGAAAAACTGTCAACGAAGGCTTCTTTTCTTGTAGTGATATTAGTAAATCAAAACTCACTTCTCCATATATATATATGAACTTGTTGCAATGTAGGCTCGATTCCAAATTGTGAAGGGGACACCTTAATGTCCTATGCATAAAAGATTAAAGGGTCACCCATAGTTAGATGTAGGATTCTTCCCAATCCCTACTAAGACAAATTTAACACAAGGATAAACAAGTGAGGATGAGCTTGAAATTTTTTATTTTTATTTTTAAATATATATACCCCTTTATAACATTTATTTATACCAATTATATTATTTTTATAATTAATAAATTACAATTTAAAAAAAAAAAGAATTTAAAGATAAAAAATTGAATTAGACAAAAAATGAAGAAGTGAATTTCTCCCATATTATGAGTAATTGCACAAATACCACTAAAATTATAAGTAATTACACAAAAATTAGGAGAAATTAACTTCTCCAATGTTATGAGTAATTGCACAAATAATGGAAGAAGCCAACTTCTCCCATATCGTGAGTACTTGCACAAAACCTAGTACTCTATTTCAATATAAAGTATTCAATCCCACCATGTTTATATTTTTATTTTGCATGGAGATGAAAATAAGTTTAAATAATTAGAAATTGTAGGTTGTCTTATTATCATAACTATTTTCTTTAAACTAGACTAATAATGAATGAGTACACCTAATCTACTTGCTTAGATGTATAATCAGATAAACAACAAAATTTTGCAGTACAAAAAATGGCATTTAAAAAATATTTGCAAATTAAATCAAGAATATATTTTGAGGCAATTAACCTATTTTCCTCAATAAAGAATTTAAAAAATGAAAAATGAAATTAGTTATGAAATAATATTAGTGTAATTATTTAAAAGGTAGGCACTGTATCATTCAAAGTGCTTTATATGATAATAGTTTAATGGTTAAGTGCATAAATTTCAAGATAATTTCATTTTCTATTAGCAAGCATGTTGCAAAGTGTCTTATTCCTAATCGATATATGTTTCTTTTGGGAAGAATATTGTATAAAATACTTTTGTATTAATATGTTAATATGATATTACTAGGCTAGGTCATAAAGAAAAAAAATATATAAGATAAAAATTAACTTATGAACACCATACGTGGTGGGTAAAAAGTGAGAAAAAATGAGAGACATTTGATAGAATGAAGGGACTCATGTTTCAAGATGTAGATATAAAGAGTGAGAAACCATAAGATGTTTTGCGGAGTGAAACATCTCATGGGTGGTTTTATGGATGATGCTCAAGATGTGGATATAAAGAGTGGAAACCATAAGATGTTTTGTGGAGTGAAACATCTCATGGGTGGTTTTATGGATGATGCTCGAAGTGAAATTATTGTTGTAGCCATAGACACAATTGGCTATTTTTTTATAGGAAAGAAGGATATATTTTTTTTCTTTTTACCACAATAAGAGAAATAAGTTATAGGGAAGAGAAATCGTACTGAAATAGGACAAAAGACAGAAAAGAAGAAAATACCGTATCCAAGCAACATTTACAATCAAGAAGTTCTGCCTTTGTCTCTTGCCTTCGTCTCACTTGTATCGTATGAACTGCAAGGGAAAGGAAAAAAAACATTGTATCAAAATATTCACCTTGTGTATCAAAATATTCCATTTATTAATGAGAAGTAGTTTTGAACTATTCTCCTACTATGAATTTAGGCGTTTCCCATGGATGCTCAAATTAAATCAAAACCAGAAGCCAAACCATAATCTCCATCTGTTGCAATCCGGAAATAAAAATAAATTAAATCATATATACCTGACAGCACAAAGAGAAGCCTCAGGGAGTGGGGTTTGCAAGAGAAAACGATGGATTGAAGAGAAAGATCAATCGATAGAGCGAGCCAAAGATTTGGTGGGGTGCCGCTTTTGCTCTTACTAACATTTTGGGGCCACAACAGGGTAAAAAAAAGTGAGAAATAAGGCTCTCCATTTAGGTAGATACTTCAAACTAAATCAAACCCGTGTTCCAGAATTGATTCTTGGTGAATTGACATAGACATTAAACCCTAAATGACAATACACAAACTAAGAATTCAGATGCAGTAATCATAACCAAGTCCATCTAGGTTGGGACTAGTCACAACCCTGGGCAACGGGATTATGCAATCTTCAAGTTTACTTCAACTTCCCGGTGGAGAATTGAATAGTAGACTTAGTGTTCAAGAGCTACACCTAACAATTTACAAGCACCAAAGATTTTGACCACATCATTGTGTTTTTTCGTCTCTTCTTTTTTTCCTTTTTTTCTTTTTTTGATACAATTAAGCTTTGTCGCTAGAATATTCCTTGTTGCAGAAGCATCCAAGAAGTTTGGAGTGGCCAAGCCAGCCAATTAGTCTACTTATTTTGAGCCACTAGTTAGCAAGGAGTTTCAGCCCTGTTGCTGTTCCGAACCTACAAATAAAGGACACATAAAAGAATGAGCTTCTACTAGAACACAAAGAAATTAGCCCCTATAAGCCTATAAAGCACATAGGTCAGGTACATAACAAAAGACTAACAGATTTTGCATGAACAATTGTGTATTCACAAATTGAGCAAACCTGATCAAGCTTGCTAGGAAAATAAATGGCGCTATTCCAGATTTTACCAAAAGCCAAACTTTCCAATTCTACATTCTAATATTACAGTTTACAGAGGAAACTGCGGAGGAAAAGAGGAGAATATTTCAAAATATTCTAGTTGAATCATCCTCCACATTTCATGGCCCAGTTCCTCAGAAAACAAGAGTCACTGGCTCAAACCACTTAAACATCAGTTCTTTCACAGCCCTTAGCTTCAAAAGAGAGAATCATGATAGAATTTGAATGTATAGCACCATTTCTGTTGTACTTACCAGAAACAAGAACAAAAGTAATAGCTCCTGCTTGAAACAAGCAGTAATGGAAAGAAATATAAAGACGAGATTAAAGATTTCACACACAGAAACCTCCCGACCATATGATAATACCCCTTCCTTGAATGATGCATCATTTCTCCTTACAGAGAATAGATTTAGTTGATGGGAAGTAAAGAAAATATGACCTCTTTTATATTAAATATTTTGACAGAAAATGGGATGAAAGAACATCCTTCCACATGGATGCGCATAACATGACATACTAGAGCAATGGTTTTATCAGTTGTATGGAGACGTCCAAGATGGAAATCAAGTACAGAAAATAAAATAAACTTCTGCTAATAACTCAATATTTTATATATCTTGGCATCTTTTTTCTTTCTTAAAAGGATAGAAATTTTACATGCATAGTTTGCGTATAGAAATCCACAGTTTCTCATAAAACAAAACGCTTAAACCAATTGAAATCCCCATAAATCTATTAACTTTCCATAAATGAAAACCCAATATACATAACTAAAATAAAAAGAAGCAGGTCTTTGATAATCTAAGACCTTCTGAACCTAAGGGCTCTAAAGGAGGATGGTGTTCCCAACAAACACAACCAACAAAGCGGTTCCTCTTTTTGCCCCTTGTCTGCCATCTAGGTGGCAAACCTAGGTTTCCAAACAGAGGGAAACCCAAACCTCTTGAAAGGTGAAAAAATACATCACATCATGTAATCATCTTCAAATGCAAGAGACTCAAGGTAAAAATGGCCAAATCCCTCTCCACTTGGAAGCAACTAACATCCACTAATGCTGGGAGCTTTGCCACAATAGCCAAACCTACCTAACTCACTCGGAGAAGGCTCTGGCACATTGCACTTGTGGTCTTGGATTACTCCACCTATCTCTGTCTGCCCTTAAATTGTCTAACAAACAACCATTAAATCAAGCTTAAGTCCCCATATGGGAAGAGGCATTTTCACAGCTTTCATCACCAATAATAACTACAAGCCTCCCTCTAGTCCATAAAAAATATACTAAAATAGGGTACTATGGACTCCTTAGTGACCAATGCTCAAAGCAATCTGAGATAGTGCCTAACCTCACATAAACATCAACTGACCTTCTCTCTTCCCAGATCCCAGCATTCCTCTCCAGTCATAGAACCCACAAAACGGTTAACATAGCTGTGTACATAACACAGAATAAACCTCTGTTCTAACCCCATAATAATAGAACAGTAGAGGAAAAGACGGTCAGCAGTAACACCACTCACCAGCAAAGTTTTTAAAGGCAAAAGCATAAGGCGAGACGTTTTTGTGTTCGTGAAGTGAGGCATAAGCCTTCGGGCATTAAGGCGTAAGCTTTTTGAGCCTCACATTATATAATTAATTAATATTTTAAAATATCTAAAATAAAATAAAATAAAATAAAATAAAATAGCATAAATAAAAACATGAAATTAATTCATTATAATTATAAAAAAAAAGCATACTATTTCCCTACTTTCACAAAAAACCATAACAAAGTCATAAAGTAGAAAATAGATTCAACTATACTAATAGTTTCAAACTTTAACAAAAAGTCATAACTAAGTCATGAAATAGAAAATAGAGTCAACCATAATAATAGTTCTAAACTTTTACAAAAAATCCATAACTAAGTCATGAAATAACAACTAGAGTAAATTGTTTCAACTTAAATCCTCCTCTCCAAGGTCATCATCATCATCCTCATCCAATGTATCAATAGTAGGAAAATGTCGACTATCATGTATCCCCATTTCATGTAAATCTTCATCTTCATCAATTAATGTCAAATTCAACTCATTCGCTTTGCCTTTGCCTCCACTTGTACCTAGCATAAAGTATTAATTAGGTGTAAATATTATAAGTTTTTTTATTAAATTTAATCAAATTTATGACTTCAATTTTTGAGTACTTACTTGGTCCTTCATTATGTTTCCTTTTGTAGGAATGTGAAGAAACCATGTGATCCAATGATGCTTGAGTCTCTTGGGAATTGGATGACACAACTCTAATAGCATCAACATTGAATAACTCATTATCTTAAAGCCAACAAAGATCAAGGGGGAGGAGGGGATCTTCTTTCTCCGCAATCCATTCATCATCCGAATCAATCTCCTCTACCAAAATCGAATCAACATTTTGTTTCCTTTGTAGACTTCGCTCTCTCAATCTAGTGTTGTAACTTACATACACTAGAGCATTCAACCTTTGATGTTCAAGTCTTTTTTTTTTTTGTATAGATCTACAAATAATAAAAGAAACAAATTTATGTGTTAAAATGAAATAAAGTTCTCTAACATTGAAATAGAAATATATGTATAAAAATTTACAAAAATAGAAGTATTACCAATTCAAATGTGCTCCAATTTCTTTCACATCCCGAAGCACTACAAGTAAGGCTAAGGACTCGAATAGCAAAATTTTGCAACTCCGATGTTGAACCCCCAAAACGCATCCACCAACTTGTAGGACTTCTTAATGTTTGAGAATCAATTGCAATACGAGTTCCAAATTCACCCATTGCTTGGTCATATGAGTCAAACTGAATGTCAGCTTTTAAACGTTCTTGATAATCCAACATCCTATCCATGCATTCAAATAATCCCTTCCTCCCCTCATCAACATTAGAGAACTTATCTCCATACCGCAATTGAGGATTAAGATAATAACCCACTACATGTAAAGATCGATGAAGTTGCGGAGTCCATCTTCCATCAATTTTTTCTCCAAATTGGGCCATATTTTCTCTCCACGCCCCACAATTAAATGCAATATTCTCCTTAACTGAATCCATCAACTCATAAATATAACTCATGCCTGGTCTTTCCTCTGAATCAATCTCTCTCAAGACACTAACTAATGGAACAGTGGTCTTTATGAAAAAAGCAACATGAGGCCAAAAATTTGGATCAAATAACACTGTACTTCGATTTTTCACACCTTCTACCTTTTTAACCCATGTGCTTGAACACCATTTTTCTGAGGAAAACATTGCTATAAGAGCTTGATTTTGCTTATAAAGACTTTGGAGAGTAAGAAATGCAGTAGTAAACTGTGTAATTGCTGGACAAAGAAGTTCATGATTTTTTGTAAATGTTCTCATCAAGTTAAGAACCCAAGTATGTCCATATATGAACTTCACTACTTGCTTAGCTCAAGAAAGTGTAGTAGCATGAACATTTAGCTTTCCAATATCCTCCAACATCAAATTAATACAATGAATAGCACAAGGAGTCTACCACAATCTTTTCCTTTTTTCCATAAGCCTCGTTCCAGCATTCACATAATTAGAGGCATTATCAGTGATGACTTGTACAACATTCTCCTCTCCAATTTCTTCAACCACCTCATCAAGATATTTGAACATCAATTCCCCATTTTGTATTGTATCAAAAGCATAAATTGATTTCATAAGCCAAGTGTCAGTAGGACTATTCACCAAAAAATTGATAAGACACCTACTCTTTCCATCTGTCTAACCATCTAACATAATTGAACATCCATATTGTTTCCAAGCTTTTTGTGATCTTCCATAATGATACTTAGGTCATTCATCTCTTCTTTAAGAATCTATGTCCTCAATTCGTGCATAGATGCAGGCTTAAACCCGGACCCAAAATTTGCAACAGCATCCATCATAGGAAACCAATAAGGATCATTCACAGTGTTGAATGGGAAACCTTTTGAATACATAAACCTACCAATTTTTCTACACACTACCTTTCTTTTTGCTTCCACTTTGAATTCAAAGTACTTTGTCTAGGTTGTGAAGTGGTAAATTTATCCATGGGTCCCCTAGGAATAGGTTCCCCACTCCCACTTACATTCCCACTCCCACTCCCTAATGTCCCTATTGTTTTAGACAAGGCACTCTCATGCATTGAAGTTGGACCCAAACCAATTTCTTGGAGCAATTCATTTTTTTTTTTTTTTGATCCTTAAAATTGGCCAAGGCCTCTTTGCATTCCAATATAGCATCTTCACTAACTTTGTAGCATGGTTTGACACCATGATGAGTTCCGACTAAGTGATGTTTGAGTCTATTCACCCCTCCCACGCATCTTTGATTGCAAAATTTACATTTTAAATATTTCTCCCTAGAAACTTCAATAACATACTTTCATACAAAATCTTTTCTTGAATTTTTCAAATTGGAGGAACTCATTCTAAAAAAAAAACACCAATAATAATATTCATATTTTCATATAACAATATAATTGACTAAAAAATAATAAAAAAACATAATTAAAAGGAATTTTAAAATGAAATATAGAATTTAATTGGTTTAAATTTTAAAAAACCAATATTTTTTTAGAGGAATTTAAAAATTATACACATAAATTTTAATTGGAATTTAATAATGAAATAAAGAAAATTTGGGTGGAAAATAAAATTAAACCAGAAATAAAAAAAATAATTTTAAGAAGAATATTTAAACCCATTTGCCATAATATTTTTAAAAAAATGGATGAAGAGAGAAACAGATAATAGCTTACTGGCTGAAAGCTCTAATTGGTCAAAATTATTGAATTGGTCAAAATATATATATATATATATATATATATATATATATATATATATATATATTGGATGAAGAGGTCGCTTGAGAGTTAATTTGATTAAAAAAAAAAATTGATGAAGAGCCGACTACCGAGAGAGAGAGAGACGAGCCTTTATGTCGACTGCCGAGAGAGACGAAGAGGGAGAAAACCATGGGAGATGAAGTCGAGAGGGGAAAGCATGGGAAACGAAGAGAGGGAGATCGCGAGTTTGCCTTGAAGCGCCTTCAAGGCGTTTCTCGGGTGTGCCTTGAAGCGCACCTCAGGGCGAGGTGAGGCCAAAATGCCTTGAGGCGTGATTGAGGCGTGCTTTGATCGCGCCTTTTACACTCTAAGAAGAAGGCGTACACTTTTTGGGAGCTGATATGGCCATGAACAAATTTTTTTTTTTAAAAAAAAAACGCTAAGTAATCCCTGAACCAGCAACCCGAGTCCCAATTGAAAACTTTAGCAAACACAAATTGGGAGAAAAGCTCAAAATGAAACCCTACATTAAGCTGCGATGGAGTACTCAACCTCAGGCGGCGACGAACCGCAGTGCATTTTCTCCGGCGGCAATCCCTCTCGTTCATCTCTAGGTATGTCGCGAACTCGCGATCTCCCTCTTTTCATTTCCCATGCTTTCCCATCTCTTCATCTCTTTCCCCCTCTCGGCTTCATCTCCTATGGTTTTTTTCCTCTTCCATGGTTTTCTCCATCTTCGTTTCTCTCGACGGTCAACATAGAGGCTCGTCTCTCTCTCTCGACAGTCTGCTTTTCATCAATTTTTTTTTTTTAAAATCAAATTAACTCTCAAACGACCTCTTCATTCAATATATATATATATATATATATATATATATATATATATATATAAATATTTAAATCATTTTGACCAATTGGAGCTTTCAGCTAGTAGAAGCCCTAAATCAAAGTTTTTAGAGTTTCTCGGGCACACCTTGAAGTGCACCTCAGGGCGAGGCAACGCCAAAATGCCTTAAGGCGTAAGAAATAAAATACGACTCCTGAAAGGCGTACGCCTTTTCCAGTGAGGCGTGATTGAGGCGCGCTTTGATCGCGCCTTTTACGCTCCAAGAAGAAGATGTACACTTTGTGGGAGATGATGTGACCACGAATATAATTTTTTTTTTTTTAAAAAAAACCCTAATTAATCCTTGAACCAGCAACCCGAGTCCCGATTGAAAACTTTAGCAAACACAAATTGGGAGAAAAACTCAAAATGAAACCCTAGATGAAGCGGCGACGGAGTACTCAATCTCAGGCGGCGACCAACTATAGTGCATTTTCTCCGGCGGTGATCCCTTTCGTTCATTTCTAGGTATGTCATGAACTCGGGATCTCTCTCTCTTCGTTTCCCATGCTTTTCCTTTTCTTCATCTCTTTCCCCTTCTCGGCTTCATCTCCTATGGTTTTCTCCATCTTTGTCTCTCTCGGCAGTCAACATAGAGGCTCGTCTCTCTATCGGAAATTGACTCTTCATCAATTTTTTTTAATCAAATTAACTCTCAAATGACTTCTTCATTCAATATATATATATATATATATATATATATATATATATATACATATTTAAATCATTTTGACCAATTGGAGCTTTTAGCTAGCAGAAGCCCTAAATCAAAGTTTTTAAAGGAGTTTCTCGGGCGCACCTTGAAGTGCACCTCAGGGCCAGGCGAGGCCAAAATGCCTTGAGGTGTAAGAAATAAAATACGACTTCTGAAAGGCATACGCCTTTTCCAGTAAGGCGTGATTGAGGCGCGCTTTGATCGTGCCTTTTACTCTACAAGAAGAAGGCGTATGCTTTGTGGGAGCAGATGTGTGGCCATGAACAGAATTTTTTTTTTATAAAAAAAAAACCTTAAGTAATCCCTGAACCAACAACCCGAGTCCCGATAGAAAACTTTGGAAAACGCAAATTGAGTGCTCAACCTCAGGCGGCTACCAACCGCAGTGCATCTTCTCCGACGGCGATCCCACTCATTCATCTTCGGGTATGTCACAAACTCGCGATCTCCCCCTCTTCGTCTCCCATGCTTTCCACTATTTTCATCTCTTCCCCCCCCCCCCTCGGCTTCATCTCCCATGGTTTTCTCCATTTTCCATGGTTTTCTCCCTCTTCATCTCTCTCGGCAGTCGACATAGAGGCTCATCTCTCTTTTTCTCGGCAGTTGGCTCTTCATAAATTTTTTTTTTATCAAATTAACTCTCACACGACCTGATTTAAATATATATATATATATATATATATATATATATATATATATATTTAAATCATTTTGACCAATAGGAGCTCTCAGCCAATAAGTCGTTATCTGTTTCTCTCTTCATCCATTTTTTTTAAATATTATGGTAAATTGGTTTAAATATTCCGCTTAAAATTATTTTTTATTTCTGGTTTAATTTTAATTTCCACCCAAATTTTTTTTATTTCATTATTAAATTCCAATTAAAATTTATGTGTATAATTTTTAAATTTCTCTAACAAAATATTGGTTTTTTAAATTTGAACCAATTAAATTATGTATTTCATCTTAAAATTCCTTTCAATTATGTCTTGTTATTATTTTTTAGTCAATTATATTGTTATATGGAAATTTGAATATTATTATTGGTGTTTTTTTTTAGAATGAGTTCCTACGATTCGAAAAATTCAATAAAAGATTTTGTGTGGAAGTATGTTATTAAAGTTTCTGGAGAGCAATATTTAAGATGTAAATTTTGTAATCAAAGATATGTGGGAGGGGTGAATAGATTCAAGCATCACTTAGCAAGAACTCATCATGGTATGAAACCATGCAACAAAGTTAGTGAAGATACTAGATTGGAATGCAAAGAGGCCTTGGCCAATTTTAAGGATCAAAAAACAAAAAGAAATGAATTGCTCCAAGAAATTGGTATGGGTCCAACTTCAATGCATGAAAGTGCCTTGTCTAAAACAATAGGGACATTAGGGAGTGGGAGTGGGAGTGGGAGTGGGGAACCTATTCCTAGGGGACCCATGGATAAATTTACCACTTCACAACCTAAACAAAGTACTTTGAATTCAAAGTGGAAGCAAAAAGAAAAGAAGGAAGTGTGTAGAAAAATTGGTAGGTTTATGTATTCAAAAGGTCTCCCATTCAACACTGTGAATGATCCTTATTGGTTTCTTATGATGGATGCTATTGCAAATTTTGGGTCCGGGTTTAAACCTCCATCTATGCATGAATTGAGGACATGGATTCTTAAAGAAGAGGTGAATGACCTAAGTATCATTATGGAAGATCACAAAAAATCTTGTTCAATTATATCAAATTATTGGACAAATGGAAAGAGTAGGTGTCTTACCAATTTTTTGGTGAATAGTCCTGTTGGCACTTGGTTTATGAAATCAATTGATGCTTCTGATACAATAAAAAATGGGGAATTGATGTTCAAATATCTTAATGAGGTGATTGAAGAAATTAGACAGAAGAATGTTGTGCAAGTCATCACTAATAATGCCTCTAATTATGTGAATGCAGGAATGAGGCTTATGGAAAAAATGGGAAGATTGTGGTAGACTCCTTGTGCTACTCATTGTAATGATTTTATGTTGGAGGATATTGGAAAGCTATATGTTCATGCTACTACACTTTCTCGAGTTTTGCAAGTAGTGAATTTCATATATGGACATACTTGGGTTCTTAGCTTGATGAGAACATTCACAAAAAATCATGGACTTCTTCGTCCAGCAATTACACGGTTTGCTACTGCATTTGCAATTACACGGTTTGCTATTGCATTTCTTACTCTCCAAAGTCTTTATAAGCAAAATAAAGCTCTTATAGCAATGTTCTCCTCAGAAAAATGGTGTTCAAGCACATTGGCTAAAAAGGTAAAAGGTGTGAAAGCTCAAAGTACAATGTTGTTTGATCCAAATTTTTGGCCTCATGTTGCTTTTTGCATAAAGACCACTATTCCATTAGTTAGTGTCTTGAGAGATGTTGATTCAAAGGAAAGACCAACCATGGGTTATATTTATGAGTTGATGGATTCAGCTAAGGAGAAGATTGCATTTAATTGTGGGGGTGTGGAGAGAAAATATGGCCCAATTTGGAGAAAAATTGATGCAAGATTGACTCCGCAACTTCATCGACCTTTACATGCAGCAAGTTATTATCTTAATTCTCAATTGCGGTATGGAGATAATTTCTCTAATGTTGATGTGGTGAAGAAGGGGTTATTTGAATGTATGGATAGGATGTTGGATTATCAAGAACGTTTAAAAGCTAACATTCAATTGGACTCATGACCAAGAAATGGGTGAATTTGGAAGTTGTATTGCAATTGATTCTCAAACATTAAGAAGTCCTACAAGTTGATGGATGCATTTTAGGGGTTCAACACCGGAGTTACAAAAGTTTGCTATTCGAGTTCTTAGTCTTACTTGTAGTGCTTCGAGATGTGAAAGAAATTAGAGCACATTTGAATCGGTAATACTTCTATTTTTGTAAATTTTTATACATATATTTCTATTTCAATGTTAGAGAACTTTATTTCATTTTAACACATAAATTTGTTTCTTTTATTATTTGTAGATCCATAAAATAAAAAAAAAAACTTGAACATCAAAGGTTGAATGCTCTAGTGTATGTAAGGTACAACACTAGATTGAGAGAGCGAAGTCTACAAAGGAAACAAAATGTTGATCCGATTTTGGTAAAGGAGATTGATTCAAATGATGAATAGATTGCGGAGAAAGAAGATCCCCTCATCCCCCTTGATCTTTGTTGGCTTCATGATAATGAGTTATTCAATGTTGATGCTATTAGAGTTGTGTCATCCAATTCCCAAAAGACTCAAGCATCATCGGATCACATGGTTTCTTCACATTCCTACAAAAGGAAACATAATGAAGTACCAAGTAAGTACTCAAAAATTGAAGTCATAAATTCAATTAAATTTAATGAAAAAAAAAATATTTACACCTAATCAATACTTTATGCTAGGTACAAGTGGAGGCAAAGGCAAAGTGAAGGAATTGAATTTGACACCAATTGATGAAGATGAAGATTTACATGAAATGGGGATACATGATAGTGGACATTTTCCTACTATTGACACATTGGATGAGGATGATGATGATGACCTTGGAGAGGAGGATTTAAGTTGAAACAATTTACTCTAGTTGTTATTTCATGACTTAGTTATGGATTTTTTGTAAAAGTTTAGAACTATTATTATGGTTGACTTTATTTTCTATTTCATGACTTAGTTATGGCTTTTTGTTAAAGTTTGAAACTATTAGTATAGTTGAATCTATTTTCTATTTTATGACTTTGTTATGGTTTTTTGTGAAAGTAGGGAACTAGTATGTTTTTTTATTTTATTTTTATTTTTTATGATTCTAATGAATTGTTTTCATGTTTTTATTTATGCTATTTTATTTTATTTTAATTTATATAATTTAAAATATTAATTAATTATATAATGTGAGGCTTAAAAAGCTTACGCTTCAATGCCTTGAGGCTTATGCCTCGCCTCATGAACACAAAAACGTCTCGTCTTACACTCTCGCCTTTAAAAACATTGCCCTAAATAAGTGGTCAGAAGTACACCCATTTTGCAACCAACTTCAGAAGCCAACTTTCCCACACTCAACACTCTTCCAATCGAAATGAGCTTACTGTTCACTAAGTTAATTTTCAAGCCCAAAATGGCCTCAAACCACATAAGAAATCAACTCAAGTAAGTCATTTGGTTAAAAGTGGCCTCAAAAACACCAAAGGATCGTCAACAAAGAAAAAATAGGAAACCTTCAATACCTTTTCATTTCTACCAAACACTTTGAAACCCGACTAAGTGCCTCCATGGCTCGTACAAACAAATACAATGAGAGCAAATCCCCCTACCTTAATTCTCTAGAGCTCTTAAAAAAACCCTGACAAAGTACCATTCACCAACATCAAGAACCTTAGTGTTGAGATACACCAACCGATCCAATTGATCCAGCTTCACCCAAAGCCCATTTTTTCTTAACACATCGAATGAAAAATTCTAATTCACATCTTCATAAGCCTTCTCAATATCAAGCTTGCACAACACCCTTGATCTATTACTTCTCAACATCGAGTCAATTGCTTTATCTGCTATAAGCATTGCTTCAAGAATTGTACCTTCCATAAACGCATTCTAGAATTTGGAGACCACTTTGCCTACCATTTTTTTTTTTAACTTGTTAGTCACCAACTTGTAAAAATTGCCCACCAAACTTATTGGCATGTGATGCTTCAAATCTTCAACTCATTCTTTAGCACCAACACCAGAAACAAGCATTGAGGCTTTTCACAAAACAACCATGTTCATGAAATTCCTTGAAGAAACGAAAAAAATTTTCCTTTACAAAATCCCAGCAACATTGCTAAAAGAATCCATCTGGTCCCAGCTCCAGCTTTGTTGCATCTTAACTATGTGAAACATCGAAACACATGTCCCTTATACTAGGACTCCACTCACCTGATGGTTCCATCAAAAGAGATTGGAATGACTGAACAATCCTCTTCCTATATGCATTTTTGCCATTTTGTGAAAAAAAAAAGACACTGGTGTTTCTATCAGCCTCTTTAAAAAAACTCTCCCTAGATTTTTGTCTCCAGCTTGTTTCCTCTATAAGAATCCATTTGTCGTATTCTGCCCTTGAAGCCTCCTTGGCAAACTCCTCCTCAAAAGATAAAGTTTCCTACAACTCTTCTGAATCCCAAAAATCCACCTGTGACAGGGCCAATTTTTTCCTAACTACCACATTGCCAAAGACATCAGTGTTCAACCTCTTCAAAAATCTTTTAGACTTTTCAACTTTTCTACCAAAATGAAATTGGGGGACCCCCTGAAATTGAGGCCCATCAACCAAAACTTCATTGCATCTTTGAAAACTTCCTCCTAAAGCCACATATTTTCAAACCTAAAAGGAGATGGTCTTCTTTATAAATCACCTCCCATCTAACAGAATTGGTGAATGGTCTAATACAAGTTTTGGACAACTTTGATACCATGTACAAATTCTGAATATAATTTTATGTCTTCTCAAAATTGTACAATAGGTCACGTATATACAATGGGAAATACCTAGGGAAGAAAGATTTACAACTATAACATTCCTAAATTACAATAAAAAATCAAGGAAAAAATCTCCCGTTTGATCTATATGCACTTCAACCATTGAAAAATGATGAAGATTTGACAAACATGTTTCAATTTAGTGACCAATTTGCACATGTATATATGTTTAGCATCAACGGTTGAAGACGATGAAACAATTGAGAATGGAGGATAAGGGTAAGTTATATCAAAAGAATATCTAATCTTAAATGATTCCGTGTATTTATTTATTTTTTAATATTTATGTTTATTCATTAGATGTCATAATGTAGATTGAACGAAACAATCGCAGGGTCTAACTCACCGATCCCATATTCAACAAGGGATGTTGATATTAAAATGCAATCACGAGGATTTCATCAAAGATGTGTTGAATCACATGTTGATCCACTAGAGGATCCACTAGAGTCAAGTCGTTTTGAGAGTGCAATATTGGGTAGTGGGCATACCTTCTCAACTACAAATGACTTTCGAGATGCAATATATCTCATGTCAGTAGGAGGTCGTTTTAGATATAAGTTTAAGAGGAATTATCTTAAGCATATGACTATAATATGTGTTGTTGAAGGATGCCCTTGGAAAGTAACTGCTCGTGCTATTGAGAGAACAAAAATAGTTCAGGTGCATACATTTAGAAATGAACATAACCACTCTTTAGAAGATGTGTCAGTTTCCGAACTAGCAGTTCGTTGTAATCGAGCCACAGTTTGATTGATGATGTTATTCATTCAAATCCAAATTACTTGCCCCGTCAAATATGTAAAGACTTTCATCGACAATACGGAATGCAATTGAATTATTGTCAAGCATGGAACTTGAAAGAGAAGGCTAAAGAACGAATTCATGGTGTGCCCCAATGTTCATATAAGTTGTTATCCTTAGTTGTGTACAAGGCTTATTGAAACAAATCCAGGGACGATTGTTGAATATAGATGTTAGGATGATGGTCATTTTATGCAATTTTTTGGTGCCCTTTCGGTGTCAATACATGGGTTTAAAATGGGATGTCGACCTATTATATCAATAGATTCATCCCACATGAGTGGGCCATATAAGGGTGCTTTATTTTCAGCTTCTTCGTATGATGCTAATGATGGCATGTTTCCATTTGCTTATGGCTTATTTAGCTCCAAGAATTATGAGGATTAGCTTTGGTTCTTAGAGACATTGAAGATGGTCATATGTGAAAGAGAGGTTATAATAATATCTGATAGGCACTAAGAGATTATCTGTGGTGTTTTAGAGGTATTTGGTAGTGAAAACCATGCACATTGCTATCTTCACATTAAAGAAAACTTTAGTAGCTTTCTAACAAAGCTAAATACTAAAGAGAGGAAATGGAAAGAAAATGCTTTGCAAATGCTTGATTCTATCGTCTATGCTAGGTTAGATTGTGATTATGAGGTTGCAATGGATACTTTAAGGACATTTAATCATGATTTGGCAAAGTGGGTTGAAGAAAATAACCCTCAACATTGGGTAATCTCTAAATTTAAGAAGATGCGTTGGGATAAGATGACAAGTAATTTGGCCGAGTCTTTCAATTCTTGGTTAAGACATGAATGACACCATAAAATTTGTGTTTTCTTCATTGACCATATGGATAAGTTAGGATCTCTTTTAGTCGAGCACAAAAATGGACTTGTAAAATGGAATGGGTGTATTGGTCCTAAAACAGAAGAAAATATTGCATTTAACATAGCAAAAGATGAAAATTATATCACTTATTTACACTTGGGTAGTTCGAATAAAGTATCCAATGGAAAAACATTCCTAGAAGTGGACTTATTGGAGCGAACTTGCACATGTAAAGCATGGAAAATATCTGGAATCCCATGTGATCACGTTTGTGCAGCTATACGGCGAATGGGGTTTGATGTATCTGATTATGTTGATGACTGGTATAAGTACAATTTGCAAGAGAAGATATGCTTTGGAAGCATGCATACTTTAGTAACGCATGGCATGCCAATGATTGATGAAGATGGAACTCTTTGTGATGTCTTGGGTCATACTTATCCCTTTCTTAATCCTCCAATCACAAAGTGACCTCCTGGAAAACCTAAGAAACGTCGAATCGAGTCTCAATTCATGTAAAAAAAAAAAAAGTTCATTATTCTCGTTGTAATGCGCCTGGGCATAATCATGCGACATGTAACAACCAATTGCTGTAACTATTTGATTAAACTTCATAATGTAACATTGACTTTATATTAGTATGTAAAAGTTTGGTAATCTTCGTTATTGTTTCCTTGAATATAAGCAATGACTAATTTATTGGATTTGTAATGTTTGGTGTACATATATTGTGATTGTATGTTGTTCTTCAATATTATGGGGTATGTTACATGATAATGTAATTGTAATAGCAAAATTTATACATTGGTCATGATTGTTCAAAGATGCCATTGAAGTCATTCACATGGCGTCCTTGGCAAAAAAAAAAAAAAAAAAAAAAAAAAAAAAGATTGTTAACCATTGGGCATAATCATGGCCAACCTTTACATGTAGGGGTTGTCGCTTTTTGGTTAATGACACTTTATCATATTATTTAGTTTTGTGTGAAGTGGGTAGTATCCAAAATAAGGGTCAGCCTGGTAGATCAAAGGCATGTCATAACATTTGGAGTTGAATAATTGATAATGGTAAGATGGATTCCTGCACTCACTTTAATTGACAACAAAAGAACAAATTGAAGGGCATGTCATAAATGTATTGTGTTGTAGAATCATATAGGAGTTGATGATGGAGTTCAAACAAACCTAATATAGAAGTTTAAGCATATGATTAATGGCTCATAAGTGGAAAAAAAAAAACATGTTGTTTGACCACATTAGCTTCACCTGATAGAGAAAACGACAAATTAAAGACCATTTACATTATATAGCACATATATATGCCTTGATCTGATACACTGGATTTATTTCTAGATTAATGAGAGTTGACATGTTAGAAGATAATGGTCTCTCTTTATGATGTGGTCAAAGTATATCTTGTGTTTTTATGAACCTCATTAATGTTTTTTTTTGTTATGCTGCTACATAAAATTAGGCATCCATCTATCATGTTCTAATATTATACAAAATCATGATTCTATCCCATAATGCCCTTAATATTCTAGCCCATCTACGTTCCATCTCATTAGCAATTCGAATTTCCACGAGTTATTAAATAAATAATTATTTTAGAGTCTATAAAATATAAGTCACATCATCAAATAAGAGATTAAAAATTATATATTTCAAAGTCATAAAATGAATAATTATTTACTCATTTAACATAGCTAATTATTCATAAAATTATTTTTTTACTATAAAAAATAATTTAGCAATTATAAAAAAAAACAATAAACTTAATACTTGAATATAATTTAAAACTAAAAATGTTAAATTTTGTCTTATCATTTTCACTTTTCATAATTAAAAATAAATAAATAAATAATATATCAATTCATATTTTGATAGGTTAACCAAAACTTTAGAAACACCTAAACCCCAATATTTTCATTCAAACACCAAATTAAGTACAACTTACATGGGTTGGAACCGCCCAAGTTGCAACCTTATTTTTCACTTGTTATTTTCTACATTGGTGGATATATCAAATTGATAATATCTTTTCACCCATGGAGTACCACATACGGACAACAATAGGAGAATCTGCATTTATTCCATAATGACACTAATTAGTAAACTTCGTTCCCCAGATATGATTGGGATAAAAATTATTAGAAGTTTCGAGTAGCTGAGCTTGGCTCATTTGGTTCCAACAGACGAGAAGCAACCAAAAGGAAGGAGTTCACGCATGACACTGGATGCACTATGCATTGTTATCATTCACAGTGTGGCTATCCTAAAAAATAATTGATAAATGTTCCATGACTTACTAGCAACCAGTAATAAATTTTCGAGAAACAAAAAATGGTTTTATTAAGTGTTATAAAAAGCCCAACACATTACCTTGTGTGGGAACATAATACAACATTTTTGGAGTACATTGAGGGTGAAGTATCTGCTTCAAGGAGATGACAGTTCTGGCCATTCAACCCCTTCATTTTTTTATTTATTTTTTTCTGAGGAAGAACTGAAACCTATGGATCAAATCACATGGTCATTATTATTGTAATGATTTAAACTTACAAAAATGGGTTAATTTTCCAAGAAGATTTTCTAGAATGATCAAATACTGTGACCTAGCCAGGGTATGGGTACTAAACAATAATCAATCGTTCCTATGCAACATCCACAATGTTTTACCAATGTGTTCAAATGCTAAATTCACTATTACCCAAAAATCAGTGGAAGCTCACAACAATACAGTTTTAGCACAAGAAAAAAAAAATCCTACCAAACAATTTACATCAGGATGAGGGAGTCATTCTATCATGAATCTTAATAGAACAATAAAAATTATTCAAAAATAATAGCCAACTTTGGCTAGTGACTTGTGGAAATTAACAAAAAATAAAGAAAAAAGTCCATTCAAAACTAGGAGAACATTTTAATCACAAAAAACATGTATTGAAAACCATTAAAGAAGAAAAAATGATGTCATTCTAGAAGAAAACAACATTAACAGCAAATGGATTAAGTTCCATAGTGGGCCATGGAATGGATTAAGTTTTAATGTTCTTCCATTGATTAAGAAGACATTTTTTAAATCTTCTTTGGTAGACAATGCAGATGAGTTCTACTATTCGTACGAGCTTGACGATAAATCGATTATAACAAGACTTACTCTGGATGAACTGGGAATCTATGCGCTTGTTGAGCAAAACCAGCAAGAAGCGGGATATTGTGTATCCACTGCTGCATGATTTGTGCGATGACTATGGCCGTTGTGGTGATAACAGAATTTGTAGAATTAACGATAGGCTTATTTGTGAGTGCTTGGAAGGGTTTGTTCCAAAATCACAGGAGGAATGGGAATTTCAAAATTGGACCAGTGGCTGCATTAAGAGGACACATTTAGACTGCCAAAAGGGAGAAGGATTTATGGAACTTGAAGGTGTCAAACTACCTGACTTGTTGGAATTCTGGGTGAGCAATGATCCTTAAGAAATGTGATGAGGAGTGCTTGAGGAACTGTTCTTGCACACACTAATTCAAATATTAGCGAGGGAAAAAGTGGTTCTTGATCTGGTTTAGGGATCTGATTGATATCCGAGAGTTCCATGAAGATAATAAGTAGAATATCTACATCTGAATGCCAGCTTCAGAACTAGGTAATTATAGTTTATGCATTATCATACCATATTTTTTCCAAATAAAGCAAGAAATTTTTTTAACATGTTTTACTTTCTTCATTCTCCATGTCATAGAGTTGATGAATGGTTCCAGTGAAATCAAGAAACGCTTGGTGGTTGTGGTGGTCTCATCTACTGCTTCTGGAGTTTTCATGTTGAGCTTGGTACTCTGGTTTATGGTTCGGAAGAGAAAGAAAAGAAGTAAGCAATCTTCTCCAGTCTGATGTATTTTATGCTCAAAGTAATTATGCCCATGTGAGTGGATCTTATACCTAATCCTTCTAGCTCAAAGTGTCTGATATTTTTAGTTCATTTTCCATTGAAGGAAATGCTCCAAAGGTTAAAACCATCTAATTAAACTGATGATGTATCTTGCACTCTTCCAAAATTACAGGTTCAGAAACAGAAAATGAAGACCTGGAGCAGCAGTTGTTTGATCTGGCTACTACTTCAAGTGCTACTAATAACTTCTCTGATTCAAATTTGATTGGGAATGGTGGTTTTGAACCAATTTACAAGGTAATATAGTCTATATTTTGTAATAATTAAGAAAAAATGAATGCTGATATGCAACATTCCATTTCAAAATTGTAGGGTACCCTAGCGACAGGACAAGAAATTGCAGTAAAAAGGCTTTCAAACAATTCAGGACAAGGCTTTCAAGAGTTCAAGAATGAAGTTATTTTGATTGTCAAACTTCAACATCACAATTTTGTGAGGCTTTTGGGTTATTGCGTGGAAGAAGAAAGAATGCTCATCTATCAGTATATGCCCAACAAAAGCTTGGACTGTTTTATTTTTGGTCTGAAACTCTTAGCCCAAAAAAGGGGAACGACATAAAGTTGAAATTTCCAAAACTTCCATGACAGTTACAGAAATGATGGAGTCTAGATCAAATCTCAACAAGCAATGATAAGAACCCAAATAAACTCATAAATTCATTATCAACCACTAGTTTTAGAAGTGTTTGGTGTTTTGAGTCTTTTATTAACTTTTCTTGAGGATGAGTAACACAATATTTCTAGTCCAAACTTCTCCAATACATTAATAGGAAGAAACAAAGATTCAAACATATATAGATTTGTGCTAATTAGAAAGATAAAAGCAAGCTAGATTTAGATACATTCCAATCAATCTTGACTCCAGACATCAGCCAATTTGGCAAGGGCGGTGGTGGATGAACCCCCATCTTTCCAAGCTGCCAAAGCCATCACTCTCATCTTCCTGCTTCTTTCTCTCAGCTCCCTCCCCTCTTCACACTCCATCAACTCTCTCACTCTCCTCTCCACCTCAGCTCCACTCACAAACATATCCTCATCCCTCTGCTCCACTCTAATGGCCATCTTCATAACCTCCACCAGAGCTACCTTATTCATATGCTGCTCAGCATATAGAGGCCAGGCCACCATTGGCACCCCTGCGACCGCTGCCTCCAACACTGAGTTCCACCCGCAATGAGTTACAAATCCTCCCACCGATGGGTGATTCAGCACCTCTACCTGCGGCGCCCATGACTTCACCACCATTCCCCAATCCTTGGTTCTTTCCAGGAACCCCTCTGGCATTAGAGCATCCAAATCAACATCGGCCGTCACTGCAATCTGCTTGCTTTTGTCGTTGGATGGTGGGTTCTTCACCACCCACAAGAATCTCTTGCCACTTCTTTCCAGTCCATTAGCTATCTCCTTCACCTGAGCGGGCGAGAACGTTCCGTTGCTCCCGAAGCACAAGAAGACAACACTCTGACTTGGCTGTGTGTCAAGCCAGGACAAGCAACCATGGCGAGCTACACTACCAGCAATATTGCTTTCATCTTCACTAGTATCCGCAATCAAAGGGCCGATGCAGTAAACTGGCGGAGTTGGCCCATTGGGAACACATGTCCCCCCCCTGATTGTCTTAACAGCTATTGGCTCAAGATCATGGAAAGTATTTATCAAAAGTCCATCGGATTTTGGCAAAAGCTCTGCGAAGTATAGCATATCATCATAGGCGGGGTCGTCTCGGTTGAGCCATGGTTCAAGCATTCGAGTGGCTTGTAGCGGAGGCAACCCAGGAAAGTGTAAAAACGTAGTGGGCATGTCCTTGAAGCTCTTATTGCTGCTCTCATACTGTTTGTGAATTGTCGGAAAGTAAAGGACAGCGGCAACAACAGCAGCACCGGAGGTGAGGAAGTGGTAAGTGGGAATACCAAGGTCACGAGCAACAGGAAGAGCTGAAGAGCAAAAGTAGTCGATGATGAATGCCCGAACGGTGGAAGTTTTGGAGAGTTGCTGGAGAGAATGGAGGACATTAGAGGCACTGAGACGGAAGAACTCAGAGAAGACAGCGACGATATTGCAAGTGGAAGAAGAGGTGTCAACCAATAGATAGGGGAAGCGGTGGAAAGAGATGGAAGGATTGGTTTGGGAGATGCGGTCAATGTAAGAGGTGGTGGCCGGGGTGTCAAAAGGACCAGTAGAGAGGAGAATGATGATGGAGAATCTGTGGGAGTAACGGTGAAGGATGAGCTTGCCTAGCTCTATCATGGACACCACATGGCCGATGCCTGGACCTGGATACAGGACTATTGCATCATCCATTGTTGCTTAGTGTTGGATCTCTGTATTGGACAAACTCAGAATGAGAACTTTCAGCTCGCCTCAATGTTAAGCTCAGTCAAAAAATACGGCAATATCGCATTATTGAACCAATATATAGTCTGCATCAAAGTGCGTGCCAACATATTTTTCACCTGCCACACGTGCCTGTCAACATCTCCATTAAATTATTTGTCCATCTTCAACTTTTGCAGCAATTTTAAAAGATAGTAGGTGAAAAAATATTGATGCATTATACGTTTTTTGCCGCAGGAAGATATAATTTTCAAAATCATCTTACATATTTAAAAGAGATTTTTTACCATTTAAAAAAATTGGATTTATATTAAAGATATCTCTTAAAAATACATTTTACATAATTTCAAAAAATCCAATATATATTAAAGTGTCTCTTCAAGAGATATCTTCTATAATTTAACAAATTTGAATTTTTTTCATGAATTAGATTTTAAGTTAAAGGTGTCTCTTAAAGAAATACCTTCTACAATTCCAAAAAATTTGAATTTATATAAAAGGTGTCACTTGAAGAGGTACTTTTTACAATTCCACAAATTCCAATATATACTAAGTGTGTTTCTTGAGAGACACCTTTTATAATTCCAGAAAATTTGATTTATACTAAAAGTGTCTCTTGAAAAGATACTTTCTACAATTCCACAAAATCCAATATGTATTGAAGATGTCTCTTCACATTTCACAAAATTTTAATTTATACTACATTCTCATGAATTTGATTTTAAGCTAAAAGAGACACCTTCTACAATTTTGAAGAGACATCTTCTACAATTCCAAAAAAATTGAATTTATACTAAAGGTGTCTCTTGAAGAGACACTTTCCACAATTCCATAAATTCCAATATATACTACAAGTGTATTTCCAAGAGACGCCTTCCATTATTTCACAAATTTTAATTTATATTATGTGTCTCTTAAATTTGATTTTATATTGAATCTTCAAAAGACACCTTCTACAATTCCCAAAAAATTGGATTTGACAAACTCAAAATGAGAACTTTTAGGTCACTTCAATGTTAAGCTTAGTAAAAAAATATAGCAATATCGCATTATTGAACCAATAGTCTACATCAAAGTGCATGCCAACATATTTTTCCCCTACCACACGTTGCTTGTCAACATATCCATGAAGTTATTTGTCCCTTTTCAACTTTTGCAGCACTTTTAAACAATAATTATTAATAAATGGTAGGTGAAAAAAATATTAATTATTAAAAAATGGTAGGTGAAAAAAATATTAATTATTAAAAAATGGTAGGTGGAAAAAATATTGATACATTATCTGTTTTTTGCCACATGGAAGGTATAATTTTCAAAATCATGATACAGATTTAAAAGACACTTTCCATAATTCCAAAAAATCCAATATATATTAAAAGTGTCTCTTCAAGAGACATCTTCCATAATTTGACAACTTTGATTTTTTTTTTTCATGAATTTGATTTTAAGCTAAAGGTGTCTCTTAAAGAGACACTTTCTACAATTTCAAAAAAATTGAATTTATACAAAAGGTATCGCTTGAAGAGGCACTTTCCACAATTTTACAAATTCCAATATATACTAAATGTGTCTCTTGAGAGACACCTTCTACAATTTTAGAAATTTTGATTTATACTAAAAGTGTTTCTTGAAAAGACACTTTCTACAATTCCACAAAATCAAATATGTATTGAAGGTGTCTCTTCGCATTTGACAAATTTGAATTTATACTGCATTCTCATGAATTTGATTTTAAGCTAAAAGAGACACCTTCTACAATTTTGAAGAGACATCTTCTACAATTTCAAAAAAATTGAATTTATACTAAAGGTGTCTCTTGAAGAGACACTTTCCACAATTCCATAAATTCCAATAACTACAAGTGTTTTTTCAAGAGACGCCTTCCACTATTTCACAAATTTTAATTTATATTATGTGTCTCTTAAATTTGATTTTATATTGAATCTTCAAAAGACACCTTCTACAATTCCCAAAAAATTGGATTTATATTGAATGTGTTTCTTCAAGATACATCTTCCATAATTTCACAAAATCTAATATATACTAAAGAAGTCTCTTGAAAAGAAACATTTTACTATGCCCAAAAAAATCAGATCTATAGTGAAGGTGTCTTTTCCATAATTTCATAAAGTTTAATTTTATACTACTATGTGTCTCTTTAAAAGACACCTTCTACAATTCCCATAAAATTGGATTTATACTGAAGGTGTTTCTTCAAGAGACACTTTCCACAATTGCATAAAATCTAATATATACTAAAGGTGTCTCTTGATTCCACAATTTCTCAAAATTTAATTATATTGATTTTATATTGCAGGTGTCTCTTGAAACACCTACAATTCCCAAAAAAATTGGATTTATACTAAATCCATAATTTATAAAAAAAAAAAAAGATTTATACCAAAAATGTCTCTTCAAGAGACTTTCCACAATTTCAATACACAGTTGAAAATTTCAAATTTATGCCGAATGTGTTTCTCTAAGAGACACCTTCCACAATTCCCCAAAAAATGGATTTATGCTAAAGGTGTTTCTTGAAGAAACACCTTCCATAATTTTTTTTAAAATTGGGTTTATATTGAAAGTGTCTTCAAGAGACACTTTCCACAATTTCCATACACAATGGAAAATTTTGAATTTATGTTGAAGGTATATCTTCAGGAGACACCTTCCTCAAAAGGAAAAAAAAAAAAATCTATCTCTTAATTAGTATTACCTTCTATGCAACCAAATGTTTAAAGTTTATTACCTGTATACATTATAATCAATATTTTGACATTTAATCCAAAACCAATCAAAACAAGTAAACCAAATGTCAATTAAATCAGTACCTTTCCAAAATAGTAACAATACTATTTTGTGTGAAATAAGTCCAAAATAGATAGAATACTATAGAACATTTGTTAATAAAAAGTTGGTTAATCCAAAATAGAACAAGTATAAATATACATCTTGAGTATTTGTCCAAAATAATGACATGCAAAATGCTAACAGTATTCAAAATACAAGTCATATGTAGTAACATCCTCAATGTGTACCGCACGAAGGAGCCTTCTTCTTCCGTTGTGAACATCTATGATATGCATGTTCCACTATTGGCTCTATGGGGGTAGCATGTATCCCTCTATGAGCTCGACGACCACATCTCCTACCATGTCCTCGACCATGATCATTCTTTTGTCCTTGATGATTATCATTTGCTATATGAACTAACTCTTCATCAATCAATGTAGCCTCTATCGGTCGTGGTGATAATGCAACAAGTGGTACTACAAGTGGGGTGGATGGCGCCTCCATAGGTGTAATAGGAGTCTCCTTAATAGGTGGCGGGCTAATGTTAGTCAATGGTGCATCTCTGAGAATAGATATATGCCTAGTCCATCTCGTATGAGCCCCTCCTCCCTCTAGTTTTCACATTTTCTGATCGAGTAATGGATGACATCAGCTACTAATGAAGTGGTGGACTAAAATCAATCGATGGTTGTACTCGAGCAACAATTGGTGTATGCCTAATCTCCCTCATATGAGGCTCTCGTCGTGTAGGTCGTACATTTCCTTATCGAGGTTGGATCTGTGTAGTAGCATCAACACTAAATGAAACATCTAAGCGATTCATCTCATGTATGGCCTTTAATACAGTAATATACAGTCTACGAATGCAGAAATTATCTGGATGTGCAATATCATATATCTAGTGTATGCTGATAGTGTGTAAGTCAAATATGAGATAAATTAAATTCTTATAAAAATAAAATAAACTTTAATAAAATAAAATAAAACATGAAAATTACTAGTAGCTCATGGAAAGACTCGGTTCGAGTAAGAAACCGAATAGCAATGGAACTATACCACACCATATATGGATCATGATACCCCAATGAACCTATAGCCATCTCGCCTCTAGCAATATGCTCACGCCTAGAAGTCCAACATTGAATGTAGTCTCCATGTTAAGTAGTCCAATCAACATCATGTCTATTTCTCAAATCACATTTGTGTATGATTGACTCATTATCACATGGCTGAGGAATCTCTTGACGAAATCCAAACTTCTGCAACACTCGATCAAGTCTATGTCATTCAATTGTGTGGAAACATATCAAAGGTGAGATAGTGCACCATATGTCTTTCCCAGTAGTACTATAATCAGGAAGACCAACATTCATGTCATCAACATAAGGTTACCATATAATATGTACTTAAGAAATGTTAGATATAATTGGTGGTTTGGAATTTGTTTAGAAAAACAAGTATAAGAAATGGATCACACTTTTATCACCTGATTTGCTGTAAGTCGATCAAGATGGTGCCTATACTAAGCTAAGACGTGCATGTTAATCGAAGTAGTCCGAAACTCATCTCTCCAATTATAAAAGTAAAATAGCAAAGCATAAACAAATAAATAAAAATGTTAGAATTTAAGTTTATGCATGTATCATCATAATAGTAAAATTTGTGGTAATATTATAATATATACTGAATGGCCAATAGAGATGGAGGCAGCTGGTAATATATGTAAACGATGAGGTGCAATAAATGGGAACCTCTCCAATACCTATAATTGGAGCAAAATCAGTAGGCCAGATATATCATGTGTATCAATATGAGAGACTTGATACAACTGTCAATAAAGCCAGGCTAAACAGACACTACCTTAACTATACCTACCAACAACCTTAAAATCCTCTAGAAATGGTAAAAACATAAGATGCACCTTATCATTAGACTTTCCTGAAAATAGAAAACCTCCAATGAGTTGTAAGATATAAGCCCTAGTATAACATTGAATAGACTCCTCATTAGCATCTGGTGCCAAAGTAGGGAAGCTTTGATCCAACCATGTAAAATGAAGGTGCTGCCCATCTATATCTGTATTTCCAAGAGTGAGTCCTAATAGAGAATAACATATAGACCTCCAATCTAAACATGTGCGACCAGTAACTACAACTCCATCTACTGGTAGTCCAAGAAGAATGGCAATGCCCTGTAGTGTAATCTTACTCCCCCTAAGGTAAGTGGAAGGTATGAGTATCAAGTCACCATCTCTCGACAAATGCAGTAATAAGGTGCCAATCTAAGGAAATGAATCCTAAGCGTGCAACACCATAGATGCCTACCTATTGCAACAATGGAATAATATGCCCATCAAGTATACTGGTGTGATTGAAAATCGCCTAATTGCGTCAATAATGAAGTTCCTTAGAGTCAACACCTCTCCATGCTAGAAATGACTTGTGTGTGTCCTGTCCATGTAGAACTGTAGGATCCAATGGTCCTAGCTCCATCATGCGGTGATACCTACATATAGTAAATAACTATTAATTCTTGTTAACATTAGTATGATTACAAATTTAAATACATTACATAAAAATATCATATTATCAAAATGGATAATCTTTCATACTTTAATTGTCATGAGAAAAGAGGTTAAAGGATTGCCCTCCATCTTTTGTGGAATAGTTGTGATGATTATGCCCCTCTATTTTACATAAGCCACATCAAACCTGAATTCTTGGTTCCTTCAAATCCATTTCATTCCTTATTCTTGATGATCTAGGACGACTTTTATCCCTCATCGAAGTTGGGCCAAGGTAGAGGATAGGAAAATCAGGATATGACCAATAAGATTCATGTGGAATGGGATTAAATTCAAAAGTGTAACTGCTAGCATAGACATCCATCCTATAGTATTTTTCAAAAAATTGCCAACTATTCTTCCTCATATGAGCACAAACAGCTAGCACATGTGAGCATGGAATGCCAAATGATTGCCACTTATTATAACTACATGTGCATTCATTCAACTTAACAACTTGTTTATTACGTCCTTTATCTATATGAAACCCATGGAGAGTAGTAATTACTTCAAATGTTTGATGAATTCGATGGAAGATAGTCATAGTATGTCCACCAGTTTTGTCTCTAGTTCTTCTTAATTTATCAATTGCATACACAGTATTCACATCTCTAACTGCCATTATAACACATGTTTTTGCTTTACAAGTCTCAAAGTATGACATACATCAATAAAAATTTAATTGAACAATTGTAGTGATAGGTAATATTTGCGCTCCCTTAAGCACCCCTTTTATCCATTCAACAATATTTGTGGTCATCCACCCATACCAATATCTTAGATCATATGATTGAGTCTATTTTTTAGTGTCTTACTTTGAAAACCAAGCCACACTTTTTTCATCTAATCATTTTAACTCCACCATGTATCTCTCGTGCTTTTGCGGTTGATGTTAAGATCCAACACTATATGTCAACTCTTTTAAGACCTTATTCTTAAATTTGTCATTAAAATTGCTCACTACATGCCTAAGACAATATCGATGTTGCGCATGAAGGGGGCTCCATTCAACTGATTGATTTCTAACAACAACATTTATTTCTGCATGACGATATGAAATTAGGCATATCCTTCCTCTTTGAGTGACATGACACCTTAATGCAATAAGAAACCAGAACCAACTATCCTGTGATTCTTCTTGAATAGTTGCAAACGCAAGAGGGAATATATGACCATCTGCATCAATTGAAGTAACAATTAAAAGCTTCCCCATGTATTTTCCATATAAGAATGTACCATCAATTTGTATAATAGGTCTACAATGTTTGAATCGTTCAACACTTGGCCCAAATGTCCAAAAAACAAGCATAAAACGCACATTCCCAGAAATCCCTCCTAAAGGTATTGTTTTCCAAACAATCTTTGTTCTAGGATTAGTCAGCTTAAGGATGTTCATCCACTTCAACAATGCTTGATAAGATTCATCCCAATCATAAAAAAATCTAAGCATTGCTTTTCTCTTAGTTTCCCAAATTCTCTTATAATGGACATCATATCCAAATTTATCTTTCACTATCTAATGTAATGTAGCAACAGAGGTGGTGTGATCCCTCTGAACTACATTTTGGATCTCTCTTACAATCAATGCAAAGTCTAATTGAGAGTGGTCTTGTGATAATTTAGGATAAACACAAGTGTGAGGAATTGCATGCTTGGTTATCTCAAACATTCCATGGCTTTTACAACGATATGCATGAAGCCTCCAATTACATCCTTTTTGCAACTTCTTACATCTCATTACCCATAATTATGGCTCTGATTCACAAACAACCAAATGTTGATTCTAACATATTTCATAATGTTTTATAACATATTGCAAGTCTTCTTTACTCTCAAATCTCAATCCTTTAAACAACTTATTGGATCCATTCCACAATCTAATACATGATGTGAGAGGCTCAGCAATCATGTTATTGATTACATCCCAATTCAATTGTTTGAACATTAGGGAAGCCATAATATGTTCACCATCATCTAAAGAAGCCTTATTTGTTAGACGTTCATCATCATAATTATTCTCATTAATCTCGTCCTCATCATAAAATTCCACATCATCATTTTCATTTGTAAATGAGATGCCAATATAGTTGTTTGTCACTATCATAATTGACTAAGTCACTAGTGCCAAATTCCCTCCCGTTTTGTCATTTTGTGCCAAATTCTCATCCGTATCATCAATATGCACTGCCAAATTCCCCTTTGTTGGTACTTCCACATCATGACCCATAATTTCATAATCAAATGATGGACTTAGGCTAGATGAATGATCCCTTGGACGTGTCTACAAGTACATTTCAATAGTATTCGATGGTGGGATTTGTGCTATAGCATGAAACATTAACTTTACATCATCATCATCTTTAATTGGTAATTTTATGTAGTTAATGTTTCCATTTCCAATTGGTATAAGAATTGGATATCAAAATATCATGGATAATATTGTATGAGTGCGATCAATCAACATAACATGACACAACTTATCCTCCAAGTCATCATATTTTATCAAATTGTTCACTAAAACACCTTTTTGAGGAGAATAGTTGTAACACACCCCATTTGGGCCATCAATTATTTTACCATCCTTGTAACACACAATCATAATCAAACTATCCATTCAAGTACCTAAAAATAATCAAATAAAAGATATATAAGATTAAATTGATAATAACTAAGAAAAAAAAAAAGAATAGTAACATGGATGATAATAATAATAACAATAGTAATAATAATAATAAATTATCCACAATTGCCAAGTAATAGAAATATCTAAACATGTCCTAAAAATGAAGTTTGGAAAATTATTATTATTATTATTATTATTATTATTCATATTATTACTAATAAAACAAATTTAAGAAAATTTCATTTAAATAACTTTTTCATTTTTATTAGCATTAGTAGAACTAAATAATAATAATAATAATAATAATAATAAGTAAAGGAAAAAAAATAGGAAAGACTTCAGTACAAAATTGTGGGTTGTCACTCATTAAGATTCACGACCATGAGAGCATGGCTTGTTTGTGATCCACAAAAGTTTCTAAGACGAAGAAACAGTTGCGATGGTTGGCACTCACGTTCTGTTTGGCTCATAGTTCAAAGTCGCAGTATCGGTCATTAACTCTTGAGGTCTTGAGGCACATCGGTCTTGATATCTCAGATCGTTATTGGGTGATACGCAAAAAAATCTAATTTAAGAGTTGAAAATAATTTTTAAAAATATGAAAATTATTAAAAAAAAATACAAATAAGTAGAGTAAAAAAATTAATAAAATAAACTTCTATTATATTAAAATTATAATAAAAGCATACTTTTGGGATGATTTATAATAATATTAAAAATCTCTAAAAATATTTTAATTTAATCACTTGATAACAAATGTTTCTTATTGAAGACGAAAATAATAAAAAGTAATTTTTTTTTATAAAAAATTATTTAAATTAAATATTTTGAATTTTTTTAAAAATATTTTCAATTATTAAAAAAATAAAACCTTGATTCATCTTTAACAAAATAAATATAATTTTTCTTATAAAATATATTCATTAATTTTAATTTTTATATAAATATTCATTTCCTATTTATTTGATACAAGCCTAATATTCATTATTCGTTTTTTATTATTATAATTTTCATCAAATTATTTAAAACCCAAATCCCCACCAATACTCATTATCTACTTAAAAAAAATACATATTATTTAAAACCCAAATCCTCATTTTTGTTAGATACTCATAACCCCCATTCACCAGTCAAACACCTATCTTTCTAAAGATACCCATTTCTCCTCTAAACCCACAACTCCCTATTTCTATGCACAATACCCATTTTTGAAGGGTGTTTAAACCAAAGACAAAATATCTTTATGAAGAAGATACAGAAGGATGAAGATGCAAATAGGGATGAAGATGCAAATAAGGATGAAGATACAGGGTTCGAACTCTTTGTATTTTTCATTTTCGTGGGTTTTTTCTCCACCATTTCTACTACAATACTGCATTTTTATTATTATTATTATTACCAATTACCCAAATAGCTTAGTCTCAATATGATCTTGGAGTTGTCTCAAAGTTTCCATGGGATTCACTCCAATACTATTCATTTATCTTCAATTCAATTGAGTTTGTTTACAAGCTGACAAAATATCTAACTCAAGTATTGGTCTGGTACTGGCCATGGCCGAGGTGGATACACTCAGCCAAGTCGTACTAGTCTTGACCGACATTTTGAACCCTGGTTTGGTTGCTTGGAAAATACTAGAAATTGAAGGAAAATAAGAAAAATAGTAAATTTTAACGTTTTGCTTGTTCTGTAGTTGCAGCATAAACTACAAAGCAAATTGTCGCGTGAAAGTATTTTCAATTCTTTTATTTTATTCAGATTTTCTGGACAAACAAATAAAGCATGGGTTTTTAGTCTACTCGGTTTCATTGTAAAAAAAAATAAAAACTTTATTTATTTTTTCAACTTTCTCACACTTTCTCAGTAACCAAACTCAACCACATCATCAAACATAACCACAAAACTTATAGAAAACACTCGGGGGCAATGGTGTCTTGGATCTGTACTTCACCTCCTTCCTATCAGTGTTGATGCAAGGAACTCCACTCCATGGTGAGCCGGTAGGAAAATCGGAAAATGGGTTTTCAGGGAGAGAAAAAAAAATGGGTTTTGACGCAGAGAAGAAATGGGCTGGTGAATATATATATATATATATATATATATATATATACTTCATTCTCAAGCCTACATGTTCAAAAGTGCCATAAAATTGGAATTATTTTCCAATCTACAACATTTTTAAAAATAATTTCCCCATTAAGAGTACATTTATCAAAAATCCTAAATTATTTCCTAGTAATTGGCCAAATAACTACTAGGCCTTACACATCATTTGCATATGGTTTGACAATAATGGCGATCCAATCAAATAGACAACCTTTTAATGGGTTTTTACTCAAAATAAATACAAA
Source organism: Vitis vinifera (assembly GCF_030704535.1). Classification (NCBI taxonomy): domain Eukaryota; kingdom Viridiplantae; phylum Streptophyta; class Magnoliopsida; order Vitales; family Vitaceae; genus Vitis; species Vitis vinifera. The sequence goes on from NC_081822.1 coordinate 30,985,281, forward strand.
AAATAATCTTAAATTTTTTTAAATCAATATTATCTCCATCTATTTAAAAATAATTTAAAATACATGTAGTTTTTAATGAATCATTTAATTATTCCCTAAAATACCCTTTTTACTTGTCATGTTTAACATCCATTGTCAATTAGAATCATCCACATAAATGTTTCCTTTCCTTTTAAATTATTATTATTATTCCCTAAAATACCCCTTTTTACTTGTCATGTTTAACATCCATTGTCAATTAGAATCATCCACATAAATGTTTCCTTTCATTTTAAATTATTATTATTATAAACAAACACATCTTAAGGAAAAGTTGATACTTATTTTTTTTTCATAAATAAACATTCCGTAACAAAAGTGAGTAAATATATATATATTTTTTTTTCATATTTAAACATTCTGTAACAAAAGTGAGTAATTTGAAGACTGTGGATATTAGAAATGAAAGAAAATCTTAAATAATAATAATAATAATAATAAATCTAAAAGGAAGAAAAACATTTACATGGAGTCTAATTGTCAATTGATGTTGATGACATGACAAATAAAAAGGGTATTTTAGAGAATAATTAGATCACACATTTTTAAATAAATGAAAATAATACTAATTTAAAAAAATTTGAGGTTTTTTTTTTTTATATATTTTCATATTAGTGAATCAAAACCCACTTCTCCATATATATATATATATATGAACTTGTTGCAATGTAGGCTCGATTCCAAACTGTGAAGGGAACACCTTAATGTCCTATGCATAAAGGATTAAAAGGTCACCCATAGTTAGATGTAGGATGGTAATAAGAGTTTTTTTGGGACCTGTCTTCCCAGCCCCTACTAAGACAAATTTAACACAAGGATAAACAAGTGATGGATGAGCTTGAATTTTTATTTTTATTTTTTTAAAAAAAATATACCCCTTTCTAACATTTATTTATACCAATTATATTTATTTTTATAATTAATAAATTAAAATTTTAAAAAAGAATTTAAAAATAAAAAATTGAATCACACAAAAAATGGAAGAAGTGAATTTCTCCCATATTATGAGTAATTGCACAAATACCACTAAAATTATAAGTAATTACACAAAAATTAGGAGAAATTACCTTCTCCCATGTTATGAGTAATTGCACAAATACCACTAAAATAATGAGTAATTGCACAAATAATGGAAGAAATCAACTTCTCCCATATCATGAGTACTTGCACAAAACCTAGTACTCTATTTCAATATAAAGTATTCAATCCCACCATGTTTATATTTTTATTTTTCATGGAGATGAAAATAAATTTAAATAATTAGAAATTGTAGGTTGTCTTATTATCATAGAACTATTTGCTTTGAACTAGACTAATAATGAATCAGTACACCTAAGCTACTTGCTTAGATGCATAATCAGATAAACAACAAAATTTTGCAGTACAAAAATTGCCATTTAAAAAATATTTGCAAATTAAATCAAGTATATATTTTGAGGCAATTAACCTATTTTCCTCGATAAAGAATTTAAAAAATGAAAAATGAAATTAGTTATGCAATAATATTAGTGTAATTATTTAAAAGGTAGGCATTGTAACATTCACAGTGCTTTATATCATAATAGTTTAATGGTTAAGTGCATAAATTTCAAGATAGTTTCATTTTCTATTAGCAAGAATGCTGCAAAGTGTGTTATTCCTAATATTCTTTTTGGAAGAATATTATATAAAATATTTTTATATTAATATGTTAATATGATATTAGATTTTCTTATGCAATAAGAAAAGTTACTAGGTTAGGTCATAAAGAAGAAAAAAATATGAGATAAAAATGAACTTATGAACACCATACGTGGTGGGTAAAATGCGAGGAAGAATGAGAGACATTTGATAGAGTGAAGGGACTCATCATTCTTTGTTTAAAAGGGTGAATTAATAAGAAACTAACAATTGAACTGTAGCTTTGGAAGCTTACTATGACCATACATACATGCATGCATACATACTTCCATGCATGCACTTATTATACCTATTATTTTAAAATTTAAATAAGAAGTAACAGTTGAGTGGCCTTGATAGGTCACAATTCACCTTGTGTATCAAAATATTCCATTTATTAATGAGAAGTAGTTTTGAACTATTCTCCTACTATGAATTTAGGCATTTCCCATGGATGCACAAATTAATTCATATCCAAATGAAAACCAGAAGCCAAACTGTAGACCCTCAATTTTGTCCCTTTAGCACATGTCTTTGAGTTCACTTCTAGTGCTCCATAGTAGTTCCTTGGTGACCCATTGTTACTCATACTACTTACCTTTTTTTGAGCCACCTTGGAGACTCTGATCAAGAGACTTATCTAACCCCATTGTGACCCTTGGTAGCCTTAATTTGCACTTTAGGTTAGACTCATCTAGGTTCACCTTGTCCCACTTAGATTCACCTAGACACCTTCCAGCTTGCAAATATTCACCCTAGGTCACTTAGACACCTTTTTTAAAATAGGTCATTTGGACACTTGTTTAGGCTTGATTTCTTGATTGCTTTGTCCTTTAGGTTTCAGTGAGTATTGGCTTGTTTTTTTACTTTTGATTGCATGAGATGGTATTTTGATACTTAATTATGTGAGTTTGATTGCCCGATTTTAGGGTTAGGTCGGCGTTGGGCTTGACTTCGATTCTTGATTGCATCCATTTTTCATTATTTTTTGTTGTATTATTCTTATTTTCAAATTTCAATTGCCCATGTGATATTTATTGATTCATTTATTTACCTTTTTTTTTTTACTTATTATTTTTTTTTGTTAGGTTATTTATTTATTTTTTAGGAAATTGCTTGAGATTATGAATCTAATTTTTTAAGTTACATGGAATAATATTCTGTTTTCTACTTAACTACGTATGTGATTGATCTTTTCTTTTTTTGTTTTCCCCTCATTGCATCATTTGAGATTTTATTTATTTTTTATATTATTATGTAATTTTTATTTTTTGTATTTATCGTTGCATGATTTTGGGGAGCAGTAGAGGACTTCAAACATTAATCGAGCTGCCACTTTGACCATCAAGAGAGTATTTTTGTCTAACACAAAACAAGTTAGTTTTCGCTTTCAATAGAGCATTTTTTTTTAGTTTAGATTTTGGTTCATTAGTTTAATTAATTCTTTGTGATAAATTCTTTTAAATTTTAACTCGCTCAATTTTTTTATTTTTCTCAAATTAGATATCTTTTCTTTGTGATTGTGGTTCGTTAGTCCCATGCTAGTTTATTTTAATCTATATGATAGTTTAAATGTGTTTGTAATTTTAATGTAATTAGTTTTGTCTTAATTTATTCTTTAGTTTAGTTTTGATTGTTGATTTTTATGTATTAGATTAATTAAATAATTTTCTTAGATAGAATTTAATTTCAATTTAGTTTAATTTTAATTTATTCTATAATTTGAATGCGTATGATTTTAATTCAATTGTTTGATTAATCCTCTTAGATAAATTCCATATTTTTAATTCCGATTTTAGTTTAGTTTTAATTTGCTGATTTATTTATTTGTTTTAGTTTAAATGTATTTACAATTTCAATTTGATAGTTTAGCCAATCTTATTAGATAATGTTGACATTTTTAATTCTAATTTAATCTAATATTAATTATTTTTAGTTTGAATGTGTTTGTACGTTTTTTATTTGGTTAATTTTGATATTAGTCCATTTATATCCAATTTTGTAGTTGATTATAATTTTAGTTAATTAATTTAGTTAATCACACGTTATTATTTTCATGTCTTAAGTATGGTAATTTTAATTTTGATCCATCAATATTTAGTTTTAGTATTTTTAGAGTTTTGATTAATTAATTTAGTCAATCACATTATTTTCATATTTCGAGTATGGCATATTTTAGTAGTGATTTAGTCTGACTTTTCAAGAATTTTTAGATAATCAATCTAGTTAATTGCATGTTATTGTTTTTCATATTTTCAAGTTTGCTAAACTTTGGTTTTTGATTTATCATATTTTGTTAGAGTGTTAATTTACTTTAATTAATCCCATATTATTATCTCCCTATGCTAAGTTTGTTGACTCTAATCTTTGATTGTTTTTATTTTATTTTAATTCATGCGTTTCTTAAAATCTAGATGTTAGTCTTGGATAATATTTTTGTTAGTTTATTTGATTAGGAAGATAAGTTTGTTGCCTTAGTGATTGTTGGTCAAATCCTTTTTTTCTGAAAGCCACCGGAAACCCATGAAGGTTGGCCCTACTCTCACCAGTTTAATTGGCATGATTGTCTAAATCTTTATTTTGTGATTTTCGTTTTCTTTTGTTTTGGTTAGTATTTTGTTTTCTATATTTTGTTATTTTAAAAATTAATTTCTTTTATTTTAAAACAAAACATTTTTTCTCAAAAAGACCCCTTTAAAAAAAATCTATTTAAAAAGTAAATTCATTTAGAGTCTTTAGAATCAAAATCTCTTTTTTTTTTAAAAAAAAAAATAATATGATCTTGATCGGTTTGCATCCTTCTTAGTTTTCAATAAAAATTTTGGTTTTGAACGAAACACAAATCAAAGCTTGTGGTCTCAAATAAATAGGATATTTCTAGGCTAAATTCATATATATCAATTTAGGGAATTAGTGAAACCCCTACATAAGAAATTTTTTTCAAAACTTGTTTTTGCTACCACCTTTGTCACTTGTTGTAATCATATTTACACATTTTTTAGGAATTATATAATTATTAATTACTTCGTATACTCTGATCGTTTTGTTATACTAATTAGATAAACATGTTAGGATTTCTTCTTTTATTATTTATTATCTAACCCCTCATGTCCTAAGGAAGCGTATTATGAGTTATCTATGTTATCCAGGTATGCTCCATAACACTCACTTTCTAAATTATGCAAATATGATCGTCACTGTGAACTATGCCTATGTTTTATAGTGCTTGAGTGTCATGATATTTAATACATTGTTCGATTATTTTTGGTAAAATGCATGTTGGGTGATATACTATTTAAACAAGCTTTTGATGTTTTGTGATAGCGCTTAAGAAGTGGTCTAGATATGCACCCTAAATCTTCTTTATGATTTGTGATTGATTTTCTTGTTTAGCATGCTATTTTTCGAAATCACCTAACCTACCTAAGTATCTATAATTAACCAATTAATTGTCACATTTCCCTCAACTTAGTCAATAGAGACCTTTATAGGGCTTAGAAGAGTGCTACATTTTAGAGGTACCTTCCCAATAAATAACCTGATCCCCAGATTTAGACTCGGGTTTTTCAAAAACACGTTTTTTTCATAAACTATGGAGTCATTTTTTTTAAGGTTTTATTTCTTGTTTTATTTTCCCTTTAAAATAAAATAAAATACATGACGACTCCAACTTTTCTAAAATTAATTTTTCACAAATAAAAAGCGAGTCTTGCCGATTGACTAGGGGTGCACGTGAAAAATGCGGGTCTACACAAACCATAATCTCCATCTGTTGCAATTTGGAAATAAAAATAAATTAAATCATATATACCTGACAACACAAAGAGAAGCCTCAGGGAGTGGGGTTTGCAAGAGAAAATGATGGATTGAAGAGAAAGATCAATCCATAGAGCCAGCTAAAGATTTGGTGGGGTGTTGCTTTTACCCTTACTAACATTTTGGGACCACAACAGGGTAGAAAAAAATTGAGAAATAAGGCTCTCCATGTAGGTATCTACTTCAAACTAAATCAAACCCATGTTCCAGAATTGATTCTTGGTGAATTGACATAGACATTAAATCCCAAATGACAATACACAAACTAACAATTCAGATGCAGTAATCATAATCAATTCCATCTATATTGGGACAAGTCACAACCCTGGGCAATGGGATTATGCAATCTTCAAGTTTACTTCAACTTTGTGGTGGAGAATTGAATGTTCAAGAGTTACACCTAACAATTTACAAGCACCAAAGATTTTGACCACATCATTGTGTTTTTTTGTCTTTTTTTTTTTTTTTCATTTTTTTTGTTTTTTGATACAATTAAGCTTTGTTGCTAGAATATTCCTTGTTGCAAAAGCATCCAAGAAGTTTGGAGTGGCCAAGCCAGCCAATTAGTCAACTTATTTTGAGCCACTAGTTAGCAAGGAGTTTTAGCCCTATTGCTATTTCAAACCTACAAAGAAAGGACACATAAAAGAATGAGCTTCTACTAGAACACAATGAAATTAGCCCCTATAAGTCTATAAAGCACATAGGTCAAGTACACAACAAAAGACTAACAGATTGTGCATGAACAATTGCGTGTTCACAAATTGATCAAACCTGATCAAGTTTGCTAGGAAAATAACTGACACTATTATAGATTTTACCAATAGCCAAACTTTCCAATTCTACATTCTAATATTACAGTTTACAGAGGAAACTGTGGAGGAAAAGAGGAGAATATTTCAAAATATTCTAGTTGAATCCTCCTCCACATTTCATGCCCCAGTTCCTCGGAAAAAAAGAGTCACTGGCTCAAACCACTTAAACATCAGTTATTTCACAACCCTTAGCTTCAAAAGAGAGAATCATGATAGAATTTGAATGTATAACACCATTTCTGTTGTACTTACCAGAAACAAGAACAAAAGTAATAGCTCCTGCTTGAAACAAGCAGTAATGGAAAGAAATATGAAGACAAGATTAAAGATTTCACACACCGAAACCTCCCGAACATATGATAATACCCCTTCCTTGAATGATGCATCATTTCTCCTTATGCTTAATAGATTTAGTTGATGGGAAGTAAAGAAAACATGATATCTTTTATATTAAATATTTTGACAGAAAATGGGATGAAAGAACGTCCTTCCACATGGATGCGCATAACATGACATACTAGAGCAATGATTTTATCAATTGTATGGAGATGTCCAAGATGGAAATCAAGTACAGAAAATAAAATAAACTTCTACTAATAACTCAATATTTTATATATCTTGGCATCTTTTTTCTTTCTTAAAAGGATAGAAATTTTACATGCATAGTTTGCGTATAGAAATCCACAGTTTCTCATAAAACAAAACGCTTAAACCAATTGAAATCCCTATAAATCTATTAACTTTCCATAAATGAAAACCCAATATACATAACTAAAATAAAAAGAAGCAGGTATTTGATAATCTAAGACCTTCTGAACCTAAGGGCTCTAAAGGAGGATGGTGTTCCCAACAAACACAACCAACAAAGCGGTTCCTCTTTTTGCCTCTTATCTGCCATCTAGGTGGCAAACCTAGGTTTCCAAACAGAGGGAAACCCAAACCTCTTGAAAGGTGAAAAAATACAGCACATCATGTAATCATCCTCAAATGCAAAAGACTCAAGGTAAAAATGGCCAAATCCCTCTCCACTTGGAAGCAACTAACATCCACTAATGCTGGGAGCTTTGTCACAATAGCCAAACCTACCCAACTCACTCGGAGAAGGCTCTGGCACATTGCACTTGTGGTCTTGGATTACTCCACCAATATCTGTCTGCCCTGAAATTGTCCAACAAACAACCATTAAATCAAGCTTAAGTACCCATATTGGAAGGGGCATTTTCATAGCTTTCATCACCAATAATAACTACAAGCCTCCCTCTAGTCCATAAAAATATACTAAAATAGGGATTACTATGGACTCCTTAGTGACCAATGCTCAAAGAAATCTAAGATAATGCCTAACCTCACATAAACATCAACTGACCTTCTCTCTTCCAAGATCCCAACATTCATCTCCAGTCATAGAACCCACAAAATGGTTAACATAGTTGTGTACATAATACTTTCCCTTAGGATTTCTAAAATTTTAAGATGCAATAAACATCACACATGCAATATCTATAGGTGGAACACAAGTCAAGCCTTCCAAAGAGAATAAACCTCTGTTCTAACCCCATAATAATAGAATAGTAGAGGAAAAGATGGTCAACAATATCACCACTCACCAACAAAGTTTTTAAAGGCAAAAGCGTAAGGCGAGATGTTTTTATGTTCGTGAGGCGAGGCGTAAGCCTCGAGGTGTTGAGGCGTAAGCTTTTTGAGCCTCACATTATATAATTAATTAATATTTTAAAATATATAAAATAAAATAAAATAAAATAGCATAAATAAAAACATGAAAACAATTCATTAGAATCATAAGATAAAAAAATAAAAAAAGCATACTAGTTCCCCACTTCCACAAAAAACCATAACAAAGTCATAAAATAGAAAATAAATTCAACTATACTAATAGTTTCAAACCTTAACAAAAAGCCACAACTAAGTCATGAAATATAAAATAGAGTCAACCATAATAATAGTTCTAAACTTTTACAAAAGATCCATAACTAAGTCATGAAATAACAACTAGAGTAAATTGTTTCAACTTAAATCCTCCTCTCCAAGGTCATTATCATCCTCATCCAATGTATCAATAGTAGGAAAATGTCCACTATCATGTATCCCCATTTCATGTAAATCTTCATCTTCATCAATTGGTGTCAAATTCAACTCCTTCTCTTTGCCTTTGCCTCCACTTGTACCTAGCATAAAGTATTAATTAGGTGTAAATATTATAAGTTTTTTAATTAAATTTAATCAAATTTATGACTTCAATTTTTGAGTACTTACTTGGTACTTCATTATGTTTCCTTTTGTAGGAATGTGAAGAAACCATGTGATCCAATGATGCTTGAGTCTCTTGAGAGTTGGATGACACAACTCTAATAGCATCAACACTGAATAACTCATATCTTGAAGCCAACTTTATTTGTAAATTTAAGCCCTTAGCATGGGTAGTGGCTAATGAGAAGGTTAGTGCTGATTTCTTGCCACAAATTAGAAGGTCCTTTAAAGCCATCAACCTTAAGTGGTATGCTCATGCCTGGTGAGCAAAGTTTTTAAAGGCGTTTCTTGAGCGCGCCTTAGGGCAAGGCAAGGCCAAAACGGCTTAAGGCGTAAGAAATAAAATGCGACTCCTGAAAGATGTACGCCTTTTCCAGTGAGGCGTGACTTAGGCGCGTTTTGATCGCTCTTTTTACACTCCAAGAAGAAGGCATACGCTTTGTGGGAGTTGATGTGGCCAAGTACAAAAATTAAAAAAGAAAAAAAAAACCCTAAGTAATCCCTGAAACAGCAACCCGAGTCTCGATTGAAAGCTTTGGCAAACACAAATTGGGAGAAAAACTCAAAACAAAACCCTACCTCAAGCGGCGACGAAGTGCTCAACCTCAGGTGGCAACCAACCGCAGTGCATCTTCTCTGACGATCATCCCTCTCGTTCATCTCCAGGTATGTCGCGAACTCACGATCTCCCTCTCTTCATCTCCCATGTTTTCCCCTCTCTTCATCTCTTCATCTCTTCATCTCTTTCCCCTTCTCAGCTTCATCTCCCATGGTTTTCTCCCTCTTCGTCTTTCTCGGCAATCGGCTCTTCATCAAAAAAAAAATTTCATCAAATTAACTCTTATATATATATATTTAAATCATTTTGACCAATTGGAGCTCTCAACAAGTGTTGGAGCTCTTAGCCAATAAGTCGTTATCTATTTCTCTCTTCATCCATTTTTTTTTTTAAACATTCTGGTAAATTGGTTTAAATATTATGCTTAAAATTATTTTTTTATTTATGGTTTAATTTTAATTTCCACTCAAATTTTCTTTATTTCATTATTAAATTCCAATAAAATTTGTGTATAATTTTTAAATTCCTCTAAAATAATATATATATATATATATATATATATATTTATATTTTTAATTTAAACCAATTAAATCCTGTATTTCATTTTTAAATTCCTTTCAACTATGTTTTGTTATTATTTTTTAGTCAATTATATTGTTATATAGAAATTTGAATATTATTATTGGTGTTTTATTTTAGAATGAGTTCCTCCGATTCGAAAAATTCAAGAAAAGATTTTGTGTGGAAGTATGTTATTGAAGTTTCCAAGGAGCAATATTTAATATGTAAATTTTGCATCAAAGATGTGCGAGAGGGGTGAACAAACTCAAGCATCACTTAGCCAGAACTCATCATGGTATGAAATCATGCAACAAACTTAGTGAAGATGCTACATTGGAATGTAAAGAGGTATTGGCCAATTTTAAGGATCAAAAAACAAAAAGAAATGAATTGCTCCAAGAAATTGGTATGAGTCCAACTTCAATGCACGAGAGTGCCTTGTCTAAAACAAAAGGAACATTAAGGAGTGGGAGTGGGAGTGGGAGTGGGGAACCTATTCCTAGGGGACCCATGGATAAATTACCACTTCACAACCTAGACAAAGTACTTTGAATTCAAAGTGGAAGCAAGAAAAAAAGAAGGAAGTGTGTATAAAAATTGGTAGGTTTATGTATTCAAGAGGTCTCCCATTCAACATTGTGAATGATCCTTATTGGTTTTCTATGATGGATATTGTTGCAAATTTTGGGCCTGGGTTTAAGCCTCCATCTATGCATGAATTGAGGACATGGATTCTTAAAGAAGAGGTGAATGACCTAAGTATAATTATGGAAGATCACAAAAAAGCTTGGAAACAATATGGATTTTCAATTATGTCAGATGGTTGGAAAGATGGAAAGAATAGGTGTCTTATCAATTTTTTTGCTAAATAGTCCTGCTAGCACTTGGTTTATGAAATCAATTGATGCTTCTAATACAATAAAAAATGGGGAATTGATGTTCAAATATCTTGATGAGGTGGTTGAAGAAATTGGAAAGGAGAATGTTATGCAAGTCATCTTTGAAAATGCCTCTAATTATGTGAATGCTGGAATGAGGCTTATGGAAAAAAGGAGAAGATTGTGGTGGACTCCTTGTGTTGCTCATTGTATTGATTTGATTTTGGAGGATATTGGAAAGCTAAATGTTCATGCTACTACACTTTCTCGAGCTAGGCAAGTAGTGAAGTTCATATATGGGCATACTTGGGTTCTTAGCTTGGTGAGAACATTTACAAAAAATCATGAACTTCTTCGTCCAACAATTACACGGTTTGCTACTTCATTTCTTACTCTCCAAAGTCTTTATAAGCAAAAGCAAGCTCTTATAGCAATATTCTCATCAGAAAAATGGTGTTCAAGCACATGGGCTAAAAAAGTAAAAGGTGTGAAAACTCGAAGTATAGTGTTGTTTGATCCAAATTTTTGGCCTCATGTTGCTTTTTGCATAAAGACCACTGTTCCATTAGTTAGTGTCTTGAGAGAGGTTGATTTAGAGGAAAAACATGGGTTATATTTATGAGTTGATGGATTCAGCTAAGGAGAACATTGCATTTAATTGTGGGGGCGTGGAGAGAAAATATGACCCAATTTGGAGAAAAATTGATGCAAGATGGACTCTGCAACTTCATCAACCTTTACATGCAGCAGGTTATTATCTTAATCCTCAATTGCGGTATGGAGATAAGTTCTCTAATGTTGATGAGGTGAGCAAGGGATTATTTGAATGCATGGATAGGATGTTGGATTATCAAGAACGTTTAAAAGTTGACATTCAATTGGACTTTTGGGAGTCGTATTGCAATTGATTCTCGAACATTAAGAAGTCCTACAAGTTGGTGGATGCATTTTGGGGGTTCAACACCGGAGTTGCAAAAGTTTGCTATTCGAGTTCTTAGCCTTGCTTGTAGTGTTTCGGGATGTGAAAGAAATTAGAGCACATTTGAATCGGTAATACTTCTTTTTTTGTAAATTTTTATACATATATTTCTATTTCAATGTTAGAGAACTTTATTTCATTTTAACACATAAATTGTTTCTTTTATTATTTGTGGATCCATACAAAAAAAAAAAAAAAATAGACTTGAACATCAAAGGTTGAATGCTCTACTGTATGGTACAACACTAGATTGAGAGAGCAAAGTCTACAAAGGAACAAAATGTTGATCCGATTTTGGTAGAGGAGATTGATTCGGATGATGAATGGATTGCGAAGAAAGAAGATCCCCTCCTCCCCCTTGACCTTTGTTGGCTTCAAGATAATGAGTTATTCAGTGTTGATGCTATTAGAGTTGTGTCATCCAACTCCCAAGAGACTCAAGCATCATCGGATCACATGGTTTCTTCACATTCTTACAAAAGGAAACATAATGAAGTACCAAGTACTCCAAAATTGAAGTCATAAATTTGATTAAATTTAATAGAAAAAACTTATAATATTTACACCTAATTAATACTTTATGCTAGGTACAAGTGGAGGCAAAGGCAAAGAGAAGGAGTTGAATTTGACACCAATTGATGAAGATGAAGATTTACATGAAATGGGAATACATGATAGTGGACATTTTCCTACTATTGATACATTGGATGAGGATGATGATGACCTTGGAGAGGAGGATTTAAGTTGAAACAATTTACTCTAGTTGTTATTTCATGACTTAGGTATGGATTTTTTTGTAAAAGTTTAGAACTATTATTATGGTTGACTCTATTTTCTATTTTATGACTTAGTTATGGCTTTTTGTTAAAGTTTGAAACTATTAGTATAGTTGAATCTATTTTCTATTTGATGACTTTGTTATGGTTTTTTTTGTGAAAGTAGGGAACTAGTATGTTTTTTTTTTTAAAAAAGAAAAATCTTTTTTATGATTCTAATGAATTGTTTTCATGTTTTTATTTATTTTATTTTATTTTATTTTATTTCATATATTTTAATATATTAATTAATTATATAATGTGAGGCTCAAAAAGCTTACGCCTCAACGCCTCGAGGCTTACGCCTCGCCACACGAACACAAAAATGTCTCACCTTTAAAAACTTTGCCCTAAATAAGTGGTCGGAAGTACACCCACTTTGCAACCAACTTTAGAAGCCAACTCCCCCACATTCAACACTCTTCCAACCGGAATGAGCTTACTCTTCATTAAGTTAATTTTCAAGCCCAAAATGGCCTCAAACCACATAAGCAATCAACTCAAGTAAGTTATTTGGTTAGAAGTGACCTCACAAAACACCAAAGGATCATCAACAAACAAAAAATGGGAAACCTCCAATACCTTTTCATTTCTACCAAACACTTTGAAACCCGACTGAGTGCCTCCATGGCTAGTACAAACAAATACAATGAGAGCAAATCCCCCTACCTTAATCCCCTAGAGCTCTTAAAAAAATCCTGACAAAGTACCATTCGCCAACACCGAGAACCTTAGTGTTGAGATACACCAACCGATCCAATTGATCCACCTTCACCCAAAGCCCATTTTTTCCTAACACCTCAAGTGAAAATTTCTAATTAACATGTTCATAAGCCTTCTCAATATTAAGCTTGCACAACACCCCCGCTTTATTACTTCTCAACATCAAGTCAATTGTTCTATCTGTTGTAAGCATTGCATCAAGAATTGTACCTTCCACAAACGCATTCTAGAATTTGGAGACCACTTTGCCCACCTTTATTTTTTAACTTGTAAAAATTGCCCACCAAACTTATTGGCATGTGATGCTTCAACTCCTCCTTTCTTTGGCACCAACACCAGAAACAAGCATTGAGTCGCTTTTCACAAAACAACCATGTTCATGAAATTCCTGAAACCCAAAATTTTTTCCTTTACAAAATCCCAGCAACATTGCTAGAAAAATCCATCTAGTCCTGGCACTTTATCCCCCTTAAATTCTAACAAGGCATTGAACACCTTCCCCTCTCAAAACGGTTCCTCCAGCTTTGTTGCATCTTAACTATGTAAAACATCGAAACACATGTCCCTTACACTAGGACTCCACTCCCCTAATGGTTCATCAAAAGATATTGGAATGCCTGAACAATCCCTACCTTAATATCAGCCTCCTCAGTGAGAGGAACCCCATAAATCTTCACCTTAGCCAAATTATTCCTCCTCCTATATGCATTTGCCATTTTGTGAAAAAAAATATGGTGTTTCTATCAGCCTCCTTCAAAAAACTCTCCCTAGATTTTTGTCTCCACCTTGTTTCCTCCATAAGAACCCATTTATCATATTCTGCCCTTGAAGCCTCCTTGGTAAACTCCTCCTCAAAAGATAAAGTTCCCTGCAACTCTTCTGAATCCCAAAAATCCACTTGTGACAGGGCCAAATTTTTCTTAACTGCCACAATGCCAAAGACATTAATGTTCCACCTCTTCAAAAACCTTTTAGACTTTTCAACTTTTCTGCCAAAATGAAGTTGGGGGACCCCTTGAAATTGAGGCCCATCCACCAAAACTTCACTGCATCTTTGAAACCTTCCTCCTAAAGCCACCTAAAAGGGGATGGTCCTCTCTACAAACCACCCCCCATCCAACAGAATTGGTGAATGGTCTAATACAGGTTTGGGCAGTAAGACAACTCTGATACCATGTACAAATTCTGAATATAATTTTTTCTCAAAATTGTACAATAGGTCACTTGTATACAATGGGAAATACCTAGGGAAGGAAGATTTACAGCTATAACATTCCTAAATTACAATAAACAATCAAGGAGAAAATCTTTACAAAAGAATAACAAAAAAGGGTAAACTATGAACCAATCTAAATATATTCAATCAAACAGCTTAGAATCAAGAAGTAAATTTGATAAGAAAATAAAAATCTGAAGGTTGACTTTCCACACATACATTATCAATTCTCCAATTGCTCTCTAGAATAAGCAAAGTCTTGTAGTTAAAGCTTGTAGGGTGTGAATCAGCTAATTTGAAACTTCTTAAGATCACAGTTTCTGTTTTTTTTTTTAGATGGAACAATGCGGCTCTAATACCAAACCGATGAAAGACAACGAAAACAATTCTTTTTATATATATAAAGAAATAGGCTAACAAAGGAATTAGATGACAAGAAAAAAAGAAACTAAGTGAGAAATTACAAGGGAATAAGAAGAGAGAAATGACAGAAATTTTCTGAATGTCTCAAAACTAATAATAATCCACGCTGTTATAATCAGTGCTATTTATAAGTAATTGAAAATACTGATCCTAAAGGAAATACAATTTTAATCATTGTTGAAATATTGAACTTAAGTAATAAGAACCGGAAATAAATTAAAAAGTAATAATAATAGTAATGATTTTAATAAGATTAGAAATCCTAATTCTAAAGCAAATAGGAATCTTAATTTGAGTGCAAATAGGAATCTGTCTTATCTTCAACGTCTACATCTAGAATAGACTTGAAATGACTGATCTTGATACCCATTCAGGATCACCTTTTATTGATAAGTTCGAGAAGAGGAGAATGGAAAATCCAAATTTTGTTCCACAAGCTCCTCCAGAAGCATATATCAGTGAAAGATTTGGGGCAGAGAACAAATTTGAAGACTTAGGGCTACTAAAAAATAAAATATACCCTAACTTGATTGAGTACATGCTAGAACAGCAAAGATTCCTGAAAATATATTATACTGACCAAGTTTTACATGGGATATAAATTGAAAACATACACATGAAGATGTTGGCAGAATAAAGATTATGCATGGAACAGTTTTTAAAGAGGGAAAGAGAAGAGCAAACTACTCATCTGCTCACCAAAGCCCATGTCTTCTTCATCTACCCAAACTCAGAACAACCCCCTAATGGATTGTGAGAGAGAAATTCATATAAGTTGAATGTACCAAAAGTTTTGACTAGGAGTGTGTCATGGATCAGTCCATGTGCAGACACGATTGACTGCTTATGCGACACCTTCTCAAGAACGCACAATATAATAGTCTCTTCCCTTCCCATCAAACTTTTGGTAGATTTCAACTGTGTTTTTAGTTCATATTATGATCTCAAATCCTACATGCACAAAAGAACACCTCAGCTTGAAGACCTTGGATACCAAAAAAGCAGACAATTTGAGACTCATTTTGCTTAACAACGTTTCTGAGGGAGCACCTAAGGTAATGCCATTTGGAGAAATTAGCAGAATAAAGATATATTAGGGAAGTGAATCATGTTTGGCCTAAGCAAAGATTCATTTCTTATAGTAGACTTTTTACAAAACAATATGGCATGCCATAAATGACAGAAAGTTCAAAAGAGTGTTGCAAAGATTCAATAAATGCTTCTATATATGCAAAAAGGATATAATCAACATCAATAGATAATGACTTATTATGCGTAACTTCTCTACAAACATTAAAATGGAACCAGAAGAGAAAGGCAAAATACAGACTGAATCAGAATGTACCAAGATCTGTAGTTTCTGCAGTCAGGATAGCAATTCTACCTAGTGCCAGAGACTGAACAAGCTACTGTCTGAGGTGGGAGACATGGGATCACATGTGGGTGTATTATTGGACCTTGGATGGACATATAAGAATTCCAAATAAAATTATTCTGTCCTTTTCTGCCTGTCTTTGAATTTCAGATCCTCAAACCTCCAATTATAGACTCACTGTTAATAATCCCTAGCAAATAAAATAAATGAACACAAAAAGGTGCAAATTAAGTTACATCTGCAATCAAACTAGAGGAGAAAATTAACATACAGAAATTTGGAAAACCCTTAAATAGATTCCTAGCTTGTATTTTTAATTGTCAACTCATGGTCTACACACATGGAAAGAACTAGAAAGGTAACTGTAGTAAGCAATTAAACCAGCTCATAAAGCTAGACTCAAACCCAGTAGTTGAAAACAACTCCACTAGCCCTAAAGAAAACTTATATCTTGGTAATGCATAAAGAGAAAAGCTAGCATTGAAAATTATTGAATAGAAAAGAAAATTTCACATGTAATTGGGGAAGTAGAGGTCACTTGGTTTACCTCTTTCTATCATTCTGCTTCCTGGTTTTGATTTGTGCTCAATATTGTCTCAACTCCACTACCATAAATCCAATGAAATCAAGTTCTCCATAAAATATCTGCTTTAAAATTGGTCAAACGTACATCATCATTATTAGGGTTTTCTTCAATAGATGATCAAGCTTTGCTGCTAGCTACCTTGTTTCTAGAGCATCCTCGTGTGTCCCCTAGTCAGCATATCAGCTTTTACTTCATCATGCTTCATAGCCTACAAAAAAAGAGAGGAACAATAGAATGAGTTCCTACTAAAACAGACAGGAATCAAATGTTATGATCTCATATAACATGAATGTATAAAGGAGCCAAAGATATAATTGGTTTTTCTTGAACAATAATGATCATAAAAAATGCAATTACCCGATGCGACTCACTTGAAAAATCACTCGTGTTTGGTCATATTCTAGTTACATTATTGTTATACTTTTGACAAAAAAGAGAAAATGGAACAGTTTCCACTGGAAAGAAGATAGGGTCAAAAAATCCTTCCACGCATATACACTAATCGCACTTGCGAACAGCCACATGCAGCACATGTGGCCTGAAATTTATTGCCTTGTGTTATCAAAGGCCATAATATTTCAAGTAAAGAATTTTTAGTTTCATAGAGATGTCATAATCAATATGTGATACGATAGTAAATATCTACTACAAACAAAATACTGTACAAATCTTCCTTACTTTTTTCTTTTGTATATACTGACTTGGAATATGGAGAAAGTTCTTGCAGACATAATTATAAACAGAATCATAGACACTGAAAATACATAAATCCATGTAAATCACATCATTTTGAAGCGAGGTGATCGGAAACAGAAATATCTGCACCTCAAAACTTTTCAGTGTATTAGTTGCAATATACTAAATAAGCACCCTGCTTTGCCTACTGGAAACAATAGCCATACAATTTCAAGAAGTAAAATGAGCAACAGCAAAAATAAAATAAATTTCCTGATAAAAGGAATAAAATGTAGGAAATAAAATAAATTTCCTGATAAAAAATTCTTAATGGTCCAATATCCCTTTTTTTCTTTTCTTATAAATCAATTAAAGATGCACAAATTACATACATAATTATACCATGGAAACCCAAGATTTTAAACATAAAATTTCTCATAAAGGGAGACATAGAAACAACGCAATTGACAAGCTTTATGATATTTCCATGCTATATTAGGAGTGAAAATAATAATCAGTCAGAAGATATTTCCAGAAGACATAATGGCAGCATGCTGTAACTTTTTGTAAAGTAAAGGGCATTTGTTGATTGTGTCTCATTTGAGTTTTCAATCAAAGAGTCAGTCCAACAAAGTAACATTATTATATATGTTGTTCTAAATAAGCACATCACTGGAATAAATTTACATTGACGTTCAACTTATCACGCAAGAATACTCAACAATCAAGTAAAGGTCCAAAAAATTTTGAATGAAAAGAACTGAATATTCATACAAAAAGGTAGTGAATGCCAAGGGGGACTGTTGTCTGTGTTTTATTCCGCATATGATCTTTATGAAGTCAATTCAAGCAACAAATAAAATGTTGATCAAAATGGACTTAAACTATTTTCTGTAGATAATTAGGAATTTATAGAGCAAAATGACAAAGGGGGCGCAACCCATGTACAGAAGGACAGGGAGACTTGTCTGTGCTTCATTCCGAATAAGATCTTTATGGAGTCAATTCAAGCAACACATAAAATGTTGATCAAAATGGATGCTAAACTATTTTCTGTAGATAATTAGGGATTTATGGAGCAAAATGACAAAGGGGGTGCAACCCATGTACAGAAGGACCATACTCAAACTGTGCTATATATAAACATGGTAGGCAAAAAAGAGCATAAAGGAGCTCTATGTGAGGTTTAAAACCTTATGTAAAACATCTATCAAGATATACTTCAGCACAAGGTATGGAGCCTGGGTGAATTATATTTGCAACATTCAATGAATATTGTAGGAAGTTACAAATGCTCTTTTGCTATTATACTAGCTTAAAGTACTTCCTACATGTGGGAAGTAAGGCTTCATGTGGACCTACTATGAAGTTTTAGGTCTTATCTTGAATACTTCCCACAGTATATTATAGTTAGGAAATTACAAATGCTTGTCCGTGACCATATATGCATGAAGAGGTTCAGAGTTTACATACATACATGAAGTTTAAGAGCTTATATAAACCTAAATATGAAAAAATTTATATACTTGTCCACTAGTAGTAACTTCTTGTCGATCTGCTACCTACAACACAGCCACCACGGTATAGTGAACAGTGTTGTAAGTATTTTATGCCTTTCATATCCAGTTTCTACCATATATGATTGTTTAGTGTTTTACGTACAAGCTTTGGTCTCACCTATATCGACATTGTTCTTCTTTAATCTAACAAAGACCTTGAGAAACAGATGATAAACTAATTGATAAGATCTGAAAAGTAATTTTACCCTCTCTTGGAAAGGAAAATTGTTGTACACTCACTAATTGCAGGCCAAGTATCATGCTTATTCACAATAAAAGAAACTCATGGTACTATGATGCATGTATGCATACACGAGCTGCATATTAAGAGATCATGCAAAAAAAATATAATGAAAGATATAATCATTTACTAAAATATTTGAATCCAAGTACAGCAGTACAATTGGTCCATCACTCTACAAACAGAAAGAGAAAACGTATTTCAATAGGAGCTGGGAAAAATACTAATAATGACAGAAAAGGAATACAAGGATGAGAGATACTTCTTGCTACCCAGAGACAAAAGACAAGGAGCAAAGATGGTAATTACTATTAACCTATTGATGAATATAAGTGAGTAAGGGTGTCCAACGGGCGGGCCGGGCCGGGCCAGGCCGTAAATAGGAGGCCCGCGGCCCAGCTCGGGCCGGGCGGGCGGGCCGGGCCAGCGGGCTGGGCGGGCCGGGCCGGGCCGGCGGGCCAAGCCTTGGGCTTTTTTAATTATAAGCCAAAATGGCTTTACAAGGAAGGGAGAGGGGAGGATTCGAACCCCTCCCCTCATGGTTTTATTTTGAAGGCTCTAACCAACTGAGCCACATTTTTTTTGTGTTAACTAAATGAGTTAGTTATATATATATAAGATAAAGTATATTATTTTTTAAAAAAAAATTAAAGGCTCCAACGGTCATGTGACCGTTGGAGCTCCAACCCAACTCCCAGCGCCCAACGGTCACATGGCCAATTTTTTTTTTTTTTTTTTTTTTCTAAAGTCTTCCTATAAATACATCTTCTCCCTTTTCATTTTTTCATCAAATTCTCTCTATTTCTCTCACATTCTACAATATTTCAAATTCTTTTATTTTTCCCTCAAATTATACAATATTGTTGGTGGTGCAAAACAAGCATTGGTGGCTCCAAGAGTTCAAATTTGCTAGGAATTTCTGCATCGGTTCTCTAATTGAGTAACATACTTCACCCCTACTACTTTATTTTTTTGTTACATTTTTTTTTATATTTATTACTTTATTATTTTTGGCATAATATTTTATCAATAATTATAATATGACAAGTGATTCTTCTTCATCTAGTCCATGTGATGAAATATCATCAAACAAAAAATTTACTTCAAATATATGGAATTTTTTTGATAGAGTAGAAATAATTTTAGAAAATAATAAAAAAGAAATAAAAGCAAAATGTAAAATTTGTAATAAATTTCTTACTGGTGGCTCAAATGCAGGCACAAGTCATTTAAAAAGACATCACGAAAATTGTAAAACTAAAAATAATGTAGATATTAGAAATTATATGCAATTAGGTAAAAATGAAAGTGGAAATTTAAAAACATTTTCTTATGATGAATCTAACTGTCGTGAAGAAATGATTGATTATATAATAAGAGCAGAACAACCTTTCAACATGATGGAAACTCATGATTTTGTAGGAACAATTCAACGAGGTATTAATCCTCAATTTAAAGGTTGGTCTGGAAATATAGTTAAAAGAGATATTATGAAAAAAATTTATACACAAAAAGAAATTTTAAAATTTTTTTTTGCAAATTTTGAAGGAAATATTTGTTTAACATCTGATATTTGAACATCTTTAACTCACACTGGTTTTTTATGTATAACTGCTCACTACATTGATAATGAATGGAAATTAAATAAAAGAATAATTTCATTTAAATTAATAAATGCTCCACATAGTGGTAAAAATATAGCAGCTTTAATAAATGAAGAAATTATAAATTTAGGCCTTCGTGATAAAATATTGACAGTAACATTAGATAATGCTGCTAATAATGATGCAGCAATAAATAGACTAAAACTATATTGGCAAGTCAAAGAAGATCATGCTAAAATATTTCATGTGCGTTGTTGTGCACATATTTTAAATTTAATTGTAAAGGATGGATTAAAAAATGTTGATGATACATTGGAAAAAATTAGAGGCATTGCATATAGTATTAATAGTTCTCAAGCAAAACATGAATTATTTTTTGATTGTTGCAAAATGTTAAATATGAAAAGAAAAAATATAAATTTGGATATGGCCATTAGATGGAATTCCACATATAAACTTTTACAAAATATTACAAAATATAGAAAAGTAGTCGAATTATATGAAATACAATTACTTGACAATGATTGTGAAACAAATATTTATGCATTAAGTGATTATGATTGGCATGTTGCAGATCTTTTAAGAGATCTTTTTGAAATTTTTGATACTTCAACAAACATTTTTTGTGGTGTATATTATCCAACTTCAAATCGAGTTATTATGCAAATAACTAATATTTTTATTGTACTTCAAAAATATTTAAGTTTTGAAATATTTAATGATACAATATTTGCAATGATAGAAAAATTTAGAAAATATTGGGGGGAAATACCTTTAATTTTTTATATTGCTTTAATTGTGGACCCTAGATTGAAATTTGAAGCTTTGGATGAATGGTTAACAATTATTTATTTTAATGACCAAATAAAAATTGAAGAAATTAAAAATGAAATAAATTCATTATTACATAATTTATATAACTATTATAAAGAAAAATATGGTAATGATATTAATACTAATAAATTACCACCTACATCTACAAACTCCTCATCTTTTTATAAAGGAGCTCTAGAAATGTTGAAAAGTCGAAAAAAGACAACAAATAGTTCTCCAAATAATACATCTGATTTAGATAAATATCTTAATACTGATATAATTCCATTTGAAGATCAAGAAGATTTTGATATTTTAATATGGTGGAAATCACATCAACACAAATATCCTGTGCTTTCTATAATTGCTCGTGATGTACTAACAGTTCCTGTGAGTACAGTTGCATCAGAAGCTGCTTTTAGTGCAGGTGGAAGAGTTATTAGTAAAAAACGATGCAACTTAGCGCCAGACGTTATTGAAGCAGGGATATGTGTAAAAGATTGGGAAATAGCAAATAAAAGGATGTACGATTCCATTCGAGAAACAGAGATGCTTGCCGATATGGAATCTTTAAAACTATCAAGATCTTCATGGATGCATGATAGTTCGCCATCACCGCCAGAAAATAATGACTAAATGTATATTATATTTTTATTTTTATTTTTTGTGGTTGAAAAATACAGATGATTGACAAATAAATAGGTGCCAACCTAGTTGGGATGTATTTGTTTTGTAGTGATGTAAACTTTTCCCACATTTTTAAATGTAATTATACATTCAATGAATAAAATTTTGAAATGAATATTTTTTTTAATACTTTTTATTTTTGTATTTTTTTTTTAAAGGGGCGGGCCTACGGGCTAGGCCTATGGGCGGGCCTAAATTTAGGCCCGCGGCCCGGCCCGCCCATAAACGGGCTCGGGCCGGGCTCGAGCCCGCGCGGGCTTGGGCCGGGCCTAAAGCGGGCCGCGGGCTTTTTGGAGACCCCTATAAGTGAGTACCTCAAAAGCCTAGTTCAGATGGCAAAAGATTAGGATGATGTAATGGCTTTCTAGGTTTGATTCCATGTCCCTCAAAAACAATAAATTAAAGTACCAATGGATATACCTGTACATACACACACAAAGGTGACATCAGGAATATGCTAAATAGTGAACCACTTATAAAGAGAACCTAGTCTTTTATTTTATTTATTTATTCATTTATTTTCAAAGAAATAGAGAAGTTTTTCTAAGAATAAAGAAGGATTAGATGTCCTTCATTCTAGTACTGCAAAAACTAACTTACCTCAGGATCATCCTAACTAAAGAGCAAAAGGAAAATTTAAGAACATGAAATGAACCTCGACTCTAATGGCTCAAACAAATGACCCCTCAATGAAGAAAAACCAAATCAGCGGGAATACCAACAAACTTCTTGGTTCTGAAGATGCAAAGAGAGGTTAAGAAAAGTACTATTTCAATCAGGTAGAAGTTGTGATACACGGACTCTTCAATTTTACCTAGCATATTTGTTTCAAGACAACACAACATGGCTGTGGACATGGAATCCTTTCCGGATATGCATATTTTACTTCAGGTATGGATGTCTAATATTTTTTTTTTATTTCTTAGCAAATAATTTCATTCAAGAAAGAGGAGATTTTACTGAAAAGTGAATGTCTATGAGAATACTTAGGGGTAAAAAGGAAAAAGACAGATGGTTTTAGATGAAGGACATCTTGCTTTATGATTTTTTTCTAATTATTATTTTTTTTTAATTATGTTGTACCCAATAATTGATATCCATTGTTTAGTTCCTTTTTTCCTCTGAGTCCTCATATCCCAAAATTTAAGGGTGTGAGGAATCAAACAACCCACACCCAAACCCCATGAAACATTGGTTAGAAGAGTTGTATAAATTCTTGAAAGTTATGGCATTTCCTCTCATTCTAGATCACCCAAACAATGGCAAGCAGTGCATAATATCAAAGAGTTTTGTTTTCATAACCTCTTCTTATCCCTAAAGGGAAATAACTAAGGTATGAAGAATCCTCTATAATACAATTTACTACAACATTTGCAACAACTCAGTTGTACCATGGAAGGTCACTAGAAAAGATGTAATAGAGAAATAAATGGTTAGCAAATCCCCTACTCCTCCTAGGGAGAGAATAGGTGCAAGGACTAATAGCTCTAGAGGCTCTTCCTATCTACTACAAATCATTTCACTTCCTTGCAAGCCACTAATCAAGTGAAGGCTAACCATAGGGAATTTTGCTAACCAAAAATAGGTTAGGTTTCCTTTAGAAGAAAAGGAAAGAAGACTTGTTTTTTAGAACTTCTTTATTTCACTGCTTTGAATGCAGACAAATGTGGGAAAGAACAAAATGAATGCCTAAAAGAAGTCAATATTTGCACTAGAGTCTAGTTTTTGCATTGTTTAATTTCTGTTGAGTCCTCGCTCTTTCAAAGATTTGGTACTTGGATGGCAGTGTTCTCTTGGGCAAGAGGGACAAGAAAGGAAAGAAAGAGGAACTTTCAAGGGTGGACTACAACCAATGCTAGTGGTTAAAAGAACCTTACTCAAAATCCTATATCCAAGGCTATAGTCACAGAGGAAACGAATATGTCTATCTTTGACTTTGTAGATAGCGTAAGCCTATCTTAGCCTTTTCTTTTTGGGCCTTTGACAACCCTTGTATACTTTCTACGCTGTGCACCTTCTCTTTTCTAGGTGCTGTTATAGTGAATTCAACATTTGTGTATTGTATAAAAAAAAAGGTTATGAAGATGATAAGTTATACAATGATCTTATTATGATATGAAGTCCATCCATATAGACATTGTCCATACTTAGCACCTGAAAATTCCATAACTTTTTAAGAGAATATATCCTTTTTTGTCTTTGAGAACTAAAAACTATAAGCATTTTTTTTCCAATAATAGGTATTTATTCAAATCTTTGGGACAAATGATTTTGAATCAAATAAAAACTTATGTTGGAAATGTAAGAGACAAGTTTGATGGTAGAAATGCAATTGTTAGAAAAGGGATATGATAGACCTTAACCCATAACCAAACTTAAGGAAATATTTGATGAAACTTCAAAGAAATACATGAAACATTATGAAACAACAGTTCCTGAAGTATTAATAAAAGATTTTGTAGGCATTTCCAATTAGTCCTTTCAAATACTTAAAAGGTCTTGCCATAATTTTGAGCTATTTAAGGAACCTCACCTAAATTAGGTTCTTCCAAAATAAGAGGTCCATTAAACCTCTAGTTCCTATTTTGGCTCAATTGATATGTTCATTAAATCAGTTTATCTATAAGGGATACTAAACTCATAGCAGTAAAAAAAATGGACTCCAAAAGAATGGATTTTTGTAGGATTAAAAGGAAAAAATAGATGTAGATTAAACAAGAATTGCCATTACATCCAAATATCTTGCTAAAAACGCACATGCAGGTGGATCCTATCTCCTTCCTTCTTTTATCCTAATTCTCGCGCGTTTAGGATGTCATTTTTTAGTGTTGTTGTTATCAAGGTGAGGAGAATGTGCTTTTGCATTCTTTTGATGAATTGTCATGCTTTTCCTAGCTCACCATGCTTTAACTCTATCAATAATAGTTTTGTTGTCAAGACCAATAGCAACAACAATGTTAATTAAGATTTGTCCTAAAAGAGATATATGTGGAATAATTCCAATCCCTTTTGTTTGGGAGGGATTGACATCGTCTTTGGTAAAAAAAAAAACTGATCCTCTACTTACCCATGTAGAATACAAACCCATAGACTCCTCATTTTGCTATTAGTATGATTAATGCTAGCTAAAGAAGACTCTTACACTCAAGTTAGAGGAATGTTCACCAAGAGGATAGTAGCAAAATATTATCTTTTTTGCTTACCCATCTTCATGTTTTATTGCTTATTATGGGGTAATATTGAGGGATTAGAGCCTCAATTATTACCTTAGATTTTTACTTGATATGGAAATTGTGATAGTAGGGTTATTGTTCCTAATTTGTTTCCTTTCCAATGGAGTGGTTAGATATAGATCCAAGATACAATTTCATCTTGTAAATATCTTAATGGTCGTGGTGCTAGTCTGCAATGAAAATGGGAGATGATATGGCAACCTTCTTTAGGGACTAGATTCCAACTTCATCACCTCCTTCTTTGCTACCAGAACAAAAACAAACACAAACACAAACACAGGCTAAATCCTTACCCCCAAACTAAACAACAACAAATTTGTGGTCTTAAAGCATTACAAATGGCAAGGAGTATTGATGCCATGCTATTATTTCCTATTGTTTTTTGTTTAGAATGTCAATACACATTAAATGCACCATGCGGCTTTCATACATGCCAACTTTCCCACCATTTGCCATACTTTTTCAGGGGGCTTCGTTGAGTAGCTAAAGAAGAATCATTTTTGTGTACAAAAAGGAGGAAATTCATGCCTCTTCATGGTTGGAAATTTTTTTCCCAGTGATACTTTACATTCTTCAACTGAATTATCTAATTACGTATTAGTTTCTACTTGATTCTCTTATGCTTCATTTTGATCTTATTCTTCCTTTTTTTTAAGGATCATCCTAGACTTCCTTTCATTTTCTAGGACATGGTGCATAAGTTGCGATCTCATAAGGCTAATATTCCTCAAGAGAATGTTGAACTCTCATGTTTTAAAGGGAAGGGGAGCCCTTGCTTCTCCAGACCCTTCAACATTAGGACGTGGATTGTGTGGAGAGATTTCTATTGTGTTTGCATGGGACGAGAGTGAGTAGGTATGAAGAAGATAGGTTGCTTTGTACAAAGACAAAGAGCGACAAGTTTACAATTAAGTCTCTTTACACTGCCATGGAGTTAAGCAATTTAGTGTCTTTTCCAATGAGAATCATTTAGAACTCTTGGGTGCAGCCTAGAATGAGTTTCTTTGCTTGGGAGGCGAAATGGGTTAAAGCTTTAATCTTGAATCAAGTTCAAAGACAAGGATGGTCTTTAGCAAATAGATGTTATATTCGCCAAATGGATAAAGAATCCATAGACCTCATCCTAATTCACAATGTAAGGACAAAGGTTTTATGGGAGTTACTCTTTACTCTTTTTGGGGTGTCTTGGGTGCTCCCTTTGTCAGTTAGAGAGACTCTACCAAGTTAACATGGTTTGTTTGTGGGCAAAAAGTATAATAAAGCTTGGAGAGCAAGGCCCTTATGCTTTTTTTAGGCGGTTTGGAAGGCAAAGAATAGAATTACCTTCGATGGTGACATGCTTTCTCTTTAAAGGCTACAAAACTCTTTTATTTGCTTTCTTTGGTCGGAGACTAAGATGTTTATAAATGATGATCCTTCGACTCTGGTTCGTTTCTTTGATTGGTTGGACTCTTGTTGAGGGCGATGTTGTTGTAGCCCTTCTTGTTTTGTAATTCTTTCTCTTGTTTGAGCCTTTTGGTATATGTGTTATATACCTTGGGTCGGTCTTTTAGTACCTCTTTTATATATAATTCTTTATCTATTAAAAAAAAAACACCAAGAACTTAGTTGAGTACTTTGAGATAACCTTTGTTGTTGGTCCACAAGAGGAACTAGTCCTACCATATTCACTAACATGAACCCACCTACTATACCATCAACCTCACCACTTATGAACAAACACATTGATGAGCTTCCAAAGTGTGCCCACCCCCATGGGCTACTCCAGGATTAGAAATTAGAATGTTGGTCAGTAAGACGATTCATAGAATCCTCAAGGCCCATCGCAACCTTAGCAGCTTCACCTTGAACAATCATTTCCAAGTATCCAATTTGTAATCTCTAATGGGTATTTCCACAAAGCACTCTTTACCTTTCCCTTGAATCGCGAAGGAACTGTTGCTCAGCATCCAACTTAGCACCCTTGGACAATTAAAGCCATTTCCAACTTAGCACAAAGCACTCTTTATCTTCTATCATGAGTATTATAGAATTGCATGACTTAAAGTATTATAATTTACCTATAGATAACACAATGGCTCACCATTTCACTAAAATTTAAGGATAATTAGATTCTTTCCATCATGTTGCAAAATGAAAATATGGTAGTCATGGTCAATTTTTTTACAATCCCATAGACCTTAACTAATTGCATTCTCAAATATCATATCAATTTACACATAAACCCATTATTCCCATACACCCATAAATAAGTAGCATACATTCATCAACAATTGTTAGCTAGAAAAACAGCAAACAACTGCATTAAGTTAAACATAAATAGAAACCAAAATATAATATATGTACTTATAGCTAATGCTTCTACTACCAACAAAAAATAGTTAATAAATGAAAAATAATAAGCCATGTAAAAAATCGCTAAGTTGACCATCAATTAAACAATATTATAAAGATTACCAATAGTGACTAAGATGAAGCCCAGCAGATGGAAAGAATGTGAAACTAGAGAACAAAATCAAAAAAATGAAAAATTAGATTTCGCTGGGTTAAAGTAAAAAGGGAAATAATCCAAAATTTGTCCAAAAAAAAAATAGTAAAGGAAAAACAAAAAGAATAAAAAGCATAAGTCCATTAAATGAAGGGGCATTTGTTATCAAACATCTTACATGCAAATTGAGTTTAAATGTGATCACTACAGGGCTTCGTACTTAAGATCATCAATTGAAGAGCATAAGTATCAATTAAGGCCTAGCTCAAGTGGTAAAGGATTGGGAGGGTTTGTGGGAGGTTCCAAGTTCTGTCCTAATGGGGACAAAAATTTACCATCACAAAAAAGGGATAGCTTAGGGAGTATATGCTAGGAAATTTTGTTAGGAGTGATAGTAGATTGGCAATTAAAGAGTTGATTACCCGAGCAAAAGGTAAACATATCAATGTGGAGGGATATGGATTTACAACTAGCAATAAATAAGAATTAATTGAGCAGAAATCTTTACTTTCAATGATTTTCCTAGAAAAGAAACATATAAACAAGCATATTAATTGAAGGCAAAAGGAAAGGAAAAAACAGCATACATGATTAGCAGTGGACATGGCTTAGGGTTATATTAAACTTCCACAGGAAAAACTGAGATAGAACTTTAAGGCAAACCATGAAGTTAAAACATGAATAGAAGAACTCTAATGACAACAGATAAGCAAAGACAGAAATTGTTAACTATAATTCAATTAATGAATGGAGATTTTCACATTGTTGAGTTCTATTGCTAACGGAAGCTAAAGACTGGGATCTCCATAACAGGTGGCAGGTTGACAAAAAACTAATATTAGAAGTATGCACTTAAATTAAAGTTCATACTTAGGTTGGCATAAAGTATTAAACTTCAGAGCCCTGTATAAATTACTCAAACTTTGCATGCATGTAGGTCACAAACAAGCATTTATGCTTTCCTAACTACAATATACTACATCAAGTACTAACATAAGGCCTTAAACTTCATACTCAGGTATGTATTTGGCCTTAAAGTTCACATATATAAAGCACTATAATGTTTAAGCACATACAAGACTAAAGAGCATTTCTAGTTCCCTAAAGACAACATCCTCCAAATTTTGCAAGGAACTAGTCTGGGCTCCATACCTTATGCTCAGGATATACCTGAAAAATAGAAATAAAATTTTAGAGTGCTGATACATCAAGTGAACATCTTCAAACTACTTTTAGTCAAGTATCAACTTCCAACACTAGCAACAAGTTATAATTGAGATACTAGCATTAAATATAATCTAAGAGCTTAACAAAAAAGTTTGGCATTTGGATCATCCGTCATACAACTCGATCAAACCCATGTGCAGCACAATTTCACACATCACAAATCGTAGCCATTTAGCAACAAAAGTAATTGTGAACAAATTTATAGAAACATGACCTTTTAGCCATCTTTTTCACCAAGTAAAACATGGTCTAACAACTTAACCACCAGCCAATCACACAAATGAATCAAGATTTTCAAAACCAACTTCAACATTATGAGATACCACTAGTCCAAAAGCATATAAACATATAAGTATATATTAAATGTATATATAAAATAACTAGTTTCAATCAAGAATTAGCATCCAGTGCCCATGACAACTTAAAATTAAGATGCTTATACCCTAGAGTAGAAATTAAGACATGACAACAAAATCTGACATTACAATCATCCAACACAGCAATCAACCATATCAAAATGGGAAAAATTGGGTGTTGTACAAAAGTGTCTGGCCTAGTAGGTGGAAAATAAAACTACAAATTTTCAACAGCATTAATTAAGGTTCATCCATATTATCAACTAAAAATTCTTAAACAGGGGGTGGTGATGATTGGTTAAAATGCTCAATCAACATCCAGTAAGAGAGTTTAATGATGAAGTGCCGCACTACTTAAAACATCCCATAGGGACAAATGCTTGGTTTTGAAATAATCCAGTTTATTTATGCTATGTAAACAGAAAATATAAAACTCAAAGGTATAAAATAGCCATAAAAATTTGACATATATGCTTTCTATCAGGATTGCCTATGAAGTGAGTGACGAAAAATGGTTAGCATAGAAAATTCCAAGCAATTGGGATTAAGAGCTCAGATGTTGCAACATGTAAAAAAAAATTGAAAATGAGCATCCTGTACATCAAACAGAGAAATTAGTAACCAGCAAAAAAAATCATCAGAAAATTCTTATTACCTTGTCTTCCTATTCCTCCATTTTGATGGCCAGCTTGCAGTCTATAGTAGGCATTGGGTGAAACTATGGTCTCCAGGTAGACTTCTACCTCATGACAATGACGAGTCCCATAGATTGTAGGAATCGTTGATTCATCTCTATCGATATTGTACAAAACTAACAACCCATAGAATTCCATTAGAATTGCTCCGTCTCGCAAAAAGAACACTGGCTTTGTACAATCAACAGTCATTGGGTCCGGGAAATAAGGTACAGTAACCAATTTATTCCAGGACTTCTTCACCCCATATTGCTCCATTACCCACACATCAACAGCCTCGTCATTATCAAAAATAGTGCAAAACCGTCCTCCTAAAGCCATAATCATTGGTTTCACATTTGGATCTGCACAATCAGGCAGCGGCACCATCCGATAAGATTCACTTGCTAAATCAAGTCCAACTACACTCCAGTAGTAATTTTCACTGTCCCCAACTCCCCCGAAATTGATTGAACCATTCACATGTATCCCTGGTTCATCAGTGAAAAGATAGCAGGGAAAATTCTCAATTTTTCTCCAAACATTACCTCTCAATGAAAAAACCCTGACTTGATATTCATAATAGCGCCCAATACAGTAGCAACCCACTCTCGTAACCTTATAGTCATCGGCAATGCTGTCATACCCAAATCCATACGCCACCAAATGAAAACACTGCATAAAAGAAATGGGAGGCAATCTTCTAAATTCCCTAGTCGATGGATTCCACACAAAGATTATATCATTTTCTGTATCCCGAATACAAAAACAAACCAACCCATTATAGCTACCAATGATCTCATTCATAGCACCCAATTCGCTACCCGGATACTCATGATTCACAGAATGCCCAACAGGCTCATAGAACAGGCAAGATAAAGGGCAAGATTTAAGCTTCATAGAAGGATAATGCATAATAAGCCTCGAGTTATAGACCTCACCAGAGTCTCGTGCCGCAACTGCGAGTTGCTTCTTCTCGAAATCGGGATCGGAGATCATCTCACGCCATGATTTGGAAACGCATTTGAACCGCATCAGGGACTTCACAGGAAGAAGACACAGAATCTCCAGAATGATTTCGTCTGGAATATGGGGCAGGGTTGCAGTAATGCGGACCCTTTTAGAGGGCCGGCGAGAAGAGGAAGGGCGATCCCGGGACTCCATTGGATGTCTGCAACGTTGTGTGGAGGTGGGTTTGGGAAGGGAAAGAGAAGAGAGGTGAGGGTGAGGGTATGGTAAGTTGAAAAGGGTGAATAGTTAGTGAGAGACGTTTTGGATGCTTTATCGTTCACATTTTTGCATGGTCACCACGTGGAGATGGCCATGTTGGAATGTGTCAACTACAGTGGAGCCTTCAGCCTTGCGTGGCAGCTCCAATTTTGATTTTAATTTCTTTCAAGTTTGATGAGGATTTCCAAGGGATTTGTGGTGGAAATGAAAAATTGATTGAGTGCGTTTGTTACTGATTTTAGAAAGTATTTTTAGTAATATTTAAAAAAATTTATCTTTCAAGTATTAAAGATGTTACAAATATTTTATAAAATCATTATCAAACACTAGAAAGTATTTTTAGTAACATTTAAAAATTTTTATCTTTCAAGTATTAAAGATGTTGCAAATACTTTATAAAATCATTATCAAACACATTCTTATTCTATACCAAAATTTCTCATATATTTGAAAAGGGTAGTTTATCACAACTAAAATGGGTTCTTATTCACTAATCAATATTACAACTTTCATAACATATAACATGCATTTCAATAGAATAAAAAAAATGAAATAATTCATATAAAATGCTAATGTAAGTAAAACAAGTTGAAAATAATCTATATAAATAATTTATTGATTTTAAATCCATTTTTTTTTCTTTTTTTTTTCTTCTTTTCTTTGTCTTGTGTTTTCCTTCACATTTTCCAAAACCCAAACATAAACTAAAAAAATTGTGTTAGTATGCCTCAAACTCATTTAGTCATGTCAAGTCAAGCACCTTTGATTCCTTTGAAAGAAATACTATAAGGCTATGCTTTCACTAGTCCACTCATAAACATATTGCATGCCTAATATGTAGGATAAATTGTCGACGAGGAGTCAAGATTGTGATAGATTGTGATGCGTAGCTAAAGTGTCTTCCATTCGCTCTCATGTCACTTAGCATTAGTTTAGTCACTTTCCTACTAATGTCCCTTTAGGTCAAATCAAATATGGTCATATGCAAAATACTAAAGTAGCATGCACATAACTGCTCCCTTATGAAAAACATACTAGATTTAATCTAAGGTGTGCTAACTCTATTTGGTACGATGTTTGTATTCATCTCATGGCCAATAGGGATGAATGAATGAATATTTGGATTGTTTTCTTTTCTAAATTGGGTTGTAAACTTCATAAGGAGTATAGGATTTTTCTTTGTATTGTAAAAATCATTAATTTTTCTTAGATGGGTTGTAAGCTTGGTTTGAAAAGTATAAGATCTTATTTTGTTGTGTAAAAATCTTTAATTTTTCTTAAATGTATTGTAATTTTGATTCATCTATGGAAAAATGGTATGACACTTCATACCACTTGAAAAGCTATTGAAAGTCTAATAGAGAACACTCAGAGGGGATGAATATGCAGTTTATAAAATTTAAATAAAAAGTATATGTTATACTAAAATTTTATCTTAAGAGATATCATTTATATCCCAAATAATTATATGGGTTATACCTAGAATCTTTAGGTATATAAAAATATGATTTTTAACTTTTAAGGATACCCTATAATTTGTTAGGAATAATATAATTGCTAATATATGAAATATATATATTGAGATATGTTAGAAATAATAATAACCACCAAAATAACCAACTTAATAAACTCAATAACTACCAACAAATCAATCAAAAGATATCTCGAGAATAGTTAGGGAAAACAATAATTGGTTATAGATATAACAACATAACTAACCCAACAACCTCAATAGCCAACTAACTAATCAATCATAAGGTTATTAATATCATCGATTAGAATATAAGCAATAAAAAAAATGCAATGAGACACAAGATTTTTACTTAGAAAATCCCCACAAACTATGGAAATAAAAAACCATGAGGTCTAAGACCTATCAATCTAAATCCACTATTCAAAGTCAAGTTACACATATTAACATAATCACTTTACCTTAAAGACTTACTCGTTAATACCTACAACTTGATCTACGTCCGCGACATAGCAACTCCCTATTGCTCCCTAGTAGATCATTCGGCCACTCCGAATGGATTAAGGTCTTTAACCCATGATTCAAATATGAAATCCTTGAATGAGAGATTAGGAATGGTGTGACACGTTAGGCTTTCTCAAAGAAATCCTTTCCAAGGAATGAAAGTTCTCTCAATGATACATTTCAAATCTCTTAACCCGAATCTTTAACCATCAAAGGGTTATTAGAGAGGTATTTATAGGCAAAAACCAAAAGAGTCGGTTTCTTAAATTACCAAATCAGAGTTTGAGTGAAATTCATCCAAAATCCATTTCTAAACTCAATAGTATTGTCATGATTACTCGAGCAAACTTAAATCGCTTGAGCGCTTTGCTTGAGCGATCCTAACCACTTAAGTAGGTTGACCGCTTGAGCAGGATTAATTGCTTAAGTAGCCCTTACTTCTTTTGAAAAATCTTTTTAAAACATTTTAAGTCAAAAAATGATACCGAACCTTTTTATACTTCAAAAAAGGGTTATATGCCACGAGTCAAAACTTTTTAGATTACATGTGACTTCCTGGTTGGATGAATAACAACCTTTAATCTTCAATGGAGAGTAAGTCAGTATCTAAAAAAACTTTTATGGACAAACATTAATTGGAACAAAATTGCAAACACTTAAGCAAGACTCAATGTTCTAATTATTGAAAAATGGGTATTGCTTTTAATACCATTTGAATAATAATCGAAAGTCCAATAAGGAACACCTAGAAAGGGAAATGAATGGGTGATTTAAAAATTTAAATAAATATTTATAATTCCAATAGTTATTAAGGATATCCCAAATTATTAAATGGATTATCCCCAAAATCTTTATATTTGTAAAAATATGATTTTTAACTTTTAAGGATATTCTGCAATTGGTTAGGAATGAAGATAATATAATTGTTGGTATCAAAAATATAAATATTGAGATATGTTAGGCCTAATAGGGATGAATGAATAGTTTCTATTTTTAAAATATATAAATGTATGAATATTTGGATTATTTTTCTTCTCTAAATTGGATTGTAAACTCCATAAGGAGTATAGGATTTTATTTACATTGTAAAAATATTTAATTTTTCTTAGATGGGTTATAAGCTCAGTTTGAAAAATATAGGATTTTTTTGTTAAGTAAAAATCTTTAATTTTTCTTAAATGTATTGTAATTTTGATTTGTCTATGATCACTTAAGAGAAAAGACAAAGGCTCTAATGATTTGAGGACATTCATGGAGAAAAATCATTCCAAAAATCTGAGTTTTTTTTTTTTTTTTTAAATTGGAAAACAATCAACTAGCATGAAGAAGTTCTCTATATAGAGTTGCAAACATAGACGTTCAAGTGTTGGAGACAAGCACTCGAGCAACTCAAGCACTCGAGCAACTCAAGCACTCAAGCGTTCCTGGTGGTAGCAACTAGTATTTTAAGGTTTTATGATTATCTAATCTTAAGTTTTTGTTATAAGGGCATTGGCGAATTATACACAAGGATGTTTATTTTAGATTCCTTAATCATTAGTCCCTTCATGGGTTATCTTAAATAAACTCCATATTTCTTTGACTAACTCACATTTATATATTCTATTACATTCATTTCTATTTATTGCACAATGGAGATGATAAATGGTCCTAGTATTTAATTGAACTTCCTTTTTATCATGTTCATCTCATTCATAATTGGGCTTTGAAATAGAAACCCCACTTTTAATTTTATTTAGGAATATGGAGACTATTTTAGATTACATCCCATAAATCATAGTCAATAAATTTAAAAAATCATGTCTTCCTATTTTTCCTATAAGTGTTATCTATTCTTATAAAAAAAAATGAGGGCATATTTAGTGGAGAACCCTTTCACATAAAGATGGATTAATCATTCCACTTAGATGGTTAAGCCTTAACAAAGAGGTTTATCTCTTATATCAATTATGGAGACAAGCTAATAATCTAACCTAGGTATACACCTACGATGGAAAGGGAGAGAAAGGGAATTGGATGTTGATCAAATTTTTTAAAACCTTAATTAATTATGACAATTTATGAATGCTATGAGAGTAATGCATGAAACAATATGAATAACAAGTAAAGAGAAAAGAGTTAAAAGATCGTAACAGTATTATAATGGTTAAACAATCTACCTATGTCCACTTGCTTTGGATTTAATCCCAAGTTAAGGGGCAATCCACTAATCTTCTAAAGCTTTCTCAATCAAAGCTTTACATTTTACTCGAGAATGTTAAGGTTCTAATTTGTTGGGATTGAGCTCCTAAAAGCATAACATGATGTAACAAAGTTAGACTTGACAATCATCTTGTTTTTATGCATTTGCATTGATTTGATAATTCAACCCATGTCTCTTACACTATACATGACTCAGGTCCATTGGGAGTTGTACAAAATATACAAGTCATGGGTTCCTTGTAAGTAGATAAGTTGTCCATAGTCAATTGATGGATTTGGGTAATCCAATAGAGATTGTAGTACACCACCTCCTAATTGGAGGGATAGCCTATCTTGGTAATCGAGATGGGTTTCCCATGGTGAGTGCACTAGTGTATGTGATGCACACGGGACATGACCTACGATGAATCATGGTACAAGGCTATCAATTATCAAGATTTACCAAGCTACTATATTGCATGGACTCTCAACGTTGAGAGGATATTGAGCCTATATCAAAATTAATAGGAGGCTTTAACTTATGGATAAGATCCTAAAGTGGTCATATATTCCTCTGCATTGGGTCATTGTTGAGGGAGGCTATTTGCAACAGGTATTCTCAATAAAGGCACCATGATATCTCATGGGATTGATACAGTGTGTCCCCTTGGGTGATCCAAATGACATGTGATCATAAAATCTATGACCATAGTAATTCCTTTAGTGGAATTTGATATATGCTCTTTAAAGCTAGAATTTAATCACATGATAAGTAAGATTTGTAACTCAAGAATTTGAGTGGTGATCTTGATAAGTGATAGCACTACCTTGTTAGATTACAGACACTAGTTCATGGGGAGTCACATGTAGTGGATAGTAGGTCATGGACCTCAAGCTTTATCTTTTTGTTATTCATGTAAGGTATTTAAGTGTAGTTGGTCTTTAGTGGGATATTTAATCAACTTCAGAATTGGATTCTTAGGGAGCTAATACTCCTATTGGTCTTAGTGGTCCTGCTCTGAGCTCATATACCTTGATGACATGGTTTATGAGGGTTGGATTGACTCTAGGTTCATTCTTGTGCATAAAGACATTTTGGTAATTATATAAGATTGCACATGAAATAATGAACAAGACCTTTGGATTGAGCTAATTGATTAATTAGATGACCCTATGTGGTTAATTAATTAATTAGGACCCGTTTTGGGTTATATTAAGTGACCCAAGCCTTGATGGACTCAAGTCACTTAAGCCTAATAGGCAACCCTATAAATACCCCTTTATAGGTTAGAGTTTCTTAATGACTTTCAATTATTCATCTTTTACTTTCAAATAGAGAGAGAGCTAAAGCTTTCTCCTTTCCATTGCCACATTTTGAGTTGTCAAGATCATAGTTTGAGTCATCGGGCGAAAAATCTTGAGTGTACGAGACCTCCAGATTTTTCAGGCATGCTCTTCATCAAATAAATTTTGATCTAGGAATATCCAAATCACATATATGAGTTTCAAATCTTTAAATTTTTATTCTAAAATAGTTTTGAAGGCATTATTTTTTGTTATGTTAGATCTAAAGATTCCTAGGAATAGATACATGTACCCTACGAGATCCAAGGCATGAGAACGGAGTAATACAGGATTCCCAACACAATTAACCTTAACAATGCACCAAGGATTATCCTTAAACTACTTTCTTTCTCTCTCTCACACACACACATACACATTCTTTCTCTCTCCCAAACAATTCTTAGTTCCTACACATGATTAGTATGTAAGGTAATACAAGTGGATTAAATCACACTAAGATGTTTCTTTACGAAATTTATGGCTTAGGAAAATGGAATACAATGATTGAAATTGGCTAGAATATTAAGGATGTAATTAATGACTTGCAAATTTGAGAATAAATGCACTCTTTAATGATTTTATCCCTCTCGAAATGAATGGTATTCAATGGTGGGTTGTTAGAAAAATATAAACATGAGTTAAAAGGCTTTTAGATAAAGCTTGGAAGTAAACTAGCCATTTGAAACAATTTTCTGAAGCCTGGGTTGATTGAATAATTGACTTCCTAGCTAGTTAATAGGCATTAAATGAATTTATAAGTGACCATCATAGGCACTCCAAGTAAATTGATTAACGATGTAGTTGACCACTTGATTGAACCAAAAAGCTCACTATAAGTTTCTACCAATG
The DNA here is from genome assembly GCF_030704535.1 of Vitis vinifera. Lineage (NCBI taxonomy): Eukaryota > Viridiplantae > Streptophyta > Magnoliopsida > Vitales > Vitaceae > Vitis > Vitis vinifera. Next base: position 31,023,129 of record NC_081822.1, read on the forward strand.
GACCAAATTGAGGAGTACCACATTAGGTACTACTAGTTGACTAATTGATTGATTACTCTTAGTCCCTTTCTTTTGAAGCTCTATTTTCTAAAGTTAAACCAAATTCCATAAGGCTCATAATGCAACCAACGTTTGAAAACCTTAGTAAGTTCAAATATTTCAATAAATTCTAGTTTTCAAGACTTTTATGATAGACACTATGAAAAGAGTATTTTCCATGAAAAATATAGTTTGGTCCATCTATAATGATTCTTGGATTCCTTAGGAAAAATTTAAATGCATGTGTGTCATTGATTGCACATTTTTCTTAAGTTACATAGGATTAAAAATAACTCAACTAGGATTGATCCTTGAGAGTTTCCATCTTAAAAAATTCTTAACAAGGTTTGTTTTCTTGATTGAACTTCTCTTTGTCTTATGATCTCTTTTTCTTGTATATGCTTTGTGGAAACTATTAGATACAATTTCCTTATTTTGTTATTATCAAACATCGATTGATTGTCTTTGGGAAACCTTGGGCTAAACATTTTTTTTTATGAAGACTTATTTGTTGTGGTTAAAAAATACTAATGAGACATATAGGAAATTGGAATAAATCTTATCAAATTCTAATATGCTTTAATTTTTCCTAAAGGTCTTGCAAGTCTTATGTAGGTCTAATATGATTCTAGGCTTTTATTAAGCCTTAGATTAATACAATTACTCATTTCAATTAATCTTGAAAGTATAAGATAGACACAACTCATCTTACTTGTATTTAAACTTAAATAATCTAGGTTGGAGCCTATTTAAGGGGTTCTCAAGCTTTAAGCTTATAGTAGGTTAGAGCAAACCTATCAAATTTAGGGATTTAAGGGTTTTTTTTTTTACAAGTTTTAAACCTAGTTTGTATTTAGCTATTCCATTACATTTAGAGATTTTAGGTAAAATTTATATCTCTGTTTAGTGGTTTTCAACTTTCATAACTTTCCTACAAAAAATAAAGGAAAAATAGAAAGCCTCCTATTTGAAAGGTAGGTTAAAATTTTCCATCTTAACTAGACATTCTTTAATATAATTCTAAATCCAAATGGAGTTATATTGATGTATTATTAACTTTAGAGATTACAACTCACAATGAATTCAAACCTAAATCCTTAATTTCTCTCTTTATCTCAATTTGATTTGAGCCTTAATGTTATTATTATCACAATTATTAATGTTATTTGCATGGCTTTCAATGAGTTATGGTATGAAATTATGAATTGGTGTAAATGAAATTTTGGAGAACTAAAAATTACTCTAATCCTACTTCACTACATTATTATCTTTTAACCAATCTAATAATTTTTTTCCTATAATTAGTTCATTTTCTTAGTCATATTGAATGTTGATGATTTCAATATTTCACAATTATAAATTATCATCGTAACATTTGTATGATTTTGATTGAGTTTCTATGAGATTTTTCTCTTTTTGGTTGGAAGGGATTGAATTAAGAAGTTATTTATGTATGTAATGTAAGTGTTATTTGGTATTAGATTTTAGCTTGGTCATTAATTTATGGTTCAAGTAGGATATCATAGAGGCAAAAAATAGCAATAGAAAATGATAAATGTATTAGATTTTAGCTTGGTCATTAACTTATTGTTCAAGTTAGGATATCATAGAGGCAAGCAATAAGAATAGAAAATAACATAACATATTTTTGTTGAAAATGCAATACACTATTCTTCAAAACATGTAGTTATTATAGGCACCTATTAGTACATTAATTATAAGAATTGGGCGACACCATGCTCTCCAAATAGACTTCAACTTCATGATAATGATGAACTCCATAAATCATAGGCGAGGTCGATTCATTTCTATTGAAATTATATAAAATTAACATCCCATAGAAGTCTATAAGAATTGCACCCTCCTTCAAATAAAATAGTGGTTTTGCATAATTAGCATCCAACGGATCTGAGAAAAAAGGAACTGTGACCAATTTACTCCAAGATTCTTTCACGCCATATTCCTGCATTACCCACACATCAATAATATCATCATATTCAAAAATAATGCAAAATTGACCTCCCAAAACCCTAATTATCGGCTTCAAGGTTTCATTTGCACAATCAGGTTGTGGCACAACTTCATATGATTCTGTTGCCAAATCAAGTGATGCAATGAACCAATGATCATTGTTTTTGTCCCTAGACACTGCCCAATTGATTGAACCATTTACATGTTTCCCTGCCTCATCTGTAAAAAGAAAATATGGAAAGCTCCTAATTTTTCTCCAAGCATTGCTCCTCAATGAAAAAACCTCCACATGATATTCATATGAATCGTTAATAGAGCAGCACACAAGTCTCACAACCTTATAATCGTCTGTGATGCTATCATACCCAAATGCATATGACACCAAATAAAAAAGTTGCTCAAAAGGCTTGGAGGGCAACCTTTTTGATTCTTTAATCGATGGATTCCACACAAAGATTGTATCTTTTTCCATATCTCGAATAGAAATACAAACCAACCCATTATAACAGCCAACAATCTCATTTATAACACCTAAATCCCTTCCTGGATAATCATGATTGATGGAATAACCAAAAGGTTCATAGAAAAGGGAAGGTAAAGAGCACGATTTAATTCTCAAATAAGGAGAATGCAAGATCAACCTCAACTTATCAAGTTTACCAGACTCTTTTGTTGCAACATTGAGTTGCTTTTTTGCAAACTCTGGATCAGAGATCATCAAACGCCATGATTTACAAACACATTTGAAACGCATCAACGACTTTACTGGAAGAAGAGATAGGATCTCTAGTATGATTTCATTTGGGAGATGAGGCATAGTAACACTATTTTGTGATCTTTTGGAAAAATGAAGAGATGATGAACAATGATTTTGGGACTCCATTGAGGGTGTATTTGCAAGGAAAAGAGAAGAAAAAGGCTTGACCTAAGCCTCTTAGATGAGTCGGTGAAAGAAAAAAGGAGTTGGTGAGATGTATTTGTACTTATTTTTATGAAAAGAGAAGAGATAAGTTTTAGTCAAAAAATTTCAAATGAGTGTATGAAAGGAAAGTAAAAGGTTGGTGAGATGCGTTTCTATTGATTTCTGTTTTACATTTCACGTGTTTACCACGTGGAGGTGATCACGTCAGAATTTGTCATTTACAACTAGGATTTATGTGTCAAATTCAAGTCAATTTTGTCAAGTTGGCGAGAATCCCAAAGATGGAAATTTATCAATTTATAAAGGATTTCAAATCTTTAATGAATATAATAAGAATAAAAAATATTTAAAGGTGTTATATACATTGCACCATCATTTTAGCTTCTGCTTTTACTTGCTAACAAGGATGAAAATTAAGAGTAGAAATTGTGAGAAGAATAAAAATGTCACTGTAGAATATGTTATACATACAATAAGCAGTGTTAGGAGTGACTTTATTTTTATTTTATTCATATCATGTTTCTTTATCACCAATCATTATCCACCATATTAGCAAATAATAAAAGGTGATAGCATGAGTATTTTTAAAAATTAAAATTGCTGGTGGATTAATTCAAAATAAATGTATCAAGATTTCCAAGTTTTATCATATTTTTAATCCATATAATTTGATTGATTAAAAGCATAATATATAATTAACTTATTTACCATGTAAGTTATAAGAATTCTTTAAATTGGTTCCCATTTTGGATGAAAATGATATTATGGCATTAAAGTTATGGGAATTTTAACGATTTATTAGTAACTAATATATTATTTATAAAACTTAGTGTTTGGTGCTTTAGAAAAAATTCCCACTAAAATTGTATAGAGTATAACTTAGAGGCACTTAAATGCCTAATGTTCTTCTCAAGCACTAGATTGGGCTAAATGCACCAACACATGACACTTCAAGCACCTTTCACTTTGAAGGACTTAGCCTTTTTGCATGCATTTGAAAAACCCTTTTTATCATGCTTTTTTGGCTTCTCAGCTTCCACCTTTGGTCATTAAAATTTGAGCAATTCTTCCATGTTTTTTAGAATGATTTTTCATCATTTTGATATCATCTTTTGAGGCTTCAAACATCACCAATTATATGGTATATTACCTTAAAATTTATTGATTTTTTGGTACTTTTTTTATTCTCGTGACATATTTCAATGATCTATAAGGTAAGTATTCATTTTAATTGATGTTTGAAAATAGTTGAAAACCTAGTTTATTGGCACTTAAAATCCACATTTTATCAATAATCGAGCTCTTATCCATATTCTACAATTTTCATGTAAATATGTGCAATTTTCTATGGCTAATTGAACAATAATCCCAAGGTTAAAGGCATAAAAAACTTATGAAAACTATGGCTAGCTTAGAGACCAAAAATTCAAATTGATGGCTCTAAAGAAAAGCCATCCAAAATAATTGGTGTTTATATGACACTCTTGTGACTCAAACTTATGACCATTAACTCATACCATTTTTTGAATTAGGTTTTGACTGTCTCATTTAAAAACCATTGATATCCAGTGAGGATAGGTCAAACCAGTTATAACATTCAATTTCACACCTCACAAGCCTATTTATCATTAAGGTAACCTATCCGCTAAACTTAAAAGCAACATTCTTGTACTTAAGAGAAGAAAGAGATAAGACCATTCTTGTTCTAGGACATACTATCAAGGACTTCGATCTTAGACTAAAAATTCAAGTGCATGAACTACTCCTATTGACTTAAAAAGTCAACTCAGTTAGTGTAGTCTCGATATTTATGATTCAACTTCTCCTTATGATCTAGCCCAGTGCCCTATAAACCAGCTTTTCTCAGAACCCGGGGAAGAGACTAACAAATAAAGTCCAATAAGTATGTGAGAATAAACATATTTTGATTTGAGGAAAAAAAATGTACATCTTATAGGTACTTATAATGAAAAAGAAAACAAATTAACTCTTATAAATCAATCCTAAAAATCATAGGAATTTTAATTCTAACTTTCTAATTTAAATTTTTATATACAATAACAATTGACCTTCCTATTTTGGGATAGAACCCTTAAAAGCATGACATAATATAAAAATAAATAGATTTCATTAACATTTATGTTGTATTCTTGTTTTCCATTTACTATCCTATTTATGCATTATGTATGTTGAACATTAAGGTCTATATCACTTGTACTGTACATGACTTAGGTGCATTAGGAGTTACATAGAACATATAAGTCATGGGTTATTTACAAGTTGATTATTCATTCACAACTAGTTCATGAACTTAGGCAATCCATATGAGATTGTTGTGTACTACCTTCTAATTTGAGGAATGACTTGTCTTGGATTTCAAAAAGGGTTTCTTATGGTGAGCGCACTAGTATGTATGATTACACATTAAACAAGAAATACAATGAGTCATAACATTGACTATTAGGTAGTCATGAATTTGCTAAGCTACTATGTTGTATGAGCTCTTAACTTTGAGAGAATATTGATCAAGTATTGTGATTTTTGGTGGCTTTAACTTATGAGTAAGATTCTAAGGTAGTCATATATTCCCTATGGATTGGATCATTATTGATTAAGATAGGTGACAACAAGTATTCTCAAGATAAGCACCATGATATTTCATAAGTTTGAGACAGTGTACCCCCTTAGGTGATCTTAAGGACATGTGATCATGAAAACATAGACCATAATAATTCCTTAAGAGGAATTTGATATATGCTCCTGAAGAGTCATAGTATGTTAGTTGAACATATAATAGGGGAATCTAAGACTCAAATATTATAACAGTAATTTTGAAAGGTTGATAGCATTCACCTGATTAGATTTCAGATAGTCGTTCATAAGGAGCTTGTATGTAGTCATTAGTAGGTCATAAACCCAAGTTTTATATCTCAATTTAATATCATATAATGCTAGAGTATAGTTGAGTCTCTATAAAGGGATATTGAGTCAACTTCAAAATTAAATTCTAAGGGAGCCAATATTTTCCTATGGGTCTTATTGGTTTAAACTTGAGCTCATATTCCTTGTTAGCACATTGTTTGAGGGATATTTTAGTTTTGTATTCATATGTGTGTATAAAGGCATTTTTAGTAAATAAACAATATTGCACAAGAGCTTATGAATGGTTTTTTTGAATTGGATTAAATAATTAAGAGCCTAATAAGGTTAATTAATTAATTATAACCTAATGGGCTTGATTAAGCGCCCAAGCCTAAGATAAGGTCCAGTCACTTAAGCCCATAAGCAAGCCTATATAAACCTCTCAAGGGTTTAGGGCTTAAACATTCAACCATTCTATATTCCACAAAGAGAGAGAGAGAAAGAGAGAGAGAGAGAGAGAGAGAGTTTTAGTTGTTAGGATAGAACCCTTAAAAGCATAACATGATGTAACAAATTTCAGAATTTATTATTTACTTAATAATATTCTAATTTCACTTTTATCTATCTTTGTTCCATGCCTTATATTCTTATATCATTTTGGCCTACATCTTTTGAATTGTACATGAATTGGTCGCATTAGGAGTTGCACCAAAGATCCAAGTCATAGGATCTTTGCAAGTTGATCATTTGTTCATAGTTGGTTCGTGGACTTAGATAATCTATTTGAGGTTGTAGTGTACTATCTTCTAATAGGAGGATAACTGGTCTTGACTATCAAGATGAGGTTCCTATGGTGAGTGCATTAGTATGTACGAGTACATATTAGATAGAACCTACAATGATCCATAACGTAAGGCGATCGGGTAGTCATGAGTTCACCAAACGGCCATGTTGTATCATCTCTCAACCTTGAGAGAATACTAAGTTTGTACCAAAGTTAGCAATGGCTTTAACTTACGAATGAGATCCTAAAGTGATCATATATTCCCTAAGGATTGAGATAGTGTATTCCCTTGAGTGATTCTGAAGACACGTGTTTAAGTAAACTATGACCATAATAGTCCTTTAAATGGAACTTGACATAAATTCTTTTTGAGTTAGGATATGTGAGTTAATCACTCATCAACTTCCAAATTTAACTCCATTTTCCTCACAAATAGAATGCACTTTCCCAAAGTGAGTTTCCAATATCTAAGAATTCTATAGACCGCCTCTAGATGACTAATCTTCATTGAATGCGTAAATTGTCTAACCACACTTCTAACATGGGTTACATTAGACCTATTGTGTTATAAGCTTTCTCATTAGTCTTGGATACATAGCTCGTTCATTGCTGACTCATCCTTATCATCCACAAGTCCATGATTTTGTTCAATAGGAGAATTAATTGGCTTACACCCTAATATCCTAATTTTCTTTAGGAAATCAAGAACATATTTTTGTTATGATATAAAGATGTCCTTATTCGAATGAGCAACCATAATACCCAAGATGTACCTCAGCCTCCCTAGATCATAATGTCAAATTCTACAACAAAACGTTTTTTAAGCTATTCAGTTTCTTCTAAATCATCCTTAGTCATAACTATATCATCTGTATAAGTGATTGGAATCATGACCTTTCTAAATGTTGAGTGCTTGGTAAAGAGAGTTTGTTCTCCATGACTTTGTTGGTACTTAATTATCTTTAGTATGACTTTATAAAATCTTCCAAACCATGCCTTAGAAGATTGCTTTAGTCTATATAGCGCTTTCTTTAGTCTACACACTATTATTACCATAGTTCCCATCAAAACTTGATAGCCTCTATATAGACTTCTGTTTTCAAATCATCATGTAAAAGGACATGTCTAACATCAAATTTTTGTAAAACCAACCAAGGTTAATAACCAAAGATAGAAGACTTGAACAATGTTCACTTTACTATTGATGCAAAGGTTTCTTAGTAATCTACTCCACAAGTCTACGTATACCCCTTAGCTACTAATTTAACTTTGCGTCTTCATCTTTGACTTCACTATGAATACCCATTTACATCGAACTAGTATTTTTCCTTTAAAAAGTTTTACAAATTCCTGTGTTTAATATTTCTCAAATGCTCTCATTTTCTCACTTATTGCATTTCTCTAATTCTCATCTCTAAATGACTCTTGAAATGTTTTTGGGGTCTCTAAGGGACTTAGGTGACTAAATAAGGCTTTGTGTGAGGGTGACAATTTGTAAACGTAAACAAAGTTGGAAATAAGATGTTGGGTGCATGTTTAGGTACCTTGTCTAATGGAAATAGGCAGATTCATATCATTAAAGACAACTTCATCCACATGCTCTTCTATGAGTTAGTTAATGTGTTATGAAAAAGGTGAACTTGGAAGGAGTTCAATACCTATTATAAGATCCAATGATGGAACCTATTAGTGCGAAGAACAAAACAACTTCCTTCTTGAATAGACTTGCAATGGTGTAGTGGTAGTATTGCCAAGTCTTTTTCTCTTCCAATGATGTCTCAAAGATACTAGATAGATAAAGGAAAAAAGGAAAGGTCATGAGTAAGTGAAACAACAAAATAAGAGACTTACCTTTGAAAAAAAGCTTCCCTTGAAGATAAGTTCTAGGGTAAAAGTGTTAGTTTCCCATAAGGGTAGCATCCATGGATGTGGAGAATGTTTTGGAATATGAGTGATAACTTTTATGCCCTTTCTTTGTTAGAAAGCAACCACTAAAGATACACTTAAGGGCTCTAAGATCGAGCTTACTACGATTTTGGTTATAGATATGAACATATGAGATACACCCAAACACTTTAAGAGGTATTTGATTAAAACCATCGAAGTCAAGAAAATGTTATGAGAGGATAATCATTGGGGATCGATGATCTAGGACCCTAGTAGGCATTTTGTTTATCAAAATTGTTGTTAGAATAGCTTCATCTCAATAGGACTTAGGGACATCATTTTGGAATAATAGGGCTTTTATGACTTCTAACATATGCCTATTTTTCCTTTCTACAACCCCATTTTATTATGGGGTATTAATAAAAAGTGAATAATGGATAATACATTTTTCTTAGAAGAAAAAAATATGATAGGACCTAATTAAAGTATTACCTCCCATTGTTGGATTTGACACTTCTTATTTTCATTTCAAACTAATTTTCAATAATTTTATGAAATATAGGGAACACATTGTTTACGTTAAACATCTTTCAATAAATAAAGCCAAGTGATCGTAGTGCAATCATCTATGAATTATAAAAACTATTTAAAACTAAAAATATTTGGAATTCTCAAAGGACTCTATACATTAATGTGAATCAAAGTAAATTGACTAAAAGATTTTTCAATGAAAACAAGGTTTTATGGTGTTGAGCAAACTCATAAACCTCACAATTGAATGCATTGACATCTAATTTTTCAAAGAGAGAAGAAAACATTTTTTTTTTCAATAAAAGAAACGATGAATGCCCTAATCGTCGAATTTTGTAGCCAAATCTAGTCCCTATTATATGAAAGTTTTTCAAAGAGGTATAAGAGTGGCAACTTGACATTGTTTCCACAACAAGCTTCAAGAAGGAAGAGTCTCTTCTATTCTTTAGCATGCTCAATCATCTTCCCCATAGCGTGGTCCTGAAAAACATAATGAATTGGTAAGAATGTTATATAACATTTAAGATCTTAGGTGATTTGATGGACATATAAAAGGTTAATAGATAATCTTTGGACATGTAATATTTATTTTAGTGATAGAATGAGTGACAAATTTAATGTGCCATGACCAGCTATTATGACCAATGTACATTAAACTTTAAGCTTCCTATATCTAAGACATTGGACTATATGAAGAAAACCAATGGAAAGATTTTTTCAAATGGTTAATTATACTTGAGTTAACAACCTAGTCTCTTGAAAAATAGTTTTTTTTGACACATTAAGAGCATGAGCATATGAGAACTTACCTATGTGTGCAAGAGAATGTAGGGCATTAAGATTATCTAGTGATGTAAGAAGGCTTCGAAGTTGATCTATCTGTTTTTTCTTGAATCCACTAATCTTAGAGTTGTTTGATTTATTCATCTTTTAGTCGGTTTCCTTCAAAGTAAGTAACATGTGCTTGTCCTTCTCATTGCCTATTATGTGCACTCAAATTATCATGATTTTGATTGAAGGACTAAGTTTTTTTCAAAGCTTCCAATACATTTTGCCTCGGTTTTTATAATAGTTGTACCCACAACCATCCTTATTGGTGAATGGTTTTGAGTTTTTTTCTTCCCAAATTCTACCACATACTCGTTGGAATTACTCTACACCCCAAGATCAACCATTGATGCTCTACTATTCTGTTTGGTAGTAATAAGTGTTCAACCTTCCAAAGATTGGTCATTAAGCATCACTATTTGACGTCTTTCCTTAGTTCTTATTATAGAGAAAATAACTTCTAAAGACAATAAGGTATCCTTTCTAAGAATTTGAACATGAACTTAATCATACTCTACATTGAGTTTAGATGTTAATGTAGAACACAAACCTAATCATAGTTCTTAAAATTTTCATCTTCATCTTGTAGATATGTGAGGCATCTGACCTTTGAATCAATTTGTAACTTTACTTCCTAGATTTCCTTTGTTGTGGTAAGAAATATACATGTCCCACTAATCTTAGGTTGCATAATGTTCTAGAGCCAATACATTATCATGGAGTTTTCTTCATCCTAAACATTGCATTTGAGATCATCATGGTTATCAAATAGCTCAACTTGCCTTTTCCTTTTAAGAAGGTTTAGACTAGTTGAGACCATGCTAAATAATTCTTCTTAGTTAATTCATAGACTAATTGAATGTTTTGATTGAGTACTTAAACTCCATTTAAGTTGTTAATCGAAATGTTATGTGACCTTTAATTAACCTATGATTGATTTTCATTTAAAAAGAGCTTACACTTTAGTTGGTTAAGTTTCATTTGCAAATAACCATTAAGTAAGTTCTCTAAAATTCGAATGTTTACCTCTATGGTTAAATGGTCACTTAAAAATCTTTACCTTTATTTGATTGCGGTAACTTTATTTTGTATTAAATTGTGAATTAAAAATCTTTACTTTGACTTCCTTATGATTTTCATTTTCAAAAAATTACACCGTTAAGTTATCTTCCCAAAATCAAGATGTTCACCTTAACTTAACAATTAAGTTTTGAGGTCTAAATTTTCACCTTGACTTAACTATAGTTAAGATTTATTTATAAAGAACTAATGAATTAAGTTCCATAAATCAAATTATTCACATAGCTTTTGGTCATATATCTCTCAATAGTACATAAAGTGTTAATAACAAAATGTATAATATTATAATCAAAATATTCACTTCAATTCAAAATATGCTTTTAACATAGCAAACTACATTAAAATAAATTATTACTTTGAGCACCAATAAAATTCATCCGAACTAACAATTAACCCTCAATAACATGTAAACCTACTACGTAGGCAAAATTTTAAAGTAGAACAATTCAATTGTCATTTTTTCTTGAAACCAATCCATATGGGCACCGGTTAGTGAGCTGAATGGATGATTATGCATCAAATATTTTGCATATTTTATTAAGAACATCACACCGATCACCACTGCATAAAACACAAATAATCAAATTTAAGATCATTATAAGAATTTTATTGTATAAAACATAAAGATAAAATGATAAGATGAATGTTTAGATATTTATTTGCTTACTCATATTTTTGTTGAGGAACATCATGCAATTGTTCAATGTCTCATTGTTGGTCATCCTTAGGATCACCATTCTCCCCATAAAATGCTATGACATGTAATATATACAACAACAATCTAGCTAAAGGTATGATGACACCTTTCAATCGATTATCACTATTAATGCCTATCAATGAATTATACACAAATATCCTCTTTTGTGCAAGGTGAACTACATTCAATACCCAATACATACTTTAAGCTTTAATAGGGACATAGATGATGTACACCTTAAACCATTTTATGGAAGGAACTAGATGAAGCCCATTAACATAGTTAATAAGAACATCATTTGCTTGCATTTGAAATTGATTCTATTTTTTGACATGTTTCTCCCACCTTGATTTAACATTTGCTAATAAGAAAAGGTAAAAAAGAAATGTTAAAATAACATAATTATCTAATAATATGAGAACTAAAAGTGATATCAATATGTTAGACAATATACAAAAAAAAAAGTTAGTTATACTATTTGATTCTATGTCAATATAATAATAAGTAAAAGCAAAAATAATAAAAACATTTACTTACTAGACAACAAGTACGTAAGTAACAACACTATCAAATCATATTGGAGTCCAAAAGAACTCGTTGGGGCTCAATGAACCTCAGTGTGGAAGTAATACTCAAATTTAATATCTGTAAGCAACTATTAGCAACATGATTAACATATTTCATTCTGATAATTGAAATAGCATAATACACCTAAACTTGGAAAACATATGGAAATCCAACTAGACTATATGCTTATTGTGGTATATTTCCCTTTTGTTGCTTCTTACCTTGGTATTTTAACACTCAATTCTCCAAGGCATGTTGTAGCTCAAAAAGAGTTCTTTTATAGCAAATCCTACCCCATTAATATTTATTTATTAAAAACTTTCAAACTATCAACAAGGCCAACTCATTGCATGTTTATTAATTTTTTTTCCCTTTTTTCCCAAGTAGAACATGCTTAAGAAAGTACAATAAAACTAAGTTGACCATGTCTTCATCTTTAAAATTATCAAGCTTTTTCTTTTGCTTCTTGACCATGTTGAGGGATGAGACCAAAACTTAAACAAGTAATCAAAATCCAAACTCTTCTTGATTAAATCTTAATCCTTTCAACTTCATTAAAAACCACATTTCGTCATTTTTTTTTTAAAGACAATGATGTAATAGCATGTGGTGCACAACTTGAGTTGAAAATTGAAGTTATGGTATAGCAAAAAAAAAAAAAACCCAAAGCAAGAATTCTTGAGCATCTCTAATTGTTGTTTATTGAGTTTTTTTTTTGTTTTTTATAAATATTTTCTATTACAATAACGTATGACAGACATGCAGCCTTTGTTGGGAACTGCTCTTCTTTAGGTATTTTAACTATAAAATATGTCGAGGTATTAGTAGTCTATAAATTAAACAAAATGAAGCTACTAAATATTTATTACAAAATTGTAAATGTTGTACAATAACATATTAACCTAATAACAATTTATTATTTTGGATATACTCCAATAGTTCCTAAAATTTTAAAAACATCAAGTAACAAACCTAACCCTACTCTAACACTATTGCATAACATCCCTAAAAAGTCCAAAAATTCCAAAATTTTCATAAATTCTCTAAAAACTTATTTTTAATCATATCATTGCATGAAATTATTATATATTTTATTTACTCCAAATATATAACTAACAATAATAGAGAACTAAACAAATTTATAAATATATAATTTATTATTTTGAATACACTTCAATAGCTCCCAAATTTTTAAAAACATCAAGTAACAAACCCAACCTTACTCAAACACTATTACATAATATCCCTAAAAATACCAAAAATCCTAAAATTTTTCTAGAAACTCAACTTAACCCCAATCAAATATCACTACATTGAATATATCTAATTCACTCTAAAATCTTATATATATATATGAGATTTTTATTATTTTCAACACACTTTAGTAGTTTCCAAATTTGTAAAAACATTAAGTAACAAACATAACCCTACTCAAACACCATTACATAATATCCCTAAAAATTCAAAAAACCCCTAAAATTTCATAAATTATTTGAAAACATGTCCTTAATCACATGTCATTGCATGAAATCGTTATATATTTTTTATTCACTCCAAATATATAACTGATGGTAATGGAGAACTAAAAAGAAGTATAAATATACAATTTATTATTTTGAATCAATAATTCCCAAAATTTTAAAAACATTAAGTAACAAACCTAATCTTTCACAAACATTATTCTATAAAATCATGAAAAGTTTCAAAAATTTATGAAATGTAAAGACTGCACTCACTGGCTTTGGGGATTCACTTTCCTCTTTCATTGATAATTGAGATTTTTTTCTTAGTAGTTTTACTTCCTCTCCCATTCGCAATTGAGATTTTTGCTTTCTAACCACCATTTTCAACCTTTTCGGCTTATCACTCTTCAATAAAATCATTTTTTGTTTCCTGCTTAGAGATAAAATGTGATACAACTTCACAAAAAAAGAATAAGAAGTTTTTAAGGTTTGGGAATGAAAGAAGAGATGAGAGATGAGAAGCCTTCTAGGGTTGGGAATGATAGATGAGAACTTATCTAGGGCTCGTGAAGGAGAGACAAAAGCATATGAAAGAGAATGAAAGAGAATGAAAGAGAATGAAAGAGAATAAGTGGTGGAAGGAAATAAAACGAAAAGGGCATTTTTGTCCTAATCTAGTCATTTTTTATGCTTTTTGAGGGATGGGTTACTTTTGCAAATATGAATGTTATTTTAACCCATTTAACCAAATAACCCTAAGTAAAAAGCTAAAACCATAATCATAGACTCCGATTTTCATATGAAAATTTAAAATTTTTTAAAATATAAATAATAAAATAATATGACAATGTAATAAGATTTATAAAATAAATAAATATTTTTTTAGTAAGAATATAAAAAATCTTATGTCCTAAATCTTTAAATTTATATTTATGTATTTTTTATATTAAATTTTTTTATTAATTATTAATATATATTTTTTATTTTAAAAATATTCATAAATAATTAAAATTAATAAATATTGAAAGATGAAATTGTGAAAAAAATTGAAATTTAAAATATTTCATGAAGCCAATACGTTTAAAAAAAACAAAAAGATGGCGGTATTATGAGGAGAAAAGAGAAGGAAAATGAAAAATCATGTGACATGATTGGTTGCTTGACTTGATGTCGAAGTAAAAATATGAAAAAGAAAAAAAAACGAAAAATTTATGGTAATTGGCAATAAAATGAAAGGAGGGTTAGAGGGTAATTTTGATATATCGATGATTTTTACTATTAGAATGGACGTTTTACGGATTACTTTCCTCAAAATTCATGGACTCTTAAAGTTAGTCGAAGTTCACAAAAATGTTAGATTTTTAGGTAGTGCATCATTGCATGATTCTCCAGGTCAGAAGTGAGACCCCTTTGACCAGGTGATCAACCGGATATTACAGAAAAAGTGGCTTTACGTTGAAGACCCTCAAAGGAAAATGCCATCCCTTACTTTTGTTGTTTCTCAGTGATCTAAACTGCAAATTGCAATGCAGTTATGTCATTGGTAATATAACTTCTCCTCGATTCTAATGGTAACTGCCAATCCTCAGTTTCATTATAAGCTAGTGATATGCTATATGGTGGATTTGAATTAATTTTTATGATACTTTGGGCTTCATATGATTCGGGTTTCTCTTCAACATACAGCAGTTATGGTAATAGGAGTCTGTTGCTGAAGGCAAAGCTTGAATATCTCTCAGAAATCAAGTCCTAAGGGCTACCGAGAAACTCATTGACCACATTCGATCAAGCGATGCAAACCCCACCTCATAATCCTCAACCATATTATTTGGGGTTGCCGCTAGATTCAGTTACCTATACAAAACTTGTGCAATGCTCTACCAGAACTGGGTCTTTGATCCATGGCAAGCTTGCCCACATGCACATGATCAAAACTTGTTTCAAACCGTGTTTGTTTTTGCTGAACAATCTGCTTTACATGTACTGTAAATGTGGTGAAACGGATGTTGCAAAGAAGTTGTTTGATAGAATGCCTAAACGTAATGTTGTTTCTTGGAACTCCTTGATTTCTGGGTATACACAGATGGGTTTCTATCATGAGGTTATGAACCTGTTTAAGGAAGCGAGAATGTCCGATTTAAGGCTTGATAAATTCACTTTCTCAAATGCTTTGAGCGTTTGTGGACGAACTCTGGATTTGAGATTGGGTAGGTTGATACATGCCTTGATTACTGTCAGTGGGTTGGGTGGTCCAGTTCTTTTGACCAATTCACTTATTGATATGTATTGCAAGTGTGGCCGGATTGATTGGGCAAGGCTGGTGTTTGAGAGTGCAGATGAATTAGATTCTGTCTCCTGGAACTCCTTGATTGCAGGTTATGTTCGAATTGGCTCAAATGATGAAATGTTGAGACTTCTTGTGAAAATGCTTCGGCATGGACTGAATTTGAATAGTTATGCATTAGGAAGTGCCCTGAAGGCATGTGGCTCAAACTTTAGTTCTTCAATAGAATGTGGGAAAATGCTTCACGGGTGTGCAGTCAAACTTGGGTTGGATTTGGATGTTGTTGTTGGAACTGCATTGCTTGATACATATGCAAAAATTGGAGATTTAGAAGATGCAACCAAAATTTTCAAGCTCATGCCTGATCCAAATGTTGTCATGTATAATGCCATGATTGCTGGATTCCTGCAAATGGAGACTATGGCTGATGAATTTGCAAATGAAGCCATGTATCTTTTCTTTGAGATGCAAAGTCGAGGAATGAAGCCCTCTGAGTTTACATTCTCGAGCATACTCAAAGCTTGTAGCACCATTGAAGCATTTGAGTGCGGAAAGCAAATTCATGCTCAAATCTTTAAATACAATCTTCAGTCTGATGAGTTCATTGGAAATGCACTTGTTGAGCTGTATTCATTGTCAGGTTCAATTGAGGATGGCCTAAAATGTTTTCATTCAACTCCCAAGCTAGATGTTGTTTCATGGACATCCCTTATTGTGGGTCATGTTCAAAATGGACAATTTGAGGGTGGACTGACTCTGTTCCATGAATTGCTGTTCTCTGGAAGAAAACCGGATGAGTTCACAATATCAATCATGTTGAGTGCTTGTGCAAATTTGGCAGCAGTAAAGTCTGGTGAGCAGATCCATGCCTATGCAATAAAAACTGGAATCGGAAACTTCACCATCATTCAAAATTCACAGATTTGCATGTATGCCAAATGTGGAGACATAGATTCTGCTAATATGACCTTTAAAGAGACAAAGAATCCCGACATAGTGTCATGGTCTGTGATGATTTCTAGCAATGCACAACATGGATGTGCAAAAGAAGCTGTGGACCTCTTTGAATTGATGAAGGGTTCTGGGATTGCACCTAACCACATTACTTTTCTTGGAGTTCTTGTTGCATGTAGTCATGGGGGACTTGTAGAAGAAGGATTACGGTAAGTTTCAGCTACATTAGTTTCTCTTATATTTTGGTGCTGATGGTGGTTTTTTATTTATTTATTTATTTGTTTATCCTTTGATATTCAAATGGGTTTGTGCGGCCTTCAATTAAAAAACTGAATTATAAAAACTACTCTGGGGCTCGTGCATCCTGAATTAAAGGTAGAATATATGGAATAAGATGAGTGTGCTCATGACTGCACTTTCTGAATCTTAGGGTGATTGTTATTTTTTGAAATCTAATTTATATAACTCTTTAAGGCCTTTTTTGAGTTTAGTGATTGAGTTGCTGCTAGAATCTAATTGTTATTACATCGCAGATATTTTGAAATCATGAAGAAAGATCATGGCATAACGCCAAATGTAAAGCATTCTGCCTGCATTGTGGACCTTCTGGGTCGAGCTGGAAGACTAGCCGAGGCAGAAAGCTTCATTATGGACTCAGGCTTTGAGGGCGATCCAGTAATGTGGCGATCTTTATTGAGTGCTTGCAGGGTCCATAAGGCCACTGACACTGGGAAACGTGTTGCAGAGAGAGTAATTGAGCTTGAACCTGAAGCTGCTGCATCATATGTGCTTCTTTACAACATCTACAATGATGCTGGAATACAAATGCCAGCCACAGAAATCAGGAACTTGATGAAAGATCGAGGAGTTAAAAAAGAACCTGGTCTAAGTTGGATTGAGGTTGGAAACGTGGTTCATTCCTTTGTGGCGGGTGATAGGTCTCACCCTAATAGTCAAGTCATTTATGTGCAATTGGAGGAAATGTTGGAGGAGATAAAGAAATTAGATTATATTGATGAGAAGCTTGTTTCTGATGCCTCAGAACCAAAGCACAAGGACAACTCAATGGTCAGCTACCATAGTGAAAAGTTAGCTGTGACTTTTGGGATAATTAGTTTACCAAGATCAGCTCCTGTGAGAGTAATGAAGAACTTGAGAAGCTGTTGGCATTGTCATGAAACAATGAAGCTCTTCTCAAGGTTGGAAAATAGGGAGATAATTCTTAGGGATCCAATTCGTTTCCATCGCTTCAGAGATGGTTCTTGTTCTTGTGGAGACTACTGGTAATGGGGATGAAATTGGGTATTTGAATTGTTTGTCTCACGTAATTCCTGAAACCATAATGTTTTAACTAATTGAGATGGATTAACCATGGAAAACCATGGTTATCAATTCAAGAAGCAGGTGGAGGAAACGAGATTGGAAAATAAAGCTGGAAAAGTTACCTTTGAAAGTGTCTGAAAGTGATATGGAATAAGGAGATGGTCATAATTCAATTTAAAAATTATCAGTTCCAGAACCATACATGACATTTTTCATCTCATACAGCTCTTCCATTCATTAGCAGGTACCCTTGAAATTTTCTGAGGCTTACAACGCAGGAAACCAGACTCGTGTTGGGGAAGAAAGTTTTGAGTAACAACAAGATGCCTAAGGCCTATTGTCAGTGTTCAGATGGCCAAAGCGAAATCCTCCTTTTGGAAGAAATGCAACATTTGTTGAGTGCTCTTTCCATGTAGGTTATAAAACTGGAATTCAGGTGATCGAGTTTCCATCTGGAGCATTTGTTCTTGACACCTCTATAGGCACCTTCTTTTTAGTTGTGAAAACTTGGTGGTGAAGCAGATGATCTGAAAGCCATCTTAATATACATCAGGTAACTCTATTGTTTTTGTTTTTTTTTTTTTTTAAGGTAAATTTTTGTTCCCATTGACATGAACCTGGAACCTCCCACAAACCTTACTGCTTGAGCCAGGCCTCAAGGACAACTTCTATTGGTTATTTAATTTTTTTAGAACAAAAGAGAAAAATATTATCAACTTCTATTCTTTCTATTGGTTCTCATGTTTATTCTTACAATTATGCCTGAAACTTCTAATGAAATAGTTTATCAAGAAATTAATCAACTGCTCTAGGGAACTAATTCTTGAAAATGGACATTGGATCTCTAAATGAAACAAAGAGTAACTTGTCTGAAAACCAAATAAGAGTGGCTTCTCCTCTCTCTCCAGCCCTATCCAACAATTTTCGCCACCTCTCTCTTCAGTGGAACCATAGAACCTCCATCACTTCTCTTAACCAAAGGTAAAACACAGCACAAATTCCAAGCAAACCAAACAGCAGTTCATACCTGAGGTCTGCTAAACAAATACTCAAGCACAGTACCTAGAATCCCTTTCTTTTTTCTATGGCAAATTTTTCTTGGGAGGAAGTTTTTTTTCTTTCTGCTTTCCATGGAGGTAACATGACTATTCTTGCAATCAATCTAGTATCATTCAAAGGTCTGAAACTAATGGATGAACAGTATCCATTTTGACATTGAACATCAATGCAATCCAGGTGTTATGTCTGGATCTAAACCTGGCTGACAGCTAGTGTAAGATAAATGTTGTGCAAAAACAAAAGAAAAAAAACACAAGAGAATAGGTCAGCAAACTGGGAACTATAGCTCATGAACAACAAAGCAAGACTTATCTCACATTGGGTTAAAATTCCATTAATTTTTACACAAATATCCTTTATGCCTTGATTCTTTTATATTCAAATACTTTTTCCATAAGCAAGACTTTGCTGTTAGAATTTTTGTTTCAGTGTGATTTGAGTCGTATGACCAAATTACAAAATAGAATTTCATGGTGATACACTAGCTGATAGTTTACTTCTTTTATATGTACCCAGCCACTAGTTTTGGGAAATTTCATACCTTAAATAAGTGTTACAGTTTTAAGTTGTGTTTTGAGAAGCTCCAGGGACCTTAACTTTCTTTTGTGTAGTTGCTATTCTAGATCACCTTGTGGCTCTAATTTTAATGAGATTAGTATTTGTTTGGACTGAGTTATCTACTATAATTTGCATGAATTTCTTATATACGGTATCAGTTAAGAGTTACCGAGTTACAAGTTCTTCAACCTATAAAGCTTCTAATTCAAATTTAAATACATAACTAATAGCGAAGCACCTTCCTACAGTATTTCTCTAATGCGTGTCTTTGAGGCTTTAACAAGATTGTTTGGGAATAAGGCCCTTGACCTGGATGGTTTCTCTACGAGTTTTTAGCAGTTTAGATAGGACTTTGCAAAGAACGAAGTGATAGATCTCTTTAGGGTGTTCCATGAGCATAGTGTTCTTGAGAGAAGCTTAAGCGCTATGTTCTTGGCCTTAGTTCCTAAGAAAGGAAGGGCAAATGATATAGATGACTTCAGACCTATTAGCTTGGTGGGTAGTTTGTATAAACTCCTCGTAAAAGTTTTGGTTAATTAACTCAAGAGGTCATTGAAATAGTGATATCCAATGCTTAGAATGCCTTTGTGGAGGGAAGATAAATTTTGGATATTGTTCTCATTGCAAATGCGACGATAGATTCATCATTGAAGAGCTCTAAGGGAGGAGTGCTCTAATAGCAAGATATAGAGAAGGCATATGACCATGTCAATTGGGAATTCCTCTTAGTAGTTCTCAACAAGATGAGTTTTAGGCATAAATGGATTGGTTGGATTCAATGTTGCATCTCAATAGCTAGATTCTTTGCGTTGGAGAATGGAATCTTTGTAGTTTTTTTTTAAAAAAAGTTCAAGGGGTTTGATGCAAGGAGATCCTTTTGCTGCTAACTCATTTATTTTGGCAATAGAGGCCCTTGGCAATTTTTTAAAAAGGGCTAGGGAAGGAGGCTTCATATCAAGCCTTAGGGTAGGAGGGAGAGTGGTGAAGGATTGAAGTGACCCTTCCTTTGTAGATGATACTCTTATTTTTTGTGATGCTTGTGAAGAGCAAATGATGTATTTAAGTTGGATCCTTGTGTAGTTTGAGATTTCAATAAGGGGTTCCTTAATGGAGAGGATTTTACTTCTTTAGTAGGATGCAAAATGGGGAAGCTTTCTACTTATTTAGATTTCTCTCTAGGTGCATCTTTGAAGTTGAGAGCAGTATGGGAGGCTATTGAGGCTTATGCCTCAAGGCTCACCCTCAAGGCAAGGCTCTACAAATTAGCCTTGAGGCTATAGCCTCAGATAAGGTAATCGAGGCTTAAGCCTCACCCCGTCAAGGCTTTAGAATGTTAATAAAAAATAAACCATGAGAGAGCCAAATTTGATGAGAGAAAAAGGAACTAAATTAGAACTATTAACAATGAAAAATAATTAATTTTATCATTACGAAGTTTACGTCTTTTTTATTATTCAATTTATCATGATTCTATGAGTATTTTTTATTTTTAAATATTTTTTTATTATTTATTTTTTTAAGTCAAGGTTTATGCCGAGGCTTATGTCTCACCTCATTTAGGCAAAATGACTCAAGATCATCTTTAGCCTTTTAAAACATTGATCACTTGTAACCACAAAAAAATAATAGGATAGGTGAAAGAATTTAATCTTCAACCTAAAACTTTCAAACCAATATGATTTTTACAAGAACAAAAAGATTATGTCAAAGGTGGTACCCTAAGACATATTGGTTTTATAGGAAAACACAGAGCTATTCTTCTGGGGATTTAGATGAAAAATGTCCTTTAGAAACATTGTCATTGGTAAAATAAAACTGCCACTGTCAGAAGCTTAAACATTTGGAATTTCAGTTTCCCAATAAACAAGGTTTTAAAAGAAAAACACCTCAAAAATGAAGTAGGCATTTAGTTTGAGTAGAAAGCAAGCAGTCCATCAAAACACTCTGATGTTTAGACTAAGGAAGTCACAGAAAACAGAATACCTTCTTATCAAAATGAGAATCTTGATGTGCCCAATGGAAATTATATTCGAAGCTTATCATGCGCCAAATAAGTGTCATACAAAATAAACCCAAAACTGTACTTGAAAATAACAACCATCCAAAGAATCTCTCAACATTTATAGTTTGGAATTTTTAGCACAATGCTTACAGTTGAATAAAGGCAGTTCTCTTCTCTACTAGTTTCAAGTAAAAATCAGCTGGAAATGGATCAACATAGTATGCATTTTGATAGAAGTCAAAAACCATAATTTTTTTGTAATAATAAACAGTAATCCTTGTAATCATGGTTTCGGGTACAAAATCTACCCTCAAAGAGGCTTTTGTTAACATTCAATCATGCTAACATACTGTCATTCAATTTCTTGCTGTTCTACTGCATATCTAGCCTGAGGAGGAACTTTCTTTGTTCATCAGCTACCACCTTCTCTTTCTTTCTTTTTAATGAAGTATTTATCTTACCATTTAAAGAAAAATATGGTTGTCATATCATCCTTAATAGTTAAATCAAGATAGTTTATGAAGATGCTATTGAGTATTAAAGAAAATATTAGATAAATAAAAATCAAGTTACCACTGCAAACATGTGAACACTCATTAGATTCAGTCAAAGTGCCCAGAAAGCAAGCATATAGCCATGAAGCACAAACATATTGAGATAACATCATGATTCATCAATCTTACAAGCTTAAAGAATGAACTCACAACCCAACAACTGCAGAAAGTAAAGAATTGCAAAATCTAGTCAACACAACATGAATCATGTTATGCAATTCAAATCAGTCTAATGTTATATCTTTCTTTAAATTCTCTGAAAATTTTCAAGGATTCATAGTTATAAGGTTAGGTTTTTTTTTTCCTTTTTTTTTATAAGTAAGAAATTGTATTAAAAAAGCGCGAAAAGAGTGTACAAGTAAAACAAGCAAAAAGCAGAAAAGATGGTACAAAAAAAAAAAAAAAAAACTCACTCCCTCACCCAATACCCAACCACTCTATGAAATCAATTAAATGCATATACCCATCACCTATATACACCCTAACCCACATAGAGAAATTGTTTAGGAATAAACTTTTTTAGCCTTTGATCAAACAATTCCTCACTATCCAAAAACCTATTGTTTCTTTCCTTCCAAAGCATCCAGAAAATGCAAATAGGGGCTACTCTCCAAGCCTTACTACGCCTTTTCTCTATAAAAGTCCCATTCCACCCTAGGGGAGTTTCCCTAACTATCTCATAAATAACTCACCAAACACCAAAAATGGAGAACCCTAGCTACCATAGTAATCTTGCCTTGTCACAATGAAAAAGGATATGGTCTATGGTCTCTTTGCATAAAGCACATCTATTGGGCAAAGTCCACCCTCTTTTTTGAAGCTAATCCAAAGTCAAAACCTTTCCCCAACAAGCCTTTCAAGTGAAGAAACTCACCTTTAATGGAATCCAAGGGTGTGATTGTTATCAGGTTAGGTTATGCTTTGAGATTGTTACTTAATCTCAATCTATAACATACCACGTCTTTTCCAATCAAAAAATAACATCCCATTTCTCTAAGCTTGATGCAGATGGAGTGAAAAATTAGACACTAAATACAACACATGTGGAGTTACTAATACATTATAAATAATAACAATAACAATTGAGATATGACTTCATCTGTGCAAGTGGTGGATAAAGGATTATGGATATGATCGGGACTAGAGCCCAAGAAATAAAAGGGCAAAAGGAAAGGGCTTTTTTAACTTTTGCGGCAATTTTAAAAAATTATAATTAAAAAATGGTAGTTTTGAAAATATTGATAGATTTACGGCAGTTTTGGCCACGTGGAAGGTGTCTTTTGAAGAGACACCTTCCACAATTTTCAAAATCATGAAAAAATTGAATTTAAGCTAAATGTGTCTCTTGAAGAGACACCTTCTACAATTTCAGAAAATTTGATTTACATTAAAGTTGTCTCTTGAAAAAACACTTTCCACGTGGCAAAAAATCCAATATGTATTAAAGGTGTCTCTTGCAGAGACACTTTCCACGTGGCAAAAAATCCAATATTCATTAAAGGTGTCTCTTGAAGAGACACTTTCCTCAAAAATTTGAATGTCTTATAAATTTGATTTTAAAGCTAAAGATGTCTCTTGAAGAGACACCTTCTACAATTCCTAAAAATTTTAATTTATACCAAAGGTGTCTCTTTAAGAGACACCTTCTAAAATTCCAAAAAATTAGATTTATACTAAATGTGTCTCTTGGAAAGACACTTTACACAATTCCACAAAATCCAATATGTATTTTATTTGTAGAAATGATTTTAAAGTTAAAGATGTCTCTCTTTAATGTATGAAAATTGTGGAAAGTGTCTCTTCAAGAGACACTTTCAGTATAAACCCAATTTTTTTAAAATAATAGAAGGTGTCTTTTCAAGAGACACCTTCAATATAATTCCATTTTTTGGGAATTGTGAAATGTGTCTCTTGATACCTTCCACAATTTTAAAAATATTGGGTTTATACTGAAAGTGCTTGTTCAAAAGACACTTTCCACAATTTCCATTCAAACAGTGGAAAATTTTGAATTTATGCTAAAGGTGTCTCTTCAAGAGACACCTTCCATAATTACAAAAAAATGGAATTATATTCGAACACCTTTCATAATTTTTAAAAAATTGGGTTTATATTGAAAGTGTCTCTTCAAGAGACACTTTCAACAATTTTTCAGTGAAAATTTTGAATTTTGAAAAGGGACATTCTACAATTCCCAAAAAATAAAATTATACTAAAGGTGTCTCTTCAAGAGACACTTTCCACAATTTTCATTATTTGTAAAAAATTTTGCTTTATATTGAAAGTGTCTCTTCAAGAGACACTTTCAACAATTTTTCAGTGAAAATGTCGAATTTTGAAAAGGGACATTCTACAATTCCCAAAAAATAAAATTATACTAAAGGTGTCTCTTCAAGAGACACTTTCCACAATTTCCATACACAGTAGAAAATTTCGAATTTATGCTGAAGGTGTCTCTTGAAGAGACACCTTCCACAAAAGAAAAAAAAATTCTATCTCTTAATTAGTATTACCTACTGTACAACCAAATGTTTAAAGTTTATCACCTGTATACATTATAATCA
Source organism: Vitis vinifera (assembly GCF_030704535.1). NCBI lineage: Eukaryota > Viridiplantae > Streptophyta > Magnoliopsida > Vitales > Vitaceae > Vitis > Vitis vinifera. The sequence goes on from NC_081822.1 coordinate 31,048,058, forward strand.
GTATTTTGACATTCAATCCAAAACCAATGAAAACAAGTAAACCAAATATCAAAATCAGCACCTTTCCAAAATAGTAACAATACTATTTTGTGTAAAATAAGTCCAAAATAGATAGAATACTATAGAACTTACGTTAATAAAAAGTTAGTTAATCCAAAATATAACAAGTAAAAACATACATCTAGAGTATTTGTCCAAAATAATGATATGCAAAATACTAATAGTATCCAAAATATAAGTCATATGTAGTAACATCCTCAATGTGTACCGCACGAAGGAGCCTTCCTCTTCCGTAGTGGACGTCTATGATGTGCATGCTCCATTAATGGCTCTATAGGGCTAACATGTAACCCTCCATGAGCTCCACGACCACGTCTCCTACCACGTCCTCGACCATGTCCTTGACCACGATTAGTCTTTTGTCCTTGTTGATCATCATTTGCTATATGAACTAACTCCTCATGAACCAATGTAGCCTCTATCGATGGTGGTGATGATGCAACAAGTGGTACTACAGGTGGAGTGGATGGCACCTCCATAGGTGTAATAGGAGTCTCCTGAACAGGTGGCAGGCTAATGTCAGTCGATGGTGCATCTCTAAGAACAGACGTATGCCTAGTCCCTCTCGTATGAGCCCCTCGGCCTCTAGTCCGTACACCTCCTGATCGAGTAATGGGTGATATTGGCTGCTAATGAGGTGGTGGACTACTCCTCGTATGAGGCCCTCCTCCCCTAGTCTGTACACCTCTTGATCGAGTAATGGGTGATATCGGCTGCTGATAAAGTGGTGGACTACTCCTCGTATGAGGCCCTCCTCCCCTAGTCCGTACACCTCCTGATCGAGTGATGGATGATATCGGCTGCTAATGAGGTGGTGGACTACTCCTCGTATGAGGCCCTCCCCCTCTAGTCCGTACACCTCCTGATCGAGTAATGGATGATGTAGGCTGCTGATGAGGTGGTGGACTAATGTCAGTCGATGGTCGCACTCGGGCAACAGCTGGTGTATGCCTAATCTCCCTCGTACGAGACCCTCGTCGTGTAGGTCATACATCTCCTGATGGAGGCTGGAGCTGTGTAGTAGCATCAACACTAAATGGAGCATCTAAGCGATCCATCTCATGTATGGCCTCTAATACAGTAGTACATAGCCTGCGAATGCGAAAATCATCTGGAGGTGCAATATCATATATCTGGTGTATGCTGGTAGTCTGTAAGTCAAATAAGAGTTAAATTAAATTCTTATAAAAATAAAATAAACTTTAATAAAAAGATAAAACATGAAAATTACCAATAGCTCGTGGAAGGACCCAGTCCGAGTAAGAAACCGAATAGTAATGGAGCGATACCACACCATGTATGGATCATGATACCCTAATGAACCTATAGCCATCTCGCCTCTAGCAATATGCTCACGCCTAGAGCTCCAACGTCGAATGTAGTCTCCATGTCGAGTAGTCCAATCAACATCATGTCTACCTCTCATATCACATTTGTGTAAGATTGACTCATTATCACATGGTTGAGGAATCCCTTGACGAAAACCAAACTGACGCAATACTCGATCAGGTCTATGCCATTCAATTATGTGGAAACATATCAAAGGTGAGATAGTGCACCATATATCTTTCCCAGCAGTACAATAATCAGGAAGACCAACATTCATGTCATCAACATAAGGCTGCCATATAATCTATACCCAAGAAACGTTAGATATAATCAGTGGTTTAGAATTTTTTTAGAGAAACAAGTATAAGAAATGAATCACACTTTTATCACCTGATCTGCTGTAAGTCGATCAAGATGGTGCCTATACTAAGCTAAGACGTGCATGCTAATCGAAGTAGTCTGAAACTCATCTCTCCACCTATAAAATTAAAATAACAAAGCATAGTTAAATAAATAAAAAATGTTAGAATTTAAGTTTATGCATGTATCCTCATAATAGTAAAATTTGTCGTAATTTTATAATATATACCAAATGGCCAATGGAGGTGGAGGCAGCTGGTCATCATGTGGAGCTATACGTAAACGATGAGGTGCAATAAATGGGAACCTTTCCCATACCCATAACTGGAGCAAAATCAGTGGGCCAGATATATCATGTGTATCAATATGAGAGGCTCGACACAACTGTCGATAAAGCCAAGCTAAACAGGCACTACCCCAACTATACCTACCAGCAACCTCAAAATCCTCTAGAAGGGGTAAAAACATAAGATGCACCTTATCACTAGACTTTCCTGAAAATAGAAAACCTCCAATGAGCTGTAAAATATAAGCCCTAGTATAACGCTGAATAGACTCCTCATTAGCATCTGGTGCCAAAGTAGGGAAGCTCTGACTCAACCATGTAAGATGAAGGCGCTGGCCATCTATGTCTGTATCTCCAGGAGTGAGTCCTAATAGAGAATAACATACACGCCTCCAATCTAAACATGTGCTACCAGTAACTACATCTCCATCTACTGGTAGTCCAATCAACATGGCAATATCCTGTAGTGTAATCATGCACTCCCCCTGAGGTAAGTGGAAGGTATGAGTCTCAGGTCACCATCTCTCAACAAATGCAGTAATAAGATGCCAATCTAAGGAAATGAATCCTAAGCGTGCAACACCATAGAAGCCTGCCTGCTGCAACAAAGGAATAATACGTCCATCTAGTACACTGGTGCGATGGAAGATCGCCTCACGTCGTCTACAATGAAGCTCCTTCGAGTCAACACCTGTCCATGCTGCAGATGACCTGTGTGTGGCCTGTCCATGTAGAACTGTCGGATCCAAGGGTCCCGGCTCCATCGTGCGGTGATACCTACATATACCAAATAACCATTAATTCTTATTATCATTAGTATGATTACAAATTTACAGACATTACATAAAAATATCATATTATCAAAATGGATAATCTTTCATACTTTAATTGTCATGAGGAAGGGGGTTGGAGGATTGTCCTCCATCTTTTGTGGGACAGTTGCGACGATTATGACCCGCTATTTTACATAAACCACATCGAATCCTAACGTTTGGTTCCTTCAAATCCATTTCATTCCTTATCCTTGATGATCTAGGACGCCCCTTATCCCTCATTGAAGTTGGGTCAGGGTGGAGAATAGGAAAATCAGGATACGACCAATAAGATTCATGAGGAATGGGATTAAATTCAGGAGCGTAACAACTGGCATAGGCATCCAACCTATAGTATTTTTCAACTAATTGCCAACTATCAATCCTCATATGAGCAGAAACAGCTAGCACATGTGAGCATGGAATGCCAAATGATTGCCACTTATTACAACTACATGTACCTTCATTAAGCTTAACCACTTGTTTGTTACGTCCTTTATCCATATGAAACCTATGGAGAGCAGTAATTACTTCAAATGTTTCATGAATTCGATGGAAAATGGTGACAGTGTGTCCACTAGCTTTGGCCTCAGCTCTTCTAAAATTTTCAATTGCATACGCAGTGTACACATCTCCAACTACCATTCTAGCACGTATCTCTGCTCTACGAGTCTCAAAGTATGACACACATCGATAAAAAGTTAATTGAACAAGTGCAGTGATAGGTAACATTCGCGCTCCCTTAAGCACCCCATTAATGCACTCAGCAATATTTGTGGTCATCCACCCATACCGATATCCTAGATCATATGCTTGAGTCCACTTTTGAGTGTCTAACTTTGAAAACCAAGCCACACTTTTTTCATCCAATCGTTTTAACTCCTCCATGTATCTCTCATACTTCCGCGGTTGATGTTGACATCCAGCTCTATACGCCAACTCTTTTAAGACCTTATTCTTAAATTTGTCATTAAAATTGCTCACTACATGCCTAAGACAGTATCGATGTTGCGCATGAGGGGGGCTCCATCCAACTGATGGATTTCTAACAACAGCATTTATTCCTGCATGGCGATCTGAAATTAAGCATATCCCTTCTCTTTGAGTGACGTGATGCCTCAATGCAATAAGAAACCAAGACCAACTATCCTGTGATTCTTCCTCAACAATTGCAAACGCAAGGGGGAATACATGACCATTTCCATCAATTGAAGTAGCAATTAAAAGCTTCCCCATGTATTTTCCATATAGGAATGTACCATCAATTTGTATAATTGGTCTGCAATGTTTGAACCCTTCAACACTTGCCCCAAATGCCCAAAAAACACGCATAAACCGCACGTTCCCAAAAATCCCTCCTAAAGGTATTGTCTTCCAAACAACCTTTGTTCCAGGATTAGTTAGCTGAAGGATGTTCATCCACTTCGGGAATGCTTGATAAGATTCATCCCAATCACCAAAAACTCTAAGCATTGCTTTTCTCTTAGCTTCCCAAATTCTCCTATAATGGACATCATATCCAAATTTATCCTTCACTATCTGGTGTAATGTAGCAATAGAGGTAGTGTGATCCCTCTGAACTACATTTTGGATCTCTCTTGCAATCAATGTAGAGTCCAATTGAGAGTGGTCTTGTGATAATTTAGGGTAAACACAAGTATGAGGACCTGCGTACTTGGTTATCTCAAACATTCCATGGCTTTTACGACGACATGCACGAAGCCTCCAATTACATCCTTCCTGCCACTTCTTACATCTCACTGCCCACAATTGTGGTTTTGATTCACAAACCACCAAATGTTGATTCCGACATATTGCATAACGTTTTACAGCATATTGCAAGTCTTCTTTACTCTCAAATCTCAATCCTTTAAACAACTCATTGGATTCATTCCACAATCCAGTACGTGGTGTGAGAGGCTCAGCAGTCATGTTATTTATTGCATCCCAATTCAATTGTTTGAACATTGGGGAAGGCATAATATACTCACCATCATCTGAAGAAACCTTATTTGTTGGAGGTTCATCATCATAATGCATCTCATTAATCTCGTCCTCATCATAAAATTCCACATCATCATTTTCATTTGTAAATGGGATGTCAACATAATTGTTTGTCGCTCCCATGACTGACTGACTTACTATTGCCAAATTCCCCCCCATTTCGTCATTATGTGCTAAATTCTCATCCATTTCATCAATCTGCATTGCCGAATTCCCCTTTGCAGGTATTTCCACATCATGACCCATAATTTCTTGATCAAATGATGGACTTAACTCAGATGAATGATCCCTTGGACGTGTCTGCAAATACATTTCAATAGTATTCGATGGTGGGATTTGTGCTACAACATGAAACATTAACCTTACATCATCATCATCTTTAATTGGTAATTGTATATAGTTAATGTTTCCATTTCCAATCGACATAAGAATTGGATACCGAAATATCATGGATAACATGGTATGAGTGCGATCGATCGACATAACATGACACAACTTATCCTCCAACTCATCATATTTGATCAAATTGTTCACTAAGACACCTTTTTTAGGAGGACAACTGTAACACACCCCATTTGGGCCATCAATTATTTCACCATCCTTGTAACACACAATTGTAAGCAAACTATCCATTCATGTACCTAAAAAGAATCAAATAAAATATATGTAAGTCTAAATCAAATTAAATTTATTTTAATTTATCATATTCAATTTAATGTATTCATTTTATACAAAATAAATTATTTAATTTTAACAAATAAAAAGATAGTATATCCATGCTCAAAAAAAGATAGTATTTCAACATGCATCCCTACCTCCACTAGGGCAAACTTGCCCTATGATATATGATATGCACTAAAGAAATATATATCAAAAGTTAGGATATAAATACAATATTAAAAAAATACTTGAAATAACAAATTAATTATAACTATTTTATAATTGAAATTAAAATTTTCATTTAATTGATTAGTAAAATTATATCATAATTTTATCCATATTGTTTTTAATATTATTAATATATTAAAAATTTATCCATTTATCATCATTTATTTTATAATATATCATAATTTTAATATTAAATAGATTTTAAAATTAATCAATGTACACTTATCAAATTTATATTTTATATTATAAGTGGCTCAAAATTGAGCTTTTTTTTTGTTGTTGAGGGGATTTGAACCCCCAACAAAAGGTTCATCATACATCCCCATCTCCACTAGGACAAAGTTGCCTTATGATATATGATATGTACTAAAGAAATATATATCAAACGTTAGGATATAAGTACAATATTAAAAAAAAACACCTTAAATAACAATTTAATTATAACTATTTTTTAATTAAAATTAAAATTTTCATTTAATTGATTAGTAAAAATATATCATAATTTTAATATTAAATAGATTTTAAAATTAATCAATGTACACTTATCAAATTTATATTTTATATTGGTGGTTAACACTCAAAATTGAGTTTTTTTTGGTGTTGTTGAGGGGATTTGAACCCCTAACAAAAGGTTAGGCATGCATCCCAACTCCACTAGGGCAAACTCGTCTTACGATATATGATATGCACTAAAACAATATATATTTAAAGTTACAATATAAACACAATATTAAAAAAGCACTTTAAATAACAAATTAATTATAACTATTTTATAATTGAAATTAAAATTTTCATTTAATAGATTAGTAAAAATATATCATAATTTTAATATTAAATAGATTTTAAATCAAAATTGAGTTTTTTTCGCTGTTGTTGAGGGGATTTGAACCCCCAACAAAAGGTTCAACATGCATCCCCATCTCCACTAGGACAAAGTTGCCCTATGATATATGATATGTACTAAAGAAATATATATCAAAAGTTATGATATAAATACAATATTAAAAAAAATACTTTAAATAGCAAATTAATTATAACTATTTTATAATTGAAATTAAAATTTTCATTTAATTGATTAGTAAAAATATATCATAATTTTATTCATAGTATTTTTAATATTATTGATATATAAAAATTTATATATTTATCATCATTTAATTTTATAATATATTGAGTACATTTATACTTTTGATATATTTTATATCAGTGGTTAACGTTCAAAATTGAGCTTTTTTCGCTGTTGTTGAGGGGATTTGAACCCCCAACAAAAGGTTCAACATGCATCCCCATCTCCACTAGGACAAAGTTGCCCTATAATATATGATATGTACTAAAGAAATATATATCAAAAGTTAGGATATAAGTACAATATTAAAAAAAAACACCTTAAATAACAAATTAATTATAACTATTTTATAATTAAAATTAAAATTTTCATTTAATTTATTAGTAAAAATATATCATAATTTTAATATTAAATAGATTTTAAAATTAATCAATGTACACTTATCAAATTTATATTTTTTATTATAAATAATATCAATTTTATATTTTATATTGGTGGTTAACACTCAAAATTGAGCTTTTTTTGGTGTTGTTGAGAGGATTTGAACCCCTAACAAAAGGTTAGGCATGCATCCCAACTCCACTAGGGCAAACTCGCCTTATGATATATGATATGCACTAAAGAAATATATATTTAAAGTTAGAATATAAACACAATATTAAAAAAGCACTTTAAATAACAAATTAATTATAACTATTTTATAATTGAAATTAAAATTTTCATTTAATTGATTAGTAAAAATATATCATAATTTTAATATTAAATAGATTTTAAATCAAAATTGAGTTTTTTTTGCTATTGTTGAGAGGATTTGAACCCCCAACAAAAGGCTCAACATGTATCCATAGCTCCACTAAGGCAAACTTACCATTTGATATATAATATGCACTAAAGAAATATATATTAAAAGTTATGATATAAATACAATATTAAAAAAAATACTTTAAATAACAAATTAATTATAACTATTTTATAATTGAAATTAAATTTTTCGCTTAATTGATTAGTAAAAATATATCATAATTTTATTCATAGTGTTTTTAATATTATTGATATATTAAAATTTTATACATTTATCATCATTTATTTTATAATATATCATAATTTTAATATTAAATAGATTTTAAAATTAATCTAGCCGGATGAAAACAAATTCAATCTTATCCAAATCTAAACCATACTATAGATATCACCTTGACTTTATTCCTTCAACTGAAGTATGTGGATTATCAAGGAATTAATAAATTATTAAACAAAAAAACCAAGGATTCGTATAGAAAATAATTCACTCATAGAAGAATGAAACAATCACCTGAAAGCAATGAAACAAATAATTATTTTTAATTTTAACAAATAAAAAGAGAGTATATCCATGAAGAAATTTCTCCTCACCTCTCTTTCACAAGAAGAGAAACAAAGCAAAAATAAGGGAATACAAGGCTATAACAACGAGCTACTTTTACTCCAATTCCACAACAAAATTGTGATGTTTCTTTTGACGATTGTTTGATGCACCTAACTCAAGTTACAATTACTGAATTATTCACCTCTCCAAGCAGGAGAGAAAATGAGCAAGTTTTGGTTTACAAGGATCTGCTTGGATGTTAAAGGATGACAGGAAGAAAAAAAAAATACCAAACACTAATTGAGAGTGATTCATTCCTCAAGATGTTTTCAACGCCTTTATTTCCCCTCATACTTTTCAAGATCCAAACAAACCTCTAATGTGCTCCCTGAATGAAAGAGTATAAACCAAACAACCATAACAACCAATGTAACAAGAATGGAATTGCACAACCAAAACATACACCAGAAGATGATGCCAAAAAAGGATTCTTAGACAAGGTGAAGTGGGTAGATAGAAGAATTGCTTTGTTTCTCTTCTTGCAAAACCCCCAACGAAAAAAAAAATGCTTTTGTTTTTTTGCTCTCTGTGCTTTCTGGAGCTGTTCTAGGGGTCCCTTTGCTTTTGTGCCATTGGATTTAAATTTCACAAACCCTAAATCCATGATTTTTGAGCCAGGCTGAAAAACACAACCTTTTCCCGCAAATCATTATCAGATCACCAAATAGTTTTTTTATATATATAAAAAAAAAGGATCAAATATTGTGTCCGAGCTGGCGGAAAAAAAAAAGGAAACAAAATTCTCAATTTTCCCACACTTTCTTGGCAACCAAACAGAATCACAACAAGTTGAACCACAAAAAAATGAAAACTTTCTCCATAATTTTTAGTCTACTCGGTTTCATTGTCAAAAAAAAAATGAAAACTTTATTTTTTTTCAACTTTCCCATACTTTCTTGGCAACCAAACAAAATCACAACAAGCCGAACCACAAAAAAAAAAAAAAATGAAAACTTTCTCCATAATTTTTAGTCTACTCTGTTTCATTGTAAAAAAAAAAAAACGAAAACTTTATTTTTTTTCAACTTTCCCACACTTTCTCGGTGACCAAACACAACCACACCACCAAATATAACCACAAAACTTACAGAAAAAACCAGGGGCAATGGTCTCTCAGATCTCCACTTCAGGTCCTTCCTATTGGTGTTGAGGTAAGGATCTCCCCTCCCTAATCGGCGTGCGGGAAAATGAGTTTGGGGCAGAGGGCAAAATGATTTTTGATGTAGAGAAGAAAAGAAGAAAACGGGCTGAGGAAATGGGTTATCCTACGTGTTCAAAAGTGCCGTAGAATTGGAATTATTTTCCAATCTATGGTATTTTAAATATTACTTTTTCTAATTGCTGTATATTTATCAAGAATCCCAAAAGGAAATACCAAAGTTGAAAGGTACCCTGGAAGTTGTCCAAATAAGCCCAATGTTGCCTACACAAAATAAGCAAACACGATCACAGGTCACTAGGCATGGTGCACAGGTTGAACATGTTATCCAGCTACTCATAGCAACAAATAATTTATAAACTAGCTTATAGAACTCACCCAATAATGGAGAATGAATATCCTTCATGAACACGATTATATATAAGAAAAAATATGTTAAAAATCCAAAGTACAAATGAGAAGTACTTCGTCTGTGCAAATATCTACAATAACATAAGTATAGTAAATTAATTTAAGGGAAAATTGCAAAATAAAAATTTCAACAATAATATATAATAATAAAAATAATAAAGATGACAGCAAAGACCCACCTTTATGAGAAGAAAATTAGTTGAAGCAATTACTAGGACAAATATGATTCTACCAAAAGAGGGGAAAAAAACATTCAGTAAATGAAAACTTATCCTCAAAACCAGTTATTTTGTCAAAAGGTTTTCTGAAAATGAATCATTTTGCAATCATATTTCCAGAAAAGGGATCATTCCCTGGTGACTTTTCCTGAAAGTGGGTCATTTTAAAACATGCAAAAACCCAATCAAAACAGAAAATAAAACACAAAACAAGAAGCAGTTCAATCACAACACATTAATAGATTTTTTACCCTCAAAAACACAAACCCAACAACCCAATTCCCAAAAATAAAATAAATATATTGACGAATGAGTTGATGCAAAGACAACATACACTGAGCCAATCAGCAACCCAACCAGGACGCAAACCCAAGACTTTGTGATAATAATCTACAAAACAACAGATATATACAAGAAATTGTGATTGAAAAGTGAAGATTTGGAAGTCTACCCAACCTGCCCAGAAAGTACCATGAAAAATTTGAAGGGAGCGACGAATGATGACAGCGTAGAAGAGGACAACATACAGAATCAGAAGTGTGAGCTCTTGTTTCCTCCAAGAACTCTTCATGTCTTTTGCCCTTTCCGGTACTGTAAAAAACTTTGTATGACAGTGGATTGGGGTCAGTTTGATTTTTCATTAGAAATCCAGGGAATGTCTCGTAGCAAAATCTGAACATGTCTTCCTCCTTAGGAATTGATAGAAGGAAAAGAAGAAAGGAAATTTTTTTAACAATAATAATAACAATAGAATTCAAAATGCAAATGTTAAACCTTTTGAATTTTTTCATATATAAATACCAATATTGGTGTTTTCAGAAATTATTTTTCAAAAACATGTTAAAACATAGGATATTTCTTGGACAACAACAAATTGATGTTCTCTATTGTTGCCAACAACTGTTTTCAAATGAAACAGGAACGATGAATAATCCTTCAGAAAGAAGAACAACCTCAAAACATAACATGGATAAGGACAAATAAGCTATCAAAACAAAAGCTACAAACATGATGATTACTACCAAAAAGTGCTATTTTGTAGACCTAATTATAATGGTTTTAAGCACTTTTGAGTAGTAATCATATTCATTTAACCCAATTGGCATGTTAAGGACCTAGCAATGACTTCTAATTATATTTGTGGCTAGTTTTAGTATTTTGACAGCTTTTTGGATCATTAAGACAAGCCAAGTAAAGGAGAGAAGCAAAGAGGAAAAACAAGCAAAGTGAAGAAAACAGAGGACAGCAGCTGCAGTCTTCCTTCGCACTTTTGGAGTACTTCCCAAAGTCAATTTTCTACATTCTATATACCATTTCAAAGCTCAGGAAGTCAAGAATCCAACGCTTCAAACCGTGTACGATTTGGAGCTGAAATGAGGAAGATATGGCCTTCGGAAGACAACTGCATCAAGTCATGGGAACACCATTTCGCAAGGAGATTTTCTTCATGGTGCGAAATTTGGCCATTTCGCACCATGAAGACCCACCTTGCGAAATTTCGCAAGGTGGCTTTTCACCTTGCGAAATTTGGACCCTTCATTTTTCCCTTTTCGAAAATGCCTTTGAAATCCTCTGTTTCTCCATGCACGCATCACCGATTTCCCAGATATTTTTAGCTTGATATTTTCTCGTGTAAATTCCTTTTGTAACCTTGTATTCAGCCGACATAAGGCTTTATCTTGTAATTTTGCTATATATAGAGGTGCACAACACCTCCACAATATATGGGATATTGGGGGGAATTGGGGGATCGATCCTCTGTACATTAACTTAGAAATATATAAAGTTCTGTTTTTCTCTCTTCTCCTGTTCTTCCCCATTTCTATTTTCTTAGTAGCCAAACAGCCTCTGAGGGCTTTTCCTCAGAGGATGATTGGTTAAAACTTTTAGTTTCTCAAAGTATGGATGTTATGTGATGGCTTGGATGCAATCCCATGGAAATTTCTCGCACCTGGAAGGTAAGGTAGTCGTTTTTCATTAATGGTTCATTAGTGCAAAGTTTGGTTTTTATTTCCTTTGGACAACTTCCAACGGCCAATACTTGATAAGCTTTTGGATTTCTATCCATTAGTTATCTCCTACGAGCTGTTGGAAGGTAAGGTTTTCAATTCCAAGTTTTGCATTAATCCGTTAGAACCAATTTCAATGGCCATTGAAAGGTGAGTTTATCACCTGGAATGACTTTGAGTTGCCAATATTTGGTAAGATTTTGGCTTTAGACCATTAGTTATCTCTTACGATCCATTCAAAGGAAATCTAAGGTGAATAACCATTGATGAAATTCACTACCATCTGTTTTGCCATTTTAAAGGATTAAAACTTGATTTGCTAAATCCATACCGGTTCGGGAAGCAAGCATCACCATAGTTGCAACCCCAACGCGAGGAGCCTATCCTGAGATTTCCAATTTGCATAAGAGTTAGAGCATAGCTATCCTATCTTTGAGAAACTTGTTTTTACACCCTTTCATTTTAGTCTTTAATGTTAGCTTAGATTAGTTTAAATCTTTCTAAAAGATTTACATCTTCTTTTAAAAGCTAACATCCATAAGAAAATCACCTATTTTCCTAATTTGAATATCACTAGTGTTTGCGAAAACCCTTCCCAGTGAACGATCTTAGAACCACTATGCTATAGTAGCTCGGCTACTTTAGTAATAGTATTTAAGGTATAAATTTTGTTGATACGCTTTTAAAGCTAAGCTACCATGAGTCGCATCAAATGTGGTTCTAGGATCGTTCACTGGGAAGGGTTTTCGCAAACACAAGTGATATTCAAATTAGGAAAATAGGTGATTTTCTTATGGATGTTAGCTTTAAAAGAAGATGTAAATGTTTTAGAAAGATTTAAATTAATCTAAGCTAACATTAAAGACTAAAATGAAAGGGTGTAAAAACAAGTTTCTCAAAGATAGGATAGCTATGCTCTGGCTCTTATGCAAATTGGAAATCTCAGGATAGGCTCCTCGCGTTGGGGTTGCAACTATGGTGATGCTTGCTTCCCGAACCGGTACGGATTTAGCAAATCAAGTTTTAATCCTTTAAAATAGCAAAACAGATGGTAGTGAATTTCATCAATGGTTATTCACCTTAGACTTCCTTTGAATGGCTCGTAAGAGATAACTAATGGTCTAAAGCCAAAATCTTACCAAATATTGGCAACTCAAAGTCATTCCAGGTGATAAACTCACCTTTCAATGGCCATTGAAATTGGTTCTAACGGATTAATGCAAAACTTGGAATTGAAAACCTTACCTTCCAATAGCTCGTAGGAGATAACTAATGGATAGAAATCCAAAAGCTTATCAAGTATTGGCCGTTGGAAGTTGTCCAAAGGAAATAAAAACCAAACTTTGCACTAATGAACCATTAATGAAAAACGACTACCTTACCTTCCAGGTGCGAGAAATCTCCATGGGATTGCATCCAAGCCATCACATAACATCCATACTTTGAGAAACTAAAAGTTTTAACTAATCATCCTCTGAGGAAAAGCCCTCAGAGGCTGTTTGGCTACTAAGAAAATAGAAATGGGGAAGAACAGGAGAAGAGAGAAAAACAAAACTTTATATATTTCTAAGTTAATGTACAGAGGATCGATCCCCCAATTCCCCCCAATATCCCATATATTGTGGAGGTGTTGTGCACCTCTATATATAGCAAAATTACAAGATAAAGCCTTATGTCGGCTGAATACAAGGTTACAAAAGGAATTTACACGAGAAAATATCAAGCTAAAAATATCTGGGAAGTCGGTGGTGCGTGCGTGGAGAAACAGAGGATTTCAAAGGCATTTTCGAAAGGGGAAAGATGAAGGGTCCAAATTTCGCAAGGTGAAAAGCCACCTTGCGAAATTTCACAAGGTGGGTCTTCATGGTGCGAAATGGCCAAATTTCGCACCATGAAGAAAATCTCCTTGCGAAATGGTGTTCCCATGGCTTGATGCAGTTGTCTTTCGAAGGCCATATCTTCCTCATTTCAGCTCCAAATCGTACACGGTTTAAAGTGTTGGATTCTTGACTTCCTGAGCTTTGAAATGGTATATACAAAATGTAGAAAATGGACTTCGGGAAGTACTCCAAAAGTGCGAAGGAAGACTGCAGCTGCTGTCCTCTGTTTTCTTCACTTTGCTTGTTTTTCGTCTTTGCTTCTCTCCTTTACTTGGCTTGTCTTAATGATCCAAAAAGCTGTCAAAACACTAAAACTAGCCACAAATATGATTAGAAGTCATTGCTAGGTCCTTAACATGCCAATTGGGTTAAATGAATATGATTACTACTCAAAGGTGCTTAAAACCATTATAATTAGGTCTATAAAATAGCACTTTTTGGTAGTAATCACATGAGATGGAAAAAGTTCCCGCTAAAAGGATTTAAACAAATTTACACAACCATAAATTTAATTTCTATGGCCGCACCCTGTAAGATATCCATGCTATCACCAACACCAGGTCTCCCTCTACCATAAGGTTGTTGAAGCCCAATCTGTTTGCAATGCATAGGCTTTCTAGTTTTTCCCAAAGCCAGGATCTCAACTTCAATGACCAATCCTACCCCTGAAAGATTGGAGAAGGCTCTACACATATGTCCTCTGTGTTATCTAAAAACACCACCAATCTTAGGTCTCCTTGTGAAGACAGACATGGTGTCTTCCAGATCAAGTGCCAGCTCAGCTTTCTCTTATCCACAATTTGTTGTAAGTTGTAATCAATTTAGCTAGAATTGTGAAGACAGACATGAGACAGAGAACCTGCACTTGAGATTGTTAATTTCTCCCCGATTCTCCCAAGGATTTTCTTCCTCTCCAAATAAAAATTTCAGTAATTTCAGTCTCCTAGACTGCCTACTTTACACCCATCAAGAAATTCTCAATATGCTTCTCCATTCTAGTTCACTTATATCATCACTTTCCAAGTATTTAAAAATGGAAATGCACCACATGGTTTTATTTTCCTTTTTGATCTAAAACATACTTGTGGACCCACATTTTTCATGTGCGCCCCCACTCGATCGGCGAGACTTGCTTTTATTTGTGAAAACTTGTTTTAGAAAAGTCGGAGTCACCACTTATTTTATTTTATTTTATTTTAAAGGGAAAATAAAAAAAGAAATAAAACCCTAAAAAATGACTCCATGGTTTTTGGAAAAGCATGTCTTTGAAAAACCCGAGTCTAAGTCCGGGGATCAGGTTACTTATTGGGAAGGTACCTCTAGGAGGTAGCACCCCTCTAAGCCCTACAAAGGTCTCTACTGACTACGTTGAGGGAAATGTGGCAATCAACTGATTAATTGAGGGTACCTAGCTAAGGTGATCTCAAAACTAGCATGTCAAACAAGAAAAACCAATCACGCTCATAAAGGAGAGTTAGGATGCGTACCTGGACCGCTCCGTAAGTGCCATCAAAAGACATCAAAGTTAACACAGAAATATAGCACATGACATGCATTTTATCAAAGAAAATTGAACAGACATCTAGACACCCAAGGACGGAATCAAATATAGATATGGTTCACAACAACATGCATGTTCATAAAATTCCAAAAAAACAAGTGATAGAAAGTGTACGTGGATAGATGCATGATTCATAAGATTCCTCCAAAAATGCTAGAGTGGTTAGGACAAGTATAAATTATGTAACATATTCATAATGTCTAACATATAGCACTAAAACTAAGCCAAGATAAGTCAAATGACCCTAAAAATAAATAACAAATTTAGGCAAAATACAAGGATTATTAGCATGCAATTAGTAAAGAGAGTATAAGAAAACAATTTCTAAAAAAACGTCTTGGAGTGGAATTTAATCACAAAAACAATTTTTAGGAAACAACTCCTACAGATCTAAAACGAGATACCCAAAGCCAAACACTCATTCAAATGACAAATTACAGCAAAGACACCCAAAAATTCCAAAAGGTCTAGATTAAGTAAGAAAAATTGTCTTGCATAAACGGATTTTAAAAAAAATAATGATAAATGATCACATAAAATCATAAAAAAAATCATACACATGTTTCAAAGTGTCTATATCACATAAAAAATGAATATGAGGTTAGATAGTACTCAAAAATATTTTTAAGACACTCAAGCTAATTAGATGTCTAGAATTCAGCATGCACGGTAGGCATGACTTTGAAAAATCATATCTCCCTCAATAAGGCATATTTTTTTTAATATTTTATGTGTCTAATATCAATTTAAAAAAATCTTAGAATTGAGGAAAAATTTTGAATCAAATTTAAAAAGTCATCTGGTATTTATTTTTGCAAAAAGCTATCAGGTGTCCAAAACTGGGTGAAATCGGAGCCCCCCTAAAGACTTATTTATATCTTCTATTCCAGAGTGACTTTCTAACTCAAACAAAACTTTAAATTCAAGTTCGAGAAGTGAGGAAAGTCATACAAGTTTTGGAAAATTTTAAAAAATATTCTAAAGTTCCTAAAACGAATTTTCAATCTAAAAGGTCAGTGGCCGAGTGAAAACTGGTAGCAAGGAGGAGTTTTGAAAAAATTCTTATGAAGGGGTTTCACCAATTCCCCAGTTGGTATACACAAATCTAGCCTAGAATCATCCTATTTGTTTGGAACCACAAGCTTTGATTCGTGTTTTATTTAAAACCAAAATTTTCATTGAAAACCAAGAAAGATGCGAATCGATTGAAAATGGTTGCATGTTATTTTAAGAAAATGAAATTTGGATTCTAAGGACTTTAAATTAATTTTTAAAATAGATCTTTATGAGGAACATTTTGAGAAAAGTATTTTATTTTAAAATAAAAGAAATTAATTTGAAAAAAACAACAAAATGTATGAGACAGAATATCGGGCAAAACAATAGAAAACGAAATCACCAAGTAGAATTTTTGACAACTGAAAAAAAAAAATTGAAGTGGTGAGAATGGAGGCCAATTTGCACTATCTTCCGATGGCTTCCAAAAAGTAAATTTTACTAGAGATTACCTAAGCAATAAACTATTCAAACTTAAACCAATTAAATTAATGACTAATATATATTTTTTTTTTAAAAAAGCATATCAATTAAGAGTAATAATAACGAATTAGCATGTGATCGATTAAACATTCAAACACATCTAGACCAATTAAAATGGACCAAATCAAATCAAGGCAAACAATAATTTTCAATCCTAAAATTAATTTTATTAGTGAACTAATATTATAGAAAATACCTAAACTGAATAGATGAGTGAAGCAAATCAGAATAAACTAAGGACAGACACCTTTGAATATATAATTGATTTTATTAATAACTTAAAATTATAAATACACCTAAAATAATTAAAATGAAAGCAAACTAAAAAAAAAATATGAATTCAAGGAATCTACTCTCTAAATAAACTTACATTATTAAAATGAAATCTAGGCTTAAAAAAATATATATATTTGTAACACTAATAAAGACAAGTCTAAAATCAAATATTTAACACTTAATATTAATTATTTTAACAAACAAAAATTTTACAAGAGCACCTAAACCTGAAGTTAAATAAAAACACTAACCATAATATATTTTAAAACGAGATCTCTAACCTATAGAATTAATTTTATTGACATATGGATAAATAGACAACACATAAATAAATAATATAATTAATTAAAAAAATATGAATTAATGGAATCAATTTTCTAAATAAACTTACATTATAAAAATGAAATCTAAGCTTAAAATGAATTAAACACTAATTAAAGCCAATCCAAACTTAAATTCTTAACACACGTGATCAATTATTTTAACAAACTAAAATTTTACATTAACCAAAAATTAAATTATAAAATTACCTTAGACCAAATTTCTAACCTATAAAATTAAACTCATAATCAAATGGATAAATTGAGGACACAGACAAAAATATATGAATAAAATAAAATATTTCTGGACCCGCATTTTTCACGTGCGTTCCCACTTGATCGGCGAGACTCGCTTTTTATTTGTGAAAAATTAATTTTAGAAAAGTTGGAGTTGCCACCTATTTTATTTTTATTTTAAAGGGAAAATAAAACAAGAAAGAAAAACCCTAAAAAGTGACTCCATAGTTTTGGAAAAAGCATGTCTTTGAGAAACCCGAGTCTAGGTCCGGGGATTAGGTTACTTATTGGGAAGGTACCTTTGAAAGGTAGCACCCCTCTAAGCCCTATAAAGGTCTCTACTGACAAAGTTAAGGGAAGTGTGGCCATTAATCAGTTAATTATGGATACCTAAGTAGGCTAGGTGATTTCAAATATTGCATGCCTAACAAGAAAACAAACCATAAGAGAGAGTCGAAGTGCGTACCTGAACGACTTCTCAAGCGCTATCATGAAACATAAGAGTTAGTCTAGAAATCTATCACACAACATGTGTCTTATTCGGGCAAATCTAGTATATATTTAAACACCCAAGAATCACATCATGCATGGATATAGTCACCAATAGCATACGTGTCCATAGAATTCTAAAAATATAGATGAGAAGAGAGCGCACCTGGATAGCAAGCTAGTACTCCTCTATGGGAATCAAGAGCATCTCAACAATAAATACGAAACAAATTCATGTATATCATCAAGAAGGATCAAAAATCAATTAAATACCAAACAATCATATTTAAAATCAATATTAGTGAAGATATCATGAATGTAGGACCACCCACCAAAGTCCATATTACTTTCGCACGAATTGATTCAATGAATTCCATTGTTTGGAATCATGAAGTTTATTCATGCTTGTTGAAAATCGAGAAAAATCAAGAAAATAGGTTGAAAATGCATGCCGGAAGGAAAATGGTAGTAAGAGTGCGTTAGAATATGGATTTTATACCTAGAAAGGACCTAAAATGAATTTTTCAAAGCCAGGAATGTTTAGTTGAACAATGGTTCAAAAATTCAATTTAAAACAATAAGTTCCCAATCAAAGAAGCAAACAAAGGAGAAGGTGGAACGTCGACCGGATAGAATTGCGGCTGTGAGACATCCGGAGAGAGTAGAATATCGGTCGGATAGAATTGCGGCTGTGAGGCATCCGGAGAGAGTGGGATGTTGGCCGGATGAAATGGCGGCTGTGAGACATATGGAGAGAGTGGGATGTCGGCCGGATAGAATTGCGGCTGTGAGACATCCGGAGAAAGTGGGATGTCGGTCGGATAGAATGGCGGCTATGAGGCATCCGAATAGAGTGGGATGTCGGCGGACAGGATTTCGGATGTGAGACATCCGGAGAAAGTGGGATGTTGGCCGGATAGAATGGTGGCTGTGAGGCATCCTGATAGAGTGGGATGTCGGCCGGATATAATTACAACTGTGAGACATCCGGAGAAAGTGGGATGTTGGTCGGATAGAATGGCGGCTGTGAGGCATCCGGAGAGAGTGGGATGTCGGCTAGATAGAATGACGGCTGTGAGACATCCGGAGAGAGTGGAATGTCGGCGGACAGGATTCCAGATGTGAGATATCTGGGTGGATGGAATGGCAGCGGACAGGATTCCGGATGCGAGATATTCGGGTGGATGGAATATCAGTGGACAGGATTTCGGATGTGATATATCTGAGTGGAATGAGGAAGAGTTTCCGTCCGGGTGGAATGAGTGATGCCACAAACTAAGAACCCTCAAGAACTACGGTAACCTCTGCATCTGTTTAACCCAAGAAAACCCGTTTTACACAGCCTTTACCAAGTTCCCAACTTTCTCAGAATGCTCATGGTTTCCATATCCGAGAATACCAAGGTAAAGAAAGGGAAGGAACGTAGATACAGAAGCACACAAAAAGATCAAGAAAGAAAAGAAAAGAAAACAAGGGAAAAGAAGACAGTCGGTGGGTATTTTAAAGCCAGATGGGGGTAAGACCCATAGCATCAAATTCAAAGGTAAACTTATATTCTGATTGCTTTTGGATGGAACCAAAGACATTAAAAGGAATATTAAAATAGCATAGACATGCAAGCAAACCAGTCTCAACTAATCAAATTGTGGCCCTTGCGTCCACACCAAACGACAAGAATGAATCTTCAGAAAACTAAGAAGTCAGGAAAGATTGAAACTAAATGGTGATATAGCAAAAATCTGGAAACATACCTGCATGTTCTCTTCTTCAATTGCTTGGTTCCAGGCTGCTGCACCTTTTCCCGACTGAGAAATCTGCTCCCCAAACCTTTTTCCGTCCACCAATCTTCTCCCTCTCTCTACATATTCCAAGTCCCTCTCTTCTATGCCTCCTTTCAGACGATCCTCTCATCACCTCCTCTTGTTCTTTTCCACTTATATTTGTATCAGCCTCTCGAACCAAATATGCTAAAGAAAATCCACTTTCCTTTCTTCTATTCTTCCCTTTTATAACTGATTCCCCCATGGAAATAATATATGTGCTATCCTTCTAAAAAACAAAATCTCATTTTTTTTAAAATTTTGTTGATTCTCCTTCCAAATAGATGACGACCCGTTTCCTCATGCCCAAAAAGCCAAGAAATATGATTTAGAAAACTTGTAATAAGATAAAATAAAATAAAATAAAGAAATCCATATAAGCCACACAAGTCATGTAGGCCATGCAATCATGCAAGTCATATAAAAAGTGGGTTTAAAAGTGCTTAAATGGGCCTAAGTGAACTAAGCCTAATGAAGTGTCTAAGTGGGCCTAAGGCGTTTAGGAGAGTGCCTAAGTCTAAAATAGGGCTGCCAAGGATCACAATAAAGGGTCAGATAATCCCTTAACCAAAGTCTCCAAGGTGGCTCAGAAAAAGGTAAGTTGTACGAGTAGTAATAGGCCACCAAGGAACTACTGTGGAGCGCTAAAAATGGATTTAGAGACATGTGCTAAAGAGACAAAATTGAGGGTCTACAATATGAATGAAACGAAATACGAATTCAATGAATTAAATAATTTTTTTATAATAAACTTACGTTAGTAAAATAAATTTGAGCTTAACAAACATTTTTATCACTAATTAAGACAAGTTTAAAATATAATACTTAACACATAAAAATCAATCATTCCAACAAACTATAATTTTAACTAAATCTAAAGCCAATTCAAACCACCTTCAATAGATTTTTTTTTATTTTTTATTTTAAACTGAATTTTTAACCCATAGGTTCAATCTCATAAATAAATAAATAAATAAATAAGTTACAAAACATTAGATTAGTAGCAAATAAATAAATAAACAACTAATAATTAAATGAATCACAACTAAACTAAATAAAGATCAAACTATATTATTATTATTATTATTATTATTATTATTTCAAAAGTAAAATTACATGAATTTGTATTTTATGAATTTAATATAATATACCAAACTAAACCTAAACACAATTCTCATTCTGACATATTAAAACAAAAAATTTATGCTGGAGCTAGTAAATAAAGTCAAACCACAACAATATAATAATAATTCCACTAAAAAACCAATCAAACTTTCACTGTAACAGGAAAACCCATATATATAAAAGTTAAATGTTGCCATATTTAAAGAAATTCATGTTGTAGCTAGTAATGTTAGTCAAACAACACAATATAATAATAATTCCACTAAAAAAAAACCAATCAAACTTTCATTGTAACATGAAAACCCATATATATATATATAAGTTAAATGCTGCCATATTTGAAGAAATTCACGCTGGAGCTAGTAATGGTAGTCAAACAACGCAATATAATAATAATTCCACTAAAAAACCAATTAAACTTTCACTGTTACATGAAAACCCATATATATAAAAAATGACTCACCTAACCAACTTACCAAAACAGTGGTATGTAGATATTTTCTCCTATATGCTCGGGAACAATGGTATTTTGGTATGTGTTTTCAGTGATACGTGAGTGGACAGGCGTCGATGGGTCCATATGTCGCCTCCATTTTTTCTTCGAAATTCTTCCGTTCTACTCTCTTTTCTAGTGTGTGCTGAATGCGCCTTAAGAATGATGCGGCTGCAAGCGTGTCAATATTGGTGCAGTTGGTCGGTCTTTCCTTTCCCAAAGGCGTCACCTTCTTTTCTCAAAGAAAACCAGCCAACCCTCGCTCTCAAAAACTCTCTTTTTTTATCCCCTTTAACAGCAACCTTCTGCTCTAAAAAAAAACCTCCCTGCATCGATCCCTTCAAAATGACACTCTCTCACACTGTCAAAACCTCTCTCTCATCCCAAAATGGCAGCCGAGTGATCCCCAAAAGAAACTCAGCAGCAGCCTAGTGTTCCTTAAAAAATCCTTCAGCAGCAGTCCGGTGCTCAAAATTTTCTTTTTCATTTTGAATACAACCCTTCCCGTCGTCTACATACAGGCTACACTTTCCCTTTTCTATGACAAACCGCTTTGGTAAGCTTCCTTCAATCCCACATTCAACTCCTTTCTCCAGTCGCGGTCCTGGAAGGAACAACAACAAAGGTTTTCTTTCTTTGACCAAAATGAGCTTTCAACCTTCCCATATTCATTCTCAATCTGCAGCATGATGATTGGACTACCTTGCCAAAAGAAAAGTCTTTCCTTATCCTTTGTGAAATAGAAAGCAAATGGTAAAATAAAATAAAAAATAAAAATAAAACAAAAAATCATGTAGTTGAAAATTTCAAATTTAAGATTAAAATTATGCAATTAAAACTAAAATATCAAATACATTAAGAGAATTAAAATATGAAGCTCAAGCAATTTCCTACAATTAAAGTAAATATATGAATATATATGAGATACCAATTCATGCAATAAAAAAAACTAAAATCTCGATTCTCATTCAATTTTCCGAAAAAGTGAATAAGTAAATGAATAAAACTAATAAATGAATAAATAAATAAATAAATAAATAAGTAAAATAAGAAAATCAAGCATTGCTAATCATACCTAAATGGGCCTAGAAAAAGTCAAAGTGGGCCTAAATGAACCCAAGTGTACCTAAGTGGGCCTAATGTGGTGCCTAAGTGGGCCTAAGGTGGTGCCTAAGTGGGCCTAAGGCGCCTAAACGAGCCTAGGTGTATCTAAGTGAACCTAAAGTGCCTAAATGGGCCTAGGTGTATCTAAATGAACCTAAGGTGCCTAAGTGGGCCTAGGGTGGTGCCTAATGGGCCTAATTGGGCTTAAGGTGGTGCCTAAGTGTATCTAAGTGAACCTAAAGTGCCTTAATGGGCCTAAGTGTATCTAAGTGAACCTAAGGTGCCTAAGTGGGCCTAAAGTGCCTAAGTGGGTCTAGGGTGGTGCCTAAGTGTATTTAAGTGAACCTAAAGTGCCTAAGTGGGCCTAGGGTGGTGCCTAATGGGCCTAAGTGTATCTAAGTGAACCTAAGGTGGCTAAGTGAGCCTTAGTCTGAATTAGGGCTGCCAAGAGTCACAATGTGGTTAAATGAATCCCTCAACCAAAGTCCCTAAGGTGGCTTAGAAAATATAAGTTATACGAGTAGTAATGTGCCACCAGGGAATTGCTGTAAAAGGCATGTGCTAGGAGGAAAAAATGGAGGGTCTATAAATATGCCCCTCTTCGATGGAGATCATGAGTGTAGGGAATGTGAGTAACATATGAATAATGAGTGGAACGAAGTGAACTATACCGAAGAACTAAAAGAGAAGGACTAGAGATTTTGTCCTAGCACATGACAAGAGTAAGCTCGGAACATGGGGTCGCAATCACAAAAATGGAACAACTCTAGGTCGTGAGCTCAAGGCTCTATGTGGAAAGAATGACTCTAGGTCATAGATGAGAAAACGACTCTGAGTTAAGAGATCTAAGCTCTAAATGGAAAAGAAATGACTTTGGGTCATAATTGAAAATCGACTCTAGGTCGAGAGCTCTAGGCTCTAAATGGAAAAGAAATGACTCTAGGTCATAAATGGAAAAATGACTTTAGTTTGAGAGCTCCGCGCTCTAAATGGGAAAAAAAATGACTTTGGGTCATAAATGGAAAAAAATGACTCTAGGTCAAGAGCTTTGGGCTCTAAATGGAAAAGAAATGACTCTAGGCCATAAATGAAAAACGACTGTGGGTTGAGAGCTCTGGGCTCTAAATGGAAAAGAAATGACTTTGGGTCATAAATGAAAATCGACTCTAGGTCGAGAGCTCTAGGCTCTAAATGGAAAAGAAATCAGTCTGGGTCATACATGGAAAAATCGACTCTGGTTCGAGAGCTCTAGGCTCTAAATGGAAAAGAAATGACTCTGGGTCATAAATGAAAATCGACTTTGGGTCGAGAGCTCTGAGCTCTAAATGGAAAAGAAATGACTTTGGGTCATAAATGAAAAATGACTCTAGGTCGAGAGCTTTGGGGTCTAAATGGAAAAGAAATGACTCTGGCTCATAAATGAAAAACGACTCTAGGTCGAGAGCTCTAAGCTCTAAATGAAAAAGAAATGACTCTAGGTCATAAATGAAAATCGACTCTAGGTCGAGAGCTCTGGGCTCTAAATGGAAAAGAAATGACTCTAGGTTATAAATGAAACTTGACTCTAGGTCAAGAGCTCTAGGCTCTAATCAGAAAAGAAAAGACTCTGGGTCATAAATGAAAAATCGACTATGGGTCGAGAGCTCTGGGCTCTAAATGGAAAATAAATGACTTTGGGTCATAAATGAAAAACTACTCTGGGTCGAGAGCTCTAGGCTCTAAATGGAAAAGAAATGACTTTGGGTCATAAATGAAAAATCGACTCTAGGTCGAGAGCTCTAGGCTCTAAATGGAAAAGAAATGACTCTGGGTCATAAATGAAAATCGACTCCAAGTCGAGAGCTCTAGGCTCTAATCAGAAAAAAATTACTTTGGGTCATAAATGAAAAATCGACTCTGGGTCGAGAGCTTTGGGCTTTAAATGGAAAATAAATGACTCTAGGTCATAAATGAAAAACGACTCTAGGTCGAGAGCTCTGGGCTCTAAATGAAAAAGAAATGAGTCTGGGTCATAAATGAAAATCAACTCTGGGTCGAGAGCTCTGGGCTCTAAATGAAAAAGAAATGAGTCTGGGTCATAAATGAAAATCGACTCTAGGTCGAGAGCTTTGGGCTATAAATGGAGAAGAAATGACTCTGGGTCATAAATGAAAAACGACTCTGGGTCAAGAGCTCTAGGATCTAAATGGAAAAGAAATGACTCTGGGTCATAAATGAAAATTGACTCTTGGTCGAGATCTTTGGGCTCTAAATGAAAAAGAAATGACTCTAGGTCATAAATGAAAATCGACTCTGGGTCGAGAGCTCTGGGCTCTAAATGAAAAAGAAATGACTCTAGGTCATAAAAATGAAAATTGACTCTTGGTCGAGATCTTTGGGCTCTAAATGAAAAAGAAATGACTCTAGGTCATAAATGAAAATCGACTCTGGGTCGAGAGCTCTGGGCTCTAAATGAAAAAGAAATGACTCTGGGTCATAAATGAAAATCGACTATGGGTTGAGAGCTTTGGGCTCTAAATGGAAAAGAAATGACTCTGGGTCATAAATGAAAAATGACTCTAGGTCACTGGGTCGAGAGCTCTAAGCTCTAAATGGAAAATAAATGACTCTTGGTCATAAATGAAAAACGACTCTAGGTCGAGAGCTCTGGGCTCTAAATGAAAAAGAAATGACTCTGGGTCATAAATTAAAATCGACTCTAGGTCGAGAGCTCTGGGCTCTAAATGAAAAAGAAATGACTATAGATCATAAATGAAAATCGACTCTAGGTCAAGAGCTTTGGGCTCTAAATGGAAAAGAAATGACTCTAGGTCATAAATGAAAAACGACTATGGGTCAAGAACTTTGGGCTCTAAATGGAAAAACAATGACTAACTCGAAAGTGGATAGGAAGCAAATGGGATGAAAGCCATATACTTGAAATGCCAAGGGTTAGACTACTAGGCTTAGGAAAGGAAATATGCCCCAATATCCAAGGTGCTCACACCGCTGAAACAACCAATAAATCAATCATCCGCTGAAATTAATGAGGCAGATACCGATGCATCATGACAAACCTTTGAAAAATATGAACTGAAAGAGCTCTCTATGTCTCACAAACTACTCTGGTGACAAACCTTAAGTGGTAAATCTCGGGGTGTGTATATCGTGACTCATCTAAAAGAAAATCTAGGAGTGCACGAAAATACTGCTCATCTGGATAGCCCAACCCGCAAGGTAATCAATGACGAAAGCAATCTATCTCATGAGCACCTAGATAAAGGATCCACTTATGCTCCTGATTACTACTCAAAAAGTGCTATTTTGTAGCTTGTAATTAATCCTTTTAAACCCTTTTGAGTAGTAGTTATTGCCTTTTAACTCAATTAACATGTTAAGGACCCTTGCAATCATTTCTAATCAAATTGTGTAAGTTTTGGTGTTTTTGTTAGTAATTTGATCACCAAAACAATCCAAGATTGAGGAGAGTGTAGACCCTCAATTTTGTCCCTTTAGCACATGTCTTTAAAATTCGTTTTCAGTGCTTCAAAATAGTTCCTTGGTGGCCCATGGCTACTCATACCACTTACCTTTTTCTGAGTCACATCGGAGACTTTGGTTGAGGGATTATTTGATCCCTTATTGTGACCCTTGGCAGCCCTAATTTAGACTTAGGCTTTTCTTGTTTTTTTTTTAGGATAGCTTTTAGATACACTTGGCCCATTAGGCACCACCCTAGGCCCATTTAGTTACACTTGGCTCACCTAGGTTTACCTAGTCTTACTTAGGTCACTTAGGCACCTTTTCATAATAGGTCACTTAGGCACCTTTTCATAATAGGTCACTTAGACACCTTTTTCAAAACAGGTCCAGTTAGACATTTCATTGAGGCTCAACATTTATTTTATTTTATTTTATTTTATTATTATTATTATCTTTTTTTTTATTAATATTATTATTATTATGGCATGCATTTGGTAATTACATTTACTTTGTCTATTCATTTTTACTTTTACTTTTTATTATTTACTTATTCATGTATTTAATTGTCTTTATATATTTCATTTTATTTATTTTTATTTATTTATTTATTTACTTAATGAAAAATGGTTTGAATTGTTAGATTTAAAAATACGCATGTGACCCTATTATTGAAGGAGGAAATGATATTATCTAAGCTCTCATTATTCCTTTGCTTTTTCTTTGAAATCATATTCTATTTTATTACTAATTTCATGAGTTTCTTTAGTTTTTCTTGGAATTTCTTTTTTATACTATTATTCTATTCTATTTTGCATGGGGAGAGGAATTTTAAAGAAGGAGGAATTTGATGCAACTGTCACGTGAGCAAGTGATGGGAGGTCCGGCATTTTTGGAGTTTCTCTGGAAGTCTTTGGGAAGGATGATCTGGCATGAAGGACACGTGGAACAGGAGAACATGCGCACCATGCCTGAGGATGAAGGACAACCAGAGTTATACCGACGGGAATAGTGCTACTAGCAGTCGTCGTGGTGATGATGATAATAGGTTTCACAGTTTTTGAGGTTAAAGATTCCGTAAACGCCGTCGGCTCTATTCCGTCCAAGGATCCCGTCATCGCCGTCAGCTTTGTCTCGCTCAAAGGATACCCTCTTTAATTGATCCACTCTTAACAGTGTCGTTTTTTTTTATTATTATTAAAACTGTGTCGCTTTCAAATATATGAGGCGGTGTTGTTTTGGGTCTGGTCATGGTGAAATCCGATGGTGAGAGCCAAGTCGTCGGCGAGCAGATGGAGAAATCGGTATTTCTGGAGCAATATACTTTCTAAGTATGTATTGGAGAATTTATGGAAAACTGAATTTTCAATGAGGAAGTGATTACTACCAAAAAGTGCTATTTTGTAGACCTAATAATAATGGTTTTAAGCACCTTTGAGTAGTAATCATATTCATTTAACCCAATTAATTCATTAAGGTCCTTAGTAATTGGTTTTAACCATTTTTGTGGCAAGTTTACATGTTTTTATCAGCTTATGAACCAATTCAAGCATGCCAATTGATGGAGGAGCTATTTGGGCGAGTTAAGCAAGGATTTTGGATGATTACAGGCTTGAATTTCAAGTGGAAACACGAGCACAAGCAATGGAGAAGAGGAAAACAGAGTGAAGAAAACAGCTGCAGTCTTCTTTCACACTTTTGGAGCACTTTCCGAAGTCCATTTTCTACATACTATATACCATTTGAAAGCTTAGGAAGTAAAGAATCCAACGCTTCAAACCGTGTATGATTTGGAGCTGAAATGAGGAAGATATGGCCTTCGGAAGGCAACTGCATCATGCCAAATGACCAATTTCGCAAGGTGAATTTCACATTGCGAAAATTTCGCAATGAGATTTTCTTCATGGTGCGAAATTTTGCCATTTCGCAAGGTGAATTAACTCATGATGCGAAAATATGGCACTTCGCATCATGAGTAATTCACATTGCGAAAATTTCGCAATGTGAAATTCACATTGCGAAATTCCTTTGAATCCTCTGTTTCTCCACGCACGCACCACCGACTTCCCAAATATTTTTAGCTTGATATTTTCTCATGTAAATTCCTTTTGTAACCTTGTATTCAGCCGACATAAAGCTTTATCTTGTAATTTTGCTATATATAGAGGTGCACAACACCTCCAACAGAGGAGAAAGGGATGATTGGGGATTGATCCTCTGTACATTAACTTAGAATATATAAAGCTTTGTTTTTCTCTCTTCTCCTGTTCTTCTCCATTTCTATTTTCTTAGTAGCCAAACAGCCTCTGAGGGCTTTTCCTCAGAGGATGATTGGCTAAAACTTTTAGTTTCTCAAAGTATGGATGTTATGTGATGGCTTGGATGCAATCCCATGGAAATTTCTCGCACCTGGAAGGTAAGGTAGTCGTTTTTCATTAATGGTTCATTAATGCAAAGTTTGGTTTTTATTTCCTTTGGACAACTTCCAACGGCCAATACTTGATAAGCTTTTGGATTTCTATCCATTAGTTATCTCCTACGAGCTATTGGAAAGTGAGGTTTTCAATTCCAAGTTTTGCATTAATCCGTTAGAACCAATTTCAATGGCCATTGAAAGGTGAGTTTATCACCTGGAATGACTTTGAGTTGCCAATATTTGGTAAGCTTTTGGCTTTAGACCATTAGTTATCTCTTACGAGCCATTCAAAGGAAGTCTAAGGTGAATAACCATTGATGAAATTCACTACCATCTGTTTTGCCATTTTAAAGGATTAAAACTTGATTTGCTAAATCCATACCGGTTCGGGAAGCAAGCATCACCATAGTTGCAACCCCAACGCGAGGAGCCTATCCTTAGATTTCCAATTTGCATAAGAGCCAGAGCATAGCTATCCTATCTTTGAGAAACTTGTTTTTACACCCTTTTATTTTAGTCTTTAATGTTAGCTTAGATTAGTTTAAATCTTTCTAAAACATTTTCATCTTCTTTTAAAACTAACATCCATAAGAAAATCACCTATTTTCCTAATTTGAATATCACTTGTGTTTGCGAAAACCCTTCCCAGTGAACGATCCTAGAACCACTATGCTATAGTAGCTTGGCTACTTTAGTAATAGTATTTAAGGTATAAATTTTGTTGATACGCCTTTAAAGCTAAGCTACCATGAGTCGCATCAGGAAGCATCGAGGCTGCGTGAGATATTTTTGGAAAACAGGATCAACAAAGGAGGCTATTGCAAATCCACCAGGAATCAGGTTTCATACTGCAAGTGCAGGTCGCTAAGAAGTCAATGGAGTATTTCCGGTGAACGGCGTGTTCTCCGTCAATAAGATTGGAGTTTCTCCTCCGGAAAGGACGTCAACAGCCAGCGTTTTCGACAGTTTGTTTTCTGGCGGAGATCTGAGCGCGATCATGGTGCTGCCAGTAAGGAAAGACGCCATGGTCACATCACCCAAGCGAGGTTGAACTCCGGCAGCCATCATCGAAAATGAATGGAGATTTATGTTGGAAAAGACCGAAAAGCCCACAGCCACGCATTCGCCATGGGAAAGAAGAGAAATCCTGTGCGTGGTGGTGCAAGATAAGGTTCCCATAATCCTCAGCCTGATCAATCCAATTAACGGTAAGTGATATAATCATTAGGATTTAGACACTTACCAAACAGGGTACAGGACAGCATCTTTGAAAGAGTCTCCAATGTGAACCACACGTAAGCACTTTCCATATGTCTAAATGCACTGAAAAAAGAAACAAAATATTCCATACAATGTGAGGCTGCCATATAAGAAAGGAACGGGCAGTAGAGAAGAGGGAGGATTTTTTTTAGAGTTTAGCAAGGGAGATCCAGAGGGAGAGATAGGATTTTTTGGGAAGCAAAGGAGGGAGTTTTTTAGAGACACGGAGAGATTATTTTTTTGAGGCAAAAGAGAGGTCAGAATTGGAGGAAGAAGGAGGCAGCCACCACGCATTCTCCATTGATTATCAGCCCGCACCACCAGTAAGAGCAGGATAACACCTTGGTTTATGTATTGAAGGTTCGGTTTATGATTATTTTTTCATTGAAAATTGATAATTTCATGTGTATTTTAGTTTATGACTTTTTTTTTTTTTTTTTATTCTATGATCCCAAGTTTCGATATTCATTCACTTGTGTGACGATATGATAGAATTGAGAATTCTTGATTGATTAATTTTGATTCCAAGTTTTGATTTTCATTGAGAACTTTGACTAAATATTTTAATTATTATATTCGATTCGAAGTTTCTTTTTCCTTCTTAGTTGATTGAGTTTAAATTTAAGAATTTGTTTAATTGTATGGATTATCATTGTCTTGATTCCAAGTTTTGATTTTTCTAGGTTGTTATGTTTTTAGAATTATAGTTTATTTTTCCTATTGAACCACTTGATTAAATTCATGTTTTAATTTTTTAACTTTAGTTTTGATTGATCTTATTTAGCTTATGTGTTTTTAGAATTTTAGTTTATTATTCCTATTGAACCCATGTGATTAACTCCATGATTAAAATTGTTAACTTTAGTCTTTGATTGACCCTATTTAGTTTATGTGTTTTAGATTTTTAGTTGATGAGTCTATTACTTTCTCATGTCATTATATCCACATTTTGAGCTTGTTCATTTTAATCCTCGATTGATCCGATTTTATTTTGTGTTTTTTAGAGTTTTAGATATTTAATTTAAAAGTTACTTTTCTCATGTTGTAAGCTTGCTAATTTTAATTCTTGATTGACCTAATTTTAGTACGTGTGTTTTTTAGAGTTTTAGGTAATTAGTTTAATCGATGCTCATGTTTTAAAAAGTTTGTTAATTTTGGTTTTTGACTGATCTTGTCCTAGTTTATAGTTTTTCAAAATTTTAGTTAAATAGTTTTATCCCATGATATTATACTCATGTATTAAAAATAGTTAAATTTAGTTTTTTCTACTTAGTTGATGTGTCCTTTTTTTAATTTTTTTGGTTATCATTTTGCTTAATCCCTTGTTACTTAGTTTTGTTTTGTTTTGGAAGTTATTAATGTCTAGTTGTTGATTGATATTACCTTAGTTTATGTGCTTCTAGAATTCTGATGGTTAGTTTCTTTATTAATATCTTGTTAATTTGTTTGATCTAGAACCCATTAGTTAGTTGCTTTGATTGTTTATCTCAATTTATGTGTTTGATTGATCCTTATAAATTCCCGATTAATATCTCGTTAGTTTTATTTGATCTAAAGTCGTTTGGTTTGTTGCTTTGGTGAATATTTATTTTTGATTTTTAGAGGCCATCGGAAAATCATGAAGATTGGCCTCTACCATCACCATTATCATTTTTGTTAATTACTAAAAAAAAAAAAAATTTTACTTCAAGGTTTCATTTTTGTTTTGTTTAGTATGTTATTTCTCATATTTTATTTTTTCCCAAATTAATCCCTTTTATTTTAAAATAAAATATTTTTCTCAAAAAAATCATTTTAAAAATCTATTTCAAAAACTCATTAGAGTCCTTAGGATCAAAATCTCTTTTTTTTATTATTTAAAAATAATATGCAACCATATTTTGTTCGATTTGCATCCTTCTCGGTTTCTAACAAAAAGTTTGGTTTTGAACAAAAACACGAATCAAAACTTGTGGTCCCAAATAATGGGATAATTCTGAGCTAAATTCGTGTATATCAATTGGGGAATTGGTGAAACCCCTACATAAGAAAATCTCTTCAAAAATTATTTTTGTTGCCACCTTTGTCACTTGTTGAAATTATGTCTATCTTTTTTAGGAATTGTATACAAGATGTGTGTGATAATTAATGTTTTCATATACTTTGATAATTTTTGTTATGCTAATTAGATAACAAGCATGCTAGGGTTTATTTATTTTATTATTATCTAATCCCTCATGTCTTATGGAAGCGCATTGTAAGTTATCTATGCTATCCAGGTACGCCCCCCTATCACCTACTTTCTAAATTTTGTAAACAATCGTGTCACTATGAAGTATGCATATGTTTGATAATCCTTAGGTGTTTAGATGTATGCTTGATTCACTATGATTAAATACATGTTGTGTGTTATACTTCTATACTAACTCTGATGTTTTATGATAGCGCTTGAGAAGCGGTCCGGGTACGCATCCTAACCTTTCTTTTATGGCAATTTGATCTTGTTTAGCATGCAAATCTTTTGAAATCACCTAGCCTACTTAGGTATCCATAATTAACCGATTAATTGCCATATTCCCCTTAACTTAATTAGTAGAGACCTCTTTAGGGCTTAGAGGGGTGATACCTCCTAGAGGTACCTTCCCAATAAGTAACCTGATCCCCGGACCAAGACTTGGGTTTTCAAAGACACGCTTTTCCAAAAATTATGGAGTCATTTTTTTAGGGTTTTATTTCTTGTTTTATTTTCCCTTCAAAAATAAAAAATAAAATAAGTGGCGACTCCAACTTTTTTTCAAAAAATCAATTTTTCACAAATAAATAAAAAGCGAGTCTCGCCGATCGACTGGGGACGCACGTGAAAAATGCGGGTCCACAAATTGGCGACTCCACTGGGGATTTTGAGGATCAAACTTGAACACTATTTAAGGAAAATGTGGCGTTTAATTGGTCGATTAGTGGGTACCTCTTTTTTTAGGCAAGGTGATTTGATTTGCTTGCTTGTTTGGTTTGCTATCTTAATATGTTTGATTGCCTTGGATGATCACTTGATTGTTTTGCTCACTTAGCATGATTCACTCTCACATATGTTAGATAAGACTTTGTTTGTTTGATATTTATTTGATTCGCATGACTGTTTGATGTGATCACTTAACTGTTTGTTCACTTTAGCATGATTCACTCTCACATATGCTAGATAGGGCTTTGATTGTTTGATATTTATCTGCTACGCATGGCTGCTTGTTGCATGACAACCCTTTCTCTTGCATGTTCGTATGATTGCTTGTCTTCATTCACTATCTCACTTTAGACCTTAGGTTTTTCGGATGCACCCACATCCTTCATTGTGCACTTTAGATTATCCCTGAGTGTTGAGAGATGGGAGAGCCTTCACTCTTAAGAAACCCCCTGGGAACGCGAGGAAGTGCATGTGTGGAGGTGATGACCACCTTGCATGGAAGCACCTCGTCTCCTTGGAGGCGTGCAGAGGGTTGCGTACCGCCGGAGGGTACGATCGCTTCTGCTAGGGATCCTTTAACCCACCCATCTTATCTTATAGAGCCACCTCAACCTTGTAGGTTAGCCTAGACCCAATTAAGATTTCATTCCTACACGTGGGTGCGTCTATGGACTTTCAAAGCTGCCTTGGTCACAATTGGGTTCAGTTATTCTCTCCGTAGTCTTCTTTTGGTGTGCTCAGAGATTGGTGCATGTTTGAGTTTCAGTTGGGCCACCTTTTCTACATTGTGATTAGTGTGTCTCCACCTTTTCTGAGTTTTCCTTCATGTCATTTATCTTTCCGCGTCTTTGTACCTTATAGGAATGTTACTTGCTTCAGTTTGGGTTCGACTTTTTATATCAGAGTTGGAGATAGATTGGTCAAGGTTTCAAAGAAGTCAGGTATAGATCCTCAGTATAATACAGTTGATCGACTTACAGTCACCATGACTCTATTCAAGAGACATTAGCAGGTTTGAGCTAGAGGATTGATGGACAGTGAGATAGATAGTATCCAGTTCTGGATGAGATGTCGTATGATTCATTACCACCCACCCCCACCACCCAGTTAGCCAATGACATTGTTGAGGGTGACTTCGTACATATGATGAGTTTAGTGGATTATGAGTCAAATTTTATCAGATGAGAGTTCTTATAGAGGACATTAGTTTTTCTCAGATGGGAGATTTGATTGACATGGTTTTCTTCATGATGGGCCTGAGATGGACATGTTGGATGACAGTTGGAGTGGGCCTTATGTTATCCGAGAGTTGACTCCAAAAGGGGCTGCATGGTTGACAGACTTAGATGGAAACCAATTTTCAGAGCCTACCAACGTGGATCAACTAAAGAAGTATTATGTTTGAGACCGTGGTCGCAGGATGGGTGGCCATCATTTCGGTTAGCCTCATACTTTATCACCTCTATATATTAGACCGTTGCTAGCCCATTGAGCTTCGCGTGGTATGTTATAGCCTTATTTCTTTCTTATAGCTTTGATTACCATTTCTATACCCGGGTTGGGGCCCTTTGATGTATATGCATGCTTTGCTAGGAAAGTCTCATGAGCTTTAGACTTATAGATCTATCTTCTCATTTTGTTACCATCCTCTTATCACCCTATTTGTTCTATTTTATTATCACAACATATTCATTCTCTTTCTTGTCTATCATTATTCGCTTCATCTTATCTATTCTCCTCCTTGGGTTGATGATTCTTCACATCTTAGTGCAAAGAGGGCAGTCATATCACTCTATTCGTTCCATCATTTGACATTGATTCGGAGATCTTAGTTTGAGAGGTTGCACTACAAGGAAAAAGATATATGGTGACATTTATAATAAGTCACTATAAACATAGGGTGTCACTACAACATAGCGTCACCTTATCCACTGACACCATAGAGGGTATCAATTGGTGACGTATTTGGAAGCGACACCAAAGTAGATAAATGGTGACACATTCAGAAGAGACACCATATATTTTTAGTGATGCTTAATTTGATATAGAGTTGTATGAGATATATAAGGTGTCATATTAAATGCATCATCTTTGAGTTATGGTGTCACGTTAAATGTATCACCTTTAATTTATGGTGTCACATCATTGTAAATGATTATGAAAGATATGGTTGTTTTTTGTTGATTAGTTTGTAGATTTTTGTAATGCTTATTAATAAATAAGACTAACCTGTGTAAATTGTCCATAAATATAATAATCATATTACATTTAACTTATATTTTCATAATGCTTATGAATTAATTTGTAACATATTACATCATCCAATAATATTTGTATATCAAATGTTCACAAAATGATAGTACATCAAACACATCAAACCCACCAAAACTAAAAAAGAAAAGTGAATACACATTAAAACATGATTTAGAAATGTTAAGCTTCCCAACATTCATGTATACTTGCATTTCATATGCATAAAACCGGCTAACCATAAAATGACACAAGAGTTGCATCCAAAAACCCAAAATTCTCAATTCCAAATAAAGTAACATTTATGTCCTATAATGTATGACATAAGAGTCATATCTAAAAACCTAAATCTTGTTGCCTCTTTCTCCTTTCTTTTTATTCTTCATATTGTCCTCCCAAGAATGTATACCTGCATTTCATAGTTTAATGAGTTTTAGAGTTCTTATTGAAAATAAAAATGTGATGTTATAAACAATAAACAAATCTAAGTACTAATGTTTTCTTTTTCTTTTTCCTTTTTTTTGGTATAAAAATAGTTCGTAAAGAATAAGTAATGTTATACAATATCAATGGAAAATTCAATCATATAACAACTAAGGGACTTACCATGAATGATCACGATACATCAATATGATTCATGATTAGTTATAACACAAAAGTAATCTATTTTTCTCTAATTTCATCAAATTCTACTTGAGAATATGTTTTATTTGTCATCAAACTGAAATCAAATGAGAATAACATTAATATCACAATAATTGAAAGTATGAAATTATGTACAATTCATTAAACGAGTAAAACCTTTGATGCAAGAACTGTAAAATCAACAATTATTTCTTTAATGAATCTCATAACAAAGTAGTCATATTTGAACTCAGTATTATTTTTTTACTATTAAATTATTTTTAAACAAAATAACAATTATTAATATATTGGTTCATTTTTAAATACTTTCATAAGAATATATTTTAACTACAAGTTATTTTAATTTATCAAAAGATTTTTAGGAAATGAACTATTATCCATTTATTATTTTCTTATTTTTCAAAAAATATTTTCAGTCATTTCATACACGTTTTCAACTACTAAAATTATTGTTTTTATAGAATAAACAAAGAAGCATACACTTCTCCTCCACTCACTAAGTCAACTATTACAATCACCATAATATTTTATTCACCTACCAATATCTCATTCCATTTAGATAACTCTCTCAACAAAATCATTTCTACAATACTTTTTACTCTCCTATGATATTGAATATTTTATTCCATTTAGGTGACTCTCAACACAAAGAAAAGTAGGAATGTCTTCTTAGGTTAACTAAACAAAGACTTTTTTTTTTTTTACTTTACAATATGTATAAAAAAAACAATTATTTATTACAAGGAATGTGGTAGAAAGGTCATTTCATTTTTAAAGAATTTTTTAGAATTTCTTAAACATTTACAAAAAATAGAATCTAACAATTTTATTTCTAAAAAAATTGATCAACTCAAAAAAGAAAGAAGAATGTTATTTTTTAAGAAAAGTTAATAAACCACTTTATTCTTGAATTATCTAAACAAAACTTACTAAAAAATATTTTATCCCAAATTTATTTTCAAAACTTTCTTATTGAAAACTATCTCATATATAAATTATTTTATTATATAGAGAAATTCTTATTTTATTCTTTTTTTAGAGAAAAATTCACTTGTTTATTAAATATCAAAGAAGTCTATTTTTATGTCTATTATATATATATATATATATATAAATTCTCTTATTTTCATACAAGAAATTTCCATTTATGCCTAAAATACTTTTAGAAAAATCATTGCCAACAAAATTTTATTTTTAAAATTATTTTCAACATTCTTATTTAAAAAAATTATCATTGGATTATTTTCAAAAAGGACAGTCCTAAAAAAATTAACCATTTATAACCCAATTTAAACTCAAAAATTATCCCCAATATTATTTTATTTTCCTAAATTATTTTCAAACAAAATAAAAATTATTTATATTTTGATTCATTTTTAAATACTTTCACAAAAATATATTTTAACCATATATTATTTTAATTTATCAAAATATTTTTAGGAAATGAGTTATTTTCCATTTATTACTATCCTATTTTTCAAAACATATTTTCAGGCATTTCATTCACATTTTAAAATTTCAAATACTAAAATTATTGTTTTTATAGAATAAACAAAGCAACATACACTTATCTTCCATTTACTAATTCAACTATTACAATCACCCCAATATTTTGTTCACCTACCAATAATTCATTCCATGTAGGTGACTCTAAAAAAAAAAAGTCATATTTATAATACCCTTTACGACTCTGATACCCAATATTCTATTCTATTTAGGTGACTCAATACAAAGAAAGTGGGAATGTTTTCTTAGGTTAACCGAAGAAAACCCTAAATAACTTAAGTGCTTTTGGATTAATTGAGTATCATCTTGTAGTACATGTCAATCTCTATTGTTAGACTTCACCAAAAAGCTCCTAGCACGGTGGAAAAAAGTATCAAATATAGTCAAGTCTTCAATAAAATACTATTTCATGCGAAAAATTACTACAAACTAGTGTATCTCTCATTCTCAATTAGACAAAATTTTTAAAAATAATTCATTTTTCTTGTT
Source organism: Vitis vinifera (assembly GCF_030704535.1). Lineage (NCBI taxonomy): Eukaryota > Viridiplantae > Streptophyta > Magnoliopsida > Vitales > Vitaceae > Vitis > Vitis vinifera. Next base: position 31,085,872 of record NC_081822.1, read on the forward strand.
TTCATTTGTTTTGGGGCTTATTAGCAATGAAACAAAAAATATGTTAGAATGTTAAACCTAGTTTTTACTTCCTTGGAACTCGATAAAAAACACCATTTACAAAACCCACATCATAGATATACTAAATCAAGAGATATAAAACAATTATACTAACAAAGTTTTTTGCATTAATAAAAAAAATGAAGATGATAGATAAGAGATTTTGACTTACCCGAGATTTTATGAAGCAAAGAATATCAATTATGGGTGTGCCGACTATGGGTGTGAGAAGAAGGAGAAGAAAACGATTGTTAGGGTTAAGCAATAAGATCTTTTATATTAGTTAATGTATATATGGAAACAATGGACTTTTCATAAATTGTTCCTACTCACTATTTTTAAAAAGGGCCCATTGAGTTATAAAATTTAAAACTTTTTATTTCATATGGTGTCACTTCCAAAAAATGACACCGTAAATATGAAATTAGCATCATCTAACTATCCTAATTGAAGATTTTTTATATGATGTGTCACCTTTATAAATTTTAAGTTCAATGGTGTCATTATTTTAAATGCGACACCATAAATAGTGACATCATATATTATTTTTGTAGTAGTGTTGTCTCATGGGTTGGGGTTCATGTATTCATCAGTGGTCAAAGAGAGTTTGTTCATTCCTTATATTTTTCCATTGGAGTTTGATTTATTGATGATCGGAGCATGTGCAAAAAAAAAAAAAAAAAAAAAAATCAAAAAAAATCAAAAAAAAAAAAAACAACAAAAAAAAAAACAAAAAAAAAAACAAAAAAAACAAAAAAAAAAAAAAAAAAAAAAAAGAAAGAAAGAAAAAGCGCAATGACATGTTTGTGTATGGTATCTTGCTCCATTGGGTACTTATATCACCTTTTGAGGTTTGTTTACTGGGTATATTTGACATTGTGGGTTCTTGTGAGATGTTTATATGAGTTTTCACTCCTTGAGCCACTCTTGTTACGCATTTGGAGTGTCGAGGGTTCATGTGAGAGTTCTATGAGATCCTATGCTGCTTGGATCATGATTGATATGTATTAGGTATGAGAGATGAGTGACCTTTTACTAGGGTCTCCGGATCATTGTCTTACCCACCATTCCATCATTGGTGATATGACCTTCCTTTATTGTACTAACATGGGTTGATCATCACTCATTCCACTTTCTCTTTGTTTTCTTTTGTATCCCATTACCTCTTTCTAGATCTTCGTTCCACTTTTTATCCATTCCCTACTTATTGATACCCATTACTGATTTGATACCTTTTTCACATCATTCACATATTTCATTGATGGTTTGACTACTCATCTTTCTCTCATTTCGTTATCGGCATTCTCTTTGGTTACTTCTAACTCCATGATTCATGAGATTTTTCTATGCATTACATCTTGTACACGAGGGTACGGGTTTGATCGTTGGGTATTTGAGCCTAGTTTTCCTTCATTTCTTTCACCCTATCACCTTGGCCTACGTTACGTCCCGTGTCTTAAGACCACCCTGAGGCCACAAGATCAGACGTTATCTTTGACAGTCTTCACTTGGACAGGTTTTTGGTAGATTGGTTGAAGTTTGGTCGTTACTATGTTCTCTTTTATGGAAGATACTTTTGGAAGCATTTGGTCTCTCTCTTGCTTGGCATATTGATGTTTGATGGATTTTTTGGGTTTGGAGACAGTTCATTGAGGATATTGGATTCATCATTTGGTTGTGCATTAGATATCCATACTGGGGCATATTCCCCTTTCATTTGGCTGAGATGAGCCCCTAGTGGAGCACTTTCTTTGAGTCTGGGTATTTTCACCGATCAGAGATCCCTAGTGAGGTATGTTGAGACTATATCAGTTCTAGTGGAGCATCGTTGAGCCCCTAGTGGTTCCATTCCCGGAGTACTTCTGAGATAGGCTAGTGGATTATTACTGAGTTGGAGGCAGTTTTCAGTGCAGTGTATAGACCAGGCATATTGGGGCATATTTCCCCATTTTGAGGTTACCAGATTCCTATCAGATTCAGTCAGGGATTCATCAGAGACATGTTTCTACTTTTGAGATTACCACATTCCTCATCATTTTGGCTATTCATTTGAGATTAGATTTAGAGTGTCTCCCTTGAGGCATTGGTTGATACATCATTCTGACTTCTTAGCGGATTATTGTTGAGCTGAGGATAGTTGATTGATGATGTTGGATTCATCCTTTGGTTGTGCATCATATATTCACATTGGGGCATATTTCCCCCTTCCTCCGAGATTCTTATCTATTATTGTATACGGTACGAGGATGGATGATCATTGTTAGTTTGTTTACCTCACGACTTCGACATTAGATTATCCACACTAGGGCATATTCCCCTCTCCTTGATGAGATTGTGTTTGGACAGTGGTACGAGGATGGATGATCATTGTTAGTTTGTTTGCCTCACGACTTCGACATCCGATATCCATACTGGGGCATATTCCCCTCTCCATTACGAGATTTTTTTGGGTAGTGATATGAGGATAGATGATTGGTGTCGGTTGTTTACCTCATGACTTTGATATCGGATCTCATATTGGGGTATATTTCCCCCATTTTCTTTGAGTATCCTTGAGATTGAGACAGTGGCCAGTTTGGTCTTAGATTGAGTGCTAGCCTAGAGCTTCCGATGATCGATTGTATCAGGGCCTCCCTACATGGATTTTTTGAGATAGAGATGGATCACGTCAAGTTTCACCCGAGATCCTTTAGCCAGATGTTCATGAGACAGATTTGTTTTCGTCATTGTTACCTTGCAGATTGGATTATCCAGATGAGCAGCATTTTACGCACTTTGAGGTTTACTGTTAGATGAGTCATGATATACACTCTTTGAGATTTACCTTTTGAGATTCATCGACAGAGCAACTTTTCAGATATAGAGGGTTCCTTCAGTTTAGACTTTTCAAAGGTTTGTCACGATGCATCAGTTTCTGACCTATTGATTTCAGCGGATGATTGATTTACTGGTTGTTTCGGCAGTGTGAGCACCCTGGATACTGGGGCATATTCCCTTTCTTGGTTTCAGTCGTCCGACCCTTGACATTTTGAGTATGTGGCTTTGAGCCAATTTATTTCATGTCCACTTTCGAGTTGGTCTTCTCTATTATTTCCTTCTAGGCCCTGAGCCTCATAGCTTTGAGTTATTCATTCCTTCTAGACCCCGAGTCTTATAGCCTTGAGCATTCTTCTTCCCTTAGGCCCTGAGCCCACTAGCCCTGAGCTATCCTTTCTTTAGGCCTTAAGCCTCGTAGCCATGAGCTATCCATTCCTTCTAGACCCTGAGTCTTATAGCCCTGAGCTGTCCTTTTTTCCCTTAGGCCCTGAGCCCGCTAGCCCTGAGCTATCCATTCCTTCTAGACCCTGAGTCTTATAGCCCTGAGCTATCCTTTTTCCCTTAGGCCCTGAGCCCGCTAGCCTTGAGCTATCCTTTTTTTAGGCCCTGAGCCTCGTAGCCATGAGCTATCCATTCATTTCGGACCCTGAGTCTTATAGCCCTGAGCTATCCTTTTTCCCTTAGGCCCTGAGCCCGCTAGCCCTGAGCTATCCTTTCTTTTTAGGCCCTAAGCCTCGTAGCCATGAGCTATCCATTCCTTCTAGACCCTGAGTCTTATAGCCCTGAGCTATCCTTTTTCCCTTAGGCCCTGAGCCCGCTAGCCCTGAGCTATCCTTTTTTTAGGCCCTGAGCCTCGTAGCCATGAGCTATCCATTCATTCCAGACCCTGAGTCTTATAGCCCTGAGCTATCCTTTTTCCCTTGGGCCCTGAGCCTAGTAGCCCTGAGCTATCCTTTTTTTTTAGGCCCTGAGCCTCGTAGCCATGAGCTATCCATTCCTTCTAGACCCTGAGTCTTATAGCCCTGAGCTATCCTTTCTCCCTTAGGCCCTGAGCCCGCTAGCCCTGAGCTATCCTTTTTTTTAGGCCCTGAGCCTCGTAGCCATGAGCTATCCATTCCTTCTAGACCCTGAGTCTTATAGCCCTGAGCTATCCTTTTTCCCTTAGGCCCTGAGCCCGCTAGCCCTGAGCTATCCTTTTTTTTAGGCCCCGAGCCTCGTAGCCATGAGCTATCCATTCATTCCGGACCCTGAGTCTTATAGCCCTGAGCTATCATTTTTTCCCTTGGGCCCTGAGCCTAGTAGCCCTGAGCTATCCTTTTTTTTTAGGCCCTGAGCCTGCTAGCCCTGAGCTATCCTTTTTTTTTAGGCCCTGAGCCTCGTAGCCATGAGCTATTCATTCCTTCTAAACCCTGAGTCTTATAGCCCTGAACTATCCTTTTTCCTTAGGCCCTGAGCCCACTAGCCCTGAGCTATTATTTCCTATAGACCCGGAGTCTTTCCAGCTCTTAGCTGAGCTTTCATCATTTGGTCCCCATGAGTGGTTTGACCTGGAGTTTGCGTATCGCATTCTCCTTCTAGCCGATCAGTCATAGAGCCCGGAGCTCATAGCCCTGAGCTATTCATCGACCCAGAGTCATTTTCCATCTTGACCCAGAGTCATTCATAGCACCCCGAGCCCTGAGCTCACGACCCAGAGTCATTTGCATCATTCACATCCTTGAGATGTTTCGTTTTCATCATTCTAGCCACTTGTGAGTGGCCTCGACCCGACACCTTGAGTCGGAAAGTATCCTGATCGGCTATCTATCTAGAGCCTGGAGCTCTCGACCCAGAGTCATTTTCCATTTTGATCCAGAGTCATTCCTTTCTATTTAGAGCCCGGAGCTCTCGACCCAGAGTCATTTTCCATTTTGACCCAGAGTCATTCCTTTCCATTTAGAGCCCGGAGCTCTCGACCCAGAGTCACTTTCCATTTCGACCCAGAGTCATTACTTCCTATTTTAGAGCTTGGAACTCTCGACCCAGAGTCACTTTCCCTTAGGCCCTGAGCCCGCTAGCCTTGAGCTATCATTTCCTATAGACCCGGAGTCTTTCCAGCTCTTAGCTGAGCTTTCATCATTTGGTCACCCATGAGTGGTTTGACCTGGAGCTTGCGTATCGCATTCTCCTTTTAGCCGATCAGTCATAGAGCCCGGAGCTCATAGCCCTGAGCTATTCATCGACCCAGAGTCATTTTCCATCTTGACCCAGAGTCATTCATTGCACCCCGAGCCCTGAGCTCACGACCCGGAGTCATTTGCATTATTCACATCCCTGAGATATTTCGTTTTCATCATTCTAGCCACTTGTGAGTGGCCTCGACCCGGCACCTTGAGTCGGAAAGTATCCTGATCGGCTATCTATTTAGAGTCCGGAGCTCTCGACCCAGAGTCACTTTCCATTTCGACCCAGAGTCATTCTTTCCTATTTTAGAGCTTGGAGCTCTCGACCCAGAGTCACTTTCCATTTCGACCCAGAGTCATTTTCCATTTCGACCCAGAGTCATTCTTTCCTATTTTAGAGCTTGGAGCTCTCGACCCAGAGTCACTTTCCATTTCGACCCAAAGTCATTCTTTCCTATTTTAGAGCTTGGAGCTCTCGACCCGGAGTCACTTTCCATTTCGACCCAGAGTCATTCTTTCCTATTTTAGAGCTTGGAGCTCTCGACCCAGAGTCACTTTCCATTTCGACCCAGAGTCATTTTGCCATTTTGACCCAGAGTCATTCCTTTCTATTTAGAGCCCGGAGCTCTCGACCCAGAGTCATTATTTCCTATTTTAGAGCTTGGAGCTCTCGACCCAGAGTCCTTCTTTCCCATTTTAGAGCCTGGAGCTCTCGGCCCAGAGTCATTTCTTCTCCATTTAGAGCCTAGAGTTCTCGACCCAGAGTCATCTTCCATTTCGACCCAGAGTCATTCTTTCCCATTTTAGAGCTTGGAGCTCTCGACCCAGAGTCACTTTCCATTTCGACCCAGAGTCATTTTGCCATTTTGACCCAGAGTCATTCCTTTCTATTTAGAGCCCGGAGCTCTCGACCCAGAGTCACTTTCCATTTCGACCCAGAGTCATTATTTCCTATTTTAGAGCTTGGAGCTCTCGACCTAGAGTCATTCTTTCCCATTTTAGAGCCTGGAGCTCTCGACCCAGAGTCATTTTCCATTTTGACCCAGAGTCATTCTTTCCTATTTAGAGCCTGGAGCCCTCGACCCAGAGTTGTTTTCCATTTACGACCCAGAGTCATTTCTTTTCCATTTAGAGCCCTGAGCTCATGACCCAGAGTCTTTTTATCCTATTTTAGATCCAGAGAGTCGTTCATCTTGTCCCTGACCCAGATTCATTCATCTCATCCATGGCTTTGAGTCATCACTTCCACCTCTTTCCATCTTTGTGCTACTCATCACATACTGTTCTCTCTTTATTGTCATTCCCCCCGCATAGAGTTGTCCCGTCCATATCATTGAGACCCCATCTTTTGACCTTACCTCTTCATGCGCTAGGACAAAATCTCTGGTCTTTCTTTAATTCTTCAGTATAGTTCACTTCATTTCGCTCATTGCTCGTGCTTCTACTTGCATTCTCTACACTCGTGATCTATACCGAAGAGGGGCATATTTGTAGACCCTCAATTTTGTCCCTTTATCACATGTATTTAAATCCACTTCCAGTGCTCCACGGTAGTTCCTTGGTGGCCCATAGCTACTCATACCACTTACCATTTTTTGAGTCATCTCGGAGATTTTGGTTGAGGGATTATTTGATCCTTTATTGTGACCCTTGGCAGCCCTAACTTAGACTTAGGCTTTTCTTGTTTTTTTAGGATAGCTTTTAAGCACACTTAGTCCACTTCGTTTGCCCTAACACACTAGGACACACCCTAGGTCACCTTTAGATGTTTTTGCATGGTTTGCATGGTTGCATGGCTCGTGTTTTTGCATGGTTGCATGACTCATATTCTTTTGGGTGGTTACATAGCTCGTATGGCTTGCATGTGGTTGATTTTTTATTTTTTATTTTTTGTTTTTAATTATTTTTATTTTTATTTTTATTTTGTATTTTTTGTTTATTTATTTTATTTTTTAGATGTGTGATTTAAATTTCTTTTGATTTTCAATTTCATGATATTTATTGATTTTAATCTTTATTCTACTTTGTCTTTATTTTATTCTTATTTCTATTTGTATCTTTATTTATTTATTTATTTATTTTTTGGGCATGAGGAAACGGGTCGCCATTTATTTGGAAGGAAAACCAACAGAATTTTAAAAAGAGAGGAGATTGTGTTCTTAGAAGGATAGCACGTATATTATTTCCATGAGGGAATCGGTTACAAAAGGGAAGAAAATATGAAAGGAAAGTGGATTTTCCTCCAGCAGATTTGGGGGGTTCTTTGAGGGAGGCTGATATATATATGTGAGAGAGGAAAAGATGGAAAGAGGAAATTCTTTTTGGAGCAGCACGCATTGGAGGATTTTCTGGAGGAAAAGCACAGAGAAACCGAAAAGGAGTGATTGCAGCCAAGGTTCTTCCAGTGCCGGAGTTTGTCAGATCGTCTTCATTGAGATTATCTTCTTTCAACGTTCAGTGGATTCTAGTCACTCGAGTCCAGCTTTCTCCAAAACACCATTTGCTCTCTAATTCCAGCAGGAACGACACTACTGAGTATCTGGTTGAGGGAAAAGAGGAGGGTTTCAACACGAAAAGTCAGTCTTGCTCGTACAACGAAAGAGAGATTTGTTTTTCTTAATTGGAGATTTACTGCTTTCCGTAACATGCTTGTTGTTCCCCCTGTTTCTAGGATTGTTTATCGAGTTAATCTGGAATATCTTGGACGAGTTGTTTTCATTGCAGAAGGCTATAAGAGAAGCATTCAGCATGCAGATTAGTTTCCTCTTTGAAGATTCTGTTTTGAATGGGTTATTTCTAGAAGGTGAGGCATCAGAATATAAAACTTATGGCTTTTCTCATGCATGCGATTGATAAAGAATCACTTCAATCTGAAGGTCTCTCTGTTTTGCACTTCTTCATTAGGCAGTCGGCAAAAGTATCCACCTAGCACTAAACATGTAATTTCTCAAGTTTTTGCTGCTCTTGTCCCTTCTGAGAGAGAGAGAAAGAAAATCTCTCCCTAGAAAAACTCGTGTTTGAAAATAAGGTTGTCCTAAAGCAGCATCTCCGTGAGTTTCATCCATTGCCCTGCATTCCTGCTTTTAATGAATGTGAATGAAGTTTATACAAGATGCTCGTGAGTCAATGAATTTGAAAGATCAATTGCTTGATATTGTGGATGGTTTAGATCATGAGAACTTAAATGTGAGGTATATGGTGGCATGAGGGCTGAGCAAGCTTCTAAAACTTAAGAAGGGATGACATCACAGTTTTGATCACTAGGGAAGCAGGTTCACATATGGATGTCCTGAGCTCTTTGATTCCATCCATACTTAGAGGATGTGCAGAAGAATCAAGGACCATAGCGGGTCAGTGGCTTAAGTTGATATGTGTTGATCGCCTTGGAGCACTAGGAGTAATTGACCCTGATGGATATTCTTTTGGATCAGAAAACTGACTGTGCTTGCAACTACTTCTCGAGATGGTATTTTCCATTCCTATCGAGGTATAATGCGCCATGATATACAAAAAAGCAATATATCTGCTGCCCTATTTAGTCCTGAATGTTGTCTGTCATGGCAGCAAAGAAGCAACACCAGTTGATACTGATTCGTCAATCAGTAATTGCTGCAATTTGTCAGGTGAATGTGGTGGGCGTTTTGCTTATGGCAAGATGAGGTAGAGGTTGAAAGGCTCGATCGATTGAAGGCTGGCAAGATAAATGAAACTGGTTTGCAAGAGGCAGATTGATTTTGAGGATAACTACTCGTGTTCACATAAAAAAATGAATTCAGAGACTGTTCAAGCAAAGTTTGTGGCGCTTATTGGTCTCGAGAACATCAAATCTTCTAAAGAGAGTTTGTGGCTGCTCCGATGTAAAGCCACGAAACATTTTTGCTACAGATAATTTTCTTCCATCAAAATTGCTGGTTAAGATTTTGAATGAATATCCCCAAGAGTTCAATGGAATGTGCCTTCACCCGTCTTAGAGCCATGAATGAAAGCCCCCACACAATTCAGCAAATGTTTCTCGAATGTCATAGACCTCTTTGATCCAGCATTCAGCTTTGAGTGATCCTCTTCATGGGAAAGAAAAAGGGAAATGGCAATTCAGCTTCCTTTGGTACGAATGAAGATGAGGATTCCGATTTTCAGATAATATTCTCAGAGAATGACCCTCTAAATCTTGATATTTATCATGCTCTTGTAATGGTTTGATTGAAGATTGTGATATCCAAACAAAGAGTAGTTCACAAACAGAATCCATTTGCCTTCTACAAAGTTCTGGAAAAATTGTGATGAATAATTTAAGGGACATAGGATGGTTCAATCAATTCTGACCTCCTTTATAGCTACCAGAAAATTGCATTACAATAATAAGAATCCTACTTCACCTAAAGAAACTGATGATGGGAATACTATGCCCTGTGTATCGAAATCCAAGAGAGTCATTCAGATTCTTCAATTACCCTACTGTCATGTTTTTTAATCTGCACATCTTTGCACCATGCAAGGCAGTTATTTCAGTCTCAGTTTCAAGAGTGAACGGATGTAGTATTTCCAGTACCTCCAATAGTGATTCAAGCTCTTCATCAAGCGATTCAGGCTCAGGCACTTCTTCAAACGGTAAATCAGAATGTGATTCCTCAATTTCGGTAATGGCCCTGCTGAAGATAGCTAATGTGGTCTTATAATGAGAACTCCCTGCTCCGTATAAGAGGAAGGTCTTGATTCAAGGTAGAAAGATGCATGGTTCAATCAGTGACTAAGAGATACCTGGTTTTCGAAATAGCTTGGTTGATTGCCATCAATACTGGTAAGATTTGCAGCATTCATATAAGCTTTAAAGAGCCTATGAAACAGTAGCAATGCCGAATGAATATTCCAGCAACCATAACTCATTTGCAGCCTTGTGTGCATCCTCATCGGGAAGTTACTAACCATGTTAATTATTTTCGAACTCCTCACCAGATGGGAGTCTCAAATCAGCCTTTGGAAAATTCTGGTTCTGTACTAACCCATCAGCAGATCCGTGACAATGTTAGTGATGCTAATGGTGAAGATGATACCCCATCCAATAATCAAAATTGTGTAGTTCCAACAGATCTTTTAATCTCGGATGATGCAATACCTGAAACAGTTCAAGCAGAACCTGTAGTTGTGGCTACTGCTGTTGCTTCTGGTGCTGGCAGTAAAGATTGCGTCCTTGAATCTGAAAGAAGGACAAGACATGATAATCTCCAATTCCTCTAATAGGGTCCCAAAAACACAATGGGTTGAATCAGTCAAAATTCAAACCATCATATCTCCTTCCTCTGCTCTGTGCCACCTAAAATAGGCATAGAAGATAGAAGAGGTATCTTTAGGAATTGATTTTACCATATTCAGTTTGACAAGACAGCGAAGTTGGTGCTATGGCTCAGCCGGGTGATACTGCCATAACTTATGTTCGTGAATTGCCTGAGATTAAAGGGAAGTTCGACCATCAAAGAGCTATGTCTCTTGGACTAAAAGCTGGGCCAAAATACCGTGAATTTTAGCTTTGGAAAAATCAGTTCCTGATGAGATTACTACAAAAGAAAGGGCGATCAATCAGAGAATGGGGAGTATGATAATTTGAGATTTGTGCATAGTGATCCTACCGCCCATTCAGACTTTGGAAAAGGAGTCCGTGAAGAATTTTGGAACATAACTTTCTTTTTATAACAATGAGAGAATGAATGTTCAAGTTGAAACAAACTTTGTGAAAATGAAGGCTACTGCTGTTAACTTTAATGTCATTAGAAATGGGAATTTGTGCTCAGATGGGGATTACAAGAATGCTGCTCGCAATACTTGATGCCTGGATATATTGAGTTCTTTCTTGAAGCTAAGAGTGCTCACTGTGTTGAACCTGCAGCAGATTGTTATGGCTGCTTGTATTTTAAAACTGCCTTGGCCATTCTGATGGTGAGCATAGGCGCCTCTTGCTATCTACAATTATTGTCAATGCTCTTATCCTGTCCCAAGATCCATTTGGGAATTATGTTGTGCAACACGTATTTGAACTTGAGGGTTCAGGGGCAAGAACATAACTGCTCAACCAATTAGAGGGTCAATATAGGCACCTTTCCATGTGGAAGTACAGCAACAATGTCGTTGAGAAGTACCTGAAATATGCTGGGGAAGAGCAATTTGCTTGTATCATTTAAAGAATTCATAGATCATCCCCAATTAGATCAGATGATACTGGACCCATATGTCAACTATGTCACTCAAGCTGCATTAAACCACTCAAAGGAAGACATGGATAAGGAAAGTTGGTTACGCCAGGGTTCGTATTTCTCAAGAGCAACCCAAGTTTGCTGGAATTCTTCATCCCTCACTGGAAGTCACCAAAACTTTGAATAACAGGGAGCTTCGGAACGTGCCAAAAGAGGGCAGAATGCATTCTGGGGTTCAACGCCAGCACTGTAGTCCCAATCACACCTCCAAACCCCACTCCATCATGGCAACCTTACTACACACACCTTCTCTATTTACTTCTTTGATTGGGAATTTACTGTTTTAAATTGAATTTTGAAACCATTGTTCAACTAAACATTCCCAGCTTTGAAAAATCCATCTTAGGAGCATCTAGGTATAAAATCCCAATTTTAACATGCTATTTGCTGCCATTTTCCTTCGGGCATGCACTTTCATTGTTTTATCTGATTTTTAACTATTTTCATGATTTTCTCGATTTTCAACAAGCATGAATACACTTCATGATTCCAAACAATGGAATTCATTGAATCAACTCATGCAAAATTAATTAGGGCTTTGGTGGGGGCCCGACATTCATAATATTCTCATCAATATTGTTTGCTTGATATGTTGATTTTTTTTTCTTCTTGATGATATTCATGAATTCGTTTTATATCTATTATTGAGATATCCTTGCTTCCCATAGAGATGTGGATGCTTGCTAACCAGGTACGCCATTTCTACCCCACAACCCTAAAATTCTATGAATATGTACGCTATCATGAGCTATATCCATGCTTTGATTTAATCCTTGGGTGCTTAGATGTATGTTTGACTTGCTTGGATAAAATGCATGTTGCGTGCTATATCTCTATACTAACTTTGATGTCTTGTGATAACGCTTGAAAAGTCGTTCAGGTACGCACTTCGATTCCCTCTCATGGTTTGTTTTCTTATTAGGCATGCAATATTTGAAATCACCTAGTCTACTTAGGTATCCATGATCAACCATTTAATTGCCATGCTTCCCTTAACTTAGTCAGTAGAGACCTTTTTAGGGCTTTGAGGGGTGCTACCTCCTAGAGGTACCTTCCCAATAAGTAACCTGATCCCCGGACTTAGACTTGGGTTTCTCAAAGACATGCTTTTTCCAAAACTATGGAGTCACTTTTTAGGGTTTTTCTTTCTTGTTTTATTTTCCCTTCAAAATAAAAATAAAATAGGTGGCGACTCCAACTTTTTTTTAAAATTAATTTTTCACAATAAAAAGCGAGTCTCGCCGATCGAGTGGGGACGCACGTGAAAAATGCGGGTCCACAAATTGGCGACTCTCCATTGGGTACTTATATCACCTTTTGAGGTTTGTTTACTGGGTATATTTGACATTGTGGGTTCTTGTGAGATGTTTATATGAGTTTTCACTCCTTGAGCCACTCTTGTTACGCATTTGGAGTGTCGAGGGTTCATGTGAGAGTTCTATGAGATCCTATGCTGCTTGGATCATGATTGATATGTATTAGGTATGAGAGATGAGTGACCTTTTACTAGGGTCTCTGGATCATTGTCTTACCCACCATTCCATCATTGGTGATATGACCTTCCTTTATTGTACTAATATGGGTTGATCATCACTCATTCCACTTTCTCTTTGTTTTCTTTTGTATCCCATTACCTCTTTCTAGATCTTCGTTCCACTTTTTATCCATTCCCTACTTATTGATACCCATTACTGATTTGATACCTTTTTCACATCATTCACATATTTCATTGATGGTTTGACTACTCATCTTTCTCTCATTTCGTTATCGGCATTCTCTTTGGTTACTTCTAAGTCCATGACTCATGAGATTTTTCTATGCATTACATCTTGTACACGAGGGTACGGGTTTGATCGTTGGGTATTTGAGCCTAGTTTTCCTTCATTTCTTTCACCCTATCACCTTGGCCTACGTTACGTCCCGTGTCTTAAGACCACCCTGAGGCCACGAGATCAGACGTTATCTTTGACAGTCTTCACTTGGACAGGTTTTTGGTAGATTGGTTGAAGTTTGGTCGTTACTATGTTCTCTTTTATGGAAGATACTTTTGGAAGCATTTGGTCTCTCTCTTGCTTGGCATATTGATGTTTGATGGATTTTTTGGGTTTGGAGACAGTTCATTGAGGATATTGGATTCATCATTTGGTTGTGCATTAGATATCCATACTGGGGCATATTTCCCTTTCATTTGGCTGAGATGAGCCCCTAGTGGAGCACTTTCTTTGAGTCTGGGTATTTTCACCGATCAGAGATCCCTAGTGAGGTATGTTGAGACTATATCAGTTCTAGTGGAGCATCGTTGAGCCCCTAGTGGTTCCATTCCCGGAGTACTTCTGAGATAGACTAGTGGATTATTACTGAGTTGGAGGCAGTTTTCAGTGCAGTGTATAGACCAGGCATACTGGGGCATATTTCCCCATTTTGAGGTTACCAGATTCCTATCAGATTCAGTCAGGGATTCATCAGAGACATGTTTCTACTTTTGAGATTACCACATTCCTCATCATTTTGGCTATTCATTTGAGATTAGATTTAGAGTGTCTCCCTTGAGGCATTGGTTGATACATCATTCTGACTTCTTAGCGGATTATTGTTGAGCTGAGGATAGTTGATTGATGATGTTGGATTCATCCTTTGGTTGTGCATCATATATTCACACTGGGGCATATTTCCCCCTTCCTCCGAGATTCTTATCTGTTATTGTATACGGTAGGAGGATGGATGATCATTGTTAGTTTGTTAGTTTGTTAGTTTGTTTACCCTTGGCATTTCCTAAACCTCTGAAAAATATGAACTGAAAGAGCTCTCTATGTCTCACAAACTACTCTGGTGACAAACCTTAAGTGGTAAATCTCGGGGTGTGTATATCGTGACTCATCTAAAAGAAAATCTAGAAGTGCACGAAAATACTGCTCATCTGGATAGCCCAACCCGCAAGGTAATCAATGACGAAAGCAATCTATCTCATGAGCACCTAGATAAAGGATCCACTTATGCTCCTGATTACTACTCAAAAAGTGCTATTTTGTAGCTTGTAATTAATCCTTTTAAACCCTTTTGAGTAGTAGTTATTGCCTTTTAACTCAATTAATATGTTAAGGACCCTTGCAATCATTTCTAATCAAATTGTGTAAGTTTTGGTGTTTTTGTTAGTAATTTGATCACCAAAACAATCCAAGATTGAGGAGAGTTATTTGGAATCCATGGCAAAGCAATGAAGAGCTCAAATTCGAAGAACCAAGATTTGGAGCTCCATATCCCTTTGCCAAAGTCGTTCAAAGTATGCAAGGAGAGAGGAAAAACAGAGTGAAGAAAACAGAGGAAAGCTAGCTGCAGTCTTCTTTTGCACATTTGGAGCACTTACCGAAGTCCATTTTCTACATTCTATATACCATTTCAAAGCTCAGGAAGTCAAGAATCCAATGCTTCAAACGGTGCGCAATTCAGAGTTGAAACGAAGAAGTTACAGCCACTGCAAGTCAATCACTCTAAAGTGTTGCGAAATCAGCCTTTTGTTGCGAGAATTTCGCAGCCTTTTTGTACAGTGTTGTGGATTTCCTCCTGAAGTTTCACTCCGCGATGGAAGCCAAACACCACAAGGTGGAAGCCAACTTAGCAGCCCTGCGAGTTTAACTTGTTGATGCGAAAATATTTCGCAGCCCTCTTGGGTGTCTGCGAAATCTCGCAGACACCATTTTCTCCTGCGAAATGTTCCTGGAGCTTCCCGATATTTTTGCACTGACTCTTTTAGATCTTTTCTTAAGATATTTTTGTATAATTTCCATTTTCTCCTTGTATTCAACCACTCATGTAATTCCTTAGCTAGGAAGTATCCAAGGAAGGGTAAATTACCTTCCTATATAAACTCTCTTGCATCCACAGTAATAGGGGGATGATATATGTAATCCATATATGTAATATCGATCAATATATAGAATATACAGAGCCTTGCTCTGTTTTTCCTTCTCTTTCATTTTTCATTTCTTTTTATTTCTAGCCAACCAAACTTTGAGGATTTTTCCTCAGAGGATGAGAGGCTAAGCTTTTTGTCTCTTGGAGTGAGGAAATCCGGGTAAGTTTCCACATGCATAATTTGGAAGTTTTGTTGTTTTAGTTTTTAATGAAGAGAAAGTGTGACCCGTTAATGGTTTTTATCTTTTTAGTTAACTTAAAACGCCTTTAAATCACCTGGGCCAACACTTGGTAAGGCAAGTGATCTCCGTCCATGGAGATGCACTAGTTTACCCCTTGCGAGCCTTTGGGAGGTGACTTGAAGGTAGGATTTTCTGGAATTGCCAACACTTGGTAAGCTTTTGGACTCTAAGAAGACATCCATTAGTTATCTCTTGCGAGCTTGAGAAGGGAAGTCCAAGGTTAAAGATCATCTTGAATGGTAAGTGCTCGTGAGAGGCATGAACCATTGCAAGTTGCATCAGTGAGAGGGATTTAGTGTTTGAACCCATTAATGAGAAGCATCTGTACAACACCGGTTAGAGAATTAACTATATGTTAATTCTCTAATGCGAGGAAAAGAAACAAGTGACCGGAACTCCCTTTTTGTATGAGGAATCTGAGCCTAGTGATCTGAACTCCAAGAAACATCTTTTCTTTGTAAGTAAAATTAGTTACTATTTGTGGTTAGTTTAAAACCAAACCTTTTCCAACTCAAGTTTATGTTTTCTTTTAAAGCTAACCTTGAAATGAAAAGGCATCAATTCAACTTTGAATTAATATCATTTGTGAAGTGAAAACCCATCCCAGTGAACGATCCTAGAGCCACTATGCTATAGTAGCTTTGTCTTTGCTACCCTAGTATATGGTGTAATAGGTTATAAATTTTGTTGATTACTCCCTCAATCAAGGAGCACCAGCTGGACACGAATCAGCTGAGACACCAATTGGGCCCGAATCAAATGGCGCCGTTGCCAGGGATGGTGCCACTTTACAGTGATAATACCTTTCTAGAGTACTTGTGATCTTCATCACAAGTTTGGTGACTTTTCTTTTCCTTTTGCTAACTCTTTTTATTTCTTTATTGTTCATATTTTAGTATACCTTTTATTTAGTTTTTAGTTTACCTTAATTTTCTTTCTTTGAATTGTTTTTCTTTTGTTTTCTTTTGTGTTCTCTGTTTTTAATTCACAAATTGCTAGTTGTGCATGCCATATTGAATACGAGATAGCAGAGGAAGCCATGAACTTCATGAGTTATGTGGCTGAATTTTCAAGAGAATGGGATGAACCAAATGCTAGAGATATGGGAAGAATGAAGTCTCAACCTAAAGCTAAGGGTGAGATGTATATTTTGAATGATGGTATGAACATGAAGGCAGAGATTGCAGCTATGGAAAGGAGATTGGAAGAGCTAGAAATGAACCAGATGCAAGAAGTGCAAGCCATCTCTCAAACACCATTGCAAGCTATGCCTTGTGCCATTTGTCTATCTTATGAGCACTTGGTGAAGGACTGTCCTACCATTCCAACCGAGAGGGAAATGTTTGGTGATTGCAACACCTACAATTCCAATTGGAGGGACCATCCAAATTTCTCTTGGAAACCACAGCCACCTCAGTATCAGCAACCTGCTCAAGCACCACAGCAAGCCTCAATCCTTGAACAAGCTATGGTGAATCTTTGCAAGGTCATGGGAGATTTTATTGGAAAGCAAGAAGCCTTCAATGCTCAAATCAATCAAAGAATTGACAGAATGGAGAGTACTTTGAATAAAATGATGGATGAAATGCAAAATGATATGCAAAATGTTAATGTACAAAGAGAACCATAGAGGATAGTCATCAAGGAAGAATTGATGAAGAAACACATGCATCCACCTTTTCTCCAAGCTTTGTATGGGAAAATCATACATAGCAAGCCCCAACTGAAGGATGCTAACTTCATATGGGATCCGGGCAAGCTAAATAAGGATCAAATTTTTTGATGGACTTAGTCTTTTTAAAGACTAGCTAGTCCATATATTTTTTTTTTGTTAATTTCTTGTTTTAATTTTGATTTCAATGCTTTAATTTTGATTTCAATACTTTAATTCTAGTTTGTTTTGATGTAATATAGGTTTTTGGATGATCAAAATCAAAAGGAATTGAAAAGAAATTGAAGGAAGTCTTTCGAAGCAAAATCGGAGCAAAATCGGAGTCAAACGGAGCGAAAACAGGGGAAAAACAGAGGTCTACGAAATTTCGCAGCCTCTGCGAAATCGGCACTTTGCTGCGAAACCAGTTCGCAGCCCAATAGCCCTCTTTGCGAAAATTTTCGCAGCTGCGAAACCAACTTTGGCACACGAGTGCCACTTCGCAGCACAGGAGCATCTGTTTCGCAGCTGCGAAATGCATTGCGAAGTGGTAAAGCCTGATTTCACACCAAAAGTCCCATTCCGCAGAGGATTTCGTGGCTGCGAAAGCACTTTTGGCACACGAGTGCCATTCCGCAGCACAGTGACCCTCATTTCGCAGCTGCGAAACGGCTGCGAAGCTCCAAAGCGTGAAAATTCCCAATTTCGCAGCCAAAGCTCCATTCCGTAGGGTATTTCGCGGCTGCAAAAGCACTTTTGGCACATGAGTGCCATTTCGCAGCATAGTGACCCTCATTTCGCAGCTGCGAAACGACTGCGAAGTTCCAAAACGTGAAAAATCCCAATTTCACAGCCGCACCCCCATTTCGGCAATTGTTGGACACATCTCGATCACTTCCCGAAGTTCAAATTATGCATACAATATCTCATTTGAAAGCTTGTGAAGTCGCGAGTTCATAGCTTCAAATGGTGCTCGATTTAGATTTGAAACGGAAAAGTTATGGCCATTTGAAGATGACTGTGCAAACCATGAGCGGAAATGTCGCACCTCCATTTTGCTACTGTTGGACACATTTTTGAAGCACTTCCTGGAGCTCAAATTATGCATACGATATCTCGTTTCAAAGATTGGGAAGTCAGAAGTCCAGCGCTTCAAACGGTACACAATTTGGAGGTGAAATGAAGAAGTTATGGTCATTTGAAGACAAGCGCGCAAAGCTGAGCGAGAATTTCGCAGCCGAAACACCATTTGGAAGGGTGTTTCGCAGCTGCGAAACCAATTTTTGGCACACGAGTGCCATTTGCAGCATAGTTCCCTTCATTTCGAAGCTGCGATACAGCTGCGAAATCACCTTTGAGCTGCGAAACCACTTTTTGGCACATGAGAGCCATTTTGCAGCCCCGTACACTCATTTTAGAGTTGCGAAATCACTTTTGAGCTTTGAAATGGATGCGAAATGATCTCCAAGCTCTGAAATGGCTGCGAAATCACCTCCAAGCTTAGAAATGGCCTTCAAATTGCAAAATTGACTTGTGAAATGGAGGGTGATTTGCAAAAACACCTTGCAAAGCCAAGGGAAGTTGCTAAAATGCCAATAGAGCCTTGCAACCATGCATCTGAAGAGGAGAGCCCCACGCACCCTGGGATCACACACACCAAGCCTCTCACTCCATTTCTAACCTCCTAAAACCATCAAATCCCATAGCTACCAACTGAGAGCTCCAGTTGAGGAGACTATGCCACCTAAGGAGACTACCAGAACAGAGGCCAAAGTCCTGATCCAACCCACTCAAGAGGCTACCACAGATGCATCAACTCCATAGGACCCTACCATTACTTAATCATCTCTTTATTTTTTGTCTTTACATATTATATTAGTATAAATAGCTCCTTGTTTTGATGTCTTATATTCTAGGATTGGATGTATTACTGATGATACATCATATATAGACATCATTTTTGTATAAACTTGGCATTTTTCTATTTCCTCTACTCACTAACTCTTATGTTTTCTTTGAAACATGTGGTTTCTCCTATACGACTCAGACTCCATGTCACTCATGAGGTACCACTTCCTCCTTATTTTTCAATCGCTTTTGTCACATTGAGGACAATGTTCAGCTTGGTTGGGGGGAGAGTTGAGGAAGTAAGTATTGTTAATAATGCTAAGTTATTTTGGTAATTTAGTTGTTTTTTGCTTAATTTAAATTTTTTTTAAGTTTTTATTATACTCTCCATGGTTATTAAGGAAAAATTTTCAAACTAAAATTGGAGAAATTGAATTTTTGTCTTTTTACTTGACTTAGATTTTGTATTATGCTTATTAAAGTTGATGAATTGTTGAAACTTCTATTGAAGTCAACCTTAGTTCTTCCACTTTAAGCTATCCACACACTGTGCACAATAGGTTCCGAGTATAAGATGAAAAACTATTTCCCTCTTGACTTAGGAAAATTTTAGACTTGGTACCTTTGACCTCATTTAATAGTGTTGGGACACCTTATAAAAGGCCAATGAGTCTTTGAAGAGAAAAAAAAGAAAGAAAGAAAAAATGTTTGCTTGCCTTGAAACCCGAGCAAGGTCTGAAGGGTATATGGTGAAAATCTTTAAAACCTGGTGCCCTAAGCCTTCATTGGTTGGGAGTCACCGACCTAAATGCTCGTTACATGGGTGAATAGGTGGAGTTTAGCATGTTGTAGGTGCTTGGGTATTAAAAATTCATTCTCAAAAGTCCGGGGTGAAATCTGAGGAGTTAGTGGTTGAAAAATCCTTAAAGCTTGATGCCCTAAACCTTGATTGGTTGGGAGTCATCGATGGACCCCCGTTACATGGACAATTTAGAAAAAAAATACCTTTAAGCCTTGTACTCCTACAATGAAAAAAATTGTGAAAAAAGAGGTGCGTTCTTAGCCTATTGGAGGTTGATTAGTTTGCTAAGCTTTGAAAAAGAACTAGGTTGGGGGGAGAGATTAGTTCAACATACTATATTCGGAAGCTAATAAATAACACTTAGATTTTTGTGGAAGAGTAAGGTTTGATCCTTTAGAAGTGGAAATGATTTTAAAGCTTAAATTTGCATAATGCCTTCTCTTTAAGAATTGTGATTAGACAAGTTATTGATAACTCTTGTTGAAGTTTGAGTTTTATTTCTTTAATGTTCCATGTGAGAGTTAGATCATCATGCCACTTGAGAATTGTTTTTTGATCAGCATGATGTTGTAAATTATAGTATTGTTTATTTTTATTTTTCTCTCCTTCATTGCTAAGGGACTAGCAATATGTCGGTTGGGGGGAGTGATTACTACTCAAAAAGTGCTATTTTGTAGCTTGTAATTAATCCTTTTAAACACTTTTGAGTAGTAGTTATTGCCTTTTAACTCAATTAACATGTTAAGGACCCTTGCAATCATTTCTAATCAAATTGTGTAAGTTTTGGTGTTTTTGTTAGTAATTTGATCACCAAAACAATCCAAGATTGAAGAGAGTTATTTGGAATCCATGGCAAAGCAATGAAGAGCTCAAATTCATGAAGAACCAAGCTTTGGAGCTCCATATCCCTTTGCCAAATTCGTTCAAAGTATGCAAGGAGAGAAGCAAGGAGAGAGGAAAAACAGAGTGAAGAAAACAGAGGAAAGCTAGCTGCAGTCTTCTTTTGCACTTTTGGAGCACTTCTCGAAGTCCATTTTCTACATTCTATATACCATTTCAAATATCAGGAAGTCAAGAATCCAATGCTTCAAACGGTACGCGATTCAAAGTTGAAACGAAGAAGTTACAGCCACTGCAAGTCAATCACTCTAAAGTATTGCGAAATCAGCCTTTTGTTGCGAGAATTTCGCAGCCTTTTTGTACAGTGTTGTGGATTTCCTCCTGAAGTTTCACGCCGCGATGGAAGCCAAACACCACAAGGTGGAAGCCAACTTAGCAGCCCTGCGAGTTTAACTTGTTGATGCGAAAATATTTCGCAGCCCTCTTAGGTGTCTGCGAAATCTCGCAGACACCATTTTCTCCTGCGAAATGTTCCTGGAGCTTCCCGATATTTTTGCACCGACTCTTTTAGATCTTTTCTTCAGATATTTTTGTATCATTTCCATTTTCTCCTTGTATTCAACCACTCATGTAATTCCTTAGCTAGGAAGTATCCAAGGAAGGGTAAATTACCTTCCTATATAAACTCTCTTGCATCCACAGTAATAGGGGGATGATATATGTAATCCATATATGTAATATCGATCAATATATAGAATATACAGAGCCTTGCTCTGTTTTTCCTTCTCTTTCATTTTTTATTTCTTTTTATTTCTAGCCAACCAAACTTTGAGGATTTTTCCTCAGAGGATGAGAGGCTAAGCTTTTTGTCTCTTGGAGTGAGGAAATCCGGGTAAGTTTCCACATGCATAATTTGGAAGTTTTGTTGTTTTAGTTTTTAATGAAGAGAAAGTGTGACCCGTTAATGGTTTTTATCTTTTTAGTTAACTTAAAACGCCTTTAAATCACCTGGGCCAACACTTGGTAAGGCAAGTGATCTCCGTCCATGGAGATGCACTAGTTTACCCCTTGCGAGCCTTTGGGAGGTGACTTGAAGGTAGGATTTTCTGGAATTGCCAACACTTGGTAAGCTTTTGGACTCTAAGGAGACATCCATTAGTTATCTCTTGCGAGCTTGAGAAGGGAAGTCCAAGGTTAAAGATCATCTTGAATGGTAAGTGCTCGTGAGAGGCATGAACCATTGCAAGTTGCATCAGTGAGAGGGATTTAGTGTTTGAACCCATTAATGAGAAGCATCTGTACAACACCGGTTAGAGAATTAACTATATGTTAATTCTCTAATGCGAGGAAAAGAAACAAGTGACCGGAACTCCCTTTTTGTATGAGGAATCTGAGCCTAGTGATCTGAACTCCAAGAAACATCTTTTCTTTGTAAGTAAAATTAGTTACTATTTGTGGTTAGTTTAAAACCAAACCTTTTCCAACTCAAGTTTATGTTTTCTTTTAAAGCTAACCTTGAAATGAAAAGGCATCAATTCAACTTTGAATTAATATCATTTGTGAAGTGAAAACCCATCCCAGTGAACGATCCTAGAGCCACTATGCTATAGTAGCTTTGTCTTTGCTACCCTAGTATATGGTATAATAGGTTATAAATTTTGTTGATTACTCCCTCAATCAAGGAGCACCAGCTGGACATGAATCAGCTGAGACACCAATTGGGCCTGAATCAAATGGCGCCGTTGCCAGGGATCGAACCTCGAATCAAATGGTGCCATTGCCACTGCCACTGCTAGGGACGAATCAGCTCCTTGGATGAAACTTGATGTGATCCATCTCTATCTCAACAAATCCATGTAGGGAGGTCCTGATACAGTTAATCGTCGGAAGCCCCATACTAGTACTCAATCTAAAACCAAGCTAGTCGTTGTCTTAATCTCAAGGATACTCAAGGAAAATGGGGAAATATACCCCAAAATAAGATCTGATGTCAAGGTCATGAGGTAAATAAACAACACCTATTATCCATTGTCACACCACCGCGCAAACAAAATCTCATCAAGGAGAAGAGAATATGCCCCAGTATAATGAATGATGTCGAAGTTGTGAGGTAAACAACCAACACTAATCGTCCATCCTTGTACCACTGCTCGAACACAATCTCATCGAGGAGAGAGGAATATGCCGCAATATGGATGTCTGGTACACAATAAAGAACATGACATCGTCAAATAAGCATCTGTCAACATCAATCAATCTCCTAATAACATCAATCAAGCATCTCAATGATCAAGATCAAGGATAGCCACACAACCCAACCACAACTAAGGATCTCAGAGCAAAAGGGAAATATGCCCCAGTGTGGATATCTGATGCACAACAAAATGATGAGTCCAATATCATCAATGGACTGTCTCCAACTCAAAAATCTAGCAAACATCGATATACCAAACAGGAGAGAGAAACCAAATGCTTCCAAAAGTATCTTGCATAAGAGAAAGCATAGCAACGATTATACTTCAACCAATATACAAAAGTCTATCCAAGTGAAGACTGTCAAAGATAACGTCTGATCTCATGGCCTCAGGGTGGTCTTAAGACACAGGACGTAATGTAGGCCAGGGTGAGAAAACAAAGAAATTAAAGAAAACTAGGATCAAATACCCAATGATCAAACTCATACCCTCGTGTATAGTGTACAACGCATAGGAAAATCTCATGAGCCATGGACCTAAAGGTAACCAAAGGAAATGTCTATGGCGGAACAAGAAAAAGGATAAGTGCTTAAACCATTAATGAAACATGTGAATGATGTGAAGAAGGTATCGAATAAAAAATTTGTATTAATATGTAAGAAATGGATAAAAGGTGGAACGAAGATTTGGAAAGAAGTAATGAGACACGAAAAAAAAAAAAGGCAATAAGAAAGTGGAATGAATGATGATCAACCCGTATTAGTACAATAAAAGAAAGTCATATCACCAATGATGGAATGGCAGATAGGACAATGATCCGGAGACCCTAGTAAAAAAAAGGTTACTCATCTCTCATACCTAATACATAACAACCATGATCCAAGAAGCATAGGATCTCATAGAACTCTCACATGAACCCTCGACACTCCAAATGCATAACAAGAGTGGCTCAAGGAGTGAAAACTCATATAAAAATCTCACAAGAATCCACAATGACAAATATACCAAATAAACAAACCTCAAAAGGTGACATAAGTGCATAATGGAGCAAGGTACCATATACGAACATGTCATTACTCTTTTTCTTTCTTTTTGTTTTTTTATTTTTTTACTTGCGCGTATTCTAGTCATTAATAATTCATACTCCAATGAGAAACTACAAGGAATGAATAAACTCTCTCAAATCATTGATGAACACACGAAACCCTATCCTATGAGACAACCTCTCAAGCTAAAGTCTCCGAATCAATGCCAAATGATGGAATGAAGAGAGTAATACAACTACCCAATATGCATCAATATGTGAAGAATCAACATTCCAAGTGAAGAAAATATGAAGTGTAACAACAAATGATAAGAGTCGGGATCGAGATGAAAATGTGGAAATAATGGAGTGCAATAGTGTAGACCCTCTATTTTGTCCCTTTAGCACATGTTTTTAAGTTCACTTCTAATGTTTCACAGTAGTTCTTAGTGGCCCATTGCTACTCATACTGCTTACCTTTTTTTCTGAGCCACTTTGGGGACTTTGGTTGAGGGGTTTGTCCAACTCCACATTATGACCTTGGTAGCCCTTCAAGTTTAGATTAGGCTTCACTTAGGTGCATTTCAAGTTAGACTTAGTTAGGGCCACTTAGTCTCACCCTAGGCCCGTATAGGTATACCCGACCCATTAGACACCACCTTAGGTCATTTAGATACCTTAGGTTTGTCTAGGTTCACTTAGGCCCTCTTAGGCACACTTGGCCTATTAAACCATTTTTTAGCGTTTCTTGCATGATTCACATAGTCGCATGACTTGCATGGCACACATAGAATTAACTATTTTATTTTAACTTATTTAATTATTTTGTTTTACTTTATTTATTTATTTGTTGCAACATTGCTAACTTTTTTTTTTGGTTTTATTCTCTCTATTTTCGTTTTTATTGTTTGACAAGAGAATGGGGGCTGATATTCAACTCTCACTAAGGCACGTGCACTCAAAGAAGGTAAGAAAAATATTTTTGGAGGGAAAAGGGAATTAATGTGGCAGCATACATATGGAAAGAGGAAATCCTGCATGGAAAAGGAGAAAGAAGGGAAGTAAAAGAAAGGAAAGTGGATTTCCTTCATGAAAATTGAGTTTTTGGGAGCTGATATATATACGTAAGAAAGGATGCTGGAAAGGAGGAAAAAAGGTGTGGGGTTTTTTTTTTTGGGAAAAGAAGGACTAGCAGCACGCAGAGAGAATAGGGAGGGAGGGGGGGGGGGGGGGAAGGAGGTTCACGGGATTGGTTTTTGGGGAGGATTTTCAGAGAAGAACCATAGCAGGGGAGCCAAATAACTGGATGGAGACTACCAGGTACGTTTTCAGCTATTTTCCATGTCTTCTTTTGTGTTCGATTCTTGATGATTCAATGATGGTTCTAAGCATTTATTTCGATGATTGGAGTGGACATCAAGGGCCACTTATTTGTGTTGATCGAATCAAAACTGCCTATAAACTTGCTCTGTTATGTTTGTGTTCTTGATTTCTTTGATTCTTTCTACAAATAGCTGAAACAGAGATTTATGTTTGAGCTTGAATACTTGTGGAATCTTGATAAAGTTTTAACTAAATTCGTCTTGATGTGTTCAATTCTTCAAGCCCTTTTGAAAATAATGAAATGTGGCTTGCCTGCTTACCCATCTCTATCTCCCTTGCTTTGTTTTTTTTCTTTTCTTTTTTTGGATTATTTTTCTTTACTTCTGCATCTATGTATTTCTTCCTTCTCCCTCCTTTGGTGTTTTGGGCTACAAAGACCATAATAGGATGAATATTCTAAGAAAGGTGGGAACTTTATAAAGGTTATGTATAACGAGGTTACTTGGAGTTAGACTAGACAGATGCAAAGGTTACCATAGTTCCTGAGGGTTCTTAGTTTGTGGCATTCTGGGTTTAATGTTTGGAGATTTAAACTATGAAGATGCTCCTCTGATATTCGTGATTGATGGATGACTCTGCATTCTATGGGTTTTATATGGTAAAAAAAAAGGGGAAAACTGAACCATCTGATAAGGTTTCTATTCCTACCAGCAGTACAGAATTATTTGATGATGTTTCTGTCAATGGAAGCATTAATTCGCACGATCCTGGAAAATCAGTTGTACACGAGTCTGATGATTTTGCTATGCTTAGCATGACTTCTAGTGTTATCAACACTCATCAGAATGAACCATTCTCTTCAATAGTCCACTGGTTTGATTGACTCTATAAACAATTTTACTATTTTTAATAAATTAGATCAAATCAAATCCAACAGCAATGGTGTTGTAGCATAGTGCAGACCAAGTAATTCTTCAATTTTGAATTGCAATGAATGTTCAATTGTTCAGTTGTTTACTGTCTGATTCGTGCCCAGTCGGTGTATCAGCTGATTCATGTCCAGCTTCTGCTCCTTGATTGAGGGAGTAATCAACAAAATTTATAACCTATTACACCATGTACTAGGGTAGCAAAGACAAAGCTACTATAGCATAGTGGCTCTAAGATCGTTCACTAGGATGGGTTTTCACTTCACAAATGATATTAATTCAAAGCTGAATTGGTGCCTTTTCATTTCAAGGTTAGCTTTAAAAGAAAACATAATTTTTGGTAGAAAGGGTTGGTTTTAAGCTAACCAAAAATAATAACTAATTTTACTTATAAAGAAAAGTGTTTCTTGGAGTTTAGATCACTGGGCTCAGATTCCTTGTACAAAAAGGAGAGTTCCGGTCACTTGTTTATTTTCCTCGCATTGGGGATTTAACATATAGTTATTTCCCGAACTAGTGTGGTACAAATGCTTCCCTTTAATGGGTTCAAACACTAAATCCCTCTCACTGATGCACCTTGCAATGGCTCATACCTCTCACCTAGCACTTGCCATTCAAGGTGATCTTTAACCTTGGATTACCTGTCAAAAGCTCGCAAGAGATAACTAATGGATGTCTCCTTAGAGTCCAAAAGCTTACCAAGTGTTGGCTATTCTAGAAAATCCTACCTTCAAACCACCTCCTAAAGGCTTGGAAGAGATAAACTAGTGCATCTCAATGGATGGAAATCACTTGCCTTATCAAGTGTTGGCCCAGGTGATTTAATGGCGTTTTAAGTTAACTAAAAAGATAAAAACCATTAATGGGTCACACTTTCTCTTCATTAAAAACTAAAACAACAAAACTTCCAATTTATGGATGTGGAAACTTACCCAGCTTTCCTCACTCCAAGAGACGAAGAGTCTAGCCTCTCATTCTCTGAGGAAAAATCCTCAGAGTTTGATTGGCTAGAAAGAAAAAGAATGAGAAAACAAAAGTAGAGAAAGTGCTCTGTATTTTACTTCCTTGCAAAACTATACAAAGGATAGATCGATATATTTTCGACATATTGTGTAAAAGAAATTACAAACTATATATAAGGGTTTATTTACCCTTTTTCCAAACTTAATAACTAAGGAATCCTATCATTGGTGGGTTACAAGGAGACTTTGGGAATTTAGACATAAAATATCTAAAGCAAAATATCCCAAAGTGTCGGTCGCAAATATCTGGAAGCTTCAGGAGAACACCGTAACACTATACAAAATTGTCTGTGAAACTCTCCGGGTAGGTGCTATTGGAGGATCCGGATACGTCCGTCCGGAGAAGTTGAAACGCCTCCTCTCCCATCCGGCTCCTGAATTCCGGACGTGAACATCCGGGGTGGAAAGTGCGCGGCAGCCAGGGTGTAAATGGCGGCAGCCGGGTGCAATTCCTATCCGGATATGTGGTCCAGACGCCCTCCGATGGTGTATCCGGACGCCCTGTCCCAGTATACTCCTTGCATGGATTCCAAAGAACTCTCTTCAATCTCATATTGCTTTGGTGATCAAAAAGTTATCAAAACACCAAAACTTAACACATTTTTTATTAGAATTGATTGCAAGGATCCTTAATATGTTAATTGGGTTAAAAGGTGATAATTACTACTCAAAAGTGTTTAAAAGAGTTAATTCCAAGCTATGAAATATCACTTTTTGAGTAGTAATCACTGTCTATTTTGCATTTCACGAGGAAACTCTTGATTTGAATGAGTCCAGAAATCATGCTTAAGATGACGTTGCTCAATCCTATGCCAGCGGAGCTGTTTCCAATGTCCAAAACCATTGCGTTAGATGACACTAGTCCATCCACTCTAAAGATCAGAAAGCCTATCAAGGGAGTTGCCTCATCAGGAAAGGGGTAGAGGAGATTTAGTTTCTATTGATGTTCTTAGTATCAGGAACTCTTCATCTTTGAGCGCCAAAAGTTGTAAGCCTCAGATCTGGAAAGCCAGCTATTGCTTCTGAATTGCGTTTGTCTCCTATCACCATAGGTCACCTGACCTCCAATGCGAAATCTGGAAAGGTTGATGTTGCGCACACATTGGCCACTAGCTTCTCCTTTATGCTGAATGAATTTTATAAAGATTCACGATCAGTTGAAGCATCCACAGTTTTCGGTGCTGAAATGGAAGAAGCATTTAAGGTCATTAAACGAAGAAATCTGATGGTTGGTTCCTTTGGCCATGCTGTTCCAATTTCAATTGATTCCAGTTTGCCACCAAGTTCATCCGTGGGCGCATTGTCTTCAGAAAAGTCAACACCGAATCCCCACGCCGAGGATTTCAAGTTCAATCCCAATATAAAGAGTTTCATTCCGCCTAAAAGGCCTCCTGTCGTATTCAACCCACAAACTGCATCAATATCCTTTTGGCATCCAGAAACCACTTGGCAAAATTCTCAATGAAGAAACTGTACCCCAAAAAGATGATCCCAATCAAGGCACTTTCAGGCTTGGTCAAGCTTTATGGAAGAGCTGCAGCAGATTAAGATGCTCAAAGCAGAGTAGTCCACTGGACACCTTCTTGGTAACCAAGCCCCAGTTTCGTCTGTATCAGAATTTAAGAATGAGGATTTCATTACTTATCGATTGCTCCAAGGCATCCCTCCACTAACAATTTCTCCAACCAGGGAGCATAACTTTGCCTCAGCTTCTCCTGCATCAGAGATTAAGAATGAAGGGTATATTATACAGCTATTGACTCAAAGCATCTCTCCACAAACACTTTCACTTCTGGATATCTCTCCAGAACATAGTTCTGATATATGCAATAGCTCCGAAAGTTATTCTTTAAACAATAGTAATGCGGTTCAAGTGCCTGATACTGTCTTTGATAATAGCCTTCATTGCATGGAACCAAATCATGGAGGTGTTGCTTATGTGTTTGAGGACGATCATACGGGGGATTTGCCTTCTACCCTTCAAGCCAATCCCGTAACTATCCCTGGTGGCAATTGCACCTCATCTTAGAATTCCAATTCATGCCATGATCCAACTAGCTGTTTGGTTCCTGAAGGTGAAGATCTGCCTGCAATAGAGGTGAAGCAACCCCTAATGTGTGCTGGTTCTGATGCAGCAAGAAACTTCTCATGAAGTCACTCTTATGACACTACTGATGAGGAACTCACGTCAATTGTAATGGAAAACTATCAACATTTAGAGCTTCAGCACGGTCTTGAAAGCTTTTCTACCAGAGAAGCAATTTCTCTAACTTCTCAGAAAAGGCTACGTCAGGCTATGAATTCCATCGACTTGTGTGTAAACCTGGAATTATACAAATGTAAAATTAGGTTATGCTTTGCAAAATGGACTGAGGGCAGGACTTTATCAACAGAACCAGAATTTGTGAGAGACGAAGAAGATATTGATCCAGGAGGATCTAAACAAGGCAGTAGAAATGAAGTCATTGCTATTTCCAAGCAGAGTATTAGGAGAAGAAAGACTGACATGAAAGGTAAAGGAAGATCGTTCACAATGTTGGTATCCAATCAGAATCAAAGAGTTAAATTTGTCCAATTTTTGTCGAGGTTTGGGGATGGCAGAAACCGGGAATTTTCATCCTAAAGACTCAATGGAGAAGTCAGAGAATGAGCTGAATACTGTTAGGTCTTTCACATATCATAATATATGAAAATGCTATAAAAAATGCAAGCTTAGTGCCTGGCCTTCTGAGAATCTGATCAAAGAGATTGCAGCCCTAAAGCTGGAAGTGTTTGTTCAATACGATATCTCCTCTCATAGCAGCTGAGAAGTAGAGGATGCTGTTGGAGAATTCTACAGGCTTTGAGTTTCAGATGAGGTCATCTTTGAGTCACTCAGGAGTGGACACGCAGATTCGTCTTGAACTCTTTCCAGTGTGTTGAAGTAATGTCTATTATAGATAATTTTCTGGAGCTGAAATATAAAGACCGTAAAAGTTCCAAAGCTCTCAATTGAGTGCTGTCGCCTGTAAATCAGCAAACACAAACGGGGAACGGCAGTTTAAGAATCGGCAGAAGTGGCTTTCTCGAGACGTTGTTCCTAATTCCCGAAAACATTTCAAATCAGTATGAGACTTCAGGATGGAAATTAGAGAACTTCCCATGACTGCCAGATTCGGTGCCTTGTTTTGAACAGATTGGTGTCTCGTGAGTTCTGATATCATAGCTCTATGATGTATTTCTCGTCAACAAATCCTCAGGTTATATTGAACAAAGTTCAAAGAAATCTTGAATTTTCGAAGCCTGATGGGACAGCATTGATTCAGAAACTTCGTAAATTGTTACAGGAATAAAATAAATGGAATTCAATTTCATGCCCTGTCTGACCAGTTCTATCGTGCGCCTGAGCACTATAAACCTATGAGCGAATAATTCATCAAGTAGCCTCAATATAATCCAGGAATTTATGAAGGTTATTTTCCAAATAACAGTGTTCTGAATCATCATGGCACAGAGTATGATCCCTTGCCCAATGAACAGAATGCTAACAGTACCTATTACACTTTTGTTTTTTTTTAAGCTGGTCCTTTGAGTGAAATGACCAGCCTAGATTCAAGACTTATTATTGAATTGATTTAGTAACGAAAGACGAAGTACTGCACTGCACATAGAAAACTTCTAGATGAAGACAAGTAGCACAATTTTGATGATGGTCACATAACAACTAAATGAAGAAAACATCAAATCCGCTACTACTTATGTGCTCTTCTAGGAAGGTGAGATTCAATGATGTTTCCGTAAGCAATTGAGCATAGTCCTATGCAGATTATGAAAACATTTCGCCCCCAGACGTAGATCTTAGGCATGTTATGTACTTCAGAAAGAGGAGAGTTGCATATTCTGGAATGCATGACTTGTTTGAAGAAAAGAGTTTGCTGAAAGGAAACTATGCAAGACCGTATTCCTGTTTATGCTTCGATCGCTTGTAAAACAGGTGATTGCTTAGAACTTGTATCCCCGTGATAGAAACTGTCAGTAGAGGCTCAATGACATTGCTGTATTTTTGGTATTACCTATTTATGTGGGGCAAATTTCATAGACCAGACGAAGCCTCGCAGCTTGACTTCGGGGGGTGAAAATTGACATGAGAATTTGCCTTCAAGAATGGTCTGGTTAAGCTTGCTACTGATTCACAAGAAGCCTCAAGTCACTATCTCCAGAATTCCAGGCATCCCTGCTAAAATTCCGGTTACTGCTCACCCCTTGGCAGAAGAACCTGTTGAGATTGCATCTAATATCAACTACCATGTGAAATACAGTCTTCATTTTTTTTTTCTCCCTTCAGGTTTGAGCCAGAGCAAGCTTGTTATGCAACAGACCCTTTTTCTCATTGGGTAATCTGTATAGAGTGATACACTCAATGTTAACAGTGAAACAGGTAGAATAACACTTTCTTTGAAACAGTCATGTTGCTCATCAACAGATGCATCATTTATTCAAGAATATTTTCTTTTGGAGGAGAAGATTGCTAAGCTTCAGTAATCAGACTCCGAAGACTCTGAGTTAAAATGGGCTGAAGGTTTTAATTTTGGCACTGTCACTGAAGGAAGGATTCAAGATGCAAAAGATTTTGGAGTTGTCATCAACTTTGAAAAGTATAATGATGTTTTTGGTTTTATCTCATACTATCAATTAAACGGAACTACGACGGAAAGAGGTTCCCCAGTTCAAGCTGTGGTTCTTGATGTTGCCAAGACAGAACACCTTGTGGATTTATCTTTAAAGCCAGAGTTTCTTGATAGACACAGGGAAGACAGTTCTAACAGCCAGGTTGGTAAAAAGAAATGCAGAAGAGAAACACGTAAGGAGTTGTAACCACGTTAAACTATAAATGCAATTGCGGAAATTGTGAAAGAAAATTACTTGGTTCTTTCATTGCTAGAGTATAACTATGCTACAGGATATGCCTCTATATCTGACTACAACACACAAAAGTTTGCTAAAAAACAATTCCCTCGTAGGCAAAGTGTCATTGCTATTGTTATGGCACTTCCAAGCCCTTCAATAGTTGGAATGTTGCTTTTGGTTCTTAAATCTGTTATTGAGGCTACAGAGACTTCCAGTTCGAAAAGAGCCAAAAAGAAGTCCAGCTATAATGTGGGACCTCTGGTTCAAGCAGAGATTACTGAAATAAAGCCTCTCGAGTTAAGGTTGAAATTTGGAATTGGTTTCCATGGGAGGGTTCATATAATAGAGGTATGTGATGAAAATGTTATTGAGAATCCCTTTAGTAACTTCAGGATTGGGCAAACAGTGTCTGCAAGAATTGTTGCAAAAGCCAATAAATCATAAAATAATGGTAAAATCACCAATGTGAGCTGTCCAATCAAACCAGAGATGCTTACAGGTTCCATTGAAGTTGAGAACAAGTTTGTGGATGTAGAATTCAGGATTTCAACTGGATAACGGGTAACTGGTTATGTGTATAGAGTGGAAAATGAATGGATCTGGTTAATGATATCGCGTCATATTAAGGCTCAGCTATTTCTACTTGACACTTCATGTGAACCTAATGAACTTCAAGAATTCCCGAAGTGCTGTGGAGTAGGAAAAACTGTTTCCGGTCATGTTTTAAGTGTCAATAAGGAGATTCAAGACAAGCCAATAAATTGCTAAGGTGCCTAGTGAGGGTTGTGATCTATGCCTAGATGATTTTAGGATGCCTAGTTACAGCTTTTGAACACAGGTATCAATTGAAGGTCCTGATTCTCTATTTTTGTTTGCATTTGAAATAAGTCCTGAATAGGCTCTGGAACATTAAGAAGCTCTATGCAAGGAGTGCGGAAAATTTAAAAATCAGTAGTGGGAGTGAGTAATTGTGTGAATCACTTGGGAATTAAGCTGTCAAATTCACAGGCTCGTAGAGGTCAGTTTGCAAGTGGACTCAAAATACATGTTATTCTGAAACAGGGACCTTTTCATAGAAAACAGCAACAATTTCAGCAACAACCTCATCAGTTTCAACAACAGTTCGTTCCACGTCAACGTCAACAGAAGCCATCAAGTCAGCAACACCAGATCTTGATAAAGAATGATGCCCTTGGTCAACTTTAGCTGACATCTGATCTAAGAAGTCAAGTAAAGGCTGAGCTTGGAAGGGAACGCCATAACAAAATTCTGAATTCACAAGTTTCTGATCGGTTTCAATTTTTTTGAGTTGCAGAATCAACTCCAGCAGATCTCTTCTGAAGACCATTCTAGAGGTGCTCAATCATCTGGAACACAGAATATGTGTTCATCAGCGTCTCAAAATTCACAACAAGTTCAAGGGTTGTTACATCCACAGTAGTTGATTACGAAATCTCAGAATGACTGTAGCTACCTATCTATTGGAGAACAATCATAACCAGTACTGCATGGTCAATGGCATTCTCAATCTTTTGGCAATAGTTCACCCACTGGTGGCTCTACTGCTAAACCAAATATAGCTGGGGTAGCTTCTCCATACCGTGCTAATTCTTTTTCCAACAATTTTGACTCAAGACAATTTGCTGGAATAAATGCACCTCCAATGTACAACAAAATGCAACCTGACGCTGGAATTCCTGCCTCAGCAACTTCAATCGGATGATATGGTGACCAGAGTACAGGTTTTCAGAACTCTAAAGTAGAAGTTTCATGGGCTCCTTGCTCCGGCACAGCACCCTCAGTCCACATATCATTAGCCACCTCCAATGTGCATAAAGAGAGGACCAGACTGGAATCCAGACTTAAAATTCAGGAGTACAGGCAACCTGTTAGTTTGTCCTAGCAGACTTAGCCATCCTAACAGCGCTGTATCAAGTAAGACTGTTATTAACTGACCAAGAACCAAAGTTTGGAGTTGGAAATACGTTCATAAATCAAATTGCAGGCAGACGCTAAATGAGAAGAACGTCTTGATCTCTAGAAAATCTTGGGTGTTATAGAAATGCTACTGGTCATTCCTTCAAGCACCCCTCTTGCTAAGGCTCTTTCAGGGTTGCAATTCCTGCTTTGCAGAATCTGGATATTACAAGAAAATGGCTTCAAATTCGTTTTCTCCGATCAACTGGAACCTATTATTCTCTTGACATACTCAGAAAATGCAGAGTTTGATTCTTGGCCTACCTTGCTTCTTAAAACTCAAGATCAGTATGAGATTAATAGTGGGGAGTTGTGATTTCCTTTATACTTAGTTCTTCGGCATAGGCAATCTGTTGGTATCACTTCATATAATCATTCAGTTGGCGCTTTTGCTCCTCCAAGTCAAAAGGATGGGAACTTTAGGCCTGCTATTTTAACAGATGGAGATTGAGAATGGTTCTTGACGTGGCCAAGGGAATGAAATCATTAGCACGCAAGCCATCCTACTACTGTACATGAAAATCTGAAGTCTCCAGATCTTCTTCTTGATAAAGACCGGGTTGTCAAAGCTTGTGATTTTGAGCTGTCATGTTTGAAGCGTCATACTTTTCTGCCTTCGAAGTCTCCTTTACTGAAGCGTTCTCTCTTTTAATCCTCAAAGCAAGGCAATCGCTTGTAGTCAGAGGACTTTCCCCCATGGTTGTTGATCCCAGACATCCTGCTGAATCTCTGAGTACAACAAATGTGTCAGTTCTGAAGGTTGCATTTGACCATAGGAAAACATCATCAAGCAGCACCATCAATGCCAGTATTGCAGCCTAGTCCGGCATGGCCATTCTGGTGCACACTACCCTCTTCCTCTTGCACCCTCCTGTTTTCCTTGTGCTTTTACGTGTTTTGAATTGTGTTTTCAAAATCGTTTTCATCCAAATAACCCTGACTTTAGAGAATGATCCTCAAACTTTCTTTAGGCATAAAATCCAGATTTTAACATACTATTTGCTGCCATTTTCCCTTCCGGCATGCATTTTCATCATTTTCAATTAATTTTCATGGTTTTCTCCTTCTTTTTTTCAACAAGCATGAATAAACTTCATAATTCCAAACAATGGGATTCATAGAATCAATTCATGCAAAATCAATTAGGGCTTTGGTGGGGGCCTGACATCCGTGATATTTTCTTCAATACTTTTTGTTTGATATTTAATTAATTGTGCTTCCTCTTTGTGGTATATATTTTGAATCTACTATTTAGCTAACTTTGTTTTCCATAGAGGAGTACTATGCTCGCAAATCAGGTACGCTCTTTCTACCCTCAAACTCTAAAATTCTATGAATGTGTATGTTATCATGAGCCATATCCACGTTTGATGCCATACTTGATTGCCTTGATGCTTGTTTGATCATTTTTGATAAAAATGCATGTTATGTGTCATATTTTCAAACTAACTTTGATGTTTCCGTGATAGTGCTTAAGAAGCGGTTCAGGTACGCACCCTCACTCTTCTTTATTGTGATTTGATCTTGTTTGGCATGCTAGTTTTTGAAATCACCTAGCCTACTTAGGTATCTATAATTAACCAATTAATTGCCACGTTTTCTTCAACTTAGTCAATAGAAACCTTTATAGGGCTTAGAGGGGTGTTACCTTTTAGAGGTACCTTCCCAATAGGTAACCTGATCCCCAAACCTAAACTTGGGTTTTTCAAAGACATGCTTTTTCCAAAACTATGCAGTCATTTTTTTTAGGGTTTTATTTTTTGTTTTATTTTCCCTTTAAAATAAAATAAAATAAGTGGCGACTTCGACTTTTCCAAAAATTATTTTTTCACAAATAAAAGCAAGTCTCGCCGATCGAGTGGGGACGCATGTGAAAAATGCGGGTCCACAAACAGACAGGGTGATGAAGTGATAATAGAAAATATGAGAAAGATAAACCTATAAGTCCACAACTCATGAGGCTTTCCTAGCAAAGCATAACTATACATCAAAGGGCCCCAACCGGGTATAGAAATGATAAACAAGGCTACAGAGAAGAAAATGCTATAGTATACCACACGAGGCTCAATGGGCTAGCAACAGTCTAATATATCAATAAAGGTGACAAGGTGTAAGGCTAACTGAAATGGCGGCCACCCATCCTACGACCATAATCTCAAACATAATACTTCTTTAGTTGATCTACATTGGTAGGCTCTGAAAATTTGTTTCCATCTAAGTCCGTCAACCATGCAACCCCTTCTAGAGTAAACTCTCGAATAACATAAGGCCCACTCCAACTAGGTCTGAACTTCTCGCTGGGGTCTCTAACTAAGCCTCTAAGAATCCTCAAAACCAAATCCCCTTTCTATAATGGTCTAGGCTTAACCTGTTTCTTGAAAGCAAGAGCCATCTTTCTCTGATAGGCTTGAACATGATCTGTTGCTCTCAATCTATTCTCATCTAAAAGGTTAAGTTGATCAAATCGAGCCTGAGCCCACTCTGTCTCAGAGATCTGCTATTTGAGAACTACTCTCAGTGAACCCATTTCTGTCTCGACTGGAAAAACAACCTCCATTCCATACACCAGAGAACAAGGTGTGGCTCCCGTAGAGGTGCGAAAAGAGGTACGGTATGCCCATAATGCAAAAAGGAGTTTCTCTTACCAATCTTGAGAAGTCTCAACCATCTTCCTCAAAATCTTCTTAATGTTCTTATTCGCGGCCTCTACTGCCCCATTAGTCTGTGGCCTAAATGCAGAAGATCTATGATGTCGGATGCCATATTTCTACAGCAAAGTGTCAATTTCAGCTCAAAAGTGTACCCCTCTATCTGAAATCAACTTATGTGGCACCCCATAACGACAGATGATGTGTGATCTGATGAAACTAGCAACTCTAGCAGATGTCAACCTTGCATATGATGTAGCTTCCACCCACTTGGTGAAATAATCTATGGCAACTAGGATAAACTCATGACCATTGGAAGATTTCGGTGAAATCTTCTCAATAATATCAATACCCCATACTGAAAACAGCCATGGCGAGGTAAAAGCATGTAACTCTGATGGCGATGCATGGATGAGATCACCATGAATCTGGCACTCGGGACATCTCTGAACAAACTGACAGCAAGTTGTCTCCATAGTCAACCAAAAGTAACCTGTCCTCATAATCTTACGGGTCTGCATGTGTCCTCCCATGTGTGGACCACAAACTCCTGCATGAACCTCTCTCATAACTCGATCTGCAAAGGCTTAATCTAAACATAATAAAAACATACCATTGGCTGATCGCCTATATAAAGTCTCTCCACAAATCATAAATCTAGTGGCCAACTGCCTCAATGCCCTCCGATCCTTGGCTGTGGTAGCCTCTGGGTATGTGCGAGATCTAAGAAGCTGATAAATATCATAATACCAAGATAGATCATCCTGGGCCTCCGTCTCTCCAATCAGACAACAATAAGCAGGTGCAAACCTCGACTCAATCAGCAATGGACGTATAACCACATTAGTCGAAATGTCCACGGAAGAAGCTAAGGTAGTTAAGGCATCAACAAACTGGTTTTGCGCTTTAGGTAGACAAGTGTATCTCAAGTCATCAAACCTCCCAACCTGTAACTCTAAATAAGCATGATACGACCTAAGCTTTACATCCCTAGTCCTCCAATCACCTTGAATCTATCTAAGTACCAAATTAGTCACCGAATACCTCCATCTGTCTAATGCCAAGCTCCAATGCAATCTCTAGACCAAGGATACAAGCTTCACACTCAACTATGTTGTTCGTGGCAGGATGTCGATCTGAAAACGCCAAATGAACTGACCTTGAAATATGATCACCCTGAGGGGATATCAACAAAACGCCTATCCCAAACCTTAATTGATTGACTGCACCATCAAAGTACATATGCCAACCTGATAAGCTAGTCATGGCAATGAACTCCTTATCTGGAAAATCATCATCAACTGGTCTACCCTCAGATGTAGGTAATGAGGCTAAATGATCGGCAACAATGCTTCCCTTAATAGACTTCTGAGAAACATAGTGAATATCAAACTCTGACAAAAGTACGAGTCATCTCATCAATCTACCGGTCAATGCAGGTCTGTCAAACAAATACCTCAACGGATCTAGTTGAGAAATCAAACACTTTGAATAGTCAGTCATGTAATGCCTCAATCTCCTCGTGGCCCAAGCTAACGCTAAACAAAGGCTCTCAATCATAACATATCTCATCTCATACTCCAACATCCTCTTACTCAAATAGTAAATAGCTCGCTCCTTCTCGGAGTCATCGAGCTAAGCTAGCATGCATCCCAAGGCCATGTCTGAAACTAACTAATACAGAAGAAGTGGACATCCTGGCATAGGAGGCACTAAAACAAGAGGAGAAAGCAAGTACTCCTTGATATTCTCAAATGCAATCTGGCAGTCATCATTCCAAACTGTTGGCTAATTCTTCCTCAAAATGCGAAATATAGGCTCACATATGTCTGTCAATCTGGCTATGAAATGACTAATATACTATAACCTGCCCAGAAAACCCCTGATCTCTTTCTCAGTCCTCGGCACAAGCATGTCAAGTATGACTTTGATCTTATCTGGGTCAACCTCTATACCCCGCTCACTGACCATATGCCCCAACAATTTCCCAAAAGTCACTCTAAAGGTGCACTTCTTGGGATTCAATCTCAATCTTAACTTCCAAATCCTCTCAAAGAATCTCTCTAAAGCCGCTAGGTGATCTAATATGCTTTGGGATTTCACAATCATATCATCCACATAAACTTCCACATCCCTATGCATCATGTCATTAAACAATGTGGTAGTGACTCTTTGATAAGTAGCTCCTGCATTCTTGAACCCAAATGGCATAACTCTGTAACAATAGGTACCCCACTCGGTAATGAAGATTGTCTTCTCCATATCCTCTGGAGCCATCAAAATTTGATTATACCCCAAAAATCCATCCATGAAGGACAACATCGAATGGCCTGTAGTGTTATCAACTAACATATCAATGTGTGAGAGAGGAAAATCATCCTTAGGGCTGGCTTTATTAAGGTCTCTTAAATCGACACAAACTCTAACCTTGCCATCCTTTTTGGGAACTAGGACGACATTAGCCAACCACTCTAGATATTCAACCACTGATATAAACCCAACATTGAGTTGTTTTTGAATCTCTTCTTTCATTTGTAGACTCCAATGTGGGTGTAATCGTCTCAATTTCCGCTTAACTGGTCTAACATGTGGCAAGATAGGCAAATAGTGCTGGACTATAGAGGGATCCAGACCCGACATGTCCTCATTAAACCATGCAAAAACATCCAAGTATGACCTGAGTAAATAAATAAGTCTATCTCTCTCATCTGTAGATAGGGGTGAACTAATCTTTAGCTCTCTAGGCTGATCCTCTATGCCAAAATCAATAGTCTCAACATTCCCTATAGTAGGTGAAACTCTCTCATCTATGGGATCTTAGTCACGATCAGAAGAGTGAGGTACCTTCCCAATAAGTAACCTGATCCTCGGACCTAAACTCGGGTTTTTCAAAGACATGCTTTTTCTAAAAATTATGGAGTCACATTTTAGGGTTTTTCTTTCTTGTTTTATTTTCCCTTTAAAATAAAAATAAAATAAGTGGCGACTCCGACTTTTTCCAAAAATTAATTTTTCACAAATATAAAAGCGAGTCTCACCGATCGAGTGGGAATGCACGTGAAAAATGCGGGTCCACAATACAGTATATAGGAAAAATTAATTTGATTATTTTTTTAGCACGAGTTTTTTTAATTCCAAAGTTTTACGGAAAGATTTTGTGGAAATATGTTATTGAAGTTTATAAAGGGATGTATATAAGATGCAAGTTTTGTGATCAAAGATGTTCAAGAGGGGTAAATAGACTAAAAAATCACTTGACTGGAACTCATCATGGTATGAAACCATGTAGTAAAGTCAATGAAGATGTCGGATTAGAATGCAAAATTACATTGACCAATTTTAAGGAATAAAAAAAAAAAATGAATTGCTCCAAGAAATTTGTATGAGTCCAAAAACAATGCATGAGAGTGCCTTCTTAAAAAAATTGGAAAGTGAAAGTGAGTGTAAAAGTGGGAGTGTAAGTGGGAGAGAGTAACCTATACCTAGGGGACCCATGGATAAGTTCACCACTTCAGAACCTAGACAAAGTACTTTGTATTCCAAGTGGAAGCAAGAATAAAGAAAGGAAGTGTGTAGAAAAATTGATTGTTTTATGTACTCAAAATGTCTCTTATTTAATATAGTAAATGATCCTTATTGGGTTCTTATGATAGATGTTATTGCAAATTTTGGTCATGGGTTTAAGCCTCCATCTATGCATGAATTGAGGATATGGATTCTTAAAGAAGAGGTGAAGACATAAACATCATGATGGAAAAATATGAAAAATCTTGGAAGCAATATGGATGCTCGATTATGTCAAATAGTTGAACAAATAAAAAAAAAGATGTTTTATTAATTTCTTGGTGAATAGTCTTGCTAGCACTTGGTTTATAAAATCAGTTGATGTATTTGATACAATAAAAAATGGAGAATTGATGTTCAAATACCTTGATAAGGTGGTTGAAGAAATTGGAGATGAGAATGTTGTGCAAGTTATCACTGATAATGCCTTTAACTAGGTGAATGCTAGAATGAGACTCATCGAAAAAATGGCAAAATTATGGTGGACTCCTTGTACTGCTCATTGCATAGATTTGATGTTAGAGGATGTTGGGAAGCTAAAGGTTCATGCTAATACACTTATACAAGCTAGGCAAGTGGTGAAGTTTATATATGGACGTACTTGGATTCTTAGCTTGATGAGAACATTTACAAAAAATCATGAACTTATTTGTCCAACAATCACACAATTTGCTACTGTACTTCTCACTCTTCAAAGTCTTTATAAACAAAAACAAGCTCTCATATCAATGTTCTCCTTTGAAAAGTGGTGTTTGAGTACATGGGAAAAAAGGTTGAAGGTGTAAAAGCTTGAAGTATAGTGTTGTTTGATCCAAATTTTTGGCTTCATGTTGCTTTTTGTATAAAAACTACCACTCCATTAGTTAGTGTCTTAAGAAAAGTTGATTCAGAGGAAAGACCAACCATGAGTTATATTTATGAGTTGATGGACTCAACGAAGGAGAATATTGCATTTAATTATGGGGGCATAGAGAGAAAATATGGTCTAATTTGGAGAAAAATAGATGCAAGATGGACTCCACAACTTCATCAACCTTTACATGCATTAGGATATTATCTTAATCCTCAATTACACTATGAAGATAAGTTTTCTAATGTGGATGAGGTGAGGAAGGGATTATTTGAATGAATGGATAGGATCTTAAATTACCATGACCATTTAAAAACTGACATTCAATTGGATACGTATGATCATACAAAGAGTGAATTTGGAAATCAGGTTGCAATTGATTCTCGAAAATTAAGAAGTCATACGAGTTGGTGAATGCGTTTTGGGGGTTCAACATCGGAGTTACAAAAGTTTGTTGTTTGAGTCCTTAGCCTTATTTGTAATGCTTTAGGGTGTGAGAGAAATTGGAGCACTTTTGAATCGATAATACTTCTATTTTTTAATATATATATATATATATATATATATATATATATATATATATTTTAAATTTTTAATGTCAAAGAAAATTAATTTAATATTAACATATAAATTTATTTATTTTTATTATTTGTAGATTCATACAAAAAAGAGAAATAGATTTAAACATTAGATGTTAAATGCTCTAGTGTATGTGAGATACAACACTAGATTGAGAGAGCAAAGTCTACAAAAAAACCAAAATATTGATCCAATTATGGTAGAGGAGATTGATTCAAATGATGAATGGATTGCAGAAAAAAAAAAGCTCCCCTCATCCCACTTGATCTTTGTTGGCTTGAAGATAATGAACTCTTTAATGTTGATGTCATTAGACTTGTGTCATCTAAAGACTAAAGACTCAAGCACCATCAGCTAACATAGTTTCTTCACATTCCCACAAAAGAAAACATGATGAATTTGCAAGTACTAAAAAATGGAAGTTATAAATTGGATTAAATTTATTAATGAACTTATAAATTTGTAATATTTACACTTAATTTATACTTTATGCTAGGTAAAAGTAGAGGCAAAGACAAATAAAAGGAGTTGAATTTGACATGAATTCATGAAGATGAGGAGTTAGATGAAATGAGAGGATTTGATAGTGGAAACATTCCTACTATTGATACATTAGATGAGGATAATGATGACATTTGAGAGAAGGATTTAAGTTGAAACATTTTAATCATATCTATTCAACTTTATTTGTTATTTTGTGACTTAGTTATGGTTTTTATTTGTGAAAGTATGAAACTATTAGTATGATTAACTCTATTTGTTATTTTGTGACTTAATGATGATTTTTTATAATTCTAGTGGATTGTTTTCATGTTTTTTCATTTATGCTATTAATTTTTATATATTTTAAATTATTTATTAATTGTAAAATGATGGTCTCAAAAGGCTTATGTCTTAATGCTTCGAGACTTACACCTTGCCTCACAGACACAAAAACGTTGCGCTTTACGCTTTTGTGTTTAAAAACTTTGATTTAAACTCCATGGGGCTGCAATTTGAAAGAAGATATGGACAGTCCACTTTCCATAAAAATCTCTAGAACACACATCAAGGATTCATATATGGAGAATTGACATCTTTAAAAGGGAGGGGCAACCCATTCAAGAAAGACAAATGAAACATCAACTAAGGAAGACAGGGGCCACACCCTCTCAAGGGGATTCGATCTTCAGACATCTAGAGGTGGTACCATTGGAGTCTAAAAAGAAAACATGCCTCCATTGGAGAAGGAGGTCAACACGTATTCATGGCAAAAAGACACTTACATGCACAACCCACTTTGAAGGAATAAGCATGCTGCCACTTACACCATGGAATTTTGAGATTCTATTTTTTCTTTAGAGAAAAAGAAATCACATACATCATAGTCCACTATTCACATGGCTGCATACAAAGGGGTCTACACAGTTGAGACTCCACTTCATGCCACTATACCATCCTAAGAGGTCCCTATAGTTGCAGAAGTCTAGTGAAAACAATGAAAATGAGATGCCTAAGAATATATGATCTCTTAGGTGTATGGTAATCAAGATGTTTATTAGAAAATTAGTTTGGATGATTTGAAAAGATGTGGATGAGTTGGTTGTTCGAATAGTTTCTTGGAGGTAAGTGCTTAAAGTACTAAAAAATATTTTAAAAGGCGCAAAATATTTTCTAAGAAGATGTCTAAAAAAGGATTCAATAGAGATATGGACAACTAAAAGGCTGTTGAGTCATCCCTTTATCGCCCAAGTTCCAACTTCTAGGTATCCTCAATCAATCAACTAATTGTAATACTTCTCTCAACCTAACTAGTAGAGACCTCTTTAGAGCTTAGAGGGGTGCTAGATTTCTAAGATACCTTTCCAATAAGTAACCCAATTGTCGGTCTTAGACTTGGGTTTTTCAAAAACACGTTTTTCCAAAAGTTTAAAGAGTTGTTTTTCTTAGGGTTTTAGTTTCTAATTTTATTTTATTTTATTTTTTTTAAAAAAAAAGTGGTGACTCCAGTTTTTCATAAAATATAGTTTTTCACCATTAAAAGCAAGTCTTAGCATTGAGTGGGGACGAATGTGAGAAATTTGGATCTACAATACCCCTTTACTCCATTAGCATATCCAAAAAATATAATTTTTTTGGATTTTGGATCCAACTTTGTTATTTTTTTAGGCATTATACATTACATAATTAGGGCACCCAAATATGTGTAAGGAGGAATAGTTTGTTGGCTTACCAATCGACATCTCTCTATAAGCATTTTCATCTCAATTGTTGTTAATGGAGACCTATTAATTATACAATAGGCAGTTTTTGGCTACTTTAACCCAATATGTTTTGGGTAGTCGTGTAGTCTTCTATATAGATCTCATTCTTTCTATGAGAGTTCTATTTTTCCACTTTGCTATGTCATTTTTTTTTGTGGAGTATAAGCAACCGTTTTCTACCATTGTATGCCTTCTTGACTAAAAAATGTATCAAACTCCTGACTGCAAAATTCTCTTTCATTGTCTGTTTTCAAACATTTAATTTTCTTTTCTATTTTAAGCTCTTTCTATGCTTTAAATGTTTTGAATATTGGAAAAACATTTGACTTTCTCTTGATGGGGTACACCTAACATCTTCTAGAATAATAATCTACAAGCAATATCAAATAGTTTGTGCCTCCAAGAGATGTGACCGACGATTCCCAAACATTAAAATGAACCAAGTCTAGAATGCCCTTACTTCTTACAGTAGATTTACTAAATCTTATCTA
This sequence comes from Vitis vinifera, assembly GCF_030704535.1. Taxonomy (NCBI): domain Eukaryota; kingdom Viridiplantae; phylum Streptophyta; class Magnoliopsida; order Vitales; family Vitaceae; genus Vitis; species Vitis vinifera. The sequence continues at coordinate 31,130,162 of NC_081822.1, forward strand.
TGTTGCTTACTAATAACACAGTGCTCATAGAATGGTAGACTTATAGTTTTGAGTCTAGGAAACAACTTTTGATTGAAGAGGATTTGCAATCCCTTTTCTGACAAGTGACCAAGTTTGCGATGCCACCTAATTATCAATTCTTCTATAGATTTTGTAGCAAAAGTCTCCGCTTCTTGATATGTCCTTCCATGTAGCATGTACAAATTTGCAACAATCTTCTTTACTTTCATCACCACAAGCATACTTTTGACAACGTTCATGATTTTCTTTTTAAGTTAAAATTCATCTCTAAGGTTATCCAATTATCCCATTGATAACATATTCTTCTTTAAGCCCTTCGCATGTCATACCTTATGAATAGTGCTAATCACACCATCATCCATCATTTCTTTGATGGAGCCAATACCAACCATTTCCATTGCATGATAATTACACATATGTACATTGATCCTTCTAAGATAAGTTCATATTGGTGAAACCATTCTCTTTGAGATGTCATGTGTCATGTTATTGAGTCAATTAACCAAACTTTAGTAAATCTTTTCCTTTCTACCTTTCACAATGGTTATTGCCTTGTTGTACAAGATTTCACCTTCATCTAAAATATTTGATACACAACTTTGAGTATTTGATGGCACATATTATTTCTTTTTCATGTTTTTCTTAGCTTCTCTTTTGTAGTGCCAATACTCTATTTTCACATGCCCTTATTTTCCATAGTGATAACATTTATCTTTCTTATTACCTTGGATTTTGACTTGTTCTGGTTGTGACTCCCACTAAAACTACGTTCTCTTGATATTCCTCTAAAAATAATTAGAGCCTCACTTTGCTAAGTAGATGATATTTTGTCTTCCTTGTTTTTGTGCCTACTTTCTTTCTCAAGTGCAGTACTCACAACATCATTAAAGACTAGCATTGTTCTCAAAGCACCATTGGGTAAATTTATGATGAGATGATCATGCAAATTAGGTAAAATTTGAAGTAGAAGTTCAACATGTTCCTTCTCTTCTATGTTATGCTTCATGACAAATAGCTGAGAGAATAGAGTTTTCAAGGTGTTGATTTGTTCAATCATCAAAGTAGATTATGACATCTAAATAGTGTAGAGTCTTCTTTTCAAAAGATTTTGTTGTACAATGACTTGCTTCATATAGTTTGGTCAAATTATCCCAAATTCCTTTTGCCAATTGTGATTATGAGATGCTTGGAAATATATTATTTGCCTGCTAAATGCAAGCTTGAAAATGACATTCTCATCCATTAGCACCCGCTTTCTACCTTCAACATTTTCTGATTTTTCACCAATTGCTTCTAGGTAATTTTTCTTCCTCAAGATGGCTTTCTTTTCATTTTCCATAGCCTAAAAGTTCTCTTATTAAACTTTTATATTTTAAATTTTGCCAACATTTGTTCACTTTTATAGTGAACGGTTACCCAAAATAGTAGTAAGTGTTTATGTGTTAAATACACTACGAAAGTGGATGAGTCACAATGTTCCCACTTTCCTTAGGCTCTTAGCACCTTTTTGACATAATTTTCCTAGATGTGTACTAACCATACAAGTAACCACCTACTATCCTAAACCTAGGGCTTTGATACCACTACTACGAAATAATACATGCAATTATAATTTCAAAATAAAAAAATAAAAAAATATAGCAATAAAGAAAATAATAAATAAAACAATGGGTAAAACTACGACGTACTGACATGGTAAAACCCTTCTAATTATGAGGGAAACCTTCAGAGGACAAGTTCGAAAAAATATCTACTTTGAAGATAACATTAATTACAATATATCTTAATTTGGAAGAGAGAACATAAAAACTTACAAAATAATGAAAGCCTTGTTTAGGATGAATAGTGTAAGGAGTGGAGACCTCCTTTTATAACACAAGAAAGTTCCTTCCTTTTTGTTTTCTTCTAATGTGGGATGACTTCAACCTTAACTGATTTGTACAACATGCAAATATTTGTGTTTGATACCCTTTTGTAAGATTAATCCAAATTTTATTAGCTTAATTTCCTCTATTTTTTGAGCAATCGAGGCAGAAAATTAGCATCAGAGAGAGAGACTTACACACTCTAGTAAGAGAATTGCCTGCATTTTTATTTTTATTTTTGGGTTGAAGTGGCTAAAATAAAAAGGATAATTTTTTTTTTTTTTTTTGTCTAACTTCTTAGATATCAACCAGAACATAATATTTGTTGCTATACAGTCATTCAAAATATGGTCTAACCATATAATGAAAAGCAAGCCTATCTTAAACAAAGACAACAAAAAAATTGCCTAGTCAACGGTGGTTCTGAATCCTGAACTATTGCTTACCTATATCTCAATCTAAGTGTCATTAGTGTGACTGAAAAGAAACTAACGTGGTAGAAAATAAGAAAGAAAACAAATATTCTTATATGTGAAAATTTTCTATCTCATATCTCCAAATCTACCTAATATTCCATATGCTAAGCCCCTTTCCTTAAAGGTGAAATTAATGATCACTTCATTAGCATATAATAATAATAAAAAAAACATAAGTAACAGCTATGTAGTAAAATTGAAATTAAAAGACCTCAAACAAACATGCATCTTAGCTATTCGTATCCATTTATATCCGATATTTTGCCGATATTTCAGTAAAATATCCCTATTTTCCAATCCATGATTTAATTATCTGTCATTATTCTACCCTAATCTTCAAACTCTCAAAACCTGTCAAGAATGTGTCTGGATGAAAGTCTTTTTGGTGTCTGCTAGCCTTAACAAAATGTTGAGGTAATCTACTAATGAGCATGGGGTACCATGTCATGAATGTAAAAAAAAATTAAAATTAAGTGTTGAGTAATATAAGAGTACCATTGAAAACATGTGCATTCAGTTAAAGTAAAACAATATATCTTAATTCTTTTCAGATTTAATAGATTGTTTATGGGGTCATTTGACTTGTGGTTGTCTATTATATTAATTTTTATATCATCAACCCTTATAAATTACTAGACTAAAGTCCAGTGGTTTCATAATTTTAATTAAAGAGCAAACTAGACACATCAAAATTAATAAATCAGACAAGAAGCCATATTCATCTCAACCCAAAGTTTGCATTATGATCACATTTGGAATCATAAAAAAACTGCAGCGAAACAATAGAGTACATATTATTGCTTATTAGTTTAAATCAGCAGGCATGGCTACAATTTTTCCTGGTGTGTACAAACAGAAAGAAAGAAAGCTCTATACTTGTATTTAGTCATAAGACATAACAAGCTAATTCATTAGTACTGATTAAAGACTAGATCATCTTATAAAGATTCCTAGTTTGAATTAGGTAATTGGAGGTAGCACAAGTGAGCAAAAGAAAGACTATATAGAGAGCTTATCATCCAAAGAACCAGTCCATCTGAGTGAGTAGCTCACCTATTCATTTATCTTTCTCAATTCCAATTTAATATTGCAGATTTGCATTCATCCCTTCTATGTCTCTGGCCTTTTCATCTTGCTCCGACTAATCAATTAGCTTCAATAGGATGATAAAATTGCAGAATTCTGGGAATATATGAGTGATTTTCCTTTATTCAATAAGTTTGGATGCAAACACATTACTTTTGGATATCCATAAGAGAATTAAGAAAGGGTTGTTCATATTTATAGGCATTCAGTTAAGCCTTAAACTCAATTCATCAAGGACTTCATATTACCAAAAAATACTAGACAAATGATGAAATTAAGCAGAAGATTCTTATTTGTCGTGCAAGCATAAGTTTTCTTGCAGACAATATCAGGGTGTAATTATACTGTTTCAAGCAACTGCACATCATTATATGTTCATAGTTCTAAACATTGCTTCATATCAAATCATCCCAAGTGGAATCCATAATATTAATAGTTTTATACTACAAATTTGTGCAGCACATTCATGTACATGAACTCTTCAAAAATATTTTAGGGTTTTGTTACTGAACAAGAACTACATAAATTTCATGTATACTTCTCTGTCAAACACACAGGTTAGATAGATCTTCACCCGGCCCAGTACCAGCAATTGTTAATTTCTGTATGATTTTGGATGATGTTTGATGAAACTTCTGAAGAAGCCATCACATGTTTTTCCAAGGAAGTGGAAAGAAAAGGACATGAGAAGCAGGACAACATTGGTCCTTGCAGGAAACAAAATTTTCCAACATCTACTAGAAGTCTTGATATTCAGAACTAGGAAAAGTCTGCCTTCCTTGGAGTTGCTTGTACGTGCCATTAATTCCGATAAGGGCTTATTCCTAGAAACCAGCTAGCAGGGATAGGGACTGATAAGGACTGGCCTGCTTAATATTCTATAAAGAGCTTAATTTATTGCATTTTATTCATTTTTTCCATGTTGAATGTTGTAGACATGAAGGTCCAGGAAGGCTTCGTTGTTGAATGATGAAAGATGAAGACAGTTACATGATGGAACTCATGATTTTGATTTTTATCAACAATGACTTTTGAAGTGAGCTACAAGTTTATAAGACTACATCTTGGCCTGTCGGTAGTTGAAGATCAGAAAACCTAAATATGTATTATTAGGAACAAATAATCCAACTTATGCTCAAAATAATTTGATGAGAATAGATGCAGTAGAGCTGAGGACAGACTTTCGATGGGCAATGTATAGATCAATAGTCATGATTTCTTATACCCAAAATTACAGGTTTATGATCAACCAACACCGTGATGATCAATTAGAAATTTTCTCTAGAAGCATGTGGAGTCAATAGCATTACGAAACAGATTCCATTGGTATGAACTTTGTAAATTCATAGAGAATTTCATCAAGGAATAAACTTAATTTTCATTACCGCGTAATTCTAAAACTTTGAAAATTCTTGACATGAGAAGCAGGACAACATTGGTCCTTGCAGGAAACAAAATTTTCCAACATCTACTAGAAGTCTTGATATTCAGAACTAGGAAAAGTCTGCCTTCCTTGGAGTTGCTTGTACGTGCCATTAATTCCGATAAGGGCTTATTCCTAGAAACCAGCTAGCAGGGATAGGGACTGATAAGGACTGGCCTGCTTAATATTCTATAAAGAGCTTAATTTATTGCATTTTATTCATTTTTTCCATGTTGAATGTTGTAGACATGAAGGTCCAGGAAGGCTTCGTTGTTGAATGATGAAAGATGAAGACAGTTACATGATGGAACTCATGATTTTGATTTTTATCAACAATGACTTTTGAAGTGAGCTACAAGTTTATAAGACTACATCTTGGCCTGTCGGTAGTTGAAGATCAGAAAACCTAAATATGTATTATTAGGAACAAATAATCCAACTTATGCTCAAAATAATTTGATGAGAATAGATGCAGTAGAGCTGAGGACAGACTTTCGATGGGCAATGTATAGATCAATAGTCATGATTTCTTATACCCAAAATTACAGGTTTATGATCAACCAACACCGTGATGATCAATTAGAAATTTTCTCTAGAAGCATGTGGAGTCAATAGCATTACGAAACAGATTCCATTGGTATGAACTTTGTAAATTCATAGAGAATTTCATCAAGGAATAAACTTAATTTTCATTACCGCGTAATTCTAAAACTTTGAAAATTCTTGAACTTTGAAAATTCACCTTCATCAGGCCTGTCATATACGTAGAAGAGAACATGTTTCCTTTAAATAGGGCTTATTGCAAAGAAGTTAACATAACCTTTCCTTCGTATATCCCATAAAAGCCATTTTTTAGCTTTTCTTCAGTTCTCTGCGTCTTTGTATTCAGTTAATTAACAGCATGTTAGGTATAAGTCATTTTGCATGCTTTTCCCCAGTGGTTGTTGAGTCTCTACTTCTAGCACTTCTCTTGGTTGGTTCTTTTAGTCCAGTTGAATGTTTCCATTTCAATTATCCATTGTTCAATGAGTCTACTGAGAATGATTTCCACTTAATGCGTTCAGAGATAGCTGTGAATGCCATCCAAGTTACACATGATGTTTCTGGAAGTCCTATTACAAATTTGTCTGGCCAGGCCCTGTATAAAAGGCCATTCAAGCTGTGGAGTGAAAGCAAAGGCACAGCATCCTTCAATACGACCTTTGTGTTCAGAATCACTCCGAGGACAGATCCAGGTGGTGAAGGCTTGGCCTTTATCTTAACTGGGCATGCCACTCGTCCAGAGAACAGTGAAGGGAAATGGCTTGGGATTGTGAATGCAAGCACAAATGGATCAGCTCAAAACCAGATAGTGGCAGTAGAATTTGACACCAGGAAAAGCTACATGGAGGACTTGAGCAACAACCACATTGGCGTGAACGTGAACAGCGTCTACTCAATCAAACAAGCGAATCTAAGCATCAATCTTTCAAGTGGCACCGATATAACAGTGAAGGTTCAATATGATGGGAAAATTTTGAGTGCCTTTGTTGGAACGCAGATGAAGGCTCCAGCAATCGCTCTTCCTATTAACCTCCCAGAACATCTGCCACAGAAAGTTTTTGTGGGATTCTCGGCTTCAACGGGGAATCACACTCAACTGAACTGTGTAAGCTCATGGGAATTCAGTGGTTTGAGTGTAGATGAAGATCCTGACTTGTTATGGGTCTGGATCATGGTTCCAGTAACAGTTTTGGTTAGTGGGGTTGCCTTCTATTTCTCTTGGAAATGCAAATGTGCAAAGCAGGAGGAAGAGGAGGATGATCCGTGGGTAGAACAACAGATTCAAGGCTCATCCACAGCTCCAAGGAAATTTCGACTGAAAGAACTTAAAACTGCTACAGAAAATTTCAACTCCAAGAATGAGCTTGGCAAAGGTGGATTTGGGAGAGTCTACAAAGGATTCTTGAAGAATAAGGAGGTAGCTGTGAAAAGATTTTCAAGGAATTCCCATCAAAGCAAGCAAGATTTTATAGCAGAAGTCACAACAATCAGCAATCTACATCACAAAAATCTTGTCAAATTAGTTGGATGGTGCTATGAAAAAAGGGAACTCCTTCTAATATATGAGTTCATGCCAAATACGAGCCTAGACAAGCTCATATTCTATAAAAAATCCGACGAGGAGAATCCAATCACACTGAATTGGGAAACAAGATATGGAATCATTTGCGGGGTGGCTCAGGCATTGGACTATCTTCACAATGGATGCGAGAAGAGGGTGCTTCACCGAGACATAAAAGCGAGCAATATAATGTTGGATTCAGATTTCAATGCCCGGTTGGGAGATTTTGGACTGGCTAGAATTATTCAACAGAGTGATTACACTCACCACTCAACAAAAGAGATTGCAGGGACACCTGGGTATATGGCTCCAGAAAGTTTTCATACTGGTAGGGCTGCCGTTGAAACCGATGTATATGCCTTCGGTGTTCTTGTACTGGAAGTTGTCTGTGGAAGAAAGCCTGGAGATCAAAGCGTGAACAACAAATACAACAACGGGATAGTGGATTGGGTATGGGAATACTATAGGAGACAAAGGATTCTGGATGTCGTAGATTTGCGACTGAATGGGGTTTTCCGCAAGGAGCAGACTGAATATGCACTGATGTTGGCATTGTCCTGTTGTCATCCCAACCCATACCAGAGGCCATCCATGAGAATTTCTTTAAGGGTTCTTACAGGAGAGGTGGACCCACCAGTTATCCCCATTGAAAAACCTCCTTTTGTGTGGCCGGCCACACCTCCGGTCTCTTTCAGGGAGGATTTGGAATATCCTCCCACAGGAGGCCTGCTCTCTCCACCTTCAGAACTCATTGGGAGATAAATCAGGCTGAAAACTTGCTCCAGTAGGTCTTGCATGTCTTCTTTTTCCTTGCGTGAAGTGATGTCCACCTTCGACTATATATGATGCTTGGCGTTTTTATTAGGTGTCTTAGATAATTTGTCCTTGTATGTTTAAGGCATGAGCACCCGATATTCAATCTGTGTGTCTCATAAGTTTACTTAATTAAGTCTTCCAAGGTATATCGAACTTGAGTTTGAGGTTAGGAAAATGGAGCTTAGATGGTTCGTTGATATTGTGTATGCTGGTTCACAGTCCTTGGCACTAAATATAAGTCGTATAGAAAAACTTGTCTCAATAAATTAGATTGACCCAGAGGGAGTAAATGCGTTTGTGCTTTAAAATTTTGAGCCTTGATCGATTAGGTAGAAGTTCCATCAATGCTGCATTCATGTAATTTTAAGACCACCTTGATTATTATTGACCCTAAATCTTCATTGAATTGAGCACTAATTGTGTTCAAAATAATTTTGCGGGAATTTAATGCATAGATGGAAAAGTCTTCCATGCAAGCCACTCTCAACCATCCAATTACCTTGTTAATATAAAGCCAATTACCTTGTTAATATAAAGAGAACTCTCCCAATAAAGGTTTCCTTGTAAATACATCACCATAATAATGAACCTCTTTTAGAATTCTTGCAAAGCATTTATAGTAGTTCCATGTCATTCAAATTTCATACAAATTTGTCTTGGTGGAACAACTCTACCTGAGAAGTTCTCCATGATCAAGAAGCTCTCCATGATCAAGAATATGTGAATCTCAAATATCGGCAAATTACCTATCCCAATCTCAACTGTATTATGTCAAGTTGGATCATGAAATAAAATACTAGTATAGTATACAATGCATGACTCCAAGAAAGGTTTCTTAATTACCTTTTTCGAGGAGAAATTAAGAAATAAAGATGCATGGTCCTGTGATTCTATGGACTAGAGGAAGCCTCTTGCTATGCTATAAACTAAACCAGATTCCTATTATGCAGTTGGCATGATAAGGATTCAGAACATATCAGTCTACCCAGTCCACAATACTGGATAGTTTTGTAAACATATTCTCAAGTAGTCGTGAAGCACGGAGATTAATTACATGCCTATTTGTGGGATTCATGAGAAGATAGATTATATATGGGATTCATGAAGACCAAGCCACTGTTGGTGACAGAGATGCTGACTTTATGTTAGATAAGAACTTAGAAATTAAGCAACATTAGGCCAGCTATTAGTTTATTTTTGGAAGGGGCAACCTCAGACAATGTAATATTGCAGACTAAACCACTGAAGCTGAATATATAGCAATGTTGAAGGAATAAAGAACCTATACAGAGCTCAAGAAAGTCCTCCTGGAGCTTTGAGTGGTTCCGCTGGTGCAACTGCTTATGATCACTTAATATGACAATATATTGGAATAATTAATCGGTAAATTTAAAAGCTCAGAGAAATGATAGAAAGGGCCTGGAGACTTCTCTATTCATGAAATGAATGAGAGTCCTTTGTGTTGCCTTGTGTGTTTTCTTGGTTTTACTAGAGTAGAGCATTGGAATATGACCAGAAGCTTGATTGGAACAAAAAAGTGAAGGGGATTTGAGGCTCTAAACCAAGTGGGTGCCCAGAGAATTAATGGGGTAAGCTTCTTCACAGGTGAGAGCAATCTCGCTTAGGCATTTTCTGGTGTAGGAAGATACAAGACTTTTGCATGAGAATGCATGTATGTGGAATACTCTTTAACATGTAAAACGACCCAAACTTTCTAAGTTATTAACCAAATATGGCAAAACCACTCCTCTTAGGGCGTATGGGACTGCAGAGTGGGAATGAATGAGTATCTTGATCCTTTATTTATTTATTCTCGTATTTGAATAACTTAAATGATGATAAAAATGAAATCAAAATGGGATTTTAATTCATCTTAGTATTTTGATTCCCCATTCCCCGGTGTAAGTTAATTTTAAAAATACTTTTTAAAAATTAAAAAAATAAAGATTTTTTTAGATAACTTGTTTTTAATTTTTTTTTTATTTTGTAAAACTCACAAATTCTAAATTCAATTTATATAATGTAAATTAAATTAAATTTAATTCATGTCTTATTAAAAATAAAAATATTTTTATTTTTAAATAAATTAAAAAATAAATAGTTTTTTAATAAAATATGAATATTAGTTATATAATAATTTAATAAATTATATTTTTTATAAATATTATAAAAAATAGATATTAACGTTAATTGATTTATTTTGTTAAAAATAAATAATAGTAATAATAATAATAATAATAATTTAAACAATTTTTGGAGTTAAAAACATAGTATTAACCATTTTTTTTATTATTTTTTTTTTTTGTGTTAGTCATTCCAAAAACTTTACCAATATATGCATTTGCCTCTTATACATTACAAAAATTCTTTTTAGAATCAATCACCAATTTAGAGATAAACATAACTTTAAAACTTATCAAAAACAATTTTTTGAGTTAAAAACATAGTAGAAACTAACTTAGAAAATATAAGAGTTTGTTTGGTTGTATAATTTAAAAACATTTTTTTGTTTTTAAAAACATAAAACAATTTAGAAACTATTTAGTCATGATTCTCTAGAAACAATTGTTAAAAATAAAGTGAAATATAAAACAATTTATAGAAAACAAGTCAAAGATAATTTCACTAATTTTTAAAAACAAAAGGAAAACACGAGCCTATTTGACCATGTTTTTTAAAACTTGTTTTTAAAAAACCGTTTTTAAGTTAAAGAATGAAAAATAATTTTTAAAAACAAGTTTTAAAAAACATGGGCAAACGGGTCTTAAAGTATTCTCTTCTTAATTTTTTGTATTGGTCATTTCAAAAATTTTATTAATTATAGATATGTGTTTCACTCAAATTTTATAACCATGAATAACCTGTATCCATATATGATGAAGTCCAAAGTTGTCTTGAGACGAATAAGACACAAGGAAGTAAGTCATATCTAAAAGAAAGGACTAAAATTTTTAACTATATAAAATACAATTATATTTTAGGGTGCATATCATGGGTAAAGAGATAAAAGATGTATAATTAGGTTCAAAATCCATAAGTTGGTTTACAATTAATTTAGATGATATTTTCCTGTTGACTATCCAATAATATTCAATAGGGGCAAAACAACTCCTCTTAATGGTCCATGTGAAAGGGATCGTTTACCTAAAAAAAATCAAAGTCCATGCGGTTGCATTCACTGGTATTTATGATTCATCAAATTGATCAACATTCTTTATTGTGAGAGGTTGCTACCATCAACTAGTTTTCTTGTTGATGGAGAATGTTGTTGAATTCAAGTATAAGAATTCATTCCAAAAGACAAATTTTCCATCCCTAGGAGGATAAGAGTAGTACCCCATGTCGGCACCCATCCATCTTTCCATTGTCATCCATCATTTCAAATTTCATGGAATAAATTTAATGTCTAATCTTAATATGATGTTACTACCTGAAGTGATGAATAGATAGTATTCCCTAAATTAATCTTTAAATTAATGTTTTCATTACCTACATTATATTAGTCCATTTATATTAATTCTTGTTTAGGAGAAAAATCTCATACATAGGTAATAGAATTGATTCTATACCCTATACATGATATAACGTTGAAAAACCACCTACTGGGTGCAAGAAACTATGGATAGTCTCTTGATCGCTAATAACCCAAATGATGTATCTACTTCCCAAGATCTTATATCCTTAACATCTATACTCTTTCACATCCCAACACAACACTTTCCTATATATCTTAGTGGATCACTTGATACCCTTAGTACATCATTTGAAACCTTATCAAAGTTTTGCGGTGAGATTACTAGCCTTTGTTATAATCAAAGTTATTTTTAAGAAAGATCTTAAAAGTTTGAGAGTTGAATGATTACACTTTTGATAAATGACTATATTTTCTTAAGATTCATAAAAATTCACCCTTATTTTAAATAAAATATTTTTATTTATATTTAGAAAATTATGGAGAGTTTCGTTATGGTAAAACATTCCAAAAATCTTTTTTAGAATTAAATATCAATTTTTGAGATAAACACAATTTTTAAATTTACCAAAAAATATTTCAATTTTTTTTTTCTTTTAGAGTCAACCAAATTTTAATGCTCACCAAAAAAAATTTTGGAGTTAAAAAACATATATAGTAGAAACCACATTAGAAAATATAAAGTATTCTCTTTATAATTCATTGTATTAATTATTCCAAAAGTTTTATCAACCATAAATGTGTTTACCTTAAATTTTATGACTTGTGAATTCAAATTTAATGAAGTCCAAAGTTGTCATAAGGTGAATAAACATATTTAATTGGTAAGAAAGGAAATAAAATTGTCAATGAAATAAAATATATTTAATTGTTTGGACAAACAATCATATTTAAGGGTCCATATAATGGGCAAGGAGGTAAAATATGTATAATTTGGTTAAAAACCCATAAGTTGGGTTACAATTAATGGTCAAAATTCTTTTTATTTAACCATAATCCTAAAAACCCATGATTGTTGTGCTTCTTCTAACAGTATATTTTAGACTCTTTCCTGTAATAGGTAGTTTATGGCAAAATCTGAACACAAATAGTTCTTCCCTCTCTATGTTGGAGTTGAGTTATCTTTAATAATTAAGAAGAAGCTTGTTCTTAATCTCCTTTGTTTGTTTTTAAATTTTCTTCAGATAAAAAAAAAAAAAAAAAAAAAAAAAAAAAAAAACGAGACATGGAGATTACAAGAGTGTTTTTCTTTTTAAATTTTTTTAAATTGGCTATTAAATGTATCTTTTTTTTTTTTTAATAATATTTTATGAGTTGTTTTATACTCTTATTTATATTATGTGTACAGATGATTACAAAATATTATTGTGTGTACAGATGATTTCTATCCATTTTGATAATATCCAGTTTGTTTCATTCGAGTTTTGGTCAATCATGTAAACACGATTAAAGTCATTTGGCATAGCCAAGTAGAGGCATCCGGAAAAGGCATCCAGCCGGAGACAACTTTCGACATTCAACAGCATCCAAAATGTGGGCCTTGTAGTAAGTGGCGTGCATAATTCCAAGCACATGAAGATGAACATGTCATTGAAGCGCATGATCAGAGAATGTGCCTCCATGAGCACAACAGTAAATCAAAATAATCAGTCATGCGATCACTGACTATAAAGAGAAAAGGAGTGAATTGTGTTCATGACCCTCTCTAATCCAACATTTTGTGCACCAACAATTATCTTTCTTAACTGCACTTATTCCAATTTTTCTTTTTTACATAATTACATCATCTATCAAGTAAAAAGGATGGTTTTGTCTATATACTTTTCATATCTTTTAGGTCTATTATATGTAATTAGTCTAAAAACTCATATCGAACTGTATAAATATTATTTGTTTTGAGTCTAAATGAGTCTTTACGGTTTTAAAATGCGTCTAAAAGATTAAAAAGAGATTATACATATATAACATCAAGAATTTTCTCCCCTATTCGATATGAGACATTAGAATTAGAGTGCCTAAAATGTAATTATAGAAGATATTATTTTTAATTTTTTAAATATAAAATTAGATAGTCTTGTTGGATAAAGAAAATTATTAATTAAATTTCATATAATATGTTACAAAACATGAGGGAAAAAAATTACGACATGAAAATGAACATGTAAAGTCCATAGTAATAGATAGTAATGCAAGGAAGAGTGAAAGGCATTTAGTGAAGTGAAAACTCACAAACATGAAATGTTTCAGAAGTTAATAATTATATTTATTTTTTTAATTATATTTATTTTTTAAAATTATATTTATTTTTTAAAATTATATTTATTTTTTTATTATTTGTAATATTTTAAATAAAACTCAAAAGGTACATCTTTTTCAAACATCGATCAACTTTTCCATTTTCATAGCCTCCTTTATGCATTAAAAATGTAAAACAAACTTCTGTGTTTTGTTAACTTATTATTGATGACAAGATGAAATATATAGGTTGTTTCTAATAGGTTATGTGTGACAAACTTTCTATTACCCAGACCCGAAATATAATAATACTATGGGCAAAAAACAATTATTATTATTATCAATGTTTTCATAATTGAATTGATCATTTAATAAAATTTTTTTATGGATTCAAGGTTCAATAGTTGGTATGTTTAAGATGAAAAGAAAATTATAATATCTAATTTTATCTTTATGTCTTTTTATTTTATTACTTTAAAATTTTAAAAATTATTATGTTAATTAATTCATGTTATTTTCATACTTATTATTATATATAAGGATGACAACGAGATAGGTTCTGTACGAGTTGCTCCATCACAACCCCATTCGTTTTATTCAAAATAATTCTCTTCCTCATTCTATTAAAAAATGAAATGAGGCAAGACAGGTATGTGAATTTCCCTTACTCATCCCGTCTTGCTTAACTTTTTTTTTTTGAAAAATTATTTTAATTATATTGAAATAAATAAGTAAAATATTATAATTTTTTATAACTTATTTTATTAAAAAGTATATATATAATAGGAAAATAAAAATTAAATTAAATTAAATTAAAATTTAAAATTAATTTTATATATAATGGGTCAGAGCAAGACGGGACAAGGTAATACCCAAACCTCAACTTGAACCTGTCCCAAGTTTTAAAAAAAATCTTAAACTTGTCCCTAATATCACCGTATATTTTAGTTTACAACAATATTAAATGAAAAGGTTGCTTAGTTCAGTGATGCAATCCTTATTTTTATAATTACTGGTTTGTAGCTCAAGTTCTGTGCCGTAGCAAGAAGTGATGGGTTGGGTTGTAAGTAATACTGGGCCTAGAAGAGTGGGAGCGCAATATCAACCGGTCAATTCTCAAGGGAACGGGCATGCGGTTCGACGGCCCAACCACTGATTTGAACGGTTCACCACTGATCTAACTCCTCTTTGGTCCAATCCTATTTTTAAAACCATGATTGTTATAATAATAAATCATGCTATTAATAATAGATTTTACCTTAATAACTCAGATCGAATAATAATATTTGTTTTCTTAATATTTTTTATAATGTTTTATTTTTCCTTTTTCAAAACGTTTCTTAAATTAAATATAACATGAAATAGTGCTGGGAAGGTTTTCCCATCAGATTCATGTTACCTAAGAACTTGTTGGAGGATGGCCTTGTACAAGTCAAACTGATGAGGCTTAGTGATGGAACCACTGGTGTGCATATGTATCCATTGAAATCATTAGCTACAAGAACAATAAGAACAAACTGACTTCGCTACAAGGAATAATTAGTTTCACCTCATTTGACTATAACAATATTTAATCTTATTGTTTCTATAATGGAGGATGAGGAGGATGTATGAGATAAAGTCATAGTTAAAACAAAAATTGAAAAAAAAAATTCTTATTGGAGGTCCATTGATGTGCATCCAATAAGAATTGATATTGGATGGGAAGTCTCAAATTCTTAATTAGTATAAATTCTTTTTCCATAAAGAATATTATATAAAATATTTCCTAAGTTAATATATTATTGTAATATTAGATTTTCTTATAGAATAAAGATAGTTATTGAAAATATGTCTATAAATATTCTAAGTCATGAGGGGAAAAGGTTATGAGTTGGTAAACTTGTAAATATTATACAAGATGGATAAAGATATGAAGAAGAATGAGAGAGTACCTACTGGAATGAGAAGGTTTGTGGTAGGGTAGAAATATGAAGAGCGGGAAAAATATGAGATATTTTGGGAGTCCAATAATTGTATTTGGTTATATCCTCTATAATGTTCTAGTTCTATTCTCTATAATGTTCTTTATTATATAGTATAATGATTCTCTTTCATTCGTAGATATAGACATAGTTGGCTGAATCACGTTAAAACCTTATGTACCGTATATGTTATTGTTTTATTTTTACATTTTTTATTAACGATGTTTGCATCAAAGCTTTTGCCAACACTACAATTGAATCTATGAATTCATCAATTATGAGTTTGGTAGATATGAAAAAAAATTAATTCAAGTATTAATTGCAAGGCTTATCACGAAAAAAAAATTGCACCAATAAATCTAACAATCCACAATATGCGTCAATCCAAAATATATCGTTCTCTCCATTATCTTGAAAAGGCACTTTTGGAAGATCAATAAGAAAAAAAAGGTTAGAAAAGAAAATCATTTTTATATGATTATATTGTATGCAAATATTTATGAGATAAGAGGAAGAAGTCCAAAAATATCCGAACAAATCTCTCAAATTGTATTATACAAACAAAAAAAAATTATATAAATTTTTGGATTATTTGATTAAAAGGGTAGTTGAAAACTCAATTTTGCAAATCTAATCCTCCATAATTTTTAGTCACATTTGAACTAAAATACCCTTTTTTTTGTGAAAATAATTTTTTAAAAAAAAAAACTTATATGTAAATATTTGAAATAGTCTAGATTATTTATGTCAAGAATGAGTTTTTTTTTTTTTGGCCAAATAAATTAGTGTAGCATTGTTCTCAACAAATAGAAAGTTGTGCGAGGTCCACAAACTAAAACTGTGGCTCCAAAAATTATTTTATTTGAAAAAAATAAAAATTTTAAGAGCAATGGTGAGTTGGACCACTCACCAGAGTATAGAGATATGGCTACTTTGGAAATCCACGTGTTACGTTGCCTTGTTTGCACGTGGCATCACATTCTCTGAGATTCTCTGCCACTCATATGTACATCTTATCTTGAAATAAGACAAAATTGCTTTTCAAAGTAATAATAATAATAATACAATGCCTATTATTCTTCTTATTATTATTATTGATTAATTAATTTTCTTTAAAGTTATTTTTTTGGGATCAACTCTCTGCACCATTTGACTCAAATTTTATGAGGGTGATAATTAAGTTGAATATTTATAAATAGAAAATAGAAAATTAAGATTATCCACAAGCATTTAGAAAATTCCATAATAACATCCTTACCATATTAAAATTTTAATTAAATCTTCCTGTGTATGACTAAATTTGGAATATGATGTTTTTTAAATAATATAAGTTTTAAAAAAACCAAGTAATGTTTTTTTTGGTTGAATAATAAAATTTAAAACTAAATATTTTAGTTTTTCTATTAAACTGAAAAACAAACCCTATCTTAAATAAGAAATTTTTTAATTATTAGTAAGCTACAAAGAAATGGAACGAGGGTGGTTGCTGTTTCACAAGATTACAACCATTTTGATTGAAAAAAATAAGGAAAAAATTCTATGAAGAAATTAAATTGGGTCTATATCTTTGCTATTATTTCCCACAAATTAATTTTAAATTAAATTTCCCTTTTTAAGAAAGCATTAACTATTTTTTATAAATATCATTTGTGGAGACAGGAAAAAGAAAATGGGAAAGGATGATGGCAGTTATAATATAGTTCTTCTCCCTGGGATACAGAGAGAAACAGAAGAGGAATGCCCCGAATCATGGCTAGTTTTCACAGCAAAACTGCCCCAGTATTTCAAAAATACTACACAGAACCTTCATGTAGGTACACAAGAATCAACAATGGTAGAATTGGAATCAAAGGTTGTGGCAGAAGTTGGAGAATCAACATAGAGAAAGGGAGGCTTTTCAAGGGAGAAAGAGGGTTTGTGGTGCAATGCTGTAGCTCTTCTTCAACCCCATCAGCTGAGGATCAAAGGGTACTGAGGCTGGTTGGGAAGGTTGCCTTGAGCGAAAAAACGGAGTATGGTAAGGGCCAGTTTGGCTGTTTGGTGAATGAGTATGGCTGGAAGGTGAGAAGGTTGGTTGAGGAGGATGGTGAGATGAGAAAGGTAGCTCAGGTTCAAGCTCAAGCTTTTCATGTGCCTGTGGCCCTCTTCAATGATCTATTCTTTGAGTTCTTTCAGGTTTAGTCTTCTTTTTCCTTTCTTTCTTTCTTTTTTTTGGGGGAGCTTCTTCTTAGTATATTTCATCTCCTCCCATTTGGGGCACCATGTTGCTGTATTTCCCTCTGTAATCAGCTCTCATTTTTCGCTGTTGCATGGAAAATACAGGCTGAAGTGCCTTCTGGGCTTGTATACAAACTTAGGAACTCTCCTCCAGACAGGTAAAAATGGACTATATTTGGAAAATAGAACATTATTTTGAGTTGTTATCTTGTTTTCGATTTGATGGTTTTGATACATTCTTATCATTTTTGTGAGTGCTTTGTATCATCTTGGATATCATTTGCAGCATACTATCCTACATTTGCATATTAACTTTTGTGACAAAAGTGGGATTTGTAGCATACTATCTTAATTTTTAAAAAATTGATTTTGGTTATTCTTCTCACACATTGCTTTATGTGGATTTATTGTTTTAGTGTGTCTAGGTGATGGATGTGTTGCTTCAAAAACTTAGTATAGATTTTAGTGAGAGAGTGCATCTTGGTTAAGACAAGATTATTAGTGAGATTACTGAACCTTAATTTAAGAGTTTGGGGGGTTCATTGTAACTATGTTTTGTGACAAAATTGACAAAAAGGGAGACTGTTGATGCTTTAGAATTGATTGACAATTATGTTCTAATTATGCAATGGTCTGGTACAACTATCCTCAGCTCTTAATGTTTTGATCAAGTTCAAGAGCTTCTCAAGCATTAAAGTTATAGGAGAAGTATGTATACGTCAAATTAATGATGGTATAAATATTTAACACAACTTACTTCCTTGGTTTTAATGGTTTTGATTTAGTTCAAGCTTTTCGAGTTTTGAATATATGGTGAGGTAAGTATGTGTGGATTAAAGTAATCAATGACACTGTAAATATTTTTTTTTTATAAAAAAAATGGAATGCTCGGGTGGTTAATAATACAAGTTTGAATGATGAGTAGTGCAACAATTGAGTAGTGAACAATGCAACATTGGAACCATCAATAGTGAATGTTCAAATATTTCTTGGAATTTTTTTAAAAATTAAATTATAAAAATTCACTTTTAATTTTTTGGAAAAACATATTTTAATTATAAATATTCCAACTTTAATCATTTATTACTTTCCGATTAAAATCCAACTTAAATACCTAGGGTTTTTTTTAAATAAATATCTAAGACTAATTTTTTATGAGTGAATACATGTGCTTTATTTAAATCAAGGATAAAAATATTGATAAATATGGATATATTGGTACTTAGATTTTACGGATATATTGGAAAAATCAATAAAATATCAGTGAATATTTTGACAAAAATATTGGTGAGATAGAAATTGTTCAAAATTCATAAAAATGCGTTGAAAATTTTCAAAAAATGGTAAAATAAGTAAGAATATACATATTAAAGTTATTTTGTAAGTGTAATTAATATAGGTATGATCAAAGATGATATTTATCAAATTCTTTTAGAAAAAATTAGTTTAAGTTCCTTTAATATATTTATATTTATTTATTTTAAAATTTTAAAACTTGTTGTAAAACAAAGTGAGAGAAGAAAAGGAAAATAAGAAAAAGCGAATAGAATGCACGAAGAGAATTGAATTGATTTTCATTAGGGGTCCCTCCCTTTTATAGGGAGCCTTAAAGAGATAAACATCATTACAGATAATCATTCATAAGTTCCCACAATGCTACAAATTCTCACATTTTATAACACTCCCCCTCGGATGATCATAAGAATATGATAATTGCCTTGTTAAAAACCTTGCTAGTAAAACCCAATGGGATAAAAACTGGACGAAGGGAAAAAGAGTGCAATATATCCGTATTAGTATTCTCTCTCTCAAGTAGACATGATTATTATTTCTTCAACATTTCAATTAGTAGATCTCTCAATCTTCGTATTCCAATGTCATACCTTAACTTTTTCAATGTGGTTAAAGGTAACACCTTTGTGAATAGGTCTGTTAGATTATAGCATGACCGAATCTATTGAACATCAATCTCACCTTTCTCTTGGAGCTCATGAGTATAGAAGAATTTAGGGGAGATATGTTTAGTTATGTCACCTTTTATGAATCCTCCTTTAATTTGTGCAAAACAAGCAACATTATCTTCATGTAACTTGGTTGCATTGCCTCTGATGGAAGATAGTCCACATGCTTGTTGAATATGTTGAATCATTGACCTTAACCATACACATTCACGACTTGCTTCATGAATTACAAGAATTTCTGAATGATTTAAAAATGTGGCTACCATTGTTTGCTTGGTTGATTTCCAAGATATTGTTGTATCACCATAAGTAAAAACATATCACATTTGAGATTGAGCTTTATGAGGATCTAAAAGATATCCTGCATCTACATACCCAATCAATTGTGATTTTGATTATTTTGAATAATATAAGCCCATGTCACTTGTTCCAAAAAGGTATCACAATACATGTTTAATCTCATTCCAATGTCTTCTAGTTGGGGCAAAACTATATCTTGCTAGCAAGTTGATAAAGAATGTTATATCTGGTCTAGTACAATTTGCAAGATATATTAGTGCAACGATTGCACTAAGATATGGTACTTCTCGACCAAGCAATTCTTCATTTTCTTTTTTAGGACGGAAAATTTTCTTCTTTGTTCACTTCAAATGAACGGACAACCATAAGGGAATTGAGTGGGTGTGATTTGTCCATATAAAATCATTTTAATACTTTCTCTCTATATGTTGATTGATGGACTAATGTCATTTGAACAATGCTCAATCTGCAAGCCGAGACAATATCTTGTTTTCCCCACATCTTTCATTTCAAATTCTTTATTTAAATAATTGGTTGTTTTTGTGAGCTTTTCAGGAGTCCCTACAAGGTTCAAATCATCCACATACACTACAATTATTGTAAGACCAGTTTTCGATTTCTTGATAAAAACACATGGGCAAACTGGATTATTCACATATCATTCTTTTAATAAATACTCACTCAAACGATTATACCATATGCATCTGGATTGCTTTAATCTGTATAGAGATCTTTGTAGTTTGATTGAGTACATGTTTCGAGGTGTTGTTTTAGGCAATTTGAATCCTTCAAGGATTTTCATATATATGTCACTATCTATAAACCCATATAAATAAGTTGTAACAACATCCATGAGACTCATATCTAGTCCTTTAGAGACTGTTAAGCTTATCAAGTATCGAAATGTGATTACGTCCATTATAGGGGAATAAGTTTCATCATAGTCTATACCAAGTACTTGAGAGAAACCTTGAGCAATAAATCGTGTTTTATATCTTATGATTTCATCATTCTCATTTCATTTTTTTCACAAAGACCCATTTATATGCAATAGACTTTATGTTTCCAGGTATTTGAACTACAACTCTAAATACCTCTCGTTTTTCTAATGAGTTTAGCTCTGTTTGGATTGTTTCTTTCTATTTTGGCCAATCATTCTTTTTTCGACATTCATCCACAATTTGTCGTTCTTGATCTTCACCATTTCTCATGATGTCCATAGCCACTTGGAATGAAAATATATTATCTATGATAATGTTACTATGGTTCTTTGTTTCTCCCATGTGACTCATTGAGATCTCTTCAGTTCTAGATATTGGTATTTGATTAATTTGTGCCTCTTTAAGGGCTAACTGTTTATCAAGTTGGGTTTCATCATTTGACCCTTTCATATTTGTGAACTTTTCAAGAGTACCAAGTTTTTCATATGTTGTTCATTTTTTTTTTAGGAACTAATCCTTTAAGCCAATAGGTCTACCATGCTTCAAGCACTTCTTAGATTCACTTGCTATGGCATTCTCCAATTGTCCTTCAAGGACTTCAATATGTGTTGGGGTATTCACAGTTGGCACGTGTGACTTTGTTACTTTATTTATTTCTGTGAAAGCATTAGGTATCTTATTTGCAAGTCCTTGCAAATGAACAATCCTCTGAACTTTTAGATCTCACTATCTTATACAGGGATCAAGATGAGACAAGGAGGATACATACCATGTAATGTCTCGCCATTCTTTTGGAATTGACTTGCCTCACCCTAATGGTGGGAAAACAATTTCATCAAAATGACAATCTGCAAAGCGTGTAGTAAAAACATCACTTGTGAAAGGTTCAAGATAACAGATAATGGAGGGAGAATTAAAACCAACATATATACCAAGTTGACATTAAGGACCTAACTTGGAACGTTGAGGTAGAGTTATGGGTACATAGACAACACAACAAAAAATACATAAATGTGAAATGTTTGGTTGGGAACCTGAAGTGAGTTGTAAATATGAGCATTCATGATTAGTTATAGGACGAATTCGAATTAAAGTGGTAGCATGAAGAATAGTATGCCTCCAGGCAAACAAAGGCAATTTTGTTCTCAGAGTAGTGGTCTTGCAATTAGTTGTAAACGCTTAATAAGAAATTCTGTTAATCCATTCTGAGTGTGGGTATAAGCAATAGGATATTCAATATCAATACCAACTAACATACAATAATCAAGAAACATCTTAGGGGAGAATTCACCAGCATTATCAAGACGAATTGTCTTAATAGGATGATCAGGGAATTGTGCCTTGAGTCGAATTATTTGAGCAAGTAACCTGGCGAAGACAATATTTCTAGTTGAAAGAAGACAAACATGAGACCAATGGGTTGGTACATTAATTAAAATCATAAAATAATGAAAAGGTCCACTAGGTGGATGAATAGGTCCACAAATATCACCTTGAATGTGTTCTAGAAAGGTCGGTGATTCATATTCAACTTGGTAAAAGATGGACTAATAATTAATTTGCCTTGTGAGCAAGCAACACAATTGTAATATTTAGGCATCGGAATCTTCTAGTTCTTCAAAGGATGCCCAAAAGAATTGTTGATGATACGAGGCATCATAGATAATCCTGGATGACCAAGACATTCATGACAAATCAAAAAAGTTTTTAAGTCACAGAACTTTTGGTTCATGATCAACATACGACTTAATGGGTCTAATGATTGTTTGACCCACAAGAATAAGAATGAAGTTTTTCCAAGATGTGTTTTTTTTCCCAAAAATAACTGAAATAATGAGAAAGTATTCATTACTACCATCATTCATAGTTTTAATGTGATATACATTTCGGCAAATATCCTTGAAACTAAGAAGATTTCGCTTGGATTTAGCATAATAAAGAGCATCATTAATGTTGATTTTATTTCCACTAGGTAAAATAATAGTTGCTCTTCCGGAGCCTTGAATCAAGTTTATAGGACCTAATATTGTATTAACATTAGACTTAACCAATGATAAGTTGGAAAAATATTTTTTGTTACGAATGATTGTGTGTGTTGTGGCACAATTTGCAAGACATGCATCTACATTGGATGTCATATGATGTATCAGGTATAAGAGAAATCCATGCATCTTCAAGTATAAATAAATAAATAAATTTAAATAAGAAATAATAAAATGTGAAATAAACTATAAAATATGAATAATAAATAATGTGTTCAATAGATGGTAACAAAATAAACCTATCTGCAAAGAAAAAAAACATAACATTTAATCATAACAAATATTTCCATCACCAATTAGATGGTCAATTTTCCTATTAGGATTCTCAAAGAAATCTGAAACATCTAAATGGGTTAGATCCACTGGGCCATCACTATCAATGAAGTTCATTTCAACTTTATTTTCCTTTTGCTTTTATTGAGGCTTGATAAAGGTCAGCCAAATGCTTTGAAGTACGATAAGTACTTGATCAGTGTCCTTTCATACCACATCTATGACACTTATTATCACGAGCATGTTTACTTTGTGGTTTTATCCCATTTTCAGGTTATGCCTTTGAATTATTCCACTTTTGGTGGTTTGAGTTGTTTTTTTACTTTGAGAACTACTACAATGAGAAGAATTGTGTTTACCACGACCTCGACTAGGACCACATCTTCTACCTCGACCTTGTCCTATCCACGTATTTGTCCATGTCCAAGAGTTTGAACAGATGTGGCATTGGCTTTAGGCAACATACCCAATAAGATAAGATTGATGGTTTTTTTTTTTTATAGTAAAAACTCATTATTTTGTTCAGCCACAAGAAGACATGAGATAAATTATGAATATTTAGTGAAACGACTTTTTCAATATTGCTGCTGTAGG
This sequence comes from Vitis vinifera, assembly GCF_030704535.1. Lineage (NCBI taxonomy): Eukaryota > Viridiplantae > Streptophyta > Magnoliopsida > Vitales > Vitaceae > Vitis > Vitis vinifera. The sequence continues at coordinate 31,153,952 of NC_081822.1, forward strand.
AGCACATTCAAGGCATGAAAAGTTGTAAATATTTTTTCAAGCATATCTTCTTCAGTAATTTTTTCTCCACACAATTTAAATTGTAAGCTAATTTTGAATAAGGTCGAGTTGTAGTCACTAACAGACTTGAAATCTTGTAATCTCAAGTGCATCCAATCATAGCGTGCCTTTGGAAGGATTATGGTTTTTTGGTGGTCATATCATTCCTTTAGATTATTCCAAAGGATTAAAGGATCTTTGATCATAAGGTATTCACCTTTTAATCCTTCATCAATGTGACGACGAAGGAATATTAAAGCTCTGGCGCTATCCTGCAGGGATGCGTCGTTTCCTTATTTAATGGTATTTCTAATATTCATTGCATCTAGATGAATTTCAGCATCCAGAACCCAAGATAAGTAGTTCTTGCCTGAAATATCAAGGGCAACAAATTCAAACTTTGCAAGGTTTAACATTATCTGAAAAACTATATATATAGCATAATATGAACGAGAAAAATATTTCAATTATTGGAATAAACTATGAATAAATTAACAAAATTCTTTAACAATATTTCAAGTAAATAATATTTAAAAATATAATAACCTAAGATTTATCAATTATAAATATGGTAAATCAAGAAAACTTTGTTGATATAATGTGTAAAAACTATACAGATGAGCAAATAATAGAACAACTTTATAAAGCCAACTTGATAAAAAAGCTGATAGATATAGAAATAATAAATCAATTTACAATTCAATCAAAAGTTAAAGAAAACATAGAAATAGTCTCAAACGAGTCAATAAATACAATAAATGAAGAAAAAGAATTTGTAAATGTAAAAAATGAAATAGTAAGATATAATAAGTCGTACAGTAAGCCAAAAGGACATCAATGGAAAACTAAAACAGAACCTTCTAGTTCTCTGCAACCAATATATGAATATGGAACAATACTAGATATAGATAATACACAAGATCTCAGGAAAACCATAGAAAATTGGGAGCAATCTTTAAATTTAGCAGGTGTAGTAGTATTCTTTGAAAACCAATAAGAAATTTATGAATTTTGTAAAAACACCCTTAGAAGAACCGTATTACAGTTCCTTAGAAACATGGAACAAGAAAACAATAGTTATTTTCAAGAAGTTAGAAATAATTTTAGCATATCTGTACTTATAAATTTAGTAAAACTATATTTTTTAGGAACAACTCAAGAAGATGTAAAAGAACCCGCAATACACCTTCATAAGTTAGAGCAATTAAAATTATGTAACCTTTTGTATATAAGGGAATATGAACAAAAATTTAGGAAATATGCAATCCTTGCTAGAGTAGATAAAACCCCTGCATATTTAAATAAATATATATTAAAAATACAAGGACTCATAGGACTTAGACTATGGAATGAATTTACAACCTCCGAATATAAAAACTCTCCTTATATAGGTGCTAGAATAGAATTTGTAAAAAATTGGTTAGAAAGAGAATGTGTAAGTATAGGAAAAAAAAGTCAAATAAAGAAACAAAATATAAATCAACAACTTTGTAGAAAATTACATATAGGAGAAAATTTAGACATAGGATATAGAAAATATAAGTTTAGAAAACACAAGAAATATACACAAGAAATATAATAAATTTTTAAGAAGAAAGTCAAGAACCTTTTATAAAAAAAACGTCCATACCAAACAATATTAAAAAACCTGGAAAGTTTTGGATAAAGAGAAAAAGAACCACATAAAGAAAAAGACAGTGTAAATGTTATTTGTGTGGTCAGGAAGGCCATATAAGATCTGAATGTCTTGAACTTAAAAAACCATTAAATGAACGAAATAGAAAAACTCAAGTAAAAATAAATCTAATAAATGAATATCAGGTAGATAGTGAAGAAGAAGAACTTATTAGTGAATTAGATTTTGAAAGTGAAAATTCAAGTGTGTATAGTATAGATGGTAGATAAACTGAAAAAAAAAAAAAAAAGGAAATTTGTATGATCGTTGAAAAAGAGGAAAATCAACCTAAGAAAACCCCTTTAAATTTTGAAAACCTTGTTCAACCTTTAGAAAGTAAAATAAAACCTTATAATATATGGAAAGATTTACAAATAATAATAAAAGGAAAAATCTCGGAAGAAGAGGAAGGCAGTTGTTCAAACCCTAAAGAAATAAAAGAGCCACTAAATCCTGAAAAAACAACCATACAAACAATAGAACAAATAAATATGGCAAATAAAGTTAAATCTATCATTTTTCCAACAACAATTAAATTAAAAACCATAGAATTAAAAGGTAGACGCAATGTTAGATACTGGAGCCAGTAAAAATCTTTTATTTGAAACCTTAGTACCTCAGGAAGACCAGCAAACATTAGTTCAACCAGTAGAGTTAGTCCAATATAATCAACAAAAACTAATACTAACCAAGTATATTTCAAACGTACCAATCATAATTAATAACATAACCTTAGTTTACCCCAAACTTATCTTGTACCTACTATAAGTTTATATCCTTTTATTTTAGGTTTAAATTTTGTACATTCTTTACAAGAAGGGATAACAATACAAAATAACCAAATCAGCTTTCATCCTAAAACTACAACAATTGTTTATACAAACATGGAAAATGTATTAAATAAAAATCATAATGTAACATCTCATCAAATTAACAAAGTAAAAGCACAAAAGGATAGCATAATTAATGACTACTCAGAACAATTAAGAAATGTAGATAGATTAAAAAAACTTATATTAGAAGCAGAAAAAATAGGAATCATAGGAGAAGATCCACAAAAACATTGGAATAAAAATAAAACAACCTGTAAAATACCAATTAAAAACCTAGATTTAACAATAAAAACGGCAGATATTGCATGTAACCTTATATATACAAAAGAATTTAAAATTCAAATAGAAGAACTGTTACAAAATAACCTCATAAAACCAAGTTTTAGTCCCCATAGATCCTCTATCTTTTTAGTTAGAAACCATAATGAAGAAAAACGAGGAAAAGCTAGGATGGTTATTAATTATAAAAGACTGAATGATAATACATATGATGATGCCTATAAAATTCCAAATAAAGATTCTTTAATCTATTCAAGGATGTAAATATTTTTCTCAACTAGATTGTAAAAGTGGATTTTGGCAAATTAGATTAGAAGAAGATAGTAAACCATGGACAGCGTTTTCATGTCCTTGTGGATTATATGAATGGAATGTAATGCCATTTGGACTAAAAAATGCTCCTCAGATTTTCCAACGAATGATGGATAATATTTTTGGTAAATATTTTTTTGTTCTTGTATATATCAATGATATTCTTGTTTTTTCATATACTCTTCAAGAACATATAAAGCATTTAGAATTTGTTTTTGAAAAACTAATTAGTCATGGATTAATAGTAAGTAAAAAGAAATTGAAATTATTTAAGACCCAAATAGAATTTTTAGGATTAGAATTAGAAGATGGGCAAATAAAACTGCAAGATCATATAGTACAAAAAATAAATAATTTTCTAGATAAACTCAAAGACTTTAAAACCCTTCAAAGTTTTTTAGGATTATTAAATTATTCTAGGCAATATATTAAACACCTTAGTAGATTAGCTGGACCCCTTTATAGTAAAACAAAAAACACGGGGCAAAGATATTTTAACCAAGAGGATATTAAACTTGTACAAAAAATAAAAGAACTTGTGAAGCATCTTCCAACCTTACATTTACCCTTAGAAAAAGGAATATAAAATAGTTCAAACTGATGCTAGTCAAACAGGATGGGGAGGTATACTTTTAGCAATAACTAATATAGGAGAAGAAAAACTTTGTAGATATTGTAGTGGAACTTTTAATGATTATAAAAAGAACCTTAGTTCTACAAACTTAGAAATTGGAGCAATAACATTAGTCTTAGAAAAATTTCAATTATTTTTTAACCAAGAACAATTTACTTTAAGAATCGATTGTGAGAATATTAAAAAATTCTTTGAAAACAAGAATTCTTCAAAATTGTCCACCAAAAGATGGATAAAGTTTCAAAACTCTTTAATTGGTTTCAAACCTAAATTTGAACATATTAAAGGAAAAGATAATATATTAGCAGATTGGTTAAGTAGACAAATAATTAATAATGTTAATAATACTAATGATTGATTTTATGATTACAGGAACATGGTTCAAAGAAAACCTACTAAAGCTAGAACCTTTCAATATGGAACCATATGTCTAAACGAAGTGTTGAATCCAAATATGAGGTTTAACTCTTTATTTTCTCAAAGCCTTTTTGAAGAGCATAAGGTTATTGTAGATAATTTTTGGTATCTAAAACCACAGAGTTTTCCAAACCAAAATTTAGAATACGCTTATGGAAAAATCGTGTCAACTTTAGCCCTACATTTACAAAACCTTCAAAACCAACTGATTGCCTTAAAAACCCAAAAATTTAAAAACCTCAAAATCCAAGAAAATCGGGAAAAACTGATATAAGATTTGAAAACCAGTATAGTGTCAACCAGTCAAACCAGTTGTTCGAACAGTCAACCTAAAGTAATTAGTTTAATTAAGAAATTAGCTTTTCTGTCTAAACAATATGAAAAACTTGTTAAAAACCTAATTGGAGTTGATAACTACTCTTTAGTCGAAACTTTTTTTTTTTCTGCAAACCCAATATAACAAAGTGTTTAAAAATCAAGAACTTTTGTATAAAAATTTTAAAACCAAAAATGTCGGGATAAAAACAGGGTATATGGCATATCATGACCCTAAATTTTTCTTTGTTATATATCTAGCTTATGTAAATATGTCTCTTATAAATAAAGAAATTTTTTATCTAGTACCCCAGTTCATGGAATAGGGAATTTAAAAAAATGTTTTTATGAACCATGTATCTCAAATCCTTGAAAATTTCCCAGAAAAATTGAAAAATATTTTAACTTATCTTTTTAAAACCGAAAAGCAGATAGACATTTCTTTTGAAATCATTCCACCTTTATTTCAAACTGATGGATCAGTAGTATCAGCCTATCACCATGTATATATAAAACATAATAAAGAACCACTCATCCCTCAACAAGAACCAGAATGGGAAATGACCCGTTCAAATGAATCTCTAGAATTTTTTACTCGCTTTAGAGCTTTTTAGATTTATGATCTTAAACCAACCCAGAACAAATTATTTCATCTCATTGGTGAGACAAAAACTATGTCCATATGGAGAAACAAACCTTTAGAATACATCATTGTTCCAAAACCTTTTATTACTTCTAAAGAACAGGATTTTATAACCGAGCTCAGTGTAGATATACCAGAACCATCTTCCTACCTCAGCGATGACGCATTATTTTGGAAAAACCTGGACAATGAAAGTTATCATAATCTACAAAATGCAATGGAAGGATGATGACATCAATTACGACATTGAAGCAGTAAATGCGTCTTCAACTACAAAAATTCAATGTAGCAGTACAAGCTCAGAAGCAGTAAAGGCATCTACAAGCCACGTATTATGCATGTGATTAAAAAAAGAAGAAAAAGACAAGAAGAAAGTGGAAGAAGTACAAGTCGGATGGTAAAAGAAAACAAAAGAAAATAAAAGTCAAATCTCATAAAAACTTTACCATCTTTGTATTCATTTTGTAGTTATTTTGTACCAAACCTCTAAACACCTTGTAAATATTTTTCCTACCGTCCATCAACTGCCCTAACCACTTAAATTAATTTTCACATGTCACTTGTAAATGCTTTGTCTATAAATTAGTTATAGTAGAAGAAAGAAGTGTGGTGTCTGAAGGAGTGTGCAAAAGTGTGTGTAAATGTGTCTGTGAAAGAAAGGTGTATCTTCAGCCTTGTAAATTCATCAACAATAAGAAAGTAAGAATTTTTTTTGTTAAATTTTTGCTCATTTAGAATTTATTTTATTTTGTATATTTTTCTTACCCTTAGGGGGTAAAAGGGGTAAAAAGGTAAAGTAGAGAAATGAAAATTATTTGAATTATTTTTTAGTTTTCTTTACTAGTTAATACCTACAATATACATGGATCCTTTTTATATATAATGTTCCTGTTGAACATAAAAAAAAAAAAAAAAAATCAGGTTGTTTAGAAAATTTTGGGTGTAAAATTAGATTTTAAAACTAGAGTCTTTAGTCTTAACCCTTGACCTGTAACCCGCTTTTGCCAAAACTTTGGTGTGTTAGGGAGACTTTGTCTGGTCAAAAGGGGGGTATTACCTTGACACGAAGTGATGTTTTAAAATTTTTGAATATTATTACCTGAATTTTTTAGATATCCAATTTCAAAAACTTAACTTTTATACATTAAATGGTTTCATACTATAAGTAGAGAGCTTTAAGTTAAATATATATTAAAATAATAAGTGTTTGAAAATTTTTATATTAAAATAATGAGTGTTGGAAATGTTTATATTAAAATAATAAGTATTTGAAAATGTTTATATTATTTTTATGTTACTTTAAGTTAAATATATATTAAAATAATAAGTGTTTGAAAATGTTTATATTAAAATAATGAGTGTTTGAAATGTTTATATTAAAATAATAAGTATTTGGAAATGTTTATATTATTTTAATATTAGTAATAAATGCATTCACACTTTAATTGAATTTAAAAGCTTTCATTTTGAACAGAGATTTCAAAACCCCTGTCATTATCTTGACTCTGTGTGTGGTTGTTGTTACTTTAAGTTAAATAAATATTAAAATAATAAGTGTTTGAAAATATTTATATTAAAATAATGAGTGTTTGAAATGTTTATAGTAAAATAATAAGTATTTAGAAATGTTTATATTATTTTAATGTTAGTAATAAATGCATTCACACTTTAATTGAATTTAAAAACTTTCATTTTGAACGGAGATTTCAAAACTCCTATCATTACCTTGACTGTGTGTGTGAATAGAAAACTATTGTTTAACTGATGTTGTTGTAGATGGGAAAAAGTTGGTATCAAAGCTTCTCTGTGTATTGTAGTATATTAATTAGGAAATGAGACTATAGATTCAAATTAATTTTCAGAGTACCGAACTTTATCTTACCCCATTTAAAGTCTGATTATATTTGCTTGATTTATTCTGCATATTTATTTACTCTACTTATTTGATATGAATTAATGTCTGTTATTCCTTATCCTCCTGGTATATATAATATAGATTACGATTGTGTAAAAGAACTTAATAATAGGTTCTATGCTCAACGTAAAGAATTTAGGGAAACTTGTGATAAATTGCATAATTTAAGAACTACTGTAAAAAATTTAACCACTGATATAAAAAACCTAACCTCTCTTAAATATTTAAACGAATATGAAGTAGCTATACAAGAAGCTTTTGACGAACTTTTTGCTACGTTAACCTTAATTAAAAGAGAAATTATAAAATATTATATTGATAATTTATATGCTAGTTCATCTCATTAGGAAACATTAAAACTAATGAACCCTCATCTACAAACCCAAGAGGTAAAACAGTTAAAATTTCTAGTAGAAACACAATTAAAAATAACAAATGTAGTCTTACAAGAACATAGGAAACAAATTCAGGAAGAAAACCAAAGTAATATCGGCCAAAATAATATAGATTGTTTAAAAGAAATCAAGAAAAGATAAATAAAACCTGTAGAAAAACTAAACACTGTCTTAGAAATTAGAAAAGAAGCTGGAAGACTTCAAGAACCATAACTTGCTAAGAAATAACCTAGATTATATCAAAGAACAATTAGTTAGAGAAGAAAATTTTGTTAGAAAATGTTTATATTATTTTAATGTTAGAAATAAATGCATTCACACTTTAATTGAATTTAAAAACTTTCATTTTGAACGGAGATTTCAAAACCCCTGTCATTAACTTGAATGTGTGTGTGAATAGCAAACTGTTGTTGAAACTGATGTTGCTGCAGATGGGAAAAGCCTTTCTATTTCTCTAAAGAAAGAAAAAGCCTTTCTATTTCTCTGAAGAGAGAAAAAGACTTTCTATTTTTTTTGCAGAGATTATTCGTGTTGATAGCGTGTTGTAAAATAAAGTGAGAGAAGAGAAGGAAAATAAGAAAGAGAGAATAAAATGCACGGAGAGAATTGAATTGATTTTCATTACGAGTCCCTCTCTTTTATAGAAAGCCACAAAGAAATAACGGATAATCATCCATGAGTTCCCACAATGTTACAAATTCTCACATTTTATAACAAAATTATTTTTATTAAAACATGTTTTATTATTTTTTAAATAAAAAATTAAATTGATTTATATAAAATATTTTATTTAAGATTTAATTTCTAAAATTTTATTACAAATTTGTGGTAACACTTTTTGCTATTAACATTAATTTATTTAAATAATTAAAATTATTGAAAATTATATTAATAATTTATCTTATCAAATAAATTTTAATTAATAAAATATTAGAACTTTTTATATTTTAACAAATTTGAATAAATTTTTATTTTTCATATTTTAAAATAAAAAGATTTAAAATTAAATAAAATTAAAAGGATAAATAAAAAAAATTAAAAGTGAAGTGATAGTAATTTTTTAAAATAGGATAATTGAGATAAAAATGAAAAATAAAAGGATAATATAAAATAAAAGGTTAATATAAATTTAGAATAAAAGATAAGTTAGAAAAAACAAAAAATTGGATTTTAGAAAAACAATTGTGATTTTAGAAAAATTGGCGATGTTTTGCCAAAAGGTCCTAGCCTGAACAAAATGTTGAGGTAATCTACTAAGGAGCATGAGGTACTAAGTGTTAGACTAATATAAGAGTACCATTGAAAACATGTGCATTCAGATAAAGTAAAACAATATATCTTCTTTTCAGATTTAATAGATTGTTTATGTGGTAATTTGACTAGTGGTTGTCTACTATATTACTTTTTATATCATCAACCCTTACAAATTAATAGACTAAAGTCCAGTGGTTTCATAAGTTTAATTAAAGAGCAAACTAGGCACATTAATATGAATAAATCAGACAAGAAGCCATATTCATCTCAACCCAGAGTTTGCATTATGATAACATTTAGAATCATAAAAAAACTGCAGTAAAACAATAGAAGTACATATTATTGCTTATTAGTTTAAATCAGCAGGTATGGCTACAATTTTTCCTGGCGTGTACAAAATGAAAGAAAGAAAGCTCTATACATGTAGCAAGCTAACTCATCTGTATTGATTAAAGACTAGATCATCTTATGAAGATTCTTAGTTTGAATTAGGAACTTGGAGGTAGCACAAGTGAACACCAGAAAGACTATATAGAGAGCTTATCATCCAAAGAACCAGTCCATCTCAGTGAGTAGCTCACCTATTCATGTATCTTTCTCAATTCCAATTTAATATTGCAGATTTGCATTCATCCCTTCTATATATGTCTCCGGCCTTTTTATCTTGCTCCAACTAATCAATTAGCTTTAATAGGACAATAAAGTTGCAGAATTCTGGGAATATATGAGTGATAAGTTCAATTCAGTTAAGCCTCAAACTCAATTCATCAAGGAGTTCATATTACCAAATAATACTAGACGAATAATCAAATTAAGCAGAAGATTCTTATTCATCATGCATGCTTAAGTTTTCTTGCAGACAACATCAGTAAGTAATTGTACTGTTTCAAGAAACTGCACATCATTTTATGTTCATTGTTCTAAACATTGCTTCATATCAAATCAGCCCAAGTGGAATCCATAATATTAATAGTTTTGTACTATAAATTTGTGCAGCACATTCATATACATCAGCTCTTCTAAAATACTTTAGGGTTTTGTTAATGAACTAGAACTACATAGATTTCACGTATACTTCTCTGTCAAACACCCAGGTTAGATGGATCTTCTCCCAGCCCAGTACCAGCAATTGTTAATTTCTGTATGATTTTGGATGATGTTTGAGGAAACTTCTGAAGAAGCCATCATATGTTTTTTCGAGGAAGTGGAAAGAAAAGGAAAAAGGGAGCGGGACAACGCCGGTCCTCACTCTTGGGGAGCAAAATTTTCCAACTTCTATTAGAAGTCTTATTCAAAACAAGGAAAAGTCTTGATATTGTACGTGTCAATAATTCCGATAAGGACTTATTCCTAGAAACCAGTTAGCAGGGTAGGGACTGAGGGCTTATTCCTAGAAACTAGTTAGCAGGGATAGGGACTGATGAGGCAGGGCCTGCTTAATATTCTATAAAGGTTCCGTCATTGAATGTTATAGACATGAAGGTCAAGGAAGGCTGCGTCATTGAATGTAGAAAGATGAAGATAGTTACATGGTAGAACTCATGATTTTCATTTTTATCAACAATGACTTTTGAAGTAAGCTATTAGTTTATAAGACTACATCTTGGCTAGTCGATGGTTGAAGATCAGTAAACCGAAATATGTATTATTAGGAACAAATAATCCAACTTATTCTCAAAATAATTTGATGAGAATAGATGCAGTAGAGCTGAGGACAAAGACTTTTAATCGGCAATGTATAGATCAATAGTCATGATCTCTTATACCCAAAATTACAGGTTTGTGATCAACCATCACCATGATGATCAATTAGAAGTCATTTTCTCTATAAGCATGTGGGGTCAATAGCATTACGAAACAGATTCCGATGGTATGAACTTTGTAAATTCATAGAGAGTTTCATCAAGGTATAAACTTAATTTTCATTATCGCAACCAGATTCTACGGAAGAAACCTAACCATAATTCTAGAACTTTGAAAATTCTTTTAACTTTGAAAATTCTAGAACTTTGAAAATTCACCTTCATCAGGCCTGTCATACACGTAGAAGAGAACATCTTTCCTTTAAATAGGGCTTATTGCAAAGATGTTATCATAACCTTTCCTTCGTATATCCCATAAAAGCCATTTTTTTAGCTTTTCTTCAGTTCTCTGCGTCTTTGTATTCAGTTAATTAACAGCATGTTAGGTATAAGTCATTTTACGTACTTTTCCCCAGTGGTTGTTGAGTCTCTACTTCTAGCACTTCTCTTGGTTGGTTCTTTTAGTCCAGTTGAATGTTTCCATTTCAAATATCAGTTCTTCAATGATTCTACTGAGAATGATTTCCTCTTAACGGATTCACAGATAACTCAGGATGCCATCCAAGTTACATATGATGTTTCTGGAAATCCTATTACAAATTTGTCTGGCCAGGCCCTGTATAAAAGGCCATTCAAGCTGTGGAGTGAAAGCAAAGGCACAGCATCCTTCAATACGACCTTTGTGCTCAGAATCACTCCGAGGACAGATCCAGGTGGTGAAGGCTTGGTCTTTATCTTAACTGGACGTGCCACTCGTCCAGAGAACAGTGAAGGGAAATGGCTTGGGATTGTGAATGCAAGCACAAATGGATCAGCTCAAAACCAGATAGTGGCAGTAGAATTTGACACAAGGAAAAGCTACATGGAGGACCTGAGCAACAACCACATTGGCGTGAACGTGAACAGCGTCTACTCAATCAAACAAGCGAACCTAAGCATCAATCTTTCAAGTGGCACCGATATAACAGTGAAGATTCAATATGATGGGAAAAATTTGAGTGCCTTTGTTGGAACGCAGATGAAGGCTCCAGCAATCGCTCTTCCTATTAACCTCTCAGACCATCTGCCACAGAATGTTTTTGTGGGATTCTCGGCTTCAACAGGGAATCACACTCAACTGAACTGTGTAAGGTCATGGGAATTCAGTGGTTCGAGTGTAGATGAAGATCCTGACCTGTTATGGGTCTGGATCATGGTTCCAGTAACAGTTTTGGTTAGTGGGGTGGCCTTCTATTTCTCTTGGAAATGGAAATGTGGAAAGCAGGAGGAAGAGGAGGATGATCCGAGGGTAGAACAACAGATTCAAGGCTCATCCACAGCTCCAAGGAAATTTCGACTGAAAGAACTTAAAGCTGCTACGGAAAATTTCAACTCCAAGAATGAGCTTGGCAAAGGTGGATTTGGGACAGTCTACAAAGGATTCTTGAAGAATAAGGAGGTAGCTGTGAAAAGATTTTCAATGAATTCACATCAAAGCAACCAAGATTTTATAGCAGAAGTCACAACAATCAGCAATCTACATCACAAAAATCTTGTCAAATTAGTTGGATGGTGCTATGAAAAAAGGGAACTCCTAATAATATATGAGTTCATGCCAAATACGAGCCTAGACAAGCTCATATTCTGCAAAAAATCCGATGTGGAGAATCCAATCACACTGAATTGGGAAACAAGATATGGAATCATTTGCGGGGTGGCTCAGGCATTGGACTATCTTCACAATGGATGCGAGAAGAGGGTGCTTCACCGAGACATAAAAGCGAGCAATATAATGTTGGATTCAGATTTCAACGCCCGATTGGGGGATTTTGGATTGGCTAGAATTATTCAACTGAATGATCAAACTCACCACTCAACAAAAGAGATTGCAGGGACACCTGGGTATATGGCTCCAGAAAGTTTTCATACCGGTAGGGCTGCCGTTGAAACTGATGTATATGCCTTCGGTGTTCTTGTACTGGAAGTTGTCTGTGGAAGAAAGCCTGGAGATCAAAGCGTGAACAACAAATACAACAACGGGATAGTGGATTGGGTATGGGAATACTATAGGAGACAAAGGATTCTGGATGTCGTAGATTTGCGACTGAATGGGGTTTTCCACAAGGAGCAGACTGAATATGCACTGATGTTGGCATTGTCTTGTTGTCATCCCAACCCGTACCAGAGGCCATCCATGAGAATTGCTTTAAGGGTTCTCACAGGAGAGGTAGACCCACCAGTTATCCCCATTGAAAAACCTCCTTTTGTGTGGCCAGCCACACCTCCGGTCTCTTTCAGGGAGGATTTGGAGTATCCTCCCACAGAAGGCCTGCTCTCTCCACCTTCAGAACTCATTGGGAGATAAATCAGGCGGAAAACTTGCTCCAGTAGGTCTTGCATGTCTTCTTTTTCCTTGCGTGAAGTGATGTCCACCTTCAACTGTATATGATGCTTGGCGTTTTTATTAGGTGTCTTGGATAATTTGTCCTTGTATTTTTAAGGCATGAGCACCCGATATTCAATCTGTGTGTCTCATAAGTTTACTTAATTAAGTCTTCCTAGGTATATCGAACTTGAGTTTGAGGTTAGGAAAATGGAGCTTAGATGGTTCGTTGATGTTGTATATGCTGGTTCACAGTACTTGGCACTATATATGTCATATTGAAAAACTTGTCTCAATAAATTAGATTGACCCAGAGGGAGTAAATGCGTTTTGTGCTTTAAAATTTTAAGCCTCGATCGATTAGGTAGAAGTTCCATAAATGTTCATTGAATATAGCGCTAATTGTGTTCAAAATAATTTTTCTGGAATTTAATGCATAGATGGAAAAGTCTTCCATGCAAACCACTCTCAACCATCCAATTACCTTGTTAATATAAAGAGAACTCTCCCAACAAAGGTTTCCTTGTAAATACATCATCATAATGATGAACCTCTTTTAGAATTATTGCAAAGCATTTATAGTGGATTTAGCATAATAAAGAGCATCATTAATGTGGATTTTAGTTCCACTAGGTAAAATAATAATTGCTCTTCCAAAGCCTTGAATCAAGTCTACAGGACTTAATATTGTATTAACATTAGACTTAACTAACAATAAGTTGGAAAAATATTTTTTATCACAAAGGATTGTGTGTGTTGTGGCACAATCTACAAGGCATGCCTCTACATTGGATGCCGTATGATGTATCAAGGTATAAGAGAGATCCATGTATCTTCAAGTATAAATAAAGAAGAAAAAAAATTAAATAAGAAATAATAAAATGTGAAATAAACTATAAAAGATGAATAATAAATAATGTGTTCAATAGATGATAACAAAATAAACCTATCCATAAAGAATAAAAACATAACATTTAATCATAACAAACATTTCCATCACCAATTAGATAGTCAATTTTCCCATTAGGATTCTCACAGAAATCTGAAACTTCTAAATGAGTTAGATCCACTGGGCCATCACTATCAATGAAGTTCATTTCAACTTTCTTTCCTTTTCCTTTTATTAAGGCTTGATAAAGGTTAACCAAATGCTTTGAAGTATAATAAGTACGTGACCAATGTCCTTTCATACCACATCTGTGACACTTATTCTCACAAGCATGTTTACTTTGTGGTTCTATTCCCTTTTCATGTTATGCCTTTGAATTATTCCACTTCTGGTGGTTTGAGTTATTCTTTTTACTTTGAGAACTACTACGATGAGAAGAATTGTGTTTACTACGACCTCGATCATGACCACATCCTCTACCTCGTCCTCGTCCTCGTCCATATCCACATCCTTGTCCATGTCCAAGAGATTGAATAAATGCGGCATTGGCTTCAGGCAATGACACAGACCCAATAGGACAAGATTGATGGTTTTTTTTAGTAAAAACTCATTATTTTGTTCAGCCACAAAAAGACATGAGATCAATTTTGAATATTTAGTGAAACAACGCTTTTGATATTACTGTTGTAAGAGCACATTCGAGGCATGAAAAGTTGTAAATGTTTTTTCAAGCATATCTTCTTTAGTGACTTTTTCTCCACAATTTTAATTGTAAGCTAATTTTGAATAAGGTCGAGTTGTAATTACTAGTAGACTTCAAATCTTGTAATTTCAAGTGCATCCAATCATAGTATGCCTTTGGAAGGACTACGGTCTTTTGGTGGTCATATCATTCCTTTATATTATTCCAAAGGATGAAAGGATCTTTGACCGTGAGATATTCACCTTTTAATTCTTCATCAATGTGATGATGAAGGAATATTAAAGCTTTGGCGCTATCCTGCAGGGATGCGTTGTTTCCTTTTTTAATGGTATTTCCAATATTTATCGCATCTAGATGAATTTCAGTATCCAAAACCCAAGATAAGTAGTTATTACTCGAAGGGCAACAAATTCAAGCTTTGCAAGGTTTGACATTATCTAAAAACTATATATATAGAATAATATTAACTAGAAAAATATTTCAATTATTGGAATAAACTATGAATAAATTAACAAAATGCTTTAACAGTATTTCAAGTAAATAATATCTAAAAATATAATAACCCAAGATTTATCAATTATAAATATGGTAAAAATGTATAAGCACAAAATAGGAATTAAAATCTAGTTTATATATCATAGCTTCGGCTATGAACTTTTATTATGTAGATTTGTATAACTTCTAGTCATATATTTGTAATTTTTTAGTTTTCCCCATAACTTCTAGTTATAGGGATTGTATATATTTTTCTTAACTTTTGGTTATGAATTTACCTCATAATTTATAATTTACCCCATAAATTTTGGTTATAGGGATTGTACATATTTATGTATTCAAATTAAATAAGTGAAATAGAAAATCAAAAGGTAATTTTATCACACATATAAATAAAATAGAAGATCATGATATAAGTTTATTACATGCCTTTTTGTGAGAAAAATAGAGAAAAGTCTTTCTATTTCTTAATTTGAAGAGAGAAAAGTCTTTCCATTTTTTTTTTTTTTAGAGAAGAGAAAGAAAATAAGAAAGAGAGAATAGAATGCACTGAGAGAATTGAATTGATTTTCATTAGAGGTCTCTCCCTTTTAGAGGGCCACAAAGAGATAAATATCATTACGGATGATCATCCATATATTCCTACAATGCTACAAATTCTCACATCTTATAATAAAACTATTTTTATTAAAACATGTTTTATTATATTTTAAATAAAAAATTAAATTGATTTATATATAATATTTTATTTAAGATTTAATTTCTAAAATTTTATTACAAATTTGTGGTAACAACTTTTTTCTATTAACATTAATTTATTTAATAATTAAAATTTTTAAAAATTATATTAATAATTTATCTTATGAAATTAATTTTAATTTATAAAATATTAGAAATTTTTATATTTTAACAATTTTGAATAAATTTATATTTTCATATTTTAAAATTAAAAGAATAAATATAAAATAAAAAATAAAAAGTGAAGTAATAGTAATTTTTTAAAATAGAATAAATGAGATAAATATGAAAAATAAAAGATTAATATAAATTTAGAATAAAAGATAAATTAGAAAAAAAAAAAATGGCGATTTTTCGGCGAAATTCTCCTTCCTCACGCGCTTGACCTACAATGCCGATGTTTTGCCAAAAAATGGGTCAGTGATTGATATATTTGCGTTATATTGCTGTTGAAATTTCCTGTCACAAATAATCGGTGGCCAATTTCATATCGACCACCAATATCCAGTATTTTATTGACATTTCAGTGAAATATCCCAATTTTCAATCCATGATTTAAATATCTATCATTATTCTACTCTAATCTTCAAACTCTCAAAACCTGTCAAGAAAGTGTCCAGATGAAAGTCTTTTTGGTGTCCGCTAGCCTGAACAAAATATTAGAGGTAATCTACTAAGAAGCATGAGGTACCATGTTATGAATGTAAAAAAAAATTGTAAGTGTTAGACTAATATAAGAGTACCATTGAAAACATGTGCATTCAGATAAAGTAAAACAATATATCTTACATGTAGCAAGCTAATTCATCTGTATTGATTAAAGACTAGATCATCTTATGAAGATTCTTAGTTTGAATTAGGTACTTGGAGGTAGCACAAGTGAGGACCAGAAAGACTACATGGAGAGCTTATCATCCAAAGAACCAGTCCATCTCAGTGAGTAGCTCACCTATTCATTTATCTTTCTCAATTCCAATTTAATATTGCATATTTGCATTCATCCCTTCTATATATGTCTCCGGCCTTTTTATCTTGCTCCAACTAATCAATTAGATTTAATAGGACAATAAAGTTGCAGAATTCTGGGAATATATGAGTGATTTTCCTTTGTCGATGAGTTTTGATGCAAGCACATTACTTTTGGCTATCCATAAGAGAATTGAGAAAGGGTTGTTCATAGTTTATAGGCATTCAGTTAAGCCTCAAACTCAATTCATCAAGGAGTTCATATTACCAAATAATACTAGACGAATAATCAAACTAAGCAGAAGATTCTTATTCATCATGCATGCATAAGTTTTCTTGCAGACAACATCAGTAAGTAATTGTACTGTTTCAAGCAACTGCACATCATTTTATGTTCATTGTTCTAAACATTGCTTCATATCAAATCAGCCCAAGTAGAATCCATAATATTAATATATAGTTTTATACTATAAATTTGTGCAGCACATTCATATACATCAGCTCTTCTAAAATGGTTTAGGGTTTTGTTAATGAACTAGAACTATATAGATTTCATGTGTACTTCTCTGTCGAACACCCTGGTTAATTAGATGGATCTTCTCCCAGCCCAGTGCCAGCAATTGTTAATTTCTGTATGATTTTGGATGATGTTTGATGAAACTTCTGAAGAAGCCATCATACGTTTTTTCGAGGAAGTGGAAAGAAAAGGAAAAAGGGAGTGGGACAATGTCGGTCCTCGCTCTTGGGGAGCAAAATTTTCCAACATCTATTAGAAGTCTTGATATTCAGAACAAGGAAAAGTCTTGCTATTGTACGTGTCATTAATTCCGATCAGGGCATATTCCTAGAAACCGGCTAGCAGGGATAGGGAGTTATGAGGCAGGGCCTGCTTAATATTCTATAAAGGGCTTAATGCATTGCATTTTATTCATCTTTTTCATCATTAATTGAATGTTGTAGACATGAAGGTCCAGGAAAGCTGTATCGTTGAATGTAGAAAGATGAAGATAGTTACATGGTAGAACTCATGATTTTGATTTTTATCAACAATGACTTTTGAAGTAAGCTATTAGTTTATAAGACTACATCTTGGCTAGTCGATAGTTGAAGATCAGAAAACCGAAATATGTATTATTAGGAACAAATAATCCAACTTATTCTTAAAATAATTTGATGAGAATAGATGCAGTAGAGCTGAGGACAAAGACTTTCAATCGGCAATGTATAGATCAATAGTCATGATCTCTTATACCCAAAATTACAGGTTTGTGATCAACCATCACCATGATGATCAATTAGAAGTTATTTTCTCTAGAAGCATGTGGGGTCAATAGCATTACCAAACAAATTCCGTTGGTATGAACTTTGTAAATTCATAGAGAATTTCAACAAGGTATAAACTTAGGTTATGTTTGATTCTTAGAAAATACTAAGGAAGAAAAAAAATGTAAATGAAAATTATTTTTTTCATATTTGGTTGTCCTATGAAAAATATAAACTAATGAGTATTTAATCTTTATATTAATGACTTAAAATAAATAAAATGAGTTTGAAGTAACAAAAATAATAATTTATCAACTTTTAATTTATTTTTTATTTTCTTTTCTTTTTTTTTTTGTATTTTCTTTTATTTGCATTTTCCCTCTAATTTTCTGGGAAGTTGGAAACCAAACATAGCCTTGATTTTCATTACCGCATAATTCTGGAACTTTGAAAATTCTTGAACTTTGAAAATTCACCTTCATCAGGCCTGTCATATACGTAGAAGAGAACATCTTTCCTTCAAATAGGGCTTATTGCAAAGATGTTAACATAACCTTTCCTTCGTATATCCCATAAAAGCCATTTTTTAGCTTTTCTTCAGTTCTCTGCGTCTTTGTATTCAGTTGATTAACAGCATGTTAGGTACAAGTCATTTTACATACTTTTCCCCAGTGGTTTTTGAGTCTCTACTTCTAGCACTTCTCTTGGTTGGTTCTTTTAGTCCAGTTAAATGTTTCTATTTCAATTATCCATTGTTCAATGATTCTACTGAGAATGATTTCCAATTAATGCGTTCAGAGATAGCTGTGGATGCCATCCATGTTTCTGGAAGTCCGATTCCAAATTTGTCTGGCCAGGCCTTGTATGCCATTCAAGCTGTGGAGTGAAAGCAAAGGCACAGCATCCTTCAATACGACCTTTGTGCTCAGAATCACTTCGAGGACAGATCCAGGTGGTGAAGGCTTGGCCTTTATCTTAACTGGACGTGCCACTCGTCCAGAGAACAGTGAAGGGAAATGGCTTGGGATTGTGAATGCAAGCACAAATGGATCAGCTCAAAACCAGATAGTGGCAGTAGAATTTGACACACGGAAAAGCTACATGGAGGACCTGAACAACAACCACATTGGCGTGAACGTGAACAGCGTCTACTCAATCAAACAAGCGAACCTAAGCATCAATCTTTCAAGTGGCACCGATATAACAGTGAAGGTTCAATATGATGGGAAAAATTTGAGTGCCTTTGTTGGAACGCAGATGAAGGCTCCAGCAATCGCTCTTCCTATTAACCTCTCAGACCATCTGCCACAGAAAGTTTTTGTGGGATTCTCGGCTTCAACAGGGAATTACACTCAACTGAACTGTGTAAGGTCATGGGAATTCAGTGGTTCGAGTGTAGATGAAGATCCTGACCTGTTATGGGTCTGGATCATGGTTCCAGTAACAGTTTTGGTTAGTGGGGTTGCCTTCTATTTCTCTTGGAAATGGAAATGTGGAAAGCAGGAGGAAGAGGAGGATGATCCGAGGGTAGAACAACAGATTCAAGGCTCATCCACAGCTCCAAGGAAATTTCGACTGAAAGAACTTAAAGCTGCTGCGGAAAATTTCAACTCCAAGAATGAGCTTGGCAAAGGTGGATTTGGGACAGTCTACAAAGGATTCTTGAAGAATAAGGAGGTAGCTGTGAAAAGATTTTCAAGGAATTCACATCAAAGCAACCAAGATTTTATAGCAGAAGTCACAACAATCAGCAATCTACATCACAAAAATCTTGTCAAATTAGTTGGATGGTGCTATGAAAAAAGGGAACTCCTAATAATATATGAGTTCATGCCAAATACGAGCCTAGACAAGCTCATATTCTGCAAAAAATCCGATGTGGAGAATCCAATCACACTGAATTGGGAAACAAGATATGGAATCATTTGCGGGGTGGCTCAGGCATTGGACTATCTTCACAATGGATGCGAGAAGAGGGTGCTTCACCGAGACATAAAAGCGAGCAATATAATGTTGGATTCAGATTTCAACGCCCGGTTGGGGGATTTTGGATTGGCTAGAACTATTCAACTGAGTGATCAAACTCACCACTCAACAAAAGAGATTGCAGGGACACCTCGGTATATGGCTCCAGAAAGTTTTCATACTGGTAGGGCTGCCGTTGAAACCGATGTATATGCCTTCGGTGTTCTTGTACTGGAAGTTGTCTGTGGAAGAAAGCCTGGAGATCAAAGCGTGAACAACAAATACAACGGGATAGTGGATTGGGTATGGGAATACTATAGGAGACAAAGGATTCTGGATGTCGTAGATTTGCGACTGAACGGGGTTTCCCACAAGGAGCAGACTGAATACGCACTGATGTTGGCATTGTCCTGTTGTCATCCCAATCCGTACCAGAGGCCGTCCATGAGAATTGCTTTAAGGGTTCTCACAGGAGAGGTAGACCCACCAGTTATCCCCATTGAAAAACCTCCTTTTGTGTGGCCAGCCACACCTCCGGTCTCTTTCAGGGAGGATTTGGAGTATCCTCCCACAGGAGGCCTGCTCTCTCCACCTTCAGAACTAATTGGGAGATAAATCAGGCTGAAAACTTGCTCCAGTAGGTCTTGCATGTCTTCTTTTTCCTTACGTGAAGTGATGTCCACCTTCAACTATATATGATGCTTGGCGTTTTTATTAGGTGTCTTGGATAATTTGTCCTTGTATTTTTAAGGCATGAGCACCCGATATTCAATCTGTGTGTCTCATAAGTTTACTTAATTAAGTCTTCCAAGCTATATTGAACTTGAGTTTGAGGTTAGGAAAATGGAGCTTAGATGATTCGTTGATATTGTATATGCTGGTTCACAGTACTTGGCACTATATATAAGTTTATTGAAAAACGTGTCTCAATAAATTAGATTGACCCAGAGGGAGTAAGTAAATGCGTTTGTGCTTTAAAATTTGGGAGAATTATCTTTTGGGGGTAGATGGGCCCCCAAATTAACAAAAGGTTCATATAACTCTTCAAATTGAGTTGAAGGATATGAAATAAAAATGGACAAATATACCCTTTTAGAACACATATAAAATATTTTATAAAATTAAGTTAAATAATTTTTTTTCAATAATTTTTTTTTCAAAAATACTAAATTAAATAAAAGTAGTTTTCAAAAATATTAAATTAAATTAAAGTATTTAAAAAAATATTAAATTAAATATTTTTTTAAAATATTAAATTAAAATATTAAATTAAATATTTTTATTTTAAAAAAATATTAAATTAAATAAAAGTATTTTAAAAGATATTAAATTACATAAAAGTATTTTTTTAAAATATTAAATTAAATAAAAAATATTAAAAATATTAAATTTTTTTCTCAAAATCAACAAAAGGCATTTTTGGAAATACTAAAGAATGATATCCTTCAACTCAATTTCCATACTTTCATTGGGTCTTGGGCTCAATTTAAAGAGTTACATGGACCTTTTGTTAATTTGGGTGCCCATCTATCCCCAAAACATAATTCTCCCTTAAAATTTTAAGCCTTGATCGATTAGGTACAAGTTCCATAAATGTTCATTGAATTGAGCGCTAATTGTATTCAAAATAATTTTGCTGGAATTTAATGCATAGATGGAAGAGTCTTCCATGCAAACCACTCTCAACCATCCAATTACAACATCATAATAATGAACCTCTTTTAGAATTTAATATAAAGTGAACTCTCCCAACAAAGGTTTCCTTGTAAATACATCATCATAATAATGAACCACTTTTAGAATTCTTGCAAAGCATTTATAGTAGTTCCATGTCCTTCGAATTTCTTACAAATTTGTCTTGGTGGTACAACTCTTAACTGAGAAGTTCTCCATGATCAAGAAGTTGTGAATCTCGATTATATATAGGCAAATTACCTATCCCAATCTCAACTGTATTATGTCAAGTTGGATCATGAAATAAAATACTAATATAGTATTGTTGGGACGTCATTTGTTTGTTTGGCCCTGGTCAGCCGTACCACCGAGCTGTGCCAGATAGTACCAGGAGGGCAACCTCAACGTCCTTAAGGCTTGGACTTGAGTTCGAATCCTGGGGAGGCCACTCTGGTCCGGCCCATTCCGGCTGTGATGCCCCCGTCTGGCACAGCTCGGTGGTACGGCTGACCAAGGCCAAACAAACAAATGACGTCCCAACAAGTATGCAATGCATGACTCCAAGAATGGTTTCTTATATAGCAATGTTGAAGGAACTAAAGAACCTATATATAGCTGAAGAAATTCCTCCTGGAGCTTGGAGTGGTTCCACTGGTGCAACTGCTTATGATCACTTAATATGACAATATATTGGAATAATTAATCGGTAAGTTTAAAAGCTCAGAGAAATGATAGAAAGGGCCTGGAGACTTCTCTATTCATGAAATGAATGAGAGTCCTTTCTGTTGCCTTCTCTATTCATGAAATGAATGAGAGCATTGGAATATGACAAGAAGCTTGATTGGAACAAAAAAAAAAGTAAAGGGGATTTGAGGCTCCTCACCAAGTGGGTGCCCAGAGAATTAATGGGGTAAGCTTCTTAACAGGTGAGAGCAATAGCGCTTAGGCATTTTCTGGTCTTGGAAGATGCAAGACTTTTGCATGAGAATGCATGTATGTGGAATACTCTTCACATGTAAAACCACCCAAACTTTCTAAGTCATAAACCAAATATGGGCAAAATCCCTACTCTTACGGCATGTTTGGAACATGGGACTAAAGAGTGGGAATGGAGATCTAATTCATTTTCTCCTTCATTCTCAAATTTAAATAATTTAAATGATGATGAGAATGAAACTAAAAGTGATTTTAATAGAAATGAAATCTCAATTATAAATGATATTTTAATTTATCTCAACTTGGAGGTATTTTGATTCAATAGTACAAGTAATTTTAAAAAATACTTTTTGAAAATTAAAAACTAAGACTTTCTTAAATAACTTGTTTTTAATTTTATTTTTTTTTTAACTTTCTAAAACACACAAATAAATTAAATTTATGTAATGCAAACTAAATTTAATTAACATCTTATTAAAAATAAAAATAAATTTTTAATTACAAATAAATTAAAAAATAAATAATTTTTAATAAAATATGAATATTAATAATTCAAAATTAATAATTTCTAATACTATTTATATGATTATATATATATATATATATATATATATTAATTTATCTATAACTCTTCCACTCACGGGAGGAGCACTTGATTATCTTATTAGAGGGATACACTTTATTGCTTATCATTAGCCTTTGTTGTTAATTTTTTTATTATAAGCATACATTCATTAATTATGAATATGAAATTTTGAATTATTTTAACTTTTGAATTTCAAATTATTTTTAAAACTTAAAAGATTTATTAAAGAATTTAAAACATTAACTATATCTATTATTTTTTATAATCATTATATATATTTTTCAAGTTTTAAATTATTTTTTTAATTATTAAATTTATTAATAAATTCAAAACAAAGTCTCATTTATTTTGAAATTCATTTTCTCTAATAAAAAAATCAGAAAAACAATTCTCTATTTTACTTTAATTTTAAAAATTGTTTCCGAAAAAACAACAACCAAATAGTAATATAAATTTTAAATGATTTTGTTTCTAAATCACGTACCAAACAATGTTTTTATCATTTATTACCAAAAAAAGAAAAAAAAACTCTGAATTTTTTTAAATGAAAATAAAAAATGATTTTAAACTATGTATAATATGAGATTTTTTAAAAATAAAAAATATACATATTTTAAATCATATCCATGGATAATATTGATGATTTATTTTGTTTTTTTTCATTTTGATTCCCATTTTTACTTAATATTGAAATAGAAACAAATTATCATTCTAACTTTGCATCCCTATAAGCATTCAAACACAATAATTGAAACTACCAAATTCATTCATATTCTCTAAAAAGCAAACAAAAAATTTATTTATAATCCACATTTTCACACACCAACTGCAAAATATTTATTCCTATTCAACGTTCCACATGCCAACTATAAAATATTTATTTCTATTCCTTATTTTCACGTAACAAGCACAACCTTAATGGTCCATACGAAAGGACCGTATGGACCATAATTAGAGTGCCTAAAATATAATTGTAAAGGATATTGTTTTTAGTATTTTATATATTAATTTTTTTATATAAAATTAGATATTTTTGTTGAATAAAGAAAATTATTAACTAAATTTAATACAATATATTATAGAATATGAGGGAAAAAAGTTGACATGAAGATGAATATGTAAAGTCCATAGTAATTGATGACAATGCAAAGAAGAGTGAAAGATATTCCGTGAAGTGAAAACTCACAAACATGAAATGTTTTGGAACTCAATAATTATATTTATTTTTTTATTATTTATAATATTTAAAATAACACTCAAAAGGTCCATCTTTTTCAAATATTCATCAACTTTTCCATCTTTATAGCCTCTTTTATACATTAAAAATGTTAAACAGAATTCCTTGTTTTGTTAACTTATTATGGATGACAAGATGAATGGGCTATGTGTGACAAACTTTCCATTACCCAAAATATAATAATCCTAGGGGGAAAAATATAATAATTATTATTATCAATGTTTTTAGAATTGGATTGATCATTTAATCGAAAAAGTTATGGATTCAATGTTCAATAGTTGATATGTTTAAGATGAAAAGCAAATTATAATATCTAATTTTATCTCCATATCTTTGTATTTTATTACTTTAAAATTTTAAAAATTATTATGTTAATTAATTCATGTTATTTTCATACTTATTATTATATATGGGGATGACAATAGGGTAGGTTCGGGATTAGTCGCCCCATCACAATCCCACTCATTTTATTCAAAATAATTTTCATCTTCATTCCATCAAAAAATTAAATTAATGAGGTGGGACGGATATGCAAATTTCTCTTACCCACCTCGCTTAATTGATTTTTTTCAAAAATTTATTTAAAATTTTTCTAAATTATATTGAAAAAAAATTAAAATATTATAATTTTTTATAACTTATTTTATTGAAATATATATATATATATATATATATATATATATATATATATATAATAGGAAAATAAAAATTAAATTAAATTAATTTTATATATAATAGGACGGAGGATACAAGGTAATACCCAAGTCTTACCTTGAACCTATCTTAAACTCGTTTATAACCCATTTATATAAATTTCAAATAGAGTGGGCACTAAAAAAAACATGTCTCATTGTCATCTCTAACTATATAATTATTATAAAAATAAACATCAATATAAATATTTATAGTTTTATATAACAAAAATTAAAGAAAAAAAATCAATATCTCCGAATATTTTAGTTTACACCAATATTAAATGAAAAGGTTGCTTAGTTCAGTGATGCAATACTTATGTTTATAATTACTGGTTTGTGGCTCAAGTTCTGTGCTGTAGCAAGAAGTGATGGGTTGGGTTGTAAGTAATGCCTAGAAGAGTGGGAGCGCAATATCAACCGGTCAATTCTCAAGGGAACGGGCGGGCACTTGGTTCGACGGCCCAACCACTGATTTGAACGGTTGAACACTGATATAACTCCTCTTTGGTTCCGTCCTATTTTTAAAACCTTGATTGTTATAATAATAAATCATGCTATTAATAATAGATTTTATCTTAATAACTCGATCGAATAATTTTTTTTTTTTTTTAATATTTTTTATAATATTTTATTTTTCTTTTTTCAAAACCTTTCTTAAATTAAATATAACATGATTGATATTTTATGACAACAAACATAGCCTTAGGGAAGGTTTTCCCATCAGAATCATGTTACCTAAGAACTTGTTGGAGAATGGCCTTGTACAAGGCAAACTGATGAGGCTTAGTGATGAAACCACAAGTGTGCAGATGTATCCATTGAAATCATTAGCTACAAGAATAATAAGAACAAACTGACTTTGCTACAAGGAATAATTAGTTTCACCTCATTTGACTATAACAATATTTAATTTTATTGTTTCTATAATGGAGGATGAGGAGGATGTATGCGATAGAGCCATAGTTAAAACAAAAAATGAGAAAAAAAAAAAAAAAAAATCTTATTGGACATATGTTGACGTACGTGCATCCAATAGGAATTGATATTAGAAGTGTCTCAAATTTTTAATTAGTATAAATTCTTTTATTTTAAAGAATATTATATAGAATATTTTCTAAGTTAATATATTATTTTAATATTATATTTCATTATTCATAAAATTATTGAAAACATTTTTATAAATATTCAAAGTTATGAGAGAAAAAGTTATGAGATTGAGATAAACTTATAAAAACTATATAATGTGGATAGAGATGTGAAGAAGAACGAGAGGGTACCCAATGGAGCGAGAATACTCATGATATGATAGAGATACGAAGAGTGGGAAAATATGGGATGTTTCGAGAACCTAATTGTATCTGGTTATATCTTCTGTAATGTTCTAGTTATGTTCTCTGTAATGTTCTCTATTGTATAGTAGAATGATTCTCTTTTATTCGTTGACGTAGTCATGATTGGTCGAATGAAGTTAAAACCTCGTGTATCTTATGTGTTATTATTTTATCTTTGTACTCATAATTAATAATGTTTACATCAAAGCTTTTGTCGACACTACAATTGAAGATATGAATTCATCAATTATGAGTTGAGTGAATATAAAAGGAATTCAAGTACAAATTGTAAGGTGTATCAATGGAAAAGAAATAGCACCAATATATTTGACATGCCACACTATACATCAATCCAAAATATATCATTCTTTCCATGATCTTGAAAATGCACTTTTAGAAGATCAATAAGAAAAAAAGTTTAGAAAAAAAAATAATTTTTATATGATTATAGTGTATGCAAATATTTACCAGATAAGAGGAAGAAGTCCAAAAAAAAATCAAAATAAATCTCTCTAATTGTTTTATACAAACAAAAAAAATTGTATAAATTTTTGGGTTATTTGATTAAAAAAATAATTAAAAACCCAATTTTGAAAATCTAACCCTCCACAACTTTTTAGCCATATTTTGAATAAAATACCTTGATTTTTTATTTTTTTTTTGTAAAAATAACATTTTAAAAAAAAAAAACCTATATGTAAATATTTGAAATAGTGGAGATCATTTATTTTCAAAAAATGGGTTTATTTTTAAGAAAAAACATGAAAATGTTAAAATCATAAATCTTTTAATTAATTAATTATAAATATATATATATATACATACATATTAAAAAAAAAGAAGAAAAAAGAACAGTTGGCCAAATAAAATAGTGTAGTATTGTTCTCAACAAATAGAAAGTTTTGCGAGGTCCACACACTAAAATTATGGCTCCAAAAATTATTTTATTTGAAAATAAAAATAAAAATTAAGAGCGATGGTGAGTTGGACCGGTCACCACAGTTTAGAGATATGGCTACATTGGAAATCCACGTGTTACGTTGCCTTGTTTGCACGTGGCATCACATCCTCTGAGATTCTTTCCCACTCATATGTACATCTTATCTTGAAATAAGACAAAATTGCTTTCTAAAAATAATAATAATAATAATAATACAATTCCTATTATTATTATTATTATTATTATTATTATTATTATTATTATTGATTAATTAATTTTTTTAAAAGTTATTTATTTATTTTGGTCAACTCTCTATGCTGTTTGACTCAAATTTTATGAGGGTGATAATTAAGTTGAATATTTATAAATAAAAAATAAAAAATTAAACTTATCCACAAGCATTTAAAAAATTCCATAATAACATCCTTACCATATCAAAATTTTGATTAAATTTTTCCTTGTATGACTAAATTTGGAATATGGTGTTTTTTAAATAATATAAGTTTTATAAAAATGGAACTCAGATAGTGTTTTTTTTGCTAGATAAAAAAAATTAAAATATTTATTTTAGTTATTTTGATTCATATCAATATATTACTTTTAAATGAATAAAAAAATAAAAAATAAATAAATATTTTAGTTATTTCTATTAAGTTAAAAAACAAATCCTAGCTTAAGTAGGAAAAATTTTTAATTATTAGTAAGTTATAAAGAAATGGAACAAGGGTGGTTGATGTTTCACAAGATGACAAACATTTTGATTGAAAAAAATAAGGAAAAAAATTCTATGAAGAAATTAAATTGGGGTCTATATCTTTGCTATTATTTGCCACAAATTAATTTTAAATTAAATTTCCCTTTTTAAGAAAGCATTAACCATTTTTCATAAATATCATTTGTGGAGACAGGAAAAAGAAAATGGGAAAGGATGATGGCAGTTATAATATAGTTCTTCTCCCCGGGATACACAGAGAAACAGAAGAGGAATGCCCCGAATCATGGCTAGTTTTCACAGCAAAACTGCCCCAGTATTTAAAAAATACTACACAGAACCTTCATGTAGATACACAAGAATCAACAATGGTAGAATTGGAATCAAAGGTTGTAGCAGGAGTTGGAGAATCAACATTGTTGAGATATTATGATATATTCTAGGGATATATACTAGGAAAGTAGTTGCTATTGTTTAGGATTGTTTCCTATGTTGAGATATTATGATATATTCTAGGGATATATTCTAGGAAAGTAGTTGCTATTGTTTAGGATTGTTTCCTAAACTCACGGTTTTCCCTTAATTAGGTTTGCTTGATGTACTATATATTTACGCGGATGAATATCAATTAGGGTTAAGCTTTGACCCTTTAATCACACTTTACATGGTATCAGAGCACTGACATGCACACACAATAAAACAATGGCCGGCGACGATGAACAACCACCATTGCCGCCACCTAAAAGGGAGATGAATTCACCTTTTTTTCTCGGCACAAGAGACCGACCAGGCGACTTCATCACTCTCACTCGCTTACGCGGCGACAATTACGATGATTGGGCTTCCGATATTCAGTTGGCATTGGAGGCACGCCGCAAGTTCGAATTTTTGGAAGGCACTATCACCGGCCCACCCGAACAATGGAAAGCTCTTGCGGGCTTAATTGGTAATGCTCAAGTTCCGGATGACAGGTTGAATGGTAAGTTTGACACGAAGTCATGGATCATTGACACCGGGGCAACTCATCACGTGACCGGTGATTTATCTTGGTTATTTGATACTATAGCGTTGTTTGAGTGTCTGGTTGTCCTTCCTAATGGTGAATCTGTTGTTGCGACACAATCCGGTTCCGTTCGTTTGTCGAATAACATCACTCTTAAAAACGTTCTTTATGTGCCGAAACTCAATTGCAATTTACTTTCGGTTTCACAATTGACTGATGACTTACATTGTATTGTCCAATTTAACTCTTATATGTGTGCTATATAGGACCACACCAGGGAGCTGATTGGAACGGGAGTTAGGCGAGATGGACTTTACTACTTCGGTGGAGCTGAAGGTGATTCGGTACAACATGTTTCTGTCCACAACGCAGCATCCACTTTGGAGTTGTGGCACAACAGGATGGGACATCCTTCAGAGAAAGTAGTGAAGTTACTTCCTCCAGTTAGCAATCTTAAGGGTAGTTTAAACAAAGCTTGTGAAATATGTTTTCGTGCTAAGCATCCTAGAGACAAATTTCCTTTAAGTGACAATAAGGCAACTAGAATTTTTGAGAAAATACATTGTGATTTGTGGGGCTCTTATAAACATGTCTCTTCTTGTGGAGCTCGTTATTTTTTAACTATTGTTGATGATTTCTCAAGAGCTGTGTGGATTTATTTGTTGGTCGATAAAACAGAAGTTTTTCGGATGTTTATGTCTTTTATTGCAATGGTAGATCGACAATTTTCTCAAACAGTGAAAGTTGTTCAAAGTGATAATGGTACGGAATTTAAATGCCTACTTGACTATTTTTCTGCAACTGGCATTTTATTCCAAACTTCTTGTGTGGGAACTCCGCAACAAAATGGGAGGGTTGAGAGAAAACACAAGCATATTTTAAATGTGGGGAGGGCATTACGCTTTCAAGCAAATTTGCCTATTTATTTTTGGGGCGAAAGTGTTCTTGCCGCTGCTCACTTAATAAACCGCACTCCCTCTCCTTTGTTACACAATAAAACACCATTTGAAATCCTATTTGGCACCCCTCCTTCATATGCGACAATTCACACCTTTGGTTGTCTTAGTTTTGCTCATGATAAAAAATCCAAAGGTGACAAATTTGTAAGTAGAAGTAGAAAATGTGTGTTTTTGGGTTACCCGTTTGGAAAGAAGGGGTGGAAGTTGTTTGATTTGGACACCAAGGAATTATTTGTTTCTCGTGATGTCAAGTTTTTTGAGGATGTTTTTCCGTTTGGTAACCCGGGTGCTGTGAATATTATTCCGGAAAACATTGTGCCTACGGTAAATGTTGAAATTCATAGTGATTTTGCTGATTTTGTCGATGATGATGCTGATTTGCCTAACCCACAAACCCAAACACAAAATCCCAACCTCATCCAACCTGAACCCCAAGCCCACCAAGATCAGGTGCCCCATTTTGATGACGATCTAGATCTGGGCTTAAGAGAGGGTGGGCCGGCCCACACCGAGGCTTCTTCAGCGCCTCTTTCACCTGGGCCGGAAGTTGTTCCCACTGTTGGGCTTGATTCACTTGGGCTTGACAATACAAGCAATGGGCAGTCTGTTCCTATGGGAAAGGGAATGAGGGGTAAATTTCCTTCAAGTCTATTACGAGATTTTGTTACTCATACGGTGGTTGCTGAAAGTCCATCTCCCGCCACTCCGTCTCCACAGCATCCCTCAGGTACTCCTTATCCCATAGCACATTATATAAATTGTGACAATTTTTCTGTACATTATCGAAAGTTTCTTGCAGCTATTATTTCGAGCAATGATCCTAAGTCATTTAAAGAGGCTATGAAAGATGTCGGTTGGCAAAAGTCAATGCATGAGGAGATTCGGGCTTTGGAGGAAAATGGTACGTGGACTCTTGAACCTCTTCCAAAGGGTAAGCGTGCTTTGGGAAGTCAGTGGGTTTACAGAACCAAGTACTTCTCAAACGGTGATATTGAAAGGCTCAAATCCAGATTAGTAGTTTTGGGGAATCATCAAGAAGTCGGTATTGATTATCATGAGACATTTTCTCCAGTTGCCAAAATGACTACGGTGCGTGCTTTCTTGGCTATTGCGGCTTCGAAAAATTGGGAACTTCATCAGATGGATGTTCACAATGCCTTTTTGCATGGAGATCTTGAGGAGGAAGTGTATATGAAGCTACCCCCAGGATTTGAGCGTTCCGATCCGAACTTGGTTTGCAGGTTACGGAAATCACTTTATGGGTTGAAACAGACTCCAAGATGTTGGTTTGCCAAGTTGGTCACGACTCTTAAAGGATATGGTTTCTTACAATCCTACTCTGATTATTCTCTTTTTACTTACACTAAGGGCAATGTTCAAATAAATGTGCTAGTGTATGTCGACGATCTTATTATCTCTGGGAATGATTCCGCTGCACTTGAGACCTTTAAAGCCTATCTCAGTGATTGTTTTAAGATGAAAGATATTGGTGTTTTGAAGTATTTCCTCGGAATCGAGGTGGCCAGGAGTTCGGCTGGTTTGTTCTTGTGTCAACGCAAGTACACACTTGACATTGTATCGGAGGTCGGATTACTGGGAGCCAAGCCGTGTGGCTTCCCGATCGAGCAAAATCACAGATTAGGACTCACAAATGGGGAGCTCTTGTCAAACCCTGAGTCCTATCGCAGATTAGTAGGTCGACTCATTTATCTGGCAGTGACCCGTCCAGATTTGGCCTACTCGGTTCATATATTATCTCAATTTATGCAGGAGCCTAGAATTGAGCATTGGGAAGCGGCTTTGAGAGTCGTTCGTTATTTGAAAGGTACTCCGGGTCAGGGTATCTTGTTACGTGCAGATAGTGATCTGTCCCTGCAAGGTTGGTGTGATTCTGATTGGGCAGCATGTCCAGTCACTAGACGCTCTTTGTCCGGATGGCTTGTGTTTCTTGGGCAATCTCCTATTTCTTGGAAGACAAAGAAGCAACACACAGTTTCCCACTCGTCTGCAGAAGCGGAATACCGAGCTATGGCAGCAGTTACTTGTGAGCTCAAATGGTTGAAGGGGTTGCTTCTGAGCTTGGGTGTGCACCACCCAAAGGCAATCAAGCTCTTTTGTGATAGTCAGTCAGCCCTTCATATGGCCAAAAATCCAGTATTTCATGAACGCACCAAACACATTGAGGTTGATTGTCACTTTGTTCGGGATGCGATAACAGATGGTTTGATTGCTCCGTCATATGTTCCTACTGTTACACAATTGGCGGATATTTTTACAAAGGCTCTTGGAAAGAAACAATTTGATTATCTTCTTGCCAAGTTGGGCATTTTTGAACCTCATGCTCCAACTTGAGGGAGGGTGTTGAGATATTATGATATATTCTAGGGATATATTCTAGGAAAGTAGTTGCTATTGTTTAGGATTGTTTCCTAAACTCACGGCATTGTTTAGGATTGTTTCCTAAACTCACGGTTTTCCCTTAATTAGGTTTGCTTGATGTACTATATATTTACGCGGATGAATATCAATTAGGGTTAAGCTTTGACCCTTTAATCACACTTTACAAACATAGAGAAAGGGAGGCTTTTCAAGGGAGAAAGAGGGTCTGTGGTGCAATGTTATAGCTCTTCTTCAACCCCATCACCTGAGGATCAAAGGGTACTGAGGCTGGTTGGGAAGGTTGGCTTGCGCGAAAAAACGGAGTATGGCTGGAAGGTGAGGAGGTTGGTTGAGGAGGATAGTGAGATGAGAAAGGTAGCTCATATTCAATCTCAAGCTTTTCATGTGCCTGTGGCCCTCTTCAATGATCTATTATTTGAGTTCTTTCAGGTTTAGTCTTCTTTTTCCTTTCTTTTTTTTTTTTTTGGGGGGGAGGGGGGGGAGGGGGGGGGGGGGGAGCTTCTTCTTAGTATATTTCATCTCCTCTCATTTGGGGCACCATGTTGCTGTATTTCCCTCTATGATCAGCTCTCATTTTTCGTTGTTTCATGGAAAATACAGGCTGAAGTGCCTTCTGGGCTTGTATACAAACTTAGGAACTCACCTCCAGACAGATAAAAATGGACTATATTTGGAAAATAGAGCATTATTTTGAGTTGTGATTGAAGCACAATTTGAGTCAAAGGTTTTAGGACCTAGTTTTCATTTTTTAGGTTCAGGGAGAAGAACTTTAGCTAAACACCCCCACACTTTCAAATATGCTATATTAGGTGCATAACCCTTCCATAACTCATAAGGAGTTTTACCAGTTTTCTTGTAAGGTATTCTATTTTGAATATGGCATGCGGATAGGATAGCTTCCCCCCACAAGTTCAAGGGTGTTCCTGAACTTACTAACATTGCATTCATCATTTCTTTTAAGGTCCTATTTTTCCTTTCTGCTATTCCATTAGACTCAGGGGAATAAGGAGGAGTAGTTTCATGAATGATCCTGTGATCTTCACAAAAAGAGTTAAAGAGGTTGGACTCATACTCTCCTCCCCTATCAGTTCTAAGCCTTTCAATTTTCTTATTTAGTTGATTTTCCACTTCATTTTTGTACTTGATGAAAGCATCTCTTGCTTCATCTTTGTTTCTCAAAAGATATACCCTTGTATACCTTGAGTAGTCATCTATGAAAGTTATGTAGAATCGTTTACCATCTCTAGTCATTGTATTTTTTAGATCTCCTAAGTCACTATGTATTAAACTTAGTAGATCTAATTCTCTTTCAACTGATTTGCAAGATTTCTTTGTGGTTTTAGATTCTACACAAGATTCACATTTACCATGGTTTTCTAAGGACAGTTTAGGGATTAAACTCAATTCAACCATTTTCTTCATATATGAAAAGTTCACATGTCCTAGTCTACCATGCCAAGTATCACAAGAATCAACTATGTAAGCAGAAGAAGAAGATGTATTATTAATGATAATATAAAAAACATTCAACCTAAATAAACCCTGATTACAATAGCCCTTTCCCACAAATGCATCATTCTTGGTTAAAACTATTTTATCAGATTCAAACAAGATCTTCACTCCTGCTTTTCCAAGCAAAGATACTGACACCAAGTTCCAACGGATATCTGGCACATGAAGAACATCACAGAGGGCAAGCACTTTTCCAGAGGTTAGCTTGAGAAGAACTTTCCCTTTGCCAATCACTGGAGTAGATCTAGAATCACCCATGAACACTTGTTCTTCTCCTTCCTTTACAGTGGTATAGGAAGTAAATGCACTTCTATTCCCACATATGTGCCTAGTTGCCCCAGAGTCTACTACCCATTCCTTCATATAGGTGACCATGCTCACCTCAGAGGAGATAACTGCTGTGATCACCTCTGTCTCTGCCAGATTTTCCTTTGAATTGGTCTTCTTAGTTCTCTTCTTGTGGCGACATTGAGCTGCATGGTGTCCAAACCTTGCCACAGACAAAGCAATTACCCCGTTTTTTAATAATTGAGTTATGGACCTTGTTTGATGCATTGGGCTTAGTTCTAGAGTTTTGTTTCCTGGACCTATTATTTTTGGGTTTAGATTTTTCTTCTACTACATTAGCTTTAGAAGACCATTCCTTAGCTTTCTCAATATTGTCCCTATTTCAGTTTTGTTCCTCAATCCTAATATGGATTATGACATCTTCTAGGGACATTTGTTTCCTTTTATGTTTCATGTTGTTTTTATAGTCTTTCCAA
Source organism: Vitis vinifera (assembly GCF_030704535.1). Classification (NCBI taxonomy): domain Eukaryota; kingdom Viridiplantae; phylum Streptophyta; class Magnoliopsida; order Vitales; family Vitaceae; genus Vitis; species Vitis vinifera. The sequence continues at coordinate 31,188,595 of NC_081822.1, forward strand.
GACTCTGGAAGAGTCTCTAGTAAATAACCAACCACAAAAGGTTCGGGTAATTTAATGTCTTCAATAGCTAAGTCATTAATCAACAAGTGGTAGTCATGGATTTGAGATGATACATCTCTATCCTCAATCATTTGGAAATTTCTAAAATTTCCTATGGCATATTTCTGAGTTTCTGCATCTTCCAAAATATATTTTTTATTCATTGCATCCCAAATTTCTTTTGCAACTTTAAATTGACAATAAATATCAAAAAGTTCATTAGAAAGGGTACTCAGAATAGCATGCCTAACTTGTTTATTTCCAGTTTCCCAGGTTGGTAATAGATGAGAACCATCTTTTGGTTTTGGGTCAGTCAAGATATGTTCCAAGTTCACCACATCAATTGCAGAGAAAACCCTTTCTTGCCATCTCTTAAAGAATGTTCCATTGAAAGGATCAATTTTAGAGGTGTCAGGACGAGTGTGAACTAGGGAAGCTTCCATTTGGATATATTTCAAGATTGTTGGAATTTTGAGGGTATGGAAACTAAAGACTAGCCCAAAAAACACAAACAAAGAATAGAATGAATAAAAAGAAAACTTATCGGCTGAGGCGTGACAAACACTGTCCTTAAAATAGATCCACCCTCCTCGAAGACGAACTTGGTGTACTAGGGTACCAGTGGTCTACCTCCAGGATTCAACAGCCAGATCTCGCTTTGGGTGCACTTTGAAAGCGAGATGTGTACAACTCGAGTTTTTGAATAAATTCCTCCGAATAGATTATGAAAATACCCCCTGAAAAACTCTTTGAAAAATTCCCTGAAAAATTTGGTATTCTAGTGTAGAGAGGGGTGACCTACTTTTATAGGTCACTAACACAATCCCAATGGGAATCTACTTGTAATTAGAAGATGATACAAAGTGTAAAGTTATTCTACTTATAAAAGGAATAAAACTCCACTATCACAATCCCAATAGGATTCTTCCCAAAAATATAAAATTAATAAAAATAAATAAATTAAATTAAAAATAATTTCTAAAAAATAAAAAATAGAAATTATTTACACTCTTCCTACACTAATGACATTAGCTTCTCCTTCTGGTTGTACTTTTGCAATTGAGTGGCATTGAGGCCTTGACAGGATGAATTAAAACCCGAAAAAAGAAAATTAATCAAAGGAGAAATAGAGACAGAGAGCTAGAATGCATTTACCATGTTCCAAATTCATTAAAGATGAATATCAGAAGGTCACATGGAGCATCACAGTCAAACTACAGGCTTGCTTTTCAGTTGCTAATTATATAGCGTTTATCTTTGATTTTTACTAAAGGTTTCTCCAAATTTTTGGGTTTCTTACATACATGTAATTGATATACTACATTCATGGATTCATGGATTGACACGTGTTTTTGGACACATTCATATATTCTAATGACACTAATTAGATTTCTCATCATTCATTGAGTTCATGTTCCAAAACTTAATTACGAAGAATAAGATATAAAGAACCTAAGTTTTAGTTCATTTAAAGCACTATGTATACAAGACTCTTGATCCCTTTCTCCATTCATTATTCTCTTTATCCGAGTATTATTCATTACTTATTATTAATGATTGTATGAAAGTGAGCGTCGGGTAGTAAATATTCAAGAATTAAAATTACATTTTCAAGTCTGAAATTAAAAAAAAAAAATTGTATTATCATAACCTGAAGTTGAGATGAAATTATTAATATATTTTCATAACTTGAAGCTATATGTTACTTTCATAATACGAGGTTATGAATAAATGAATTATACATATCATAACTTAAAGTTATGCCATGAATGAAGAAATTTGTGTATATTATAACTTAAAGTTATGAATAATGAGATCACTGACCTTTATTAAAACCAAACTTATTATCAAGATATATCTGGAAAGTTTGAGGGTCCAAGGATCAAATTTTTGATAGATGATCGTGTTTTCTTAGGGTTCATAAAAATTCACCTTTATTTTAAGTAAAATATCTCTATATTTATAAAATCGTTTTTAAAATTATGGAAAGTTTCCTAATTTTAAAACATTCCAAAAATATTTTTTAGAATTAAATATAAATGGTTATAAACACAAATTTTAAACTTACCAAAAAAACATTCAAAAAAATTCTTTTTAGAATCAAACATCAATTTAGAGATAAATAAAATTTTAAAACTTACCAAAAAAAACTTTTTGAGTTAAAAACATAGTAGAAACCAATTTAGAAAATATAAAGTATTATCTTCTTAATTTCTTGTATTAGTCATATTCCAAAGCCTTTACCAATCATAATTATGTGTTTGCCTCTCAAATTTTATTATATATATGATGAAGTCCAAATTTATCCTGAGATGAATAAGATCTAAGGAAGTAAGTAGGATTGCAACTTGAGTGGGTTGATCGGATTGATGATTAACCCAAGCCTAACCTAAATTGAAAAGCAATTAATATGATTTGAACCCAACCCAAACTCTAATGCAAGGTATTCAACCCAAACCCAACACAATCTCATTTTTCTAAGTCTGGGTTGAATTCAGGTTGTTCAAGTTAGACTCGAGTTGGTCGAGTTAGATTCAAGTTGATTGGGTTGACTTTAGGTTGGTAAACTTATATAACTCAAAATCCATCTATAATATTTTTCAAAAAACTTTTTTAATGTATTTATATGAAAATTTAAATAATAAATAGGAGAAATTTTCAAGATAACAACAAAAGAATAAATATAAATTTATATATTTTTCTAAAAAATGAAGAATATATGATATAATATAATTTGATATTTTTTCTTGAAAATAGAAAAAATAAATATTATTATATATGATAATTTGCCTTATAAATATTATAAAAACATTAGATCATGTTTGGGTTAGGCCTAGGTAATCTTAATCTTATCCTAAGCCAACTCAAATTGAGCTAGGGTTAGAAAAAATCTCACCCAAGCCCAAACCGATATCAAAAATGATTGCTCAAAGTCGTCCAAACGTAAAGTCCGTCCAAATTGCACTCATGGTAAGAAAGGAATAAAATTATTAACTAAATAAAATACAATTATATTTTAGGGTAAAGAGATAAAAGATGTATGCTTAGGTTAAAAATCCATAAGTTGGTTTACAATTAATTTAGATGGTATTTTCCTATTGACTATCCAATAATATCCAACAGGGGCAAAACAACTCGTCTTAATGGTCCATGTGAAAGGGATCGTTTACCTAAAAAAAATCAAAGTCCATGCGGTTGCATTCATTGGTATTTATGATCAAAACAACATTCTTGCTGATTGAGAATGTTGTTGAATTCAACTATAAGAATTCATTAAAAAAAAAATGGCGAGTTTTTGGCGAAATTCTCCTTCCTCACGCACTTGACCTACAATGCCGATGTTTTGCCAAAAAATGGGTCAGTGATTGATATATTTGCGTTATATTGCTGTTGAAATTTCCTCTCACTAATAATCGGTGGCTAATTTCATATCGACCACCACCGACATCCAATATTTCATTGACATTTCAGTGAAATATCCCAATTTTTAATCCATGATTAAAATATCTATCATTATTCTACTCTAATCTTCAAACTCTCAAAACCCGTCAAGAAAGTGTCCAGATGAAAGTCCTTTTGGTGTCCGCTAGCCTGAACAAAATGTTGAGGTAATCTACTAAGGAGCATGAGGTACCATGTTCTGAATGTAAAAAAAAATTGTAAGTGTTAGACTAATATAACAGTACCATTAAAAACATGTGCATTCAGATAAAGTAAAACAATATATCTTACATGTAGCAAGCTAATTCATCTGTATTGATTAAAGACTAGATCATCTTATGAAGATTCTTAGTTTGAATTAGGTACTTGGAGGTAGCACAAGTGAGGACCAGAAAGACTACATGGAGAGCTTATCATCCAAAGAACCAGTCCATCTCAGTGAGTAGCTCACCTATTCATTTATCTTTCTCAATTCCAATTTAATATTGCAGATTTGCTTTCATCCCTTCTATATATGTCTCCGGCCTTTTTATCTTGCTCCAACTAATCAATTAGATTTAATAGGACAACAAAGTTGCAGAATTCTGGGAATATATGAGTGATTTTCCTTTGTCGATGAGTTTTGATGAAAGCACATTACTTTTGGATATCCTTAAGAGAATTGAGAAAGGGTTGTTCATAGTTTATAGGCATTCAGTTAAGCCTCAAACTCAATTCATCAAGGAGTTCATATTACCAAATAATACTAGACGAATAATCAAATTAAGCAAAAGATTCTTATTCATCATGCATGCATAAGTTTTCTTGCAGACAACATCAGTAAGTAATTGTACCGTTTCAAGCAACTGCACATCATTTTATGTTCGTAGTTCTAAACATTTCTTCATATCAAATCAGCCCAAGTGGAATCCATAATATTAATAGTTTTATACTATAAATTTGTGCAGCACATTCATATACATCAGCTCTTCTAAAATACTTTAGGGTTTTGTTAATGAACTAGAACTATATAGATTTCATGTATACTTCTCTGTCAAACACCCAGATTAGATGGATCTTCACCCAGCCCAGTACTAGTAATTATTAATTTCTGTATGATTTTGGATGATGTTTGAGGAAACTTGTCACGACCCAAATTCCGGGCGACCCAAAATTTGACCCGTGACCCCAGGTCAAAGGTTTGACCCTAAGGGTTCCTCCTATTCCATGTTGGCAGTCAACCAAAACACTCTGGATTTTTTTTTTATTTTATACATCTCACTAGAATTCTCATAAATTACAATATCCCAAAACTACTCAAAACAACAAGATTAAATAAATATTCATTATAGTCCAAAATAAAGGTTCACAATTAACAACTTAATCAAATAAAGCTTCATAGCAAATCCATGAGTCATAATTGCTAAAACAAATCCCCAAAATCCAAAAAGGAACACAATAACAAATAAATGCCACGCTCCACTAGGCCGCTCCAGGAGCATCTTGAAGTCCTCCCTGTCCCACCTGTGGATCCTCAGGAGAGATATCTGCATCTAAAAAGGTGTAACAAGGAAGGGGTGAGCATTTCCACATTGCTCAGTAGGGTGCCTAACACCCAAGGGGTTAAAGGGATTACTAAGTTCAAAGAATACGAAAAGAACACTTCAACACCACAGGAACAATTCAACAGTGTCAATCAAACCACATAGTTTAATATATATAATTTTATACCCAATTTCACAATATTCAACAATTACATGAATGCACATGAACGTGTGACACACAGTCATACAATGCACTATTGTTCTCGGGCTTTCACCGTAGGATACGCGTCCGCACCCAAATACACTCCCCATTCGGAGTCTTCCCGGGGTAAACTTTTGGGTCTTTCACCCTAGGGATCTCTCTCCCTTCTTAATTCGCCTCACACGGGCTTCCACTTCTCATCTCTATTTCATTTTTTCCATTTCATACACTTTTCACAATCTTCATGATTTTATTTATTTATTTATTTTTCACATAACCATGATGCAATGAATGCCACAATTCCAATGTTCCTCAATAATTCAACAGTCTCAACATTCCCCAATAATCCAATCAAACAATTTCACACATTACAATTTCCGATAATATCCCAAATAAATATATAAAAAGAAAATTGCATATCAACAATCTTGAGATTTTACCACACTTACAAAATTTTTCAACCATTATAATAATTTCTAATATCCAAAATTAACTAACTATTTACCCTAAAATTTTCGAAAATATTTGAACCAATGCCTAAAAATTCACAAATCATTATATTTAAAATTTAACCCAAATTTTGGAATTTTCCAACCCATCTAATAATTTTTAACCTTTCAAAACAATTAATTATCAATCAAAATCAATTTCCCGAAATTCCAAAAATTCCAAACAAATTCCAAATATTCTAGAAAAATTCACACAACATCCATAATTCCTAATTAACTCATAATGACAATATTTACAATTTTTTTTCAAGGGAAAAACATAAAAATTTGAGTTTTAGGGTTAGGGTCCCCTACCTCAGATCTGAAAATTTGACCGTTAAAAACAAAATCAGCCACCGCAGGCTTGTTCGTCTAGTCGAATAGAGTACTTCCTCTGAATTTGGGCCGAAACGGAGATCGTTTGGCCGTCCAAACGTCCGATCAAAATTCCGGCAAGTGCCCTAATTTGCACAGTGCCCTTTTCTGTTTCTCTCTCCCGCGTGCGTGCTACTGCCAGTTCTCTCCCTTTTCCTTTTTTTTTTTTTTTTTTCTTTTTACTAACAGCCCAGCCCACTTCACATGGCTTTTTAAAAAAAACCCACCAGCCCACTTGCTCCAAGCCCAACTCAAAAACTAAGCCCAATCCATTATTATTGTTATTATTTCTTTTCTTTTATTTTATTTTCTTTTCTTTATTCTAATTGTTTTATTTAATTTCCAATTCATTTTTCATTCATTTTTTTTTCATTTTAACACACAATTTTATTTATTAACACCAAATAAAAACTAATTTTCTCAATATTTTTATTCATCAATTTAATTTAATTAATTAATTAATTTTTTCTTAATTAATTCTAATTAATCTTAATTTATTTATTTTTCATTTTTCGTTTTCGTTTTTCGTTCCCGTAAATTTCCAATTTCTAAAATCCTAAGAATTTTCTATCCTAAGGCTGACATGGCATAAAATTTCAACTCGTTTAATTGACCGACGCAATAAAACGAAATTCACCAATCCGAAATTGACACGTGTTCTCCAAACGCTTTTCTTTTTTACTTTTCAACCATCACATAAATTAAGACTTTTCAAACTAAAATTGCTAACGTGGCATAAAATGCCCGGTCATTACAAAACTTCTGAAGAAGCCATCATATGTTTTTTCAAGTGGAAAGAAAAGGAAAAAGGGAGCGGGACAACGTCGGTCCTCGCTCTTGGGGAGCAAAATTTTCCGACATCTATTTGAAGTCTTGATATTCAGAAGGAAAATTCTTGATATCCGATAATGGCTTATTCCTAGAAACCAGTTAGCAGGGATAGGGACGGATGAGGTAGGGCCTGCTTAATATTCTATAAAGGTTCCATCATTGAATATTGTAGACATGAAGGTCCACGAAGGCTGCGTCATGTAGGAAGATGAAGATAGTTACGTGGTAGAACTCGTGATTTTGATTTTTATCAACAATGACTTTTGAAGTAAGCTATTAGTTTATAAGACTACATCTTGGCTAGTCGATGGTTGAAGATCAGTAAACCGAAATATGTATTATTAGGAACAAATAATCCAACTTATTCTCAAAATAATTTGATGAGAATAGATGCAGTAGAGCTGAGGACAAAGACTTTCAATCGGCAATGTATAGATCAATAGTCATGATCTCTTATACCCAAAATTACAGGTTTATGATCAATAACATTACGAAACAGATTCCGTTGGTAGGAACTTTGTAAATTCATAGAGAATTTCATCAAGGAATAAACTTAGGTTATGTTTGATTCCTGGCAAATACTAAGGAAAGAAAAAAAAATATTTAAATTATTTTTTTATGTTTGATTAGTCTTATAAAAAATATAAAAGAAAATCAAACATAATTAAAACTAATTAAAAATTTGTGTATTTTTAAATTATTTAATCTTTATATTGATGAATTAAAATAAATAAAATAAGTTTGAAGTAACAAAAATAATAATTTATCAATTTTTAATTTATTTTTTATTTTCCTTCATTTTTTCTTTTCTTCTACTTTTTCTTTGTATTTTTTTTCCCTTACATTTTCTCTCTAATTTTATGGAACTAAACATAACCTTAATTTTCATTGCCGCGTAATTCTACAACTTTGAAAATTCTTGAACTTTGAAAATTCACCGCCTGTCATATACGTAGAAGAGAACATCTTTCCTTTTAAGTAGGGCTTATTGCAAAGATGTTAACATAACCTTTCCTTCGTATATCCCATAAAAGCCATTTTTTTAGCTTTTCTTCAGTTCTCTGCGTCTTTGTATTCAGTTGATTAACAGCATGCTAGGTATAAGTCATTTTACATACTTTTCCCCAGTGGTTGTTGAGTCTCTACTTCTAGCACTTCTCCTGGTTGGTTCTTTTAGTCCAGTTGAATGTTTCCATTTCAATTATCCATTGTTCAATGACTCTACTGAGAATGATTTCCACTTAATGCGTTCAGAGATAGCTGTGGATGCCATCCATGTTACACCTGATTTTTCTGGAAGTCCTATCACAAATTTTTCTGGCCAGGCCCTGTATAAAAGGTCATTCAAGCTGTGGAGTGAAAGCAAAGGCACAGCATCCTTCAATACGACCTTTGTGCTCAGAATCACTCCGAGGACAGATCCAGGTGGTGAAGGCTTGGCCTTTATCTTAACTGGACGTGCCACTCTTCCAGAGAACAGTGAAGGGAAATGGCTTGGGATCGTGAATGCAAGCACAAATGGATCAGCTGAAAACCAGATAGTGGCAGTAGAATTTGACACAAGGAAAAGCTACATGGAGGACCTGAGCAATAACCACATTGGCGTGAACGTGAACAGCGTCTACTCAATCAAACAGGCGAACCTAAGCATCAATCTTTCAAGTGGCACCGCTATAACAGTGAAGGTTCAATATGATGGGAAAATTTTGAGGGCATTTGTTGGAACGCAGATGAAGGCTCCAGCAATCGCTCTTCCTATTAACCTCTCAGACCATCTGCCACAGAAAGTTTTTGTGGGATTCTCGGCTTCAACAGGGAATCACACTCAACTCAACTGTGTAAGGTCATGGGAATTCAGTGGTTCGAGTGTAGATGAAGATCCTGACCTATTATGGGTCTGGATCATGGTTCCAGTAACAGTTTTGGTTAGTGGGGTCGCCTTCTATTTCTCTTGGAAATGGAATTGTGGAAAGCAGGAGGAAGAGGAGGATGATCCGAGGGTAGAACAACAGATTCAAGGCTCATCCACAGCTCCAAGGAAATTTCGACTGAAAGAACTTAAAGCTGCTACGGAAAATTTCAACTCCAAGAATGAGCTTGGCAAAGGTGGATTTGGGACAGTCTACAAAGGATTCTTGAAGAATAAGGAGGTAGCTGTGAAAAGATTTTCAAGGAATTCACATCAAAGCAAGCAAGATTTTATAGCAGAAGTCACAACAATCAGCAATCTACATCACAAAAATCTTGTCAAATTAGTTGGATGGTGCTATGAAAAAAGGGAACTTCTTCTAATATACGAGTTCATGCCAAATACGAGCCTAGACAAGCTCATATTCTGCAAAGAATCCGATGTGGAGAATCGAATCACACTGAATTGGGAAACAAGATATCTAATCATTTGCGGGGTGGCTCAGGCATTGGATTATCTTCACAATGGATGCGAGAAGAGGGTGCTTCACCGAGACATAAAAGCAAGCAATATAATGTTGGATTCAGATTTCAACGCCCGGTTGGGGGATTTTGGATTGGCAAGAATCATTCAACTGAGTGATCAAACTCACCACTCAACAAAAGAGATTGCAGGGACACCTGGGTATATGGCTCCAGAAAGTTTTCATACTGGTAGGGCTGCCGTTGAAACCGATGTATATGCCTTCGGTATTCTTGTACTGGAAGTTGTCTGTGGAAGAAAGCCTGGAGATCAAAGCTTGAACAACAAATACAACAACGGGATAGTGGATTGGGTATGGGAATACTATAGGAGACAAAGAATTCTGGATGTCTTAGATTTGCGACTGAATGGGGTTTTCCACAAGGAGCAGACTGAATATGCACTGATGTTGGCATTGTCCTGTTGTCATCCCAACCCGTACCAGAGGCCATCCATGAGAATTGCTTTAAGGGTTCTTACAGGAGAGGTAGACCCACCAGTTATCCCCATTGAAAAACCTCCTTTTGTGTGGCCGGCCACACCTCCGGACTCTTTCAGGGAGGATTTGGAGTATCCTCCCACAGGGGGCCTGCTCTCTCCACCTTCAGAACTCATTGGGAGATAAATCAGGCTGAAAACTTGCTCCAGTAGGGCTTGCATGTCTTCTTTTTCCTTGCGTGAAGTGATGTCCACCTTCAACTACATATGATGCTTGGCGTTTTTATTAGGTGTCTTAGATAATTTGTCCTTGTATTTTTAAGGCATGAGCACCCGATATTTAATCTGTGTGTCTCATAAGTTTACTTAATTAAGTCTTCCAAGGTATATCGAACTTGAGTTTGAGGTTAGGAAAATAGAGCTTAGATGGTTCGTTGATATTGTATATGCTGGTTCACAGTACTTGGCACTATATATAAGTCTACTGAAAAACGTGTCTCAATAAATTAGATTGACCCAAAGGGAGTAAGTAAATGCGTTTGTGCTTTAAAATTTTAAGCCTTGATCGATTAGGTAGAAGTTCCATCAATGCTGCATTCATGTAATTTTAAGACCACCTTGAATATTATTGGCCCTAAATCTTCATTGAATTGAGCACTAATTCAATGAAGATTAATTACATTGAATTAGATTCCTATTATGCTATAAACTAAACCAGATTCCTATTATGCAGTTGGCATGATCGGGATTGAGATTCCTATTATGCTATAAACTCAAGTAGTCGTGAAGCACCGGAGATTAATTACATGCCTATTTGTGGGAATCATGAGAAGATTATATATGGGATTCATGAAGACTAAGCCACTGTTTGGTCACAGAGAGGCTGACTTTATGTTAGATAAGAACTCTAGAAATTAAACAACATTAGGCTAGCTATTTGTTTATTTTTGGAAGGGGCAACCTCAGACAATGCAATATCGCAGACTAAAACCACTGAAGCTGAATATATAGCAATGTTGAAGGAACTAAAGAACCTATATATAGCTGAAGAAATTCCTCCTGGAGCTTGGAGTGGTTCCACTGGTGCAACTGCTTATGATCACTTAATATGACAATATATTGGAATAATTAATCGGTAAGTTTAAAAGCTCAGAGAAATGATAGAAAGGGCCTGGAGACTTCTCTATTCATGAAATGAATGAGAGTCCTTTCTGTTGCCTTCTCTATTCATGAAATGAATGAGAGCATTGGAATATGACAAGAAGCTTGATTGGAACAAAAAAAAGTAAAGGGGATTTGAGGCTCCACACCAAGTGGGTGCCCAGAGAATTAATCGGGTAAGCTTCTTAACAGGTGAGAGCAATAGCGCCTAGGCATTTTCTGGTCTTGGAAGATGCAAGACTTTTGCATGAGAATGCGTGTATGTGGAATACTCTTAACATGTAAAACCACCCAAACTTTCTAAGTCAAACATGGGACTAAAGAGTGGGAACGGAGATCTATTCATTTTCTCCTTTATTTTCAAATTTAAATAATTTAAATGATGATGAAAATGAAACTGAAAGTGATTTGAATGGAAATGAAATCTCAATTATAAATTATATTTTAATTTATCTTAACTTTGAGGTATTTTGATTCGGTAGTACAAGTAATTTTAAAAAATACTTTTTGAAAATTAAAAACTAAGATTTTTTAAATAACTTGTTTTTAATTTTTTTTTTTCTAAAACACACAAATAAATTAAATTTATATAATATAAACTAAATTTAATTAACATCTTATTAAAAATAAAAATAATTTTTTAATTACAAATAAATTAAAAAATAAATCATTTTTAATAAAGTATGAATATTAATAATTAAAATTACTAATTTTTAATTCTATTTATATTTATATATATATATATATTAATTTATCTATAAGTCTTCCACTCACGCGAGGAACACTTGATTATCTTATCAGAGGGGAAACACTTTATTGCTTATCATTAGCCTTTGTTGTTAATTTTTTATTATGAGCATACATTCATTACTGAATTATGAATATGAAATTTTGAATTATTTTAATTTTTTTAATTTCAAATTATTTTTAAAACATAAAATATTTATTAAAAAATTTAAAACATTAGCCATATCTATTATTTTTTATAATCATTATATATATTTTTCAAGTTTTAAATTATTTTCTTAATTATTAAACTTATTAATAAATTCAATATAAAGTCACATTTATTTTGAAATTCATTTTCTCTAATAAAAAAATAAAAAAAACAATTCTCTATTTTACTTTATTTTTAAAAATTGTTTCTGAAAAAACAAACAACCAAATAATAATATAAATTTTTAAAAACGATTTTATTTCTAAATCACGTACCAAACAATGTTTTTATCATTCATTACTAAAAAAAAGAAAAAAAAAAGCTCTCAAGGATTTTTTTAAATGAAAATAAAAAATGATTTTAAACTATGTATAATATGAGATTTTTTAAATTATATCCATGGATAATATTGACAATTTATTTTATTTTTTTTCATTTTTATTCTCATTTTTACTTAATATTAAAATAAAAACAAATTATCATTCTTGCATTCCTATAAGCATTCAAACACAATAATTAAAATTACTAAATTCATTCATATTCTCTAAAAAGTAAACAAAACGTTTATTTATACTCCTCGTTTCCACACACCAACTATAAAATATTTATTTCTATTCATCGTTCTCATCTACCGACTACAAAATATTTATTCCTATTCAGCGTTCCCACGTGCCAATGACAAAATATTTATTTCTATTTCTTATTTTCCACATTCCAAGCACATCCTCAATGGTCCATACCAAAGGGATCGTTAAGTCCATGCGGTTGCATTCAGTGGAATTTATGATCCATCAAATTCATCAGTGCTGTGAGAGGTTGCTGCCATCAACCAGTTTTCTTATTGATAGAGAATGTCGTTGAATAGTTGTCATTCAAAAGGACAAATTTTCCATCCCACGAGGATTAGAGCAGTCAGCAACCAATCAGATCTGTTCTATATTATTATTCAATGTTTTAATAATTGGATCCATCATTTAATCAAAAAAGTTATAGGTTCAAAGTTCAATAATTGGTATATTTAATATGAAAAAAAAAATTATAATAGCTAATTTTATCTCCCGTGTCTTTGTATTTTATTACTTTAAAATTTTAAAAATTATTATATTAATTAACTCACGTTATTTTCATACTTATAAATATATGGGAATGACAATGGACAGGTTCGGGATGAGTCGTTCCATTACAACTACACCCCCTTTTATTCAAAATAATTCTTATTCTCATTCTCATTCCATTAAAAAATTAAATAGGACGGGTAGATATATGAATTTCCCTTATCCGGCTCACCTTGCTTAATTGATTTTTTTAAAAATTTATTTTAATTATATTGAAATAAATAATTAAAATATTATAATTTTTTATAACTTATTTTATTTTATTGAAAAGTATATATGAGATAGGAAAATAAAAATTAAATTAAATTAATTTTATATATAATAGGGCGAGGCAGGACGGGACAAGAAAATACCCAAACCTCGCCTTGGATCCATCCTAGGTTTTCAAAAAAAAAGAAAAAATATTAAACTTGTCCCTAATATCACCGTATATTTTAGTTTACAACAACATTAAATGAAAAGGTTGCTTAGTTCAGTGATGCGATCCTTATTTTTATGATTACTGGTTTGAGGCCCAAGTTCTGTGCTGTAGCAAGAAGTGATAGGTTGGGTTGTAAGTAATACTGGGCCTAGAAGACTGGGAGCCCAATATCAACCAGTCAATTTTCAAGGGAACGGACACTGGGCTCGACGGCCCAACCACTGATTTGAACGGTCTCCTTTTCAGCCCGGTCCTATTTTTAAAACCTTGATTATTATAATAATGAATCATACTGTTAATAATAGATTTTATTTTAATAACTTGATCAAATAATAATATTTGTTTTCTTAATAATTTTTATAATATTTTATTTTTCCTTTTTCAAAACCTTTCTTAAATTAAATACAGCATGATTAATATTTTATGACATCCAAACATAGCCTTAGGGAAGGTTTTCCCATCAGACTCATGTTACCTAAGAACTTGTTGGAGAATGGGCTTGTACAAGTCAAACTGATGAGGCTTAGTGATGGAACCACCGGTGTGCATATGTATCCATTGAAATCATTAGTTTCACCTCATTTGACTATAACAATATTTAATCTTATTGTTTCTATAATGGAGGCTGAGGAGGATGTATGAGATAAAGCCATAGTTAAAATAAAAAATGAAAAAAAAAAAATTATTGGAGGTCCATTGACGTCTCTACAAATTCATCAATTATGAATTGGGCAAATACAAAATTAATTGAAGTATAAACAAAAAAAAAATTGCACCAATATATTTGACAAGCCATACTATATGCCAATCTAAAATATGTCGTTTTTTCCATGATTTTGAAAAGGCACTTTTGGAAGATCAATAAGAAAAAAAGGTTTAGAAAAGAAAATTATTTTTGTATGATTATACTATATGCAAATATTTACGAGATAAGAGGAAGAAGTCCAAAAAAAATCGGAATAAATCTCTCTAATTGTATTATACAAAAAAAAAAAAAATACATAAAATTTTGGGTTATTTGATTAAAGGAACAGTTCAAAACCCAAATTTGAAAATTTAACTCTTCATTAATTTTTTAGCCACATTTTGATTAAAATACCATCATTTTTTTATTGTAAAAATGATTATTTTTTTTAAAACATCTATGTAAATGTTTAAAATAATAAAATACCATTATGTAAAAAATGGTTTATTTTTTAAGGAAAAATATGAAAGATATTAAAATAAGATTATTTCATTTATTTTAATTAATTAATTAATTTTAAATTTTTATTTATATGTTTAAAAAAAAAAAAAAAGTTAGCCAAATAGAAACTTTGTAGAATTGCTCTCAACAAATTGAGGGTTGTGTGAGGTCCACCAACTAAAATTGTGGCTCCAAAAATTATTTTATTTGAAGAAAAAATATAATTTTAAGAGCAATTGAGAGTTGGACCACTCACCACAGTGTAGAGATATGGCTACTTTGGAAATCCACGTGTTAGGTTGAAATGTTTTCACGTGGCATCACATTCTCTGAGAATTATTATCCTAGATTCTTGGCCACTCATCTCTACATCTTATCTTGAAATAGGACAAATAATAATAATAATAATAATATAAAATAAATATTTAATAGTAAAACTTAAGAAATAAATAAATAACTTGCATGACTGTTAATAAAATTCCTATTATTATTATTATTATTGATTAATTAATTTTCTTTATTTATTTATTTATTTTTTTGTCATCTCCATACACCATTTGACTCGAATTTTATGAGGATGATATTTAAACAATAAATTGTGGTCTATATCTTTGCTATTATTTTCCACCAATTAATTTTAATTAAATTTTCCTTTTTAAGAAAACATGAACTGTTTTTAATAAATTTCATGTGAGGAGACAGGAAAAAGAAAATGGGAAAGGATGATGGCAGTTATAATATAGTTCTTCTCCCTGGGATTCAGAGAGAAACAAAAGAGAGGAATGCACAGTGCCATGGCTAGTTTTCACAGCAAAACTGCCCCAGTATTTCAAAAACACTACACAGAACCTTCATGTAGATACACAGGAATCAACAATGGTGGAATTGGAATCAAAGGTTGTGGCAAAAGTTGGAGAATCAACATAGGGAAAACAAGGCTTTTCAAGGGAGGAAGAGGGTCTGTGGTGCAATGCTGCAGCTCTTCTTCAACCCCATCAGCTGAGGATCAAAGGGTATTGAGGCTGGTTGGGAAGGTTGGGTTACGCGAAAAACCGGAGTATGGTAAGGACCAGTTTGGCTGTTTGGTGAATGAGTATGGCTGGAAGGTGAGGAGATTGGTTGAGGAGGATGGTGAGATGAGAAAGGTAGCTCAGGTTCAAGCCCAAGCTTTTCATGTGCCTGTGGCCCTCTTCAATGATCTATTCTTCGAGTTCTTTCAGGTTTAGTCTTCTTTTTCCTTTCTTTCATTCCTTCTTTTTTTTTGGGGGGGGGGCTTCTACTTGGTATATTTCATCTCCTCCCATTTGGGGCACCATGTTGCTGTATTTCCCTCTGTGATCAGCTCTCATTTTTTCGCTGTTTCATGGAAAATACAGGCTGAAGTGCTTTCTGGGCTTGTTTACAAACTTAGGAACTCACCTCCAGACAGGTAAAAACGGACTATATTTGGAAAATAGAGCATTATTTTGAGTTTGTGATTGAAGCAAAATTTGAGGATCTTGGAGCTTCAGGGCCTATTGGCACCACAAAATATGGATCATTCATAACAACTTCCATTCTACAAGAGACTGCCCCCTCCCCTCCCTTTTTTTTTTCTATAGATTAGTCTTTGTTAATACTCATAATTATCAAATAGGTATGCATGCCTGGTTGCTGAGCCTGCTGCTGAGACACAGCAGGAGGTTGTGGGGGTGGTGGATGTCACAGCTTTGAGAGATGAAGCTGTACTTCAGCATCTTGGAGGAGCTGAAGAATATCTTTATGTGTCTGGGATAGCGGTTTTGAACGATTTCAGGTTAAGATTGCTTCTATTCTGTGTTAGTTACTACTTCTCTTTGTTCATGAGTTTGTGATTCTAGCCTGCATTTTGTTACCCAACAGGAGGCAAAAGGTAGCCACAGCTTTGCTGAAAGCTTGTGACATGCTCTCTATTCTATGGGGCTTTGAGTACCTGGTCTTGAGAGCTTATGAAGATGATTTGGGTGCTCGAAAACTGTACTCAAATTCAGGCTATTCAGTTGTCTCAGGAGATCCGCCATGGACAAGTACTTGGTTGGGGAAAAAACGCCGAGTTGTAATGGTCAAACGCTCTAACCTTCGTGAGTAATCCTGCTTGATCTTCAGAATTACCGATTCTCTTGAACTGAGGGTCTAATCACATTAGCTTCTCCTTTTGGTTGTATTTTTGCAATTGAGTGGCACTGAGGCCTTGACCGGATGCATTAAAACCCGAAAAAGGAAAACTAATCGAAGGAGAAACAGAGATATAGAGAGCTAGAATGCATTTACCATGTTTCAAATCCATGAAAGATGAATATCAGGAGGTGTCATGGAGCATCACAGTCAAACTACAGGCCTGCTTTTCAGTTGTTAATTATATAACTACACTTCTGTACCTTGATCTGTTTTACAACATTGAAAGTGTAAATAATATGAATTCATGTTCTCTATCCTACGTTTCTTTGTTGCATTTCTTCTGCCTAACTGCAAATGCACGGCAAGCCATTTACTTCAGAAGCAAAATGCCCCTCTTTTTACGGGGCCAAATTCAAGTTTGCTCAGGCATGAAGAAGCTTTTACAGATGAATTAATACTAAGCTAGCAGTCAGAAAAATGATGTTTGTCCAATTTTAAATTTGTGAAGGCATACTTTTGCATTGAAGAGACAAATTCCCTCCCGTTGGTTGGTTTTACATTTCAACACTCTGTTTTGGTCTATTACAAAATGCTTGACAACAATCAAGAAAGGTGGGATTTCCTAAATCCACTATTAATATTTTTATAGTGCGATGAAAGATTGTCCCTCGACATCGAAATTGAAATCGAAGCTCTTTAGAATTAGACCCAATCCATACTAAAGATTATATATGTGTTTCTTGGCCATGTAGGATACAAGTATCTGATGGATCTAATCCATAATATAAGGATATGTCATAACACGTGCATATGAATAACAAAACATAATAAATAATTAATTAAAAAAATTGTCGTTAATTATTTATAATTATTATAATAGTTAATTAATTAGACTAAAATTAAAACATTCATTGTTTGATTAAATATTCAAACAAAACATAATTATCATAAATAACACCCAATTGCCAAATAATTGATAGATGTATACTAAATGTCTAGGAAACATCTCATTATAAACTACAAAAAGTATAAGCCAAATATTCTAAAGGTCATTCATCCAATAGTATTGGAGGATTGTCCTTCAATTGTACTAGAACATTTTAAGTGATTATCCCTCTTGTTTGCATGTTTAATATTGAATTTTGGTGCTTGGTTTCTTTTAATTTGTTTCGTTCCTTATCCTTGATAACCTTAGTCGCCCCTTCTCCCATAAGAGTGTCAATAGGATTCAATTCATCATATTCAATAATATTTGTAGTCATCAACCCATATTGATATCCCCCATTATATGCTTAAGTCCACTTCTTAGTATCCATCTTTGCAAACCATCGAACACATTTGTCATTTAACCATTTAAACTTTTCCATACACCATTCATATATATATGTAGTTGATGTTGACACTCAACTTTAAGTCTTATAAGACTTTGTTATTGTATTTCTCATTAAAATTACTAACCACATGTCTAAGACAATAATGATGGTACAGATAAGGTGGGTTCCATCCACTAGCATAATTTCTTATAACAGTAGTTATTCCTACATAACGATAAGAAATTAAAAATATTTCTTCTCTTTAAGTGACATGAGTTCTTAATGTAGTGAGAAACTAAGATCAACTATTTATAGATTCCTCCTAAAAAATTACAAAAGTAAGAGGAAATATATGTCCATTAGCATTAATAGATGTTGTGATCAAAAGTTTTGCCTTGTACTTTCCATATAGGAAAGTACCATCAATTTGTATTAATTGACTGCAAATTTTAAACCCTTTAATACTACCTTCAAATGACCAAAATACATGCATGAAATGTATATTTCCATTGATGAATCCTAATAGTGATGTCTTCCAAACAATCTTTGTCCAAGGTTAGTAAATCATTTAGGTAGAATATGGTAAGATTCATCCTAATCACCAAAAATCTTTCAATTGATTTTCTCCTTGCTTCCCAAACCCTCATATAATAAACATCATACTAGATTTATCTTTCATCATTTGATGTAGTGTTGAAATGGATGTGCTAGGATTCCTTTGGATTACACTCTGTATCTCCCATATAATTGATGTCAAGTCTAATTGAGAGTGGTCTTATGATAGTTTAGGATAGACACACGTATGACGACTAATGAATTTTGTTATCTTAAACATGTCATGGTTTTACATTAACATGCATGAAGTCTTCATTTGCAACCTTCACTTAATTTCTTACAATTTATTGCTAAATTGGCTCAAACTCGAATACAACCAAGTATTGATTCCTATGTATGGAACAATGTTTCACACCATACTATAAATTCGTTTTAGTTTCAAATTGAAATCCTTGATATAATTCATTTGTTTCATTCCATAATCTAGTATGTGAAGAGAGGATCTTAACACTAATGACATTTATTACATTTTAAATCCATTCTCTAAACAATAGGGAAGGAAATTTATGTTAACCACCAAGTAAGGATGCCTTATTTTCGAGAGGCTCATTAGTGGTATCATTCTTATCATCCCCAATATCTTCATCTTCATCGAATAATTCTACATTAACATCATCATTTCAAACATGGATATCTACAAAGTTTTCAACTGCTGACATAATTGATTGAGTGACCATTGCTAAATTTGCCCTTGGCTCAACATCTTCATAATAATTGTGTCAATGCCTAGGGGAGGCGGCAGTATCATAGCTCATGGGGAACATCTTTGGATATAATTTTTATAAGATGTTAGAGTGTGGTTGACTTTTTGTAATGAGATGTTGAGTCAACTACATAATTGAATTGTGAGCAAGTCAGTATTTTCCCATAGGTCCCAATGGTTCTTGCTCAAGCTCACGTTCCTTCATGACACATTATTTTAGGGATTTATGGGTTTCTTATGTACAAGTATACATAAGGATGTTTTAGTAAAAATGAAAGGTTGTGCATAAGGTTATGAATAGTCTTTTTAGATTGAGCTAATTAATTAATTGAAACACACTAAGGCTAATTAATTAATTGGAACTCACTAAGGTTAATTAATTAATTGGAACTCACTAAGGCTAATTAATTAATTGGAACTCACTAAGACTAATTAACTAATTAGGACCCAGTAGACTAAATTAAGTGATCTAACCCCCATATGAGTTTAAATTATTTAAGTGCACAAAGAAGTAAATACCCCTAAGGGGTTTAGGGTTTGACATAATGTAACATATGTAGATTTATTATTTATTTAATAAAGGTTCTAGTTTCTCATTCTTTCTATCCATTCCATGCATTACACTTTATGAACATTTTGATTTGACATTTTTTGCATTGTACATTACTTATATGCATTAAGAGTTCCATGAAAGATTTAAGTCATGAGTTTCTTATAAGTAAATGATTTGATCATAGCTATAGCCTGTTTATGGAGACTTTGGTAATTTATTTGAGAATATAGTGTATTACCTCATAATTGAATATATTACTAGTCTTGGTTATTGGGATGAAGTTGTCATGATACGTGCATTAATGTATATGGCTACACATTAGATAAGAATTATGGTGAGTCATAATATATGATTATCGAATAGTCATGACCTTACCAAGCTATTATATTGCATAGTCTTTTAACCTTGAAAGAATACTAAACTTGTGCCAAAGTTTATAGTGACTTTAACCTATAAGTGAGATCCTAAAGTGGTCATATATTTACTATGAATTGGATAACTGTTTTATAGAAGTCTGTGACAACATATATTCTTAATAGAGACACAATAATATCTCATAGAAATTGAGATGGTGTGTCCTCTTGGGTGATTGTAAGGAAATGTGTTTAGGAAAACTATGATCAGAGTAGTTCCTTAACTAGAACTTAACATAGGTTCTTTCTGAGTCGGAGTATATCATTTGATCACATAATATAAAAATATGAGATTCAAGGTTGTAGAGGTAATCTTAAGAGATTGATAGCATTCACCTTGTTAAATTACGGAAACCAATTCATAGGGAACCCTCATACAATGGATAGTAGGTCATGAACCTAAGCACTTATATATAGTTGTAATATACGTAGGATATTAGAGTGCAATTGACTTTTTATAGTTAGATTTCGAGTTAACTTCATAGTTGGATTTTAAAGGGATTAGTATTTGCTTATAGGTCCTAATGGTTCATGCTTGGGCTCATATTCCTTAATGACATGGTTTATAAAGGTTGATTGGGTTCTTAATTCACTTGTGTGCATAAGGTTATTTTGGTAAATACATAAGGTTGCATAAGAGCTCGTGAATAATCTCTCCAAATCAAGTTAAATGCTTAATTGAAGCCCAATTGAGCTAATTAATTAATTAGAACCCAAGTGTACTAGTTTAAGTGACCCAAGCCCGATATAGGCTCAAGTCACTTAAGCCTACAAGAAGCCTATATAAACCCTCCTTAAAGGTTAAGACTTCAATCTTGCATCCTATTCACGTCAAGAGAAAGAGAGCTCTAGACACTAAACCAAAAGAGGATTGCACTCTAGAGTTAAGATTTAAGATCAAAGTCATAATGATAGAAGATTGGTGGGTTTGTGAAATTTTCAACAATTGTCATGCCTTCAACACTTCTCTTCACTAATAGGATTTGATATGAGAACATCCAGATCTTAAGTGTAACACTAAACTTTAGATCTTGAATGTTTTTTTTATGTCATATATGCTTTTGTTGTTAAGATCTAAAGGCCTGGGAAAAATAGCATGCACCATAACTCGTCCAAGGATGAGGATGGAGAAATCTAGGTATATCGCAACACCATCCCCATTAAAAGAGAGTACACCCTTTCCTAGTGCCAAGCCCTAGAAGAGAGTCATCATGTGGAAGCTCCATGCGTTTTTGAAACCATCTGCATTAATTGAAGTAGGATATAGAAACATCTAGATCCAAAGATATATTTTTAAGTCAAACATCAAGGGTTTTCTCAACAAAAGCTTTTGTTGTACTTAGATCTAGATCTTTAAAAAGATTAAATTCATGCACCCTTGTGCTCTAGGTTTAATTTGGATGGTTTTGCCAAGTATTCCAACAATAATTTTGTGAAGTTTTTCACCATTTAAATAAAAACCAAATTAAGCAAAATTTAGTGCATTAAATTCATGAAAAAGTGTTGTAATTTTTTAAAATTATTTGAGACTCAAATAGTGAATCAATAAATAAAAAAAAATTATGGATGAAAAATGGTAAAAAAATGACTCCATCGTTTCTTTTTTGTCATAGAACCATATTTTTCAATTTTTTTTCACTAGAAGAATAGACTCTAAATCAAGCAAGACTTAACGTGTTCAATTCATTAATGATTTTAATAATATTTAAAGATAATTTGAGGCTCAAATTGTGATCTAATTAATGCCATAAATTTATGAATAAAATTGATTTAAAATGACTTTATTGTTGTTTTTTTTTTTTTTTGCATATAACTATATTTTTATAAATTTTCCTCACTAGAAAAATATATTTCAAATCAAGTGAGATTTTGTATTGAATTTATTAAGTAGTTTAATAATTTTTTAAAATAATTTAAAACAAAAAAAATACAAATAATAGGCTAAAACAAAAACATTTTGAATCATGATTATACCATTTCTCCTATGCACAATTATATTTTTTGAATTTTCTCATCAGCTAAATAAATTTTAAATTAACCAGACATAGTTAATACTTTAATGAATCTTTTAATGAGAATAATTTGAAATTAAAAAACTAATTAATTAATTATAGACTAAATCAAAAGTTTCATAATATTGTCTGTAAATCTATACATATAAATTTTAGTTTTATTTGTTTTTCAATTTATTTTAAATAAAATATTATTAACAATTACTGATTTTAAATTTATAATGTATAATTTTATTATAATATTACTATTCATATTTTATTAAAAACTATTTATTTTTAAATTTATTTTTAATCACAAAATTATTTTTATTTTTAATAAGTCTAGAATTAAATTTAGTAAATATTATATAAATGAATTTAAAACTTTTAAAAAAATCAAAATAAAAAATTATTTTTAAAAACAATTTATCCGCACACCATTTTTATTTATTATTTTTAAATATGTTACTAAAAACATTATGTCAAATGCCTTTATTTTTATAATATATTAAAAGATTGCTTTTTTTTTCTTTTTTTTTTGTTCTTTAACTTAAATATAAGTATAAAAAACATGTATAAATGAAGATGATCAAATAGGCCCAAAAACTAAGAAAAATAATATTTATTTGGTAAATAAAAATTAACTATGAAAAGTCATACAAATGAAATAGAAATAAAGGGGTAAAATAATAATTTTAACATATTCGATATCATTTCTTGAATTAAGGGAATCAAAATATTGTCTGTTAAGATTAATTGCAATCCCACTTATAAGTGAGATTTTATTTTTGATAGGATGATTTTTTTGTTTCATTTCTATCATCATTTGAGTTTTTTTAACATGAGAATGAATAAAAATATGAATGAGATGTTTATTCTCACTTTCCATTCTCGTGAATCAAACATGACATAAGAGAGGAATTGTTCTTCGCACGGTTTAGTGTTCTAATTCTTAAACCTTTTTAAGATCCCTTTTGAAATTACATATTGGTTTCAATAAAGATTTGGACTTGAATTGTTTTGATATCTATAGGGCCTTTAAGGAATTCACTAAAGAGTATAGTTCTAGTATTGCATGGGAGACATGGAAGATAAGTATAAATGCTATTGATTTAAAATTCTATGAAATAGGTGTATTTGGTCAAGCAAAACTGTGTATCATCTTCTAATATTTGATAAATTATTTGTAATTGAAAGATCACTTATAATTTTTACACCTAATAGATTGGTAAGTAGTTTTTTTGTTATATCTCAAGTGCAATTAAAAACTCATTAAAATTTTGATCTAAAAAGACGGACCAAATAAGTAATAAACAATAACATTTGAGTAGTAATAGATTGACTATTTATTCACTACCTTTAATGAGTTTCATTATATCAATGTTAGACATTAAATTTCTATCCAAACTACCTTGAAATTTCTTATTTTTAAATGATAAATTATGAAAAAAATTAATTGATTAAATTTTGTGTCCCATTGTTCCTCGGTAGCTCAGTGGTAGAGCAGTCCGTTGTAAATTAACTCTTATTTGGGGAGATCCGATTCATTATGACTATTAATAGCAGGTAACCTACTCCGATCTTTGTTTCTATTGCATTCTATCTCATCGTATCATATTTTGTTTTATGATATTTGAGAATCACTGTCAATACCTCAATGTAGGTCCAAAATAATAATTTGTTCCATAGTCCTAGACTTATTTACAACTAGCAATGCATCAAAAATGCAATCATCGATTTTCACGAGAGACCACAATTACCGTGAGAGAACATATTAATGGCAAGGAATGCATTTTTATTATGCTACTAATACTTATACTTTGCTATTTTGGCCCACACTTGACTGAGGAAGAGCTACGGGCATGATATAAGTAATGATTCTTTCAAACATAATAAAAGTGATTATGATATAAATAATAGAACAAAATTGATGTTTTTCTCAATAAAGTGGATAAATGGGTAACATGGCTAGTTAAATAATTACTAATGGTGAAATAATTCGGACAATCTAATTATATATATAAAATAAAATAAAATAAAGACAGAAAGAAAGGAAAAACCATCAAGAGTCTGGAGAGCTTCCGGAACCTTCTGGCAACAGAAGCTCCGCTCCCCTTCTGGAGAGTGTCAGTCTCTTTCTCCTTCTCTATAAACTCTCCTCATTCTCACAGCTTTCTCAACTTTTGAGGACAATTAAGCAACAGTATGGCTTCTTCAGCACACGTTCTCGGCAGCTTTCTTACCTTTTCCCATGAACCAAACAAACCAAACGCAAGAACATGGAAACCATTCTTAGGGCAGACTTTGAGATTGAATTCTGATTCTCAGAGGCTCTGTAAACAGGTCCGTAAGAAGGCGTCGTTTCATGTGGTGAATGAGAAGGTGGTGGGAATCGATTTGGGAACGACGAACTCTGCCGTGGCGGCGATGGAGGGAGGGAAGCCGACGATCGTGACTAACGCGGAGGGGCAGAGGACGACGCCATCGGTGGTGGCGTATACGAAGAATGGGGATATGCTGGTAGGGCAGATCGCTAAGCGGCAGGCGGTGGTGAATCCAGAGAACACCTTCTTCTCTGTGAAGCGGTTCATCGGGCGGAAGATGGACGAGGTGGGTGAGGAAGCAAAGCAGGTTTCTTATAAGGTTGTGAGGGATGAAAATGGGAATGTTAAGTTGGAGTGTCCGGTTCTTGCTAAGCTGTTCGCGGCTGAGGAAATTTCTGCACAGGTATAATACTGCTTGTTTCTTGGGAAAAACTAAATTTTACTGTGATGTGAGGTTTTTGGGGAAGTCTACAAGTGTGTTGAATTAGCTTAGAAAATTGAATTCTTTAGAACTGAAATTAAATGAACTATTTGTGTTTGGCTCTCTGGAAAATATTTGTCAGGGAAATTTTGTCGTGGAAATTAGGATTACAGAGTGTCTGCAATTGGATTAGAAGAGACAACTGTTTCCAATTGAAATTGGTAGGGAAATAAGAAGTACTTACCTTTTGGAAAACAGGAAAAATAATAATCAGGCTGTAACATGTTATAAGAACTGTTTTTTAAAATATTTCTCTGTACAGAAAACTGTTTGTTTCCCCGGAAAATATTTGTTGGAAGAACTTTATGCGGAAATTCAATAAGCTTTGAAGGTAGATCTATTGCCTCTCTCACTTTGAAAGTCAGTTATGGTATCTGAGATTTTTCCTTAAAACCAACCGAAATTTAACTGCTAGCAAAATACATTGAGCTAATCAGCTAAATATGAGAAGAAACATTTTATTAATCTTAAGAATGTTCAGCGACATCTGGAAAACACGTCCTTTTAGTAAGAAGTTATCATTATTATATTCTTTGGAAAAGCTCCTTGTAACGAAGGAGAAGAATGAAGTTCTTATTGTCGTATAGCTTTACAAATCAAGGTTGAGTGGATTTTATTTTATTCTATTTTGATTCAGTAGGCATATGTGCTTTGCTTTGGTTTTATATTCTCTCTTGCAGTTCGGTTTTACATTGTTTTGTGGCAGTGTGGTTTGCTTCAGTGGGCTTGAATAGACTTCATTATAGTATTTTTAAAGCTATTCAATCTAAATGGATTCTTTCTCATTTATAACATGTTTAAAGAGAAATGACAAAATTTTGTCTCATTTATATGCAATTCGATGTTATTCCTCACTTATTGCCAGTCTCTAGAATCTTTTGATAATGCTGTTTAATTTGAGGACGGGCAAGGGAAGGAAAGAAAAGGAAAATTTCAAAATTATTCACTATAGTTTTGTTTAAGGGCTATTCTCTGCATTTTGCTTTCACTAAACTCAAACTTGTATTTTTATTTTCCTTTCCTTTCTTGGTCTGCAATTTTTTCCTTCTTAGTTTCCAAGATTCAAATGGATCCTAAAGTGTTTTAAAATCTGATGGAAGAGAATATTGATCTCTGTGCTGGGCAGAACTATTCATTTCATTTTACCCAATGTATTGTTATTTTGGTTTCAGGTTTTGAGAAAGCTTGCTGATGATGCTTCAAAGTTTTTGAATGATAAAGTTACCAAAGCTGTGGTTACGGTGCCAGCATATTTTAATGATTCTCAAAGGACAGCAACAAAAGATGCAGGTCGTATTGCTGGTCTAGAAGTCCTTCGGATCATAAATGAACCTACTGCAGCTTCACTGGCATATGGTTTTGAAAAGAAGAATAATGAAACAATTCTTGTATTTGATCTTGGAGGTGGTACATTTGATGTTTCAGGTATGAGAATCATTTTAAGCTCATTTTCATCCAAATCAGGTGGAATCGATTCTGAGACCTTTTAAGGAAATAAGTTTGTTAATTTTTATGCCATCTCATCAAAATTGCAATTTTAACTTCCTGAATCTCGGATGAGGCTCAATTCCTGGTTGTGAATTGACAAATAACAACATGCTCAATTTCTTGATCAGGGATATACTTCAATTGTGAGTCTAGGTGTAGAGCAGCTTCTTGTTATTTCTTTGATGATTCCCTCAATGCCTTGGGCACAACTTCCATGGAAAAGGATAGAGAAAACAAGAAACAAATAAAAATCTCCCTCCGTCTCACTGTCATAAAATATGAAAACTCTTCACCAGGTGGAGTAGATTAGCATTCTCCACTGAAAGGACCAAAACTATCTGTCCTACCATGTAAGATAGTTTCTTGGTATGGTTGGTTTGCTTGGGGACGTTAATGAATCACCTTAGTTTATGTTACTAATATCTTCACAGTAGAAAAAAGAGAAAAATCTATCTCCTTTCTTCTCTCTTTCTATACATAAATTATGCAAGCTGTCCACCCACACAAGGGATCAAGACTATCCCTGTGTTTAAGTCAGTTTCAGAGAGGGGAAGGAGAAAAGGGATGATGGAAGACATGATCTTAACATTTTGCTGGTATGCACTCTTGAAAATTATATTACACTGTTTATTGTGCTGGTGTTTCTAGTTTATTTCCACAGATTGGAGATTGAGGAATCTTGAAAGTATAGACATCACAAAAATTTTGCTTTCCTGGTAAAATTTTGGAGGGAATTGAGGTGGATCCTATGCTTAGTGCGGGCATTAATTCAACTTTTTTTTTTTTTTAATTAATTAGGGCAAATGTCCTATGAGCCCTTCCTTGCAGTTGCACATGTACTTGCATAGTGCTTTTTCTGTCTGATCTGTTTCTGCATAGTGCTTTCTCTGTTTGATCTGCTTCTGTGAACATGGTGCTTAGACGCAGATCTTGGATCTCACAAATGATGAAGAACAATCAAAAGCAATCAATTCTATGAAAAATATAAAAAAAATAAAAAAAATTAAAAAAACTGAAACAATGCAATATGTTTAATTTAGAGCATTTAAAACACTATTTACAATGAAATCAAATGTTTGTTCACACTTTGTTGTTTTCACTCATCTTATGTTAATTTTTCTGTGCAGTGCTTGAGGTTGGAGATGGAGTGTTTGAGGTGCTTTCTACCTCAGGTGATACACATTTGGGAGGTGATGACTTTGACAAGGTTGGAATTGGTTGGATGTTTTTTATTTTTTATTTTTATTTTTTATGATCCAGTTAATTTATTAATTTATTTTTTTGTGAAGAGATGTCGCTGAATAATGTTTACACTTCTTGTAAATGGAATAGAGAATTGTTGATTGGCTAGCACAAAACTTTAAGAGAGATGAAGGTATAGATCTTCTAAAAGACAAGCAAGCTCTTCAGCGGCTCACAGAGACTGCCGAGAAAGCAAAGATTGAGCTTTCATCTTTAACTCAGACTAATATTAGGTATGGCAGTATCCTTTAAGTCATCTTTTAAATGATATTTAGATATCTCTCCCTAATGGAACCTCTGTTTTTCCAGTTTACCATTCATTACTGCCACTTCCGAAGGGCCTAAACACATTGAAACCACCCTTACAAGAGCCAAGTTTGAAGAATTATGTTCAGACTTGCTAGACCGGTATGTACTTGTATTTTAATTACCTATTAGTTAGTTTTCCTGGTTAGTGTACATTTGGATATGGGGGAATGCTTTAACATTTATCGCCCTCTGGTTGTTCTTTGTTTCTGCTCCATAATTACTGCTTACAGGCTTACTCCTCCATGCCTTTTTTTGGCAATTCTCAGTGTCAAAAATTTAAAGATTCTTGCTGTTTAAGTTTAGCAGCTTATATTTGCAATTTATTTCCTGTAGGCTGCGTACACCTGTTGAAACTGCATTGAGGGATGCAAAACTCTCTTTCAAAGATTTGGATGAAGTTATCCTTGTTGGTGGTTCAACGCGTATCCCAGCTGTTCAGGATCTTGTAAGGAAGATGACTGGAAAAGAACCCAATGTTACAGTTAATCCTGATGAAGTTGTTGCACTTGGTGCTGCGGTTCAGGTTGGTGCTCTTTTTTCCTTTTCTTATTTTAAACTTGTTTGCATGTTCTGAAGTCCTTAGCTACATTGTTGATGGTTATTGTGGAATAAAGATCTAGTTTTCCTCTGTTTGGTTATTGTCTTGCATTCACATTTTTATATTTCAGGCTGGTGTTTTAGCTGGAGATGTTAGTAACATTGTGCTATTGGATGTGACACCATTGTCTCTGGGTTTGGAAACCCTGGGTGGTGTCATGACAAAGATCATACCAAGGAACACAACTTTACCAACTTCCAAATCTGAGGTTTTCTCTACGGCAGCAGATGGGCAAACCAGTGTTGAGATCAATGTCCTCCAGGGTGAGAGAGAGTTTGTGAGGGACAACAAATCTCTGGGTAGCTTCCGTTTGGATGGGATTCCTCCAGCTCCCCGTGGAGTTCCCCAGATTGAAGTCAAATTTGATATTGATGCCAATGGTATCCTTTCAGTCACGGCAGTTGACAAGGGAACTGGAAAGAAGCAGGACATCACCATAACTGGTGCTAGCACCTTACCCAATGACGAGGTATGTTTTTTTTCAGAATTTATAATTATGTTGGAATTCTGCCATGAAAACTTGAACATACAAAAGAGTAAAACAACATTTTAAGATCTAGATGGAAGCCTAGGGCTGGCAATGTTCAATTCCAAGTAGGTATGGTGGTTTGGAGCTGTTTGTCGCAAGGCTTTTGCTTAATTTGAAGGCAAATAATGGGTTGGGAAATGTAAACCTGAACCCTGCCTTTGTGTATTCTCATTCCTTTTCGAACCTATATATATATATATAGGACTAATATAGCTAAAGAAATATTGAAAGTTATGAAAATTGCAGACTACAAGTAAAACTTCACAGAACCATCTTGCTTTAGGGCTAGCGGGAACATATTTAAGAGTATCATCTTGCTTTAGGGGTTAAACACCTCTACTCTGTTTCCATCAGTCATTCCCCTCCTGTGTAATCTGGTTGTAAGCTGTGCAGCTGCAGTTCTCTGGTTGTTAGGTATCATAATTTTTCCAGCTATGTGGGACTGATTCAAAAGGTTTCCAATCAAGTTCATTTTCAGAATGATACTCTTTACATATAATAGATTCCTAGTTTTATCTAAGAGTCATTTTTAGGAGATTCGATTAATATTACTTTGGCTTTGGTTGTCATTATAAACAACAATTTCTCAGATAAAGAGCTTCTTTCTGGTTGTCCCTGAATACCTACATATACATGTGTTGCCCTTGAGTAAAAATAGGTACCAGGCCTATGTGTTGCCGCCCCAAAAAAAATGAAATCATTATTTTCCCTTGTATATCATGCATTTGATGTTATTAATACTGCTTCATGTTGCAATCTGCCAACCTATTTGGGTTCTTATTGTTGGGATAAAATGTATGTTGTAGGTGGATAGAATGGTGAAAGAAGCTGAAAAATTTGCAAAGGAGGACAAGGAGAAGAGGGATGCAATAGACACAAAGAACCAGGCTGATTCTGTTGTGTACCAAACTGAAAAGCAGCTAAAAGAACTGGGAGACAAAGTACCTGCTCCAGTCAAGGGCAAGGTGGAGGCTAAACTAAAGGAGCTCAAGGATGCCATCTCCAGTGGGTCAACAACCCAAACTATCAAGGACGCAATGGCTGCACTGAACCAAGAGGTCATGCAGATAGGGCAATCTCTCTACAGCCAGGCTGGTGCACCTGGTGCTGGGGCTGGAGCTGGAGCGGCTGGATCAACTGACAGCAAACCTGATGGAGATGTTATCGATGCAGACTTCACCGAGAGCAAGTGATGGAATGCCACAACATTTGAACTGACCGAGTTTTACAACATTTTCCTCCTGTCTGGAGTGTATATGATATGATGGTGCCTGGTTAGCTTTAGGATTTTCCGTTATTGTCTTTTTGGGTGCCAGAGAAATAGAAAAAAAGAAGCAGATGTACATGGTGTATAGCGGGTAAAGATAATAGAAGGTGGGCAGAAACTCTTATAGCATGCCTTCCTGTGAAGCAAGTTCTCTCTCTACAAATGGCTTCCTTCAAATCTTCACCGGTTTGCTGGTATCTGTATAGTGTTCGGAAGCTGAATCTATGTATATTAAAATTTCATAATAGTTCAGGCCTCTAGTTTTCAGCTCCAAAAGTTTTTAAGTCTTCCCATTTCTTAATAGGTAAATGAAATGCTTGTGGAATACAGGGATAATCAATTATGATTGTTCGTGAGTCAATTTTTCCTTTTCTTCTTGTTCTCTCTGTTTGAAATAAAACTTGAAAGCTTAAAATAGAAAAGCCCATAGGATAAGATTCTATAACAATGATTTAGGAACATTTTCAAAACAGTTCTATAATGTTTTCTAAATCCTAATAAAGATTTATTGTCGGATGTTTTTTAAAATAAAAATTTATTTGATAACTAGAAATGTTTTTAATTTATTTTTAGTATTTTAAATATTTGTTAGAAATAAATTTTATCTATACTATTTTATTTTTAATTATTCTTTATATTTGAGTAATTATTTTTTTTAAATATATATATTTTTTTAAAATAATTAAAATGTCATTGAAAAAAAAAAAGAACAATTCTTGACAACCTATTGTGGAAACAATTGATATCTAAACTTGTTTTTCTATTGTTCTCAAAATAAGAAGAAAATAAAATAAAAATGAACAATAAAAAGCTTGTTTGGAGAAGTTATTTTTAAAAGTAATTTTTCTATTTTGATTTTTAAAAAAGAAATTAGTTTTGTAGTTACAAATAAATTTTTAAAAAAAATAAATAATTTTAGTGAAATGTGAATACTAACATTATAATAAAATTATAAATTACATTTTATTTTATTAAAAAATATACTATTTTAGTATATGTTAAAAAGAAAATAGATATTAACATCTTTGTAAAGACATAATTGATTTCTTTTTGGTAAAAAATGAATAATAATAATTTACAAATAAGAATTGTTAATAATATTTATTTAAAATGAACACTGAATAAAATTTAAAATTTTTAAACATATAAATAAGTCAAAATTTTCATTGCATGTACATATTTAATACTCAATTACACATACAGTATTTTTGAAATGCTTCAATTTAAAATGCAATTAATTAAATCAATTGTTTTGACTTTCAATTTATTCTTAAAAATTAAAAGACTCATTAAAGAATCTAAATTATTAATTATACCTTGCTTAGTTTAGAATCTATTTACTTAGTAATAAAATTTTTAAAACATAGTTGTGTATATAAAAGAAATAGTAAAGTTATAACTTATTATATATTAGTTTTCATCTATGATTTTTAGTAGTGATTAGATCATTTTTTGTGTTCCAACTTATTTCTAAATGTTTTTAAATCCATTAATAAATTCAATACAAAGTGTCGCTTTATTTGAATCTTATTTCTCTACTAAGAAAATTTATAAAAATATTACTATATGTAGAAAAAATAATAGAGTTTTTATAAACTAATTTTAATCCAAAAGTTTTTGGTATTAATGAGTTCACTATTTCAGTTTTAAGTTATTTTTAAAAATTAATAAACTCATTAATAAATCCAAAAGATTAAGTCTTGTTTAATTTATATTTTATTTGCCTAGTGAAAAAAAAAATGACTCTATAGAGAAATAATAGAGTTTTTCTAAACCAATTTTTGTTTATAATTTTTTTTTGTATTAATAGAATTACTCTTTAATTTTTAAGTTATATTTAGAAATTACAAGACTTATTAATGAATCCAAAATATTAAGTTTTATTTAATTTTGAGTTTATTTGTTTAGTGAAAAGAAATCAGAAAAATATAGTTTTATGTATAAGAGAAATAATAGTCATTTTGGACCAATTTTTATTCATAAATTTTTTGTATTAATTGGATCATTATTTGAGTTTTAAATTATTTTAAAAAATTATTAAGCTTATTAATAAATCCAACAAATTAAGTCTTACTTAATTTGAAGTTTATTTGTCTAATGAAAATTTTGTAAAATATGATTGTATGCGATGAAGAAACTAGCCAAGACACTAAAAGTGAATTTTGGTCTGACTTTCTAATGTTATTGGTTGAGATTCATGATTTTTTAACACTAATTAAATTGATCTTTGAGTTTTAAACTATTTTTAAAAATCAACAAATTTTAGGTATAAAATATAGTTTGATTTGAAACTTATTTGATTAATGAAAATTTGTTATTAAGTTAAAAGAAATTCATAAAAGCACATATAATTTAAAAGAATATTATATATTGAAGATTTTTTATTTGGTATTGGATTGTGGAAAGAAAAAAAAGAATGATATCATATTCAATTTTAAGTATTTTTTATGTTTTATTTTAATTCCTCTATTTTAAAAAAAAAAATTGGTGAAAATAATTTTTACTTGTTCTTTTAAAATTGTTCTTTATTTTACTTTGTTTTTTTAAAATTGAAAGTAAAGAATACCAATGTAGACCCCTCTTGGACCAAAGGTTTTTTTTTTCTCAAACCCGAGAAGACTTGGCAGCATGTTGTTGGAATGAGTGGGGCTAACTTCTTCAAGTGCTGAGAGAGTTGCATGAGACGCATGGCCAAGGACACCACCACCTTGCCATAGTGGTGGTTGAGATGGAGACTTTTTTCTGAACAACTTTAGAAGATGATGGCGGGAGTAGTGGAATGGGTGAGAAAAGGCTGAAGGAAAAAAAAAAAAAAAAAAAAATTGAGGAGAGGAGGACGCAAGGCATGAGGGAGAAAAGAGAACGGAAGAGGAAAAAAAGGACTTTGGCTTAGTTTTAAGAGGGGGGCAACATAATGAAGTCCTGGAAGTCGAGCTATCCTTGCTTGAGTGGAGTTATTCAGGTGTGGTCATTGTATACTCAGTTGCCCTATTTTTTGCACCATGTGATGGACAAAAATAATCTAAACATGCTATAACAATCATTAAATAGAAATTAGATCATAAGCGGAATTATAAACAGATCGAAAACGTACCTCCCACCATTGCCATTCTTATAGGTTAAAAATGTGTTTTTCAATTTTCAGGTTTTAGGTGCTTCTAAACCTTTCTCAACCTCCGCTTAGATGGTGTTTTTAAAAACTGAAAGAGATTGAAGGCTTAGGGAACCCTACCCCATTAGTGTTCTACCCTTTTTTAAAGACTCTCTCCATCACCGAGTCTGCTTGGAAGTGCATAGAACATGGGGAAGTGATGCGAAAGTGGTTCTGAGCATTAATCCTTGTTCCTAAATTGACGGAATGATGTGGACCACATTCCAAATCACGTCTTTAGTTTATTACCGAAGATCCAGGAAAAATAAAATCCCAGCATTCTGCCATTTGGTCCATATATTCCATCATTCATCATAGCAAGAAACAAAACACATGAATCATGGCAATAGGTTTTTTGAAATTGAGTATAATCTTCCATGTATCACAATGCATCATGTCTCTTAAAAACTAGCCCATATAACTTAATGAATAAACCCTATGTTTATTCTAGGTCCAAACATTAATGATATTTCTCAATAAAATAATAAAAGTGTACACAAAGAAAATCAAATATGAGAAAACATCATAAATAGAGTTTCATTGAAAATAACATTCGTTCTTAGAACAAAAATCACACAAAGGAACCAAGTCCTAATCTATCTACATGATCCTTAAATTTCAACGGTGGCATGCTTTTAGTCAAAGGATTAGCAATCATCAATTTAGTGCTAACGTGTTCAATGACCACTGTTTTCTCTTTAACACGTTCTCTTATGGCTAAATACTTGATATCGACGTGCTTGTTTCAACTGCTACTTTTGTTGTTCTTAGCCATAAAAATTGAAGCTAAATTTTCACAATATATTTTCAATGGCCTAGAAATTGAATCCACAACTCTAAGCCCATAAATGAAACTCTTTAACCATACACCATGCGTGGTAGCCTCAAAACAAGACACAAACTCAGCCTCCATAGTGGAAGTTGTAGTTAAAGTTTGTTTTGCACTTCTCTAAGAAACAACTCCACCGGCTAGCATAAAGACATATCCTGAAGTTGATTTTCGCGAATCAATGCAACCAACGTAGTCCGAATCAGAGTAGCCAATCACTTCCAAATTATTAGTATGTCTATACATAAGCATGTAGTCTTTGGTCCCCTAAAGGTACCTTATCACATTTTTTGCAGCTTTCCAATGGTCTATACCTGGATTACTTTGATATCTTCCTAACATCCCAATAATGAATACAATGTTAGGTCTTATGCAGATCTGAGCATACATCAAGCTTCCAACAGTAGAAGCAGAAGGAATGTTCTTCATTTGTTCCCACTCAAGATCATTTTTCGGGCATTGGTTCAAATTGAACCTATCGCCCTTCACAATGTGAGCTATACTTGGTGAACAATCTTTCATCCGAAATATCTCTAAAACCTTGTTGATATAGGTCTCTTGAGATAGACTTAAAAGGCCTCGAAATCTGTCTCTATGTATCTTAATGCCAATGACATAAGTCACATCACCCATATCCTTGATGTCAAAGTTTTTAGATAGAAATTGTTTCACCTCATGTAGCAAACCCTTATCATTGGTTGCAAGTAAAATGTCATCCACATACAAAACAAGGAAACAAATCTTACTCCCACTGACTTTCTGATATATGCATTGATTCATAATGTTCTCCACGAAACCAAATGAAGAGATAACATCACGAAACTTCAAATACCATTGACGAGATTGCTTGTTTCAATCCATATATGGATTTCTTAAGCTTGCATAGCAAATGCTCACTGCCACTAGAGGACAATTCTTCTGGTTGTTTCATGTAAACCTCTTCCTCTAGATTTCCATTGAGAAATTCCATTTTCACATCCATTTGTTGCAACTCTAAGTCAAAATGTGCAACTAATTTCATAATGATACGAAGAGAATCTTTCTTAGATACATGAGAAAAAGTCTTCTTGTAGTCAATTCCTTCATTTTGAGTAAATCCTTTAGCAATGAGTCTTGCTTTATATCTTTCAATGTTGCCCAATGAATCCTTCTTTTTCTTGAAGACCCATTTACATCCAATGAATTTTGCACCATCAGGAAACTCAATAAGATTCCAAACCCCATTAGATGCCATAGAATTCATCTCATCTTTCATAACATCATACCATAAATTTGACTCTTTGGAACTTATGGCTTGTGAAAATGTTTCAAGATCATTTTCGGTTCTAATGTCATAGTTCGATTCTTGCAGATACACAACATAATCACTAGGTATTGTTGTTTTTCTTGCTCTAGTAGATCTCCTTATTGTTGTATCAACATTTTCCTGAGCATCACGTTGCTCAACTGGTTGTTCAACAATTTCTGGCGAACCTTGAACAACTTGATCTACTGGATTGTCATTAGCAATTTATGGAACTTCAATGATTGGTTGTCTACCACCCGTTTGAACTTGAGAGGCATTGTGAATGACAATCAATCTATCACTTGAAGTGGATGGTTGAGCATCAATATGATTTTTTTCAGAAACAATGTCCTGAAATCAATCGTTCCCACTAATCAAGTCATTCTCAAGAAACTTAGCATTTCTTGACTCCATAATTCTAGTGCTATGAGATGGACAATAGAATCTATACCCTTTTGACCTTTCGACATATCCAATGAAATACACACTAATGGTTCTTGGGTCTAGTTTATTCTCTTATGGGTTGTAAACTCTTACTTCATACAGGCATCCTTATACATGTATATGTCGCAAACTCGATTTCCAACATTTCCATAATTCAAATGGCGTCTTAGGGACAACCTTTGTTGGAACTCAGTTCAATAT
This sequence comes from Vitis vinifera, assembly GCF_030704535.1. NCBI lineage: Eukaryota > Viridiplantae > Streptophyta > Magnoliopsida > Vitales > Vitaceae > Vitis > Vitis vinifera. The sequence goes on from NC_081822.1 coordinate 31,225,055, forward strand.
ATACACTATCGTTTTAAGAGCTTCAGTCCACAAGGATTCAGGAAGCTTGGAGTTGCTATGCATACTCCTAACCATGTCCATTAATGTTCGGTTTCTTCTTTTAGCCACACCATTCTAGTCTAGGAAACCAAGCATGGTGTATTGAGCAACTATCCCATGCTCTTGAAGAAACTTCGCAAAGGGACCAGATGCTTGTCCATCCTCGGTGTATTTACCATAATATTCTCCACCTCTATCTGTTCTCACAATCTTTGTTTGCTTTCCACATTGTTTCTCTACTTCAGCCTTAAAAACTTTAAAGGCACCCAATGCTTCATTCTTGTTATGAAGCAAGTAGATATACATATATCATGAGTAATCATCTATGAAAGAGATGAAGTATTTCAGACTATATGCATCCATGTCTAGATAACAAATATCTGAATGTATGATCCTTAATATGTTTTTGCTCCTCTTGGCACCCTTCTTAGACTTGTTGGTCTGCTTTCCCTTAATGCAGTCCACACAAGTGTGAAAATCAGTAAAATCTAAAGTACTAAATGCTCCATCATTTACTAATCTCTTAATTCTCTGTATGGAGATATGTCCCAATCTCCGATGCCACAACATAAAGGAATCTTCATTCATAACACATCGTTTTGTACTAGTGTGAACATGCATAGTGTTGTTAGTGGTATCGTTTTGCAAATTAATAGAGAAAAGACCATTAAATAATGTACCATTTCCAACAAGATTAGATTTATAAAACAAACTGAAAGATGTCTCAGAAAAACTAAAGGAATAACCTAAAGATACAACTCTTGAAGCTGAAATCAAATTCCTAGAGAAACTTGGAACATAAAATGTCTTTTCTAAATTTAAAATAAAACCACTACTTAAAACTAAACTACATGTTCCAACAGCTTCCACATGTGAACGCATCTTGTTTCCTGAATAAATGCATTGCTCACTTGGCATTGGCTTCCTTAGATTTTGCATACCTTGCAAGGTATTCAAAACCTGGATTGTAGAACCAAAATCAATCCACCATGTGTTATTGAGAGAATAAAGGTTATGCTTAATTAAGAAAAACACCCAAAAGGGGGGGTGAATTGGGTTTTTTAAAAAACTTTTTCAACGCAACAAGTTCAAGCACAATATAAACAAAATTAAAGAGATAGAGTTAGAGAATTCAAACTCAGGTTTTATAGTGGTTCGACACTTCCTTGCCTACGTCCACTCTCCTCAATCTCCTAACCAAGTGAGGGTTCCACTAACTTGAAGCTTCAACCAAGCTTCTAATTTTCTTACACTTGGATTCTGACTCCAATGGGCTCTTACACAATCTCTTCAAGATTCAAACCTCTTGAAGGATTTAACACTTAGTTGTTACAAGAATGAATCCCTCAACCTAGCTCAAAGATAGCTTAAATACAAAACAAAAATAGGATGACTCAAAAGGGTGCATTAAAGGATATGTAAGTAATGATTTAATACACTAAGAAAGAAATGAGAGCTTTTTGGTCAAGAACAGGTAGGTAAACAATTGATTGCAAGTGTTCTTTATATCATAAATGAAGTGGAGCTCTCAATTTATAAGTTTCTAAGCTCGGGAGCCAAAAACAGCAAAAGGTAGCCTTGATCAATCGAGCTAGGGATTGACCAGATCACTAGCCGTTGGGCATTTAATGCTTTGACAGGTTACCGTTGCCTCGACTAGACCTCGATCGGAGGTCGACCGGGAAGGGGTGACCTTAACTGGGAAGAGGAAGCTACTGGATGAGAGAGAGTGTTTTTGGCACTCCTCGACCGTACCTCGATAAGACAAGGGCAATCGATTGAGCCGGTTGGCTAGAGTGTCGACCGATTCAACCTTTTGGCCCTGAAAACCTATCTTTTTCAATTCCTTTCTTTTCTAACACTTAGGTAAGGTCTTTAGGTGAATTAATATGTCAATTTTAAAACGTTTTGCCTAAGGTACATTTGATAAAACTCGGGTTTTAATGAAATCGAAGTTTTAAAGGATAAACCGAGTTTTTTAAGATGCATAAAACGGTATGAAAATCCTAAGTGCACCCATGCATTCATCTTACATTCGTTTTCTATTATCAAAAGTCTTCCCAAAGTCTCGATCTTGTATCTATTTGGTCATTTGATGAATTTCTGAATTTATACATGAGATTCTTTACCATTCAAATCAATTAGTCACTTAACCATGGTTTGTTATCATCAAAACCTGATTAGGAGAACCCTTGGGTTAACAATATCCTCATTTTTTATGATGACAAACCTCGGTTATCTAGGAGAAAAAGAAATCTCCTCCTCAAACCAATCATGGATCAATCAATCCGAAATTTATGAATTTAAAACCGAGATAATCAGGACATGCAAATTTTCAATAGGAAACAATGTAAATCATGAAAATAGCATATCATATATGGTAAAGTCAAATGTACATGAAACAAAGCCAATCCAAACAGATGATATGATAATGACATGCATGTATAGGTCTCCTAGATTCTAAATATCTCTCACATTTTGGCAACATAAAATAGAAATGAAGGGGGTCTCGATGAAATCAAGGATGAGGAGGTGGAAACACGGAGCGGAGGTAAGCCATCATTTCCTCATGCTGACTCTCCTAGTGACTATAAATGCGCTCAATGCTCTACTAGAGATGCTCAAATGTAGCATGTTGCTAATCCATATGTTCCTCTATATGCTCAAATTCCTGCTGCAGATGCTCAAATTGAGAGGTGAAATCTATCTGATACTGATCCATGCGATCCTCTATAGAATAGAATCGGGTATCACTGACTACTGTGAGTTCTTCCATACGAGTGTCAAGTGAACTTATCTGAGCAGATAAATCCATCCAAGGCGCATGATCAGGACCGTGAGGGGCTTGAGATGGTATCTCTGTGTGAGGAAGCTCGGTGAATGATGGCTAAGAGGATGGTCCTACTGTGTATGCCGACTCAGACATCATCGAGTTAGGAAATGATACCTCAAATTGACACCCTCAAATTGGGGTGGAGGAGGAATATCAAGCTCGGGCCATTTCTGCTCAAAGTCTCTTTGAGGGTCTATCCCACCCTTCATCTCTCAGATCTTGGCCTCTTCCTCTACTCCGGGATGCATCTGTCCCTATCCCCAGGCCTGTGTCGATGGTTGCTCAACTCTCCTAATATAGGATCGGGGGCCTTATCAAACTTCATCCGCCCCAAGGACTGCTCATCATAAGTGTCATAAATGATAGGGTCCTCGAAGTCTATCTCTCTACTTAAATCAACCCCGACATCCTTGAAAACTCTAGTAAGGAATCGATCATAGGGGAGTACTCGGGTCGTGCTCTCACAGCATGATATCATGTGAATCATCATCAAATACCCCACGTGAATCTGTCTTCCCGTCAGAATCAAGTGTATGAGGAATGCCTTAAGATACGAGACCTCATCTTGGTGTCCTCCTCATGGCAAAAGCATGGAGCAGATCATGTGATGAGGGACTCGGTTGGTCATAGTCAGTCTATGTGCCGATGGTTTGCCCATCCCCTAGGCGTTTGCAAGGCCACACATCCTCTGAATAGCCTCTCTAGGGTCAAAACCCGGCACAGTGGGCCAAACCTTGGACTATACACCCTGAGTCCAATTGAAGGGATGTAAAAAATGCGGCAAATGCTCTCCGGGCTCAGTCTGATCTCAACACCTCTAACAGTGGAAGTGATCGGTCCACCAAGTCCATAGGTCACTCGTGAATAGAATGGATGCACCAGAGTCGGGAAGATCGACTCAAAAATTATAACTATAGGTAGTCATCCCATCCGTCCGAAAAGTCCCTCAAACCCGAAATACTGAAGTTAGGAGAAATTAATACTTCTCCCTAAAACGACTTTCCTCTTAGCGAATTTTTGCTTGTATCTCTGATACTCTTCGACGCAACTAAAGAGGGTCGTGTCATACCTCACCTTTCGACGAGCCTCCATTTGATCAGGCTGAGATGACTTAGTGGGGCGCTTGCCCTGAGCCCTAGAGGCTATTGTCTCCCTCCTAGGAAGCATCAAAATAAAAAAAGAGAAGGAAACAAGGCTGGTAGAGAGAGAAATGAACACAACCAATTGAAAACCAACCCAATTAAAAACCCTAAACGCACAAAAATTAAGTTGAAGCTGGTTGAGGTGCGCGAATAGAGGAGAACCCGTCCAAATCCGAAGCTCTAAGTCCCAAATCCAAAGCCCTAACCTTCAAAAATCAATTTGAACCTCTCAAAAAGCTGTAATGGCATCAAAAATCACTTTTGGGTAGCTGAAACGGCACAAACCTTGAAGAACCAGAGGAAAAGCGTGAAGAAATGAAGTGCAGGAGGGGTTTTTAAAATGACACCCCGACGAACCGCCTAGTCAACGGTCAACGCTTCAATTTTGTGCATTTTCTCGTCTCGTGATCCTCACCTTGCCCTTTTCAATTGAAATCCCCAATTTTTTATGTCCAATGCCAAGGGAATTTTGATTTTTGGTCAAAATTTGACCATTTTCCTAAGTGTATTTCTATATGATGCATATGATATGAAATTCATGCAATCATAAGGTATATTCAATCAAGAATTCATCAAGCAATCATTTGATCATAAAGAAATCACCTTTAGTTGCCTTCTAATATCAACAAATTGTTCTTCACTTAGAGGTTTTGTAAATATATCGGCAAATTGATCTTTTGTGCTTACAAATTCAAGTGTAATGTCATCCTTTTGTGCATGGTCTCTAAGAAAATGGTGTATAATTTCTATATGCTTAGTCCTAAAGTGTTGCACGGGTTTTTTGAAATGTTTATGACACTAGTGTTATCACATTTAATATGAACATGCTCAAAAGACAAATTAAAATCACTAAGTGTTTGTTTCATCCAAAGAATTTGTGCATAACACAAACCGACTGCTATGTATTCGACTTCTGCCATTAACAAGGCTACCGAATTTTGTTTCTTACTATGCCATGAAACAAGTGAGTGTCCTAGGAAATGACAAGTGCCACTAGTGCTTTTTCTTTCAACTTTACAATCGGCAAAGTCGGCATCTAAGAAACCAATTAATTCAAAGTTATCACCCTTAGGATACCATAGGCCTATGTCCATTGTCCTTTTCAAATATCTAAGAATTCATTTTATGACACTTAAGTGAGATTCTTTAGGACAAGATTGAAATCTAGCGCACAAGCATACACTATACATGATGTCGGGTCTACTAGCGCTCAAATATAGCAAAGAACCTATCATGCCTCTATACATAGTTGAGTTGATGGACTTACCTCTCTTATCCTTGTCAAGTTTGATGGATGAGCTCATTGGAGTCTTCATTGTTTTGGCATCTTCCATGTTGAACCTTTTGAGAAGATCTCTTATATACTTTCCTTGATTGATGAAGGTTCCTTCCTTTAGTTGCTTGATTTGAAGTCCAATGAAGAAGTTAAGTTCTCCCATCATGCTCATTTATAACTCACTATGCATGCATTTAGAAAATTCTTCACAAAAAGAGACATTAATAGCTCCAAAAATGATATCATCAACATATATTTGCACTAAGAGCATGTCATTTTCTTTGGTCTTTATGAAAAGAGTTGTGTCAATTTTTCTCATTTTAAAACCCTTTTTCAAAAGAAATTTACTCAATCTTTCATACCATGCTCTAGGTGTTTGTTTCAAACCATAAAATGCCTTTTTAAGTTTAAAAACATGATTAGGAAAGTTAAAACTTTGAAAACCGGGTGGTTGTTCAACATATACTTATTCATTTATAAAGCCATTTAAAAAAGCACTTTTCACATCCATTTGATATAAAACAAAGTCTTTAAAACATGCAAAGGCAAGTAGCATCCTAATGGCTTCCAATCTAGCTACGGGAGCAAAGGTTTCTTCATAATCCATCCATTCTTCTTGATTAAAACCTTGGGCTACCAATCTTGCTTTATTTCTAACAATTATGTCATTTTAATCCATTTTATTTCTAAAGACCCATCTAGTTTCAATAACACTTTGATTTGAAGGTCTTGGCACTAATTCCCATACTTCACTTCTTTCAAATTGATTTAACTCTTCTTGCATAGTAATCATCCAATTTTCATCAACTAGAGCATCATTTATATTTTTAGGTTCAATTTGGCAAATAAAGCAAGATTATTGCAAATATTTCTAGGAGATGATCTAGTTCTTACCCTACTAAATGGATTACCTATAATTTGATCTTGTGGGTGGTTGATGACAAACTTCCAATCTTTAGGAAAGTCTTGGCTTGATTTACCTTGCACTTGTTGAGGAGAGGGTAGTGCCAATGATGATTCTTCTTTCTTGGGATCCGATTCAACTTCTTCTTGTTGCCTTCTATCTTCAATTTGCAATTTTCCCATGAAGGTTTCAAAGCCTAAATCATCATCATCAAAACTCTCTTTTTCTTGGAAATAATTGTTAGATTCATAAAAAATAACATGGATGGACTCCTCTACAACCATGGTTTTGTTAAAAACTCTAAAGGCTTTACTTGAAGTTGAGTAACCAAGAAAAGTTCCAACATTCGATTTTGCATCAAATTTTCCAAGATTGTCTTTGGTGTTTAATATAAAACATTTGCACCCAAAGACTTTGAAATAGCTAATGTTGGGTTTCTTGTTTTTCCAAAGCTCATAGGGAGTTTTCTTAATAATGGGCCTTAATAGTATTCTATTTAAAACATAACAAGAAGTGTTAATCGCTTCGACCCAAAAATATTTTGGTAAATTGTTTTCATTTAGCATGGTTCTAGCCATTTCTTGAAGAGTTCTATTTTTCCTTTCAACTACCCCATTTTGTTGAGGAGTTCTAGGAGCCGAAAAAATTTTGGTTAATAGCATGCTCATTGCAATAGTCTTCAAAATCAATATTTTCAAATTCTCTCCCATGATCACTTCTTATACAAGTAATTGTATAACCTTTTTCATTTTGAACCTTGTTGCAAAACTTTGAAAACTCATAAAAAGCTTCATTCTTTTGACTTCAAAACAAGGCCCAAGTGTATCTAAAGAAGTCATCCACAATAACATATGCATAAGATTTTCCTCCAAGGCTTGGTGTCCTAGAGGGACCAAATAAATACATATGCAACAACTCAAGAGGCCTAATTGTTGAAATAAAATTTTTGTTTTTAAAAGAATTTTTTATTTTCTTCCCCATTTAACAAGCTTCACAAACTTTGTCTTTTTGAAAAATTTATTTTGGGAAGGCCTCTAACAAGTTCATCTTTGTTGAGTTGGGAAATGAGGTCCATGTTAGCATGTCCCAACCTCCTATGTCACAACCAACTTTGATCATGCATGCTTGAAAAACATCTATCATGGGCATCATATTTTGAAATATTTATATCATAAACATTATCACATCTATGGTCCATGAAGATGGTTTGATCATTTTGAATATCTTTGATGATGTAATGAGATGCTTCAAAAATTACTTTAAAACATTTGTCACAAAGTTGACTAATGCTTAAAAGATTATGTTTTAAACCATCCACTAATAAAACACTTTCAATAAGAGAGGATGTGCCATTACCAATGTTGCCTTGAACAATAATCCTTCCTTTTGCATTGTCTCCAAAGGTAACGTATCCTCCCTTTCTCTTTGTAAGGAAAGAAAACTTGGATTCATCCTCGTTCATGTGTCCTGAGCATCCACTATCCAAGAACCACTTATCCTTCTTTGAACCCTATAAAATAAAATTCAAGTTGATTTAGGTATCCATATCTTTTTGGGTCCTTGAGGGTTAGTGACCTTGGATTTCTCAATCCAAATCTTTCTAACCTTAGCATTTGAATTCTTTTGGGATCCATTTCTTAAGGGACATGTGCTACTAATGTGCCCTCCTCTTCCACAAAATTTGCAAGTAGTAGAAGAACTTGCATTTGAGGATTCTTTTACAAAATAGTTTTTAAAATAATTTCAATTCTTTAAGGATTTGAATCCTAGCCTTTGTTTGTCAAAAACACATTTTTGGCTAGCTAAGATCATTTCAAAAGTTTTTTGTCCACAAGAAAAAATTGAAAGAGAATATGTCAACCATTCATTTTTCTTTTTTAAAATCTCATTTTCACTTCTCAAAATCTCATAATCTTTTTTCAAGATGAGTTTTAGATATTTCAACAATTGAAAATTTTTCTTTCACTTCTTCAAACTCTTTTTCAAGTTCTTGAATTTTATTTTTAAAAGAATTATTTTTCAAACTAAGTTTTTCAAAATCCTCATAGAATTCTTCAAAAACATCATGCATATCTTCATCACTAAAGTTAGAGTTTACCTCATCAATATCATCTATTGTCATGAAGTACATGTTTGCCACTTTTTTCTCATTTTCTTCTTCGGAGGATTCTTCACTTTCACTCCAAGTGGCCATCATTGCCTTTTTCATTCTTTTCTTGGCTTCACTTTTGTAGAGAGGATAATCATATTTGATGTGTCTTAGTTTTTTGCATTTGAAACACACCAAATCTCTTTTCTCTTCCCATTTTTCCTTGTCACCATGAGATGAAGATTCTTTTTTAGAAAGGTCTCTTCTAGAGGTGAACTTTCTTCCTCTAAACCTTTCACTCCTCATGTATTTGTTAAGCTTTCTTGTGATGAGGGCTAAATCATCATCTTCCTCACTTGGTTTTTCTTCTTCAACATCTTCATCTTCCTTGGTTGTAGCTTTGAGAGCTATGCTCTTCTTCTTTTTGTCTTCACCCTCTTGTAGCTTCTTTGCCAAGTTAATTTCATGTGTCATTAATGACCCTATGAGCTCTTCCATAGGTAGCTTTGTCAAGTCTTTTACTTCTTGAATTGCGATGACCTTAGTATGCTACTTTGATGAGTGTGACCTTAATGTCTTCATCACCTTCTTGGATTCCTTGTAGCTTTTTCCCAAAGCTTTAAGACCATTGACAATGTCGGTGAACCTAGTAATCATCTCAACAATAGTCTCATTTTCTTTCATTGAAAACAATTCATAGTTATGAACAAGAAAATTCATTTTTGACCATTTCACTTGATTTGTTCCTTCATGAGTTATCTCAAGTAATCTCCAAATTTCTTTAGCTGATTTGCATTGACATATTCTATTATATTCATTTCTATCCATAGCACATTGCAAGGTAAAAAGGACCTTAGCATTTAATTGAAAATTTCTTTTATCAAGCTCATTCCATTCTTGCTTGGGTTTTGAAACCAAGACTCCATCAACTAGTGTAGTAGGAAAAGTTAGGCCATCTTCAATGACATCCCATACGTCTAAATCGTTGATTTTAAATACCAAGTCATTCCAGTTTTCCAATAGGGATAGTCGGTTCTCGTAAAAAATGGAGCTCTATGTTTTGTAAAATTTTCAGTTTGAGATGAGCTTGATGGAATAGTCATTTCCTTTTAGACGATTAAGTCTTAAGCAAGAGGTCTAGCTCTGATATCAATTGAGAAAATAAAGGTTATGCTTAATTAAGAAAAACACCCAAAGAGGGGGAGGAGGTGAATTGGGTTTTTAAAAAACTTTTTCAATACAACAAGTTCAAGCATAATATAAACAAAATTAAAGAGATAAAGTTAGAGATTTCAAACTCGGGTTTTATAGTGGTTCGACACTTCCTTGCCTACGTCCACTCTCCTTAATCTCCTAACTAAGTGAGGGTTCCACTAACTTGAAAATCCTAAGTGCACCCATGCATTCATCTTACATTCATTTCCTATGATCAAAAGTCTTCCCAAAGTCTCGATCTTGTATCCATTTGGTCCTTTGATGAATTTCCGAATTTGTACCTTAGATTTTTTACCATTCAAATCAATTAGTCACTTAACCATGGTTTGTTATCATCAAAACCCGATTGGGAGAATCCTTGGGCTAATAGTTATAAATAACATCAACCATATTAGATTCATAACAAACAAATGAGATTGGTTTACCTTTTTTCTCAAGTTATTTCTGGAATTTGGTGCAATCCTTTTTCATGTACCCCTTCTTCTTGCAGAAGAAACACCTATTGACCTTCTTGATTCCACCTTGGGGCGGTATTTTACCTTTCCCTTTCTTTTTGGCCTGGTTCTGATCATTTCCTTCCATTTCCATTAATGCACTCTTACCCAATTCCATTTTCAACCTTCCCCCCTCTTGAACACACATGGTCAAAAGCTCATTAATTGACCACTTATCCTTATGTGTGTTGTAGGATCTTTTGAAGGGTCTATATTGTTGTAGAAGAGTGTTCAAAATAAAATGCACAAGGAATGAGTCAAACATTTCAACCTCAAGTGTATTCAATTATGCTGCAATATCCCTCATCTGCATTATGTGCTCTTGCACACCACTCACATTGGTGAGCCTTAAGGATGAAGACTTCATTATTAGGGTGCTGGCAAGTGCCTTATTTGAAGTAACAAATTGCTCATCAATAGCCTTCAGTAATACCTTGACATTGTCATGCTGATCGACAAAACCATGAATACCATAAGAGATTTTGGTCTTTATAAACATCAAACTAAGGCGATTTGATCGCTCCCATTGTTTATAAAGAGCCTTTTCTACTATAGTGTTGGTGTCAGTAATGGTTGGCTTGTCTTTCCTGATAGCATAATCAATGTCCATGCACCCCAAATGAAGGAGAATTCTCTCATTCCAAACCTTATAGTTATCACCTTTCAATTCGGGACTGTCACATTTTATATTAGAGAAATTCACAGGTTGCATGACTGCACAAAAATTAAACATACATGCTTATAATTCAAAATTGAGACTAATAACCATATATCATGTTTTACCAATGTAACTCATGTTCCAAAATTATGAATCTAGGGACATAAAGCTTGCCTATGGGCTAAAGTTCTAATTCAATTAGATCCATGTAAAACCTTATGATAAAACTATCAAATTATGTTCAATTTCCTAATTTTTGTGGGTAATTAAGAAATATAATTTGATATTCCATCCTAATTAATTGTACAAATATAATAAAACATTCTTGTGGGATAAAATTTTATTATATCAAATATAATTAATTACCCATAATGTCATTTTCCTACATGTGATCCTAAAACACTTAATATATAATTTTGCATAATCAAGGATGTTGTGGCTACTCCTTAATTAATTAAAATTATATGGATCATTTGACATTTAATTACTTCACAAGAAAAACTTATATATATTGCATGAAACCATAAGCAATATGTACACAAAACTCAATATCGATGTACTAATAATATTCAACTCAATATTGCATGTATAATAAAACAATATATCATACACACAAAATTATAAGCACATAAATATCTAAAATTAAATCCATAAAGAGCCTTTAAGAATAAATTTAATGTGCAAAATTATTTAATTTAATGTTATATACATAATAAGCCATAAAAAAAAAATGTACATTCAACTAACAAAAATAAATAGTATAGCACATAAAATATCCATAAAGAAACCCATAAATTAACATATTTTAAAACACTAAATTTTATGAATTTAAAAAAAAAATTATAGGTTGCTGCTATGAGGAGTCAAACCTGGGCAGTGGATGAGTAAAGACTAGGCTGAGACCAACTAGGCTACTGCCCATTTTCTTATTTCTAGTTTACTTATTTATTTCTTATTTACAGTCAGAATAATAACCCCCTATAATCATCTTCTACCTCCAACCGAGTCTGTTTGACCCATTTGCGACCCGAAATGAAACCCGACGGTTTCCATGTATTCCATACACCAGATTGATGATTTAAAACACCGAAATGTTAGAAATCCCATTTCCTAATGATTTCTAACTATATTTTTCATCAAAAACTTCTAAAAACCACAAACTCCAAGATACCAAAACTCATTGTATTTTTTTTATTTATTGAAAAACATATATTGTAAAACAAACAAAGCAAAGACATACAAGGCTCTGATACCAAATGATGGACAAAAATAATCTAAACATGCTATAACAATCATTAAATAGCAATTAGATCATAAGTGAAATTATAAACAGATCGAAAACATACCTCTCACTACTGCCATTCTTATAGGTTAAAAATGCGTTTTTCAATTTTCAGGCTTGAGGTGCTTCTAAACCTTTCTCAACCTCCACTTAGATGGTGTTTTTAAAAACTGAAAGAGATTGAAGGCTTAGGAAACCCTACCCATTAGTGTTCTGCCCCTTTTTAAAGACTTTCTCCATCACCGAGCTTGGAGCGTGCATAGAACATGGGGTAGTGATGCGAATGTGGTTCTGAGAGTTAATCCTCGTTCTTAAATTGATGGAATGATGTGGACCACATTTTGAATCACGCCTTCGGTTTATTACCAAAGATCTAGGAAAAACAAAATCCCAACACCATGTTCTGTTTCTTGCTAATGTTTGGGTTTGTTCCTGACGTTTGAGTGTGGACATTGGGAACCATGCGTATATGAGATCATTTGCATACACCTTTGTTTGGTTTTTCGGTTTTTATAGAATCTGCAATCATGCTCTGTTTCTTCACCCTGTTTTGGTTTCCTTTGTGAGATGTCTGCCACCATGTTTATTTTATTTTATTTTATATTTAGAGTGATTTTGGTCATCCCCAATTAGTTTGCTATCTCATTGACAAACTATGAGATGGAGCGAGGTTGAATGGTCTTTGGTTTGTTTATTTTATGCTCTGTTTTTATTTTTGGCCTCCTCTGTATTTCTATGTTTCTTTTGGTGTGTTTGGGGTGATGAGCATTTCAATTGGGTTAAGATTGAGCAGAGGAGTCCATGGTAAGTTGTTTGATGGGTTAGTTTTCTTGGGTGGATACCAAGGTCTCCACTATATCCCATATTCCAAACCCTCTGAAAATGGCCGATGCCGGAATCCACCCCTACCACCAACAGTGGTTGTCGGTTCCCGCTCCTCCGCCCTCCGACGAGGTACATATGATCTTCATCTTGGGTCTACTAGAGGAGGTTGCAACTTGCCTCTATTTTCTGGCTGAAAATAGTTCCCAATGCCCGCAAGCCATAACCTTTAGAAAATCAATTCTGAGGCTACTCGACAGATTTTTAACCTGCAAATACTCAAGTATATGATTTGTAGACGTGGGTGAAACTAATGGAAAAGGAAAGGAATGTACTGGAAGCTAATTGATATTCTTTGAATTTGATGACCATAATGAAGCTGTTACTAGACCCCACGTGAAAGAGACCACCAAATTCTCCACCCCTGGTTGTATTTGGCCACATGCATAAAGAGCTAGCACATGGAAATGGCCACAGAAAAATGGTTGTTGTTGGGGAAGACAACGCCACATACCTTTGGTGGGCAAGCACGTACCCTTATCCTTTTTTTTTAATTTATTATTATTCTTTATTCTCACGCGTCAAAGTTTTATTTTCGCAAATTCTCTTTTAAATGATTTTCAAAATTCCGGTTTTTCAAATAATCTTATTTTCATTCCAATTTGCAAATTTAATATTTTTTTTAAAATTCCATTCCCAAATAATTTTTCAAAATTCCAATTTCCAAAACTTCAATTCTCAAATAATTTTTCATCTTTGGCATGGATTAGGACTTGTACCAGCTATATGTACGTACAAGTGAACACCAACAATAGATCAACTCCTTTCTTTCTTTCTTTCAACTGTGAACAAGCTCTAACCATGCACATCATCTCCAAATGCACTCTAAATGATCCAACCAGGTGACTCTCTTAGAAATCCACATATACGTTTAAACAATCTTAAGTGCATCCGCTCTTCCTCCAATGAACATACCCATATATCCTCAAGCCAAACCTTGTCCCCATTTCCAAAACGCCTCAACCAGACTTTTCATGGGCTATCCATATGCCTAGCAGCCTTGAATTATATTTTTCCTCATTTTGTCTATTGCAAACAACAATTTTGCCATCTTCTTATAGCTAGGTTCATCTTCCTTGTTTCAAAAATTTGGCATTTGAAATGATCACTACACAACTCAAATCAAACCAATATTAATGGTCGTTACAAGAGTAACGATTAATATGTTAATCGAATGTCTTTTTAGCCTGGTTACTACCCAAAAGGCATGAAATATATGTCAATCAATACTTGAATTATGCGCTTTTTGAGTAGTACTTGATAAGTAATAAATTTACAATATCTTAATGGTGAAGAAAACGCATCACAAAAATACGAGTACAGTTTGATTAAAATATCATGATGAGATAGAATAATGTAGTCAAAAGTGGTGGGTTTATACAAATTTGGTTGCCAATACACTTCGTACGACAGTAAAGAAGGATGTGGACGAAGCATAGATGAATCTAGTTCACAACACAAATTTAAAATCATCAATATGGTACTTGTTTGTTGCTCCTTGGTTCTACAAATGGTAGCATTGTGGAGGTACACATGTATAGATAAATGTGTGAGAGAGAGAGAGAGAGCTTAGCCCCTTCATGTAATTATTGTACGTGTTGGCTTATAAAGTGTTAGGATTAGGTCAATTAGGTGCAAAGATCATACCAATGGTTGAACGAAACTAGATCATGCCTTGTTAATGTCCAATCATACAATTATTACATTTTTCTCAATTTAGGGTTAGACTCTTTGCATATAGTAATTATGTGGGCAACACTCAATTACATTAGAAGTGTGTCTCATCACATTAAATGCAATCATTTTTGTGTATAGGGTCATTTGTGAATGGGGGTTGACCATGCAACCATTCCCTAGCTAGTCACCCAAAACCATTCATGTTTGGAGTAACATGTGCCCTTTGGATGACACACATCATTTCATCTTAGAGCCCACAAGGAGAAATTATCGAAAGGAAAAATTGAAAGCACGGTAAGGCACTGAATGTGTTTTCCAATTGATTTGGTGGTTTTATACGAGAGTGGCATCCAATTATATTAAATAGTGTCTCAAAGGAGATCTACAAGAGGAGACTCCAACACTCTACTGCAACAAATTCATCCACCAATGGACTAATTTGGAGGTATCATATATTCCATTGGAGCTTGTAGTTCTTGTATTTTATATAAAAAATTACCATTATTTTCTATTTTTAAAAATAGAAAACAAAATGTACATCCAAATGGACACTTCATATATCTCACTCACATTCTTCTTAAAAGAATTTTAGCTTTAGAGGATGGTCACCACTTGCTTTCTTGAGTAAAAATTGCATCATTTTAGGAAGCCATTTCTACAAGTAAATCTCTTTCACTCTTCTCCATCCTGTAAACTTAGGTTGCCTCATTAGAAGTTCGCAAAGCTGGATTTTAATCGAACAATAAAATGTTGCAATCAAGTCACAGGATAAAATATAAGCAAAAAAAAAATGATTAGATAAGAACCGGCTTGTTACATTTGGTAATTAAATTTCATCACCTAAGAATAAATTGCTTTCAAATCCACTATGTTGGAATGTTGAATATCTTATCAGCAAATCATTTTAAGTTAAAGAAAGTTGAATCAATGAAATACATCTTGGAAAAGGACAACCTAAATGGTTAAGAGTGTGAATGAGTTTAGGTGTCAAGCATGGCCCTTCTTGTCATGCCCTCATGTTGCAGTTGTACATGGGAATAAACACTGAGAAAGAAAGAAAGAAAGAAAACAAACTATTTACGACATTGGTGCATGAATAGATTTTAATAATTATACATGTATGGAAAAAAAAAAAAAAAACCAAAAGTGTAATAGAATTGAAATTTTGATGCAAATTGATGCTATCAGCATCATTACACACTACCATGTCCTTGATGATATAAGAGTGTAAGAACAGTTCTGCAAATTAATTAATTTTTACAAATATAATTTAAAAAATAATTAAAGGTTTATAATTATACTTGGAAAGGAAATTCAGAAGAAAGAAATTAAATTTTAAATATATTCATCAAAATAAATATTGCAATTAGTGTTGAGACTTATCTCTTACAAAAGATATCAAAAAGAAAGAAATTAATGTCACAATTATAGCAATAAATATTAAAATTAAATAAAGTGAATGAATTATTTGTCATATATGTCAAACACCTATTTAGGGTTTATAAGGAAACTTTGGGTTGAAGAAGAGTCTACACAGAGCCCAGCAGGAGCAATGGCTTTAGGAGATGATGGGGTCGTAAGAACAGGTAATCTTTATTATATATGGCTGAAATTTGGAGCTTTACATGTCTTATTTTCAAGCATTTCACCTTGTGAAAATTTATACAAGGAGATATATACTACAGATTTATACCCAGACATTCTATTACTAAAATTTAGTCATGTTCTTGCAGATGTGTTATTCATATAATTAGATTGGAAATGTTAGTAGGATCAGTTCCTAGGCTTGTGAAAAAAGATTAAAACCCATAAAAAATAATCATCTTTTTTCTCTCCTTTTGCATCTCTGTCTTCTATCCTCAGTTCAATCCTTTGCTTTGATTACAAACCATTATAAGGTATGAGAAGCATCAGGTGTGTATAAAACAATAATTGTAAGAGAAATGAAGGTTAGTAAATATATATATATATATATATATATACTAGCAAAATTAGTAGTAGAGATGTGAATAGAGACTTTTTCAAACCATCAGACTGAATTGCATCCAAATTCCACTAATTGTCATCTGGATTCAAACATGTATCCACCTAAAAAGGATTAGGTTCCAAAATCCTAAACAGTGAATGGAAATAAGATTCAACTGAAACCTTTCCTTTTGCTCACTCTGTGTGTTCTTGATATAGGATTTTACTTATATATCATATGCGATAGCTAGGTTAATTACATTGGCACAAAATAATTCCCTCATTGAAAGAAAAAAATAATAAAAATTGAAGTTCCCCAAGTAAAAGTTTTTCCCAAGTAAGTTAAAAAATTGAAGTCAAAACTATAAAACAAAAATATCAATGATCTAACAAGGAAATTAATATGGCAATTCTGGTTCATATCACTTTGAATTAGCAATTTATGGTGGCAAGAAAATGAGGATTCTAAAAGAGTGAATGTCTTTAATACTTCAAGTTGAACTGTGAATTAAACATTTTCCATTGATATATATCATCAACGTATTCATTTATTCAACACTGGATTTTGTTCATTTTTAACACAAAGATTAAGTAACTGTGTGGCTGTCACTCAGGGACCTTCTGGAGTACAATTCCTCATGCTTTTACTTCTATGGTTGGTACTGGTATTTTGGCTTTGCCATGGAGTATTTCTCAATTGGGTTGGATTGTTGGACCGGTTGCTATACTTGCATTTCCAGTAATTACATATTATTATGCCATGCTTCTCTGCGACTGTTATAGAACTCCTGACCCGATCAAGGGAAGAAGAAATCGCACATATGTGGATGCTGTGAGAGCATTTTTAGGTATAGCATATGCACCCCATTCTTCTATTACTTTCACATTATAACTATCGACTTTAACCTTGTACATAATAGTTATTAATATTGGCTCAGCAACATTTTAACGAATGGCCTTTCCACCACTTAGAAGATTAAAAACTCATTAATGTAGTGTTCTTATAGGAAAAATTAATAATAAATGTAATAACATTTGTGCAGGCAAAAGAAATGTAGTTATATGTGGTGTCTTGCAATATGCAGCACTGTGGGGGACGATGATCGGTTACACAATTACAACTGCCATTAGTATAGCGTGAGTACTTCTGTAAATGTCAGTGAAGAAAAGTGGATCTCAAGCCTTTCTAATTAAGGAAACTGATGGTTAATCAAGAAAAATGAAACTTTTTACTTCTTACAAATTCATATTATCCTCTAGCCGATCACAAATGTCATTGATTTACTTACCGTGTTTCTGTTTTTGAACTGAATAGATCTGTGAAGAGATCAATTTGCTTCCATAGACATGATGCAAGATGTGATGTACAAGGAAATATATATATGATGGCATTTGGAGCAATGGAAATTGTTCTATCTCAATTTCCAAACTTAGAAAAAGTGACGATTCTTTCAGTAATTGCTACAGCTACATCATTTATTTATTCACTTGTTGCATTGGGTCTATCTGTTGCAAAACTCTCTACATACCATGAGCTTAGAGGAAGTACACTGGTGGCTAATGTGGGAGAGGATATTGCTTCATTAACCAAGGTTTGGCATGTTTTCCAAGCTCTTGGAAATATTGCTTTTGCTTACACTTACTCCTGGCTGCTATTAGAAATTCAGGTATGTTGTTATCAATTCGATATGTTCTTTTGCTTTTGGAATATGATCTTGGTAAATGTTTCTCGGAATGGCTTCTCTGGTGTATTAAACAATGGCATACTATGGAAGTGCTTCCAACATAATCAGAGAAGCAATTTGGAAATTTTAACTGATGCAGATTGGATTTTATTCTAAGAATGATTACTAACTCTGCATATATTCAACTTTATGAAGGATACATTAAAGTCACCACCACCAGAGAATCAAGTAATGAAGAAAGTCTCCTTGTATACTATTGCTGGAACATCAATTTTTTATTCATCTTTGGGATTCATAGGTTATGCAGCATTTGGAAGTCATGCTCCAGGAAATGTTCTCACGGGATTTGGTGAACCATTTTGGCTTGTTGACATTGGCCACATTTCCGTGATCATACATTTAATTGGAGCTTATCAGGTTCTCTCTCTCGCTCTTTGTGTATCTATATAATTTTGAAAACCATCAGTGTATTCAATATTTAATATTCAAGCAGGAAAATTATTTTAGTGGAGAGTAATTGTGCATTATCAAATGCATCGAACTGGCAGTCTAATTACTACAATTACTAATTTTTTCAAGAGTGTGAAAAGGTATCTAAAGTACAATCAATTTCCGATTAGTCACAAATGAATGAGATGTAAAGAATGAAAGAAACCAAAACTGTTCTGGAAAAAACTTACCAGATACAGAGTATATACGTATATTTAAAACAGAGTAATTACATTAGGATCAGATCAAACCTCAGAAAATCTAAGGTTGTTACAAGAGATAAACGTCTAAACATAGATTACAAACATTCAAATATAGGATAGAGTTGTTGGAGATAAACTCGGAAACGCAGCTCACTAACTTGAGTTTTCTTAAATATTTGAATGATCATTATCATTATTGTTATCACTAACATTCCCCAGCAAATTGGCAGGAAGATCGTAGATAGCTAGTTTGTCACGAAGGAAACAAAATCTATTAGTCGTATGTCCTTTGGTGAAAATATCTGCAGGCTAAATAGAAGTAGAAATGTGCTCTAAAATGATGTCTCGATGTGCTACTTTCTCACGCACAAAATGATAATCCACTTCGATATGCTTAGAATGGGCATGAAAAATAGGATTAGAGACAAGTGAAGAGCACTAATGTTATCACATTAGATAACAGGAGGAGAATCAAGAGAAATTTTCAGTTCACATAACAACATATGCAACCAATATACTTCAGCGGTAACTAGAGTCAGACATCTATATTCGGCCTCAGTGCTTGATTTAGATATCATTGGTTGTTTCTTTGCCGACCAAGAGATAAGATTGGGACCAACAAACACACCATAGCCACATGTTGAACGTCTGTCATCAGGGTCATCAGCCCAATCCAGAGTATTTTTCAGATAACGTAGGACACGCTTGGCTATTGTCCAATGAGCTTTAGTTGGGGCTTGCATATGTTGACAAAGTTGATTCACGGAGTAAGTGATATCTAGGTGAGTGAGAGTTATATATTGTAAGGCACCGACTGTGTGACGATATTCAGAAGGATCAAACAGGGGATCTCCATCAAATTTGGAGAGCTTAGTACCAGAAACACATGGGGCATAATAAGGATGTATGCCAATGAGGTTGACACAATCTAAGAGATCAATAATGTATCTTGTCTGCTGAAAATGTAGTCTGGAAGAATCACGGGTAGCTTCAATACCCAGGAAGTATGATAACTGCCCAAGGTCCTTCATAGCAAAATCTAGCTGAAGATTAGAGATCAGTTCATCAATAAACGACCGAACATTAGATGTCACGAGAATGTTGTCTACGTAAACTAGTAAGAACGCATGATTAGAGTCACGGTGATAGGTGAACAAAGAGGGATCGACCTAAGAACTTACGAATCCGAGAGATAAAAGGGTAGTGGATAAGTGATTAAACCAAGTCCGAGGGGCTTATTTTAATCCGTAAATAGATTTATGCAACTTACACACAAACTGTGGATTGGTAGGATCTTCAAAACCTTTAGGTTGAGCCATATAAACTTCCTCATCCAAAATTCCATGAAGGAAGGCATTAGACACATCTAGTTGCCGAATGTCCCAATTAAATGAGACAACAAGGGCGAGTACAATGCGAACTATGGATGGTTTAATAACTGGGCTGAATGTGTCAAAGAAATCAATACCACTACGTTGGAGATAACCAACTGCAACTAGCCGTGGTTTAAGTCTTTCAATACTCCCATCTAGTCGGCGTTTGGATTTAAAAACCCATTTACTCGGAACAACATTTTTGTCGGGTGGACAAGGGCATAAAGTCCAGGTTTCATTCTTCAACAAAGCTTGGAATTCACACTCCATAGCTAAATGCCATTCAGGTATAGCAGCAGCTTGAGCATAGGAACAGGGCTCGGAAATAATAACACATGCATGCAAAGCTCAGAGGGGATGACGTGTTGAGTAATAGAGATGAAAATCAAGGTATGTGCGAGGCCTAAAATGACCAATTTGTGATCTAGTGACAACATGATAGGAAGGGGCTGAACTGGTCGAAGTAGAAGATGAGGGCTCAAGGATGTTGCTAGGAGAAGAGGAAATAGGAGAGTTGATGTCTGATGGAATAGAGAAATCATGGTCAGTGGGAATTATAGGAGTAGTGTGAGGTGGTGAAACAGAAGAGGAAGGAGAAGATGAAGGGAAAATGTGTGAAGGAGGATAATGAAGGGTAGAGAATTACCTATCGAGGGAACGCTACTGCCAGAGTCCATGAGAGGAGATTGTACACGAGCAAGGAACACAGCCTCATCAAAGATCACATTTTTGGAAATATACACACATCGGGAGGAAGGATCATAGCAACTAAACCCATTCTAATTAGAACAATAACCAATGAAAATGCATGGTGTGCTATGGTAAGAGAGTTTATTAGGCATGTAAGGTCGAAGACATGGAAAGCATTGACACCCAAAGGAACGAAAATAGCTAAAATCTGGAGGAAGATGAAATAGACATTCAAAGGGTGAAGAAAAATTGAGAACTTTTGTGGGCAACCGATTAATGATAAATATAGATGTTAAGAAAGCATCGACCCAAAATTTCGTAGCTAATCCAGATTGCGTAAGGAGAGTGAGTCCCATTTCGACTATATGACGATGTTTCCTCTCGGCAAGGCCGTTTTGTTTAGAGGTATGCAGACAAGAAAGCCGATGAAAAATCCCATTATCACTTAGAAATTGTTTAAAAATGGTGGAGCAATATTCACAAACATTGTCACTTTGTAATTGCTTAGTGGGATAATTAAATTGCTTTTTTACTAAAATTTTGAATTTGAAAAACGTAGCATAAACATTGGATTTATTGGAAATGGGATATAGCCAACAAAAGCTAGTAAAGTCATCAATAAAAATAACATAGTAGAGACAACCACTCAAAGATGAGTGGAAATGAACCATACATCTTAATGAATTAACTCTAGATGAGCAGTTGATTCTCTTGAGGAAGTAAAAAATGGTAACTACTTAGACTTACCTAGTTGACACAACACACAAATAGACTTTTTATTAAAAGAATCACTAACAGGTAGAGAATAATTATGAAGAACATTAATTATGCAAAGTAGACGATGAAGGATGTCCCAAACGACAATGCCAAGTAGCGATAGAGGCCTTAACCCCAATAGTCATGGAGAAAGCATGAAATTTAGATGATGATAGTTGTTGTAGGTTGATCGAGTACAATCCTCTATCACTGGGCCCCGTCATGAGTGTGTCCCCCGTCTTGAGGTCCTTCACAAAAAAATTGGAACCAGTAAGTTCAAATAACACATTATTGTCCTTATAAAATTTATTAATGGAAAGAAGATGGGCAGAGGCTTGAGGGCAATAAGCAACATCATTTAAAGCAAGAGTAGAGGAAGGAGTTTTAATAGTAGCATTGCCAGTACGTGAGATTATCAAACCTGCCCCATTACCTACGCCCACGGTATCAGTGCCTTCATAAGGCTGAGAAATTGCCAAACTAGCCGTATCAGAAGGAACATGAATATTCACACCACTATTAGTGTACCATTGATGCTGATTTAGGTAGGTGGTATTGGCCTCAACAACCATAGCAGCCAACTCTGTTGGAGGATGCCTTCCTTGAAAGGCATAGTTCATTCGGTTGTAATAGTCTAATGCCTGGTGATTTTCTCTTTTGCAAATTTGACTAGGTGATCGAGACTGAGAATCATGGGACACAGGTGGAGAAGATGAAGATGGCAAGTGGGGTAGAGGCTGCCAAAATGGTGAAGAAGATGGAATTGAGCCAGGAAATTTGGACGTACCTGAAGAGTGAGACTGATTGATATTGTTACTGCGTGCTCCTGGTTTAGAACTATTTTGTGGAAGTAAAGAGCATAGGAACCAGTCTTGGGTTGAATGGTGTGATTGTGAAATTTCTGCATGAGATCATAGTTGAGCAGCTCGGCATGAAAGTCAGAAAAATGCATTGATTTTTCCTTTGCAAGCAGCATGTATGTTGTGACAAAGGAATGAAAGGAGGAGTTGAGTCCATTGAGCACAGATAAAATCAATTCAGAATCCTTAACAGGTTTGCCAACTGCTGATAATTCATCTGAGAGAGATTTGACTTTATCCAGAAAACTTTGGCACGACATGGAGCCTTGCTGAAGATATTGAAGTTTTCTCTTGCTGAGAGAAATTTGAGAAGTGGAAGGTGCAGAAAAACGTGAATTAAGGGCCTACCAAGCGAGCCAAGATGTTTCCAGACCATAAATAGTGGAAACAATTGAAGGAGAAAGGGATGAGACAATCCAACCAAGCACGGTTTGATCCTTATACTGCCAAACTACATAGGCAGAGTTAAGAACACCTTGGTCGCAGAGCTCATCACTAGAATATTGAGGAGCGCAGGGATTGGAACCATCAACAATCCCCATCAAGCCATAGCTCCAAAAAAGTGGAATTAATTGGGCACTCTAGGCAAGAAAGTTAGTACCATCAAGCTTGATGGAAATAACTTGTGTTGGAAGGTTAAAGGTAGCGGAAGCATTAGATTGAACAACCATAGGATCAAGTAAAGCGTGAGCTTATAGATGCTCTGATACCATGAAAGAAACCAAAACTATTCTGGAAAAAACTTACCAGATATAGAGTATATACATATATTTATAATAGAGTAATTACATTCGGATCAGATCAAACCTCAGAAAATCTAAGGTTGTTACAAGAGATAAACGTCTAAACATAGATTACAAACATTCAAATATAGGATAGAGTCGTTGGAGATAAACTCAGAAACGCAGTTCACTGGTTCGACGAAAACACAGCTCACTGACTTGAGTTTTCTTGAATATTTGAATGATCATTATCATTAATGTTATCACTAACAAAGAACTATTGTGATGTTAGTCATTTACCAAGTCTTCTATTTATTTTATTCTATTGTTCTCTTTGAAAGTTGAAATGAATCATACATCTGTGTTTTCATCAAATTATCTTTACCTATGACATTTTCTCAGGTGTTTGGTCAAGTAGTTTTTGCTACAAACGAGAGGCTACTCACATCCAGATGCTCCACAACATCAGTTTTTAATCGAACTTGCAACATAAGATTTCCAGGCACAAGAAATGGATCCTTTCAGTTCTCATTAAACAGGCTTCTCATGCGCACAATCTTTGTTATTTTCACAACTTTGGTTGCCATGATATTTCCATTCTTCAATGCAATCCTATCAATTCTTGGCTCAATTTCCTTCTGGCCAATAACAGTCTACTTCCCCATGCAAATGTACATGATTCAAGCAAAGATCGAGAAGGGAACTCCTACTTGGACAGTCTTATATGTTCTAAGCTTTGTTTGTTTGGTTGTTTCCCTTGTTGCTATCGTTGGTTCAGTTGCCGATATCTCCCAGACTCTTAGGCATGCAAAAATATTTCATATTGAACTCTAGTTGTAATGGCTTATGTTAGATCCGTAAGTTACGAATGCTACCAGTTGACATTATGTTCTACATAGTTTTTTAGTCAATATGATATGATTGATAAGACCAAGTTTTATAAACATTGTATTAGCTGGGATATTTGTATATGATCATTAGATATTTTATCGATTAGATATAACTCCGAAAACTAATTTCAGAAATCTCAGTCGACCCTGGTTCTCATTATCTTCATTACATCAATATTGAACCCTAGATTTAGCGTAGTTACACCTAGATTTAGGAGAGTGAATAGAACATTTTTTTCATTTAATTTTTAATGCTTGTTTTCATTTCACTCGAAGATTTAAAAACAAAGCACTAATTTAGATCATATATACTTAATCACATAATAATACTAACATGCAATGATGAACAATTTGCTACAAGTCAAAAGAAAATGTACAATTGGTAGTTTTGTATATTTGAAAAACCAAAATAGGAGTGTTTGGGAAAAAAATTGTAGAACTCTCAAGATGTGTTTGGTATACAGGATGAAGAATGAAAGAAGGAAATTCATTTTATTTGTCATTTATTACTAGATTTGGACAGCATATTATAAATGAGATAGAAATAACAAATCACTAATATCGTATAAACCAAAACTTAGTCTTGTGAGGATCTGATCATTTCTCTCTTTCACATGGTGTTTTAATGCATGTTAATTCCTACTCTACTCCTGTAGCCTATTCAAGTGTATCAAATGCATCTTCATGGCTTAAAACTAATCCGTACAAATCAAAATGAGGGCATATGAATACCAAACATTAGTTTAATTTCTCTAACATCCAGTCTAGCTCCATAGGGTTCCCAATTCAACATTTTTCTATCGAGTGAGAACTTTGTTCTTAAAAGTTAAAACTAGCTTGTCTTAAATGGTTGAAGGATGCTAGTTTTTCAATCTCCTACCTTTAATCACTTTCTATTTATTTGGCCATAGAAAACCAAATGCCAAAGCAAATAACTCTCTATATTATATTGATATTACTATGTACAAGGTCAACCATCATATTATAGCTAATAACTCAACTGCATTAAAAGAGACTTCAAATTTTACTGTATTGCCTTAATTTTATACAATTGATGTGAGGTCTCCTATTTTATTAGCAAATAAAGAAATTGCATTAAATTAAAAGAGATAATAAGACAATCCTTTACTTCTCATTGCATTAATGGAGATTGACCTCACCAAAATCATAGAAGATTTTCAGTTGATTTTTAGGAAAAAAAAAAGTGGGCCTTAAATTGGTATAAGGCTAGTACATATATGATATAACCATTAAATGTGCCTAGTACACAACTTCTCTCTCCCATAGGGCCTTAAAACTCCTGTGCTTCAAGAGCTTCTCATTCAACTCTCTCTCTCTCTACTCGTTTTCTATACCAAAGGAGATTCGTAACAAGAGCTAGCAATTAATGGACACAGAAGATGATGGTCATGCCAGGACAGGTAATTCTCATTATATTTGTGTTATTAGAGTTGGATACAATTGATTTTCCTGTTTATGTCAAGAAAAGATCTTTGATAAAAATATTATATAGGTGGATCTAAGGATGAATTCGGAGATTTAGCTAGGTTAAGGGTCTTGGTAGTATGAAATCATATTTTCTGCAATTTTGGCCATATCTTATAGGTGGGGTTGTGATTAGAAGTGAAGAAATTGGATGTCACCAATTTTTCATGTTCAGTAAATTAAATGATGAATGCAATATTTTTCTTTGAGAAGAACCGGACCTTGCTTCTAGAAGTGTTCATATATAGATAATATAAAAATATTCTTAATTTTATTAAAATGTAATTGTAATAAAATATCATTTTGTTAAAAATATTGTTATACATTAATAGGTAAGTCATTTGAAGAGTAAATTAGGATGATTAATTGCCATTTGTTGTTTAGATTCTTGGAATTGGACATTTGCTAAGATCAAATGCATCTAAATTTTATTTTGCAAAAAATTATAAAGCATACCATTTTGTAATGTCCGGATGAATTAGACAAAAAAAATCCCTAGTTAGTTAACATTTATAAAAGTGTAAAATAGCAAATATCATTTGATCGTTTTTTTAATTATAAATTATTAATAGATATGAAAAGAACCATAAGGGGTGAAATTAATTATTAATAATATACATAATAAAGGACATTGTGAAATAATAATTAATACTTAATAAATGTTAATAACCTTCATGAAAGCATGATATATAGGAAGGTAAACATAGAAAATAGAAAAAAGGATAATGAATTAATTTATAGGGCAGCTTTTGGACTAAAACCAAAAGAAGACAAAAGATTTTGTAAATGAAATTTTTCATCCAATTATTTCAAATTTTTTTGAACTTTCAAACTAAGTGAAATAGAAGTTTACAGCTTCATCAACTCTTCCTTTCTCCAATTCCCCTCATTCTATATATAGATACTTTATGTCATTTTAAATATCTTTTTAAGGTGGTGTTTGGTTTTTTTGTTTTACTTAATTTAAAATAAATTTTAAAATTAAATAATATTTAATGTCGTTAAGTATTAAGTTGTTTGTTTTTATAATATTTTATTTCTTTTAATCATTAAAAAGTAAAGAAAAACCAACAAATTACTTTTTTAATTTAGAAAAAAATCAAATATTTTAAATTTTTTTATTTAGCAAAAAAATTATAATAAGTAATGAAAAAATAGAAAAACAAATAATTTAAAGTTTGAAAGCAAATTGTTTTCCGCTAAAAGTTAAAAAATATATATATATATACTCTCTAAGTTTCAAGCGAAAAAAAAACCAAAACATATTTTCCGAACTCATCAATATTTAAGAAGATTTTCCCACATTTTTTGTAAAAATAGTTATTGAAAACATCAATAATGTAAGGGCCAAAACACCAAGATCAATGATTAATATTAAGACAACAAATTTGTTAGACATCATAAAATTCTTGTCTTCAGTTGAGTATTTTTTTAAGGTAATGGATTAACTGTGTGACTGTCATCCAGGGACCTTCTGGAGAACAATGCCTCATGCTTTTACCTCTATTGTTGGCTCTGGTATTTTGGCATTGCCATGGACCCTTGCTCAATTGGGTTGGATTGTTGGACCCTTTGTTATTGTCTTCTTTGCGGCAATCACATATTACTTTGCTTCACTTCTCTGTGACTGTTATCGAACTCCTGACCAGATAAAAGGAAAAAGAAACCGCACATACATGGATGCTGTAAGAGTATTTTTAGGTATGATATGTGAACCCTACTATACTCTTATGTGTATAATGTTAATGGAAACTTTGGTTTCAAGTTTATCATGAATGTGGTGTTATGTAGCCACCACCTATAGCCTTTCCATCATGTAGATGATGAAAACCTCTTCAATGCAGTGTTCTAACACCAAAAAAAATTATCATCAATGTCATGTGTGCAGGTGAAAGAAATGTACTTATCTGTGGCATCTTGCAATATTCAGCACTGTGGGGCACGATGATTGGGTACACGATTACCACCACCATTAGTATTGCGTGAGTTTTTTCTATAAAAACTCATCCAAGAAAATGAAATTTATAGTGAAGGAATCCCTAATTTTTGTTAAGCAATTGTGTTGACAGATTTTTTGGCAGCAACTCACATTACATTATACACATCAGTAGTAAAATCTAACTGCTTACCTATTCAACTTAATCATAATCACATTTAACACTCTAGTGATCAGTCAAATTCGCGATTATTTTACCTTTTTTCTCCTTTGAACTACGTAGGACTGTGAAGAGATCCATTTGTTTCCATCAACATATGTCAAGATGTGATGTACAAGGAAATGTATATATGATGGCGTTTGGAGCAATGGAAATTGTTTTGTCCCAGTTTCCAAACCTAGAAAAAGTTACATTTCTGTCAGTGATTGCAACCGTGACTTCATTTATATATTCACTTATTGCGTTGGGTCTATCTATTGCAAAACTTTCCACAACCCATAAGCTCAAAGGTACTATAATGGTGGCTCATGTGGGAAAGGATATTGCTACATCAACCAAAGTTTGGCATGTTTTTCAAGCTCTTGGAAATGTTGCATTTGCTTACACTTATGCATGGCTGCTGCTAGAAATTCAGGTAATTTTTTATCAACCTAATTTGTTGTTTTATGTTTTGGAATAAGCAATTTGAGGAATTTTAACTATCATATATGGCATTAGTTTTTATTCTAAGAATGGTTTTGAACTTTGTGAAGGATACCTTAAAGTCACCACCACCAGAGAATAAAGTGATGAAGAAAGTCTCCTTCTATACCATTCTTGGGACAGCAATCTTTTATTGTTCTTTGGGATTCATAGGTTATGCAGCATTTGGAAGTGATGCTCCAGGAAATATTCTTACAGGATTTGATGAACCAGTTTGGCTTGTTGATGTTGGCAACATTGCTGTGATCATTCATTTGATTGGAGGTTATCAGGTC
Organism: Vitis vinifera; assembly: GCF_030704535.1. NCBI lineage: Eukaryota > Viridiplantae > Streptophyta > Magnoliopsida > Vitales > Vitaceae > Vitis > Vitis vinifera. The sequence goes on from NC_081822.1 coordinate 31,253,578, forward strand.
CTCTCTCTCTCTCTCTGTGAGCTCTCTGTTAGTATGAACATTTGATAACGGTGCTCTCGTCTGACATTTGATAATGCTGCTCTGGTGTGAATTTGCAACAGCAAAAGTTTAGATTTGATGCAAAGAATTACAAAAGCCCTCTGCATATTCTATGTCAGAGGGCAGAATCAGTGAAATTTTGTATTTCAAACCCTTAATATGGTTATTGGAGACCATCTTACGATACATCATAAAATTTTGAGGACTTAAACTAAAAGAGGGCATTTTTATGGAAATTAACTAATTGATTAAAGCATCCTATTACAATTAGTTCATTTTAGAATGGTCGTTGTAACTTTTGATGTCATAATTAATGCATGTTACTAAGAAGTGGTTTGCATATCATGATATTTGTCATTTGGTGATGAGTTGAGATTTTAGCTTATTTTTATTTATTTTTTCTGATGTTGTATTAGTGAATCTAACATCTGTATACACCCTTTTTGTCAAATTCTTACACATTTTCAGGTGTTTGGTCAAGTAATTTTTGCTACAAATGAGAGGTTGCTCACATCAAGATTGTCAACATCATTCTTTAATAGAACTTACACCATAAGGTTTTCATTCATAAGGAACAGGTCCTTTCACTTTTCATTCAGCAGGCTTCTCATGCGAACGGTCTTTGTCATTTTAACAACTTTGGTTGCCATGATATTTCCATTCTTCAATGCAATCCTGTCAATTCTTGGCTCAATTTCCTTCTGGCCGATAACAGTGTACTTCCCAATGCACATGTATATGATTCAAGCAAAGATCAAGAAGGGAAGTCCTACCTGGATGGTCTTTTATGTTCTAAGCTTTGTGTGTTTGATTGTTTCTCTTGTTTCTGTTATTGGTTCAGTTGCTGATATCTCCCAGAATCTTAGGCATGCAAAGATATTCCATATTGAACTCTAGGTATAATGAAATTATGTTATTTGATTTTAATAAATTTTGGACAAGTAAAGAATATTGCTAGCACTTGACATTGTGTGCTACGCTTCATTGCTTTTTAATATGATGTGGTTGAAAGCATCTTTTAGAACTACTAAGGTAGGGCGGTTTAAGATCAGGTGGTCTATGACCATGCTCTTCCCTTAGGCTTTTACTTACTTTGGCAGCCCAGCTGCAAGTGATTAGACCTTCCTTCATTGATCAACCTCAACGTTCTGTAAACATTGTGTTTTGGCCTAATTTGCGGGTAAGCAAATGTAGCAGAAGTTAAAAGAAGAAGAACATGGTCCACTTGGCCTTGTCGTTGCAGTGTGGCGGATTGTGTTTTGCGGTTTAATTTGTTGTCTTTCTTGACCCAAAGTGAATTGATCAACAATGTCAATTGAACTTGATGCTCTTAATGGTGAAACATGAGGACTAGTTCATTCTCCTCCAAATTAAAATGCGATGGGTTATAAGTGGATCTATTAAAGATTAAGTGTAACCCAGATGGTAGTATCGCGCACTATAAGACCTAACTTGTCACCAAAGGATGCCATCACCATGATGATACCTTCAGTCTTCTTGTTAAGCCCTAAACAATCAGAATGGTGCTTTCAGTTTGCTTCAAGTCATGGATGGCAAATCCATCGAATGGGTGTAAAAATGCATTTCTACATGGCATTCTCACTGAAGGAGTGTATAATCTTCATGTCATAGTTGCATATCAAATGGTACCAAATCATGGATATGAATTCAAATTATTATTATCTCACACAACCGAAGTTTATGATCTCATTATGAAATATACAACTTACTTAGAGTGTGTTTAGGAGTAATTCTAGAAAATGTTTATAACATTTTTAACACTTGAATGATAAAAAATTTTAAGTACTAAAAATATTAAAAGCGTTTTCTAGGATCACTACCAAACACTCTTAATTTGATATCTATCACACAATAAGTTCACACCACTCATATACAACAACAATCAAGACTGCACCATTTATCCTCATCTTCATGCTTACTCTTCCTTGGTTTGACACTTTTTGCACCAAATGGATCTCCCATTGATGGTAAATTTAACTTCATTTCTACCTGGAATCAAACAGGTAGGACCAATAGCTCAAACACCATCTTACCAAATAATGGGGTCCCTTTCTGCTCTCCTGCGCATGTATCATTATGAAATTAATATAATGCAAATAAATAATAAGGTGAGAAAAAAAAAAGAGGAAAATGAAAAAAAAATAATAATAATAGTAATAACCATTTAACAAATCTCATAATAATGAAGAGGAAACAAGAATCAGAACATATTAGGAAATATTTTGTAACATACAAAGAACTAAGTGATTCTATACTTTCCACGGATGATATGAAAATGGAAAAAAAAAATAACAAAAAAAGGTGTGGCATTTGTTTTGACTTTACAAATGGTTGGGAAAAACCTAATAAACAAGGGAAAACCAAAAAGAAAATGATGAAAGCAAAGAAAACCATAGAGAAACTTTATGGTCAGATTTGATCATAAAAAATGAAAAAAAAAATAGTTAAGAAAAGAAAGAAAGAGGAAAACAAATTTGAGCCAATAAAGTTTTCATCCACCTTTCCTACATGATCATTCACTTTAAATATAAAATCAAGAGTTTGAAAATGTATGCACTACTACTCATTGTATATCTTTCATCCTTACCTTTTTCTTGTCATAAGTAGACATTAAAGAATGGGTAATCTATTTTGACTTTCTCTCTTTATTTTCTCATATTTTTTAAGATGCAAATGAATCCCTCAAGCTTTTTAAAACCCAAAGAAAACCTAAATAATAAATATAAACAAAGGGGATTCTAACATTAATAGAAGTGTTGAGTGTAGTGCAAATGCCTCAAACTAGCATCAATTTCATGATTTGAGGCCAAAATTTGCCATAAAATAGGAATCAAATATGTTAGAATGGCATGTCAATTACTTTCTCTTACATCAAATTTTTTTTTCCTACAATTGATAAAATCTTTCAAATGCTTACCTAGGAAAAACCCCAAAAATTGGGGAATGGTTCTCAATAAATCCGTTGAAGATGATGAAAAGAGACATCTTCTCTTCCTCCATTGGAGATGATGAAAAACAATTTCCTCTCTTCACCTAACAACTACAACTGCTAGACTAAAAGAAGATAAAGTCTGAGCCACCTTTAAATTAAAAGTAATGTCTAAAGAAAATTTCTTGATTTGTGTAGAAGGTGCTGATAAGAGAATATTTGCTCCTTTTTTTATAGAAGAAAAGGTGTATCTGAAGTGAGAGAAAGTTGATGTGTGTCAATAGAGATTATAAGGGTTGGTGAAAGGTTGAAAAAACATTAGCCCATTGTTTTGCTTATCATATTGGTTTTTCCTTTTAATTTGTAATGACACATGAGCCCATTGTATTAAACATGGTAGTTTTCCTTCTTTGATTTATAATTGTTTTAGGGATGAGATTCAAATATAAGAGATAGAAGTAAAATTAATTACTATCTAAAATATTAAATTTTATTTTCGGAATTTGTATTTTAAAAATACTTTTATTGAAAATTTCAATTAAATGAAAATTTATTTTATGCTACTCGTTTAAGTAAAAACTTGTTTCCCTCCGCAAGATACAAATAAAACATATGTCATGACACCCTATAAGAGTAATGAGCCTTATGGTTGTCACTATGTATTTCATTGATGGAGTGTCTAACTAAGAAACTTATCCATTGTTTGGCTTATCGGATTGGTTTTGCCTTTTGATTTGTAATGACACATGTGCACATTGTTTAAAATGATACTTTTTTCCTTCTTTAATTTGTAAGTGTTTTGGGGATAGTATTCAAATATAAGAGATAAAAATAAAGGTAATTACTACCCAATTATAGTCTTATGAAACTTATCCATTGTTTTTCTTGTTAGATTGGTTCAGCCTTTTCATTTATGATGATAGTTGGGCCCATTGTTTTAAAACAATATTTTTCCTTCTTTGATTGATAAGTATTTTGGGGATAGGATTCAAATGTATATAAGAGATAGAAGTTCTATTTTTGGAATTTTTATTTTAAAAATAATTTTATTTAAAAATTTAATTAAATAAAATTTATTTTATACATCTTGTTTAGGTGAAAATATATATGTTTCCCTTTGAAAACTACAAATAACTTGGAAAATATGGAGCTTAGGAGAAAAATTTGTATCCAAACAATCTTAAAAATTGTGTTAATCTTCGAACATTTTTCTCTTTTCAAGAAAAGGACTAGTCTTGGTTTTTATATATTTTTTGGGCCGCAACTAATGAAATGTGGTATGAGTCTTATAGTTGCGTGAATAATTAAGTTGCAATGAAAAGAATTTCTCATCCAGTCTATGATTGTGGGTTAATAGAGTTGTAGGTAATGGCATAAACTAGCTGCGGGAGTAATTAGAAGCAGCTATAAAATCCACTTTTGGGGTGGGACAAAGGTGGTCGCTATTATATATGGCTTAGTGGACCTGCTACCATAACATCACTATATATACTCCCTACATTTTTCTCTCGTTCATCCTACTACCAAATCCATATTTGCTCACCCCCATTGTAAAACCATTTCTATTTGTTTGCCAAACCCATTGTTGGTGCCAATGTGAGATTTAGAGTCCTACATTTCTACTTGCTTGGTCTTTCCTTTTGATTCACTCATTATTCTTTCAACCAAATATCATTTTATTTTATTTTTTCTTATTTCATTCTTTGGTTTCTTATTTCTCGCCTACCACATGGTTTTCTATGGTTTTGAATTGTTAGGGTTTCAAGTAGAGGATTATGGCTTCCAGGTATGACATTTCCATTAACCAAATGTATAATGATTATCTTGCATATTGTTAGGGTTTCCTACTACGTCATATGGTTTCTAAGAGAATGGTGTATTGTCATCCCAACTCAAAGTAGCTTATATTTCCAATAAGAGATTATGGATTTAGAAGGTTTTTCTTATCTATGCCTTGATACTCTTAGAATCAAAGGAGGTCTCTTTCTCTAAGTGACCCTTGCTTGAACCAAATAGACTACCCAGATCTATTAGGTTTTTATCTATTTGATTTATAATTTTAAAAGATTAGTGTATTTGGTAATTTATTACTAAATAATGTAATGCTTCTTGGAATTTTATTGCTCGTTAATTGAAACTCCAACAAATTGAGGAAAATGATGGTGTCTTTTGATCTCGAGTCTTACCAACTGGTTGAAACGAAAGAGAAGCAAGTGACACAAATAAAATAACTTGAGAATGGAGAAGCAATGGAATAGATTGAAGTATAATTTCTAGCCCTTATCTTATTATGAGTTATGGAATATGGAAGGAAAAGAGGCAACATATGGCAGAAGATTATTTTGAAAACCTGATAATCTATCTAATATTGATAATAACATTATGTTAAAAATTCCAAAATCAGCATTAGGCTTAAAGAAGAAAGGGATAAGAGGAGATGCTCAATTTTAGCCTCATGAAGAGGTGCTCTGTCATAATGCTCTATTAAAAATCATACTCTGTCACGAAGAGATATTCATCCTTATAGTAATTAGGTTTTGTTGATCGATATAAGAAGGTATAACAAGAAAGAGAAAAATGTTGAAAATAGTTATAAAAAAAAAAAAAAAATCCACTTTTTAAGTAAATTTAATTTATGAGATTTACAATATGTTTAGAATAATTTTCATTATAGTGTTATTTTGAGGTTTTTGAGTTCTAACATGTTCAATACCTATATCTAGTTGAGAACAAAAATTGTGTCATTTCTAGCTTGAATGAAAGAATTAATAAAATTAACTCCACCTTTAATTTACTACAAATGATTTTAATTAGCAATAGAAGAAAAAAAAACAAAGGGTCCCATCAGCATACAACAAGTTTATTAAGTTCATTCTTGTGATGTATCAACATACATTGGTTTTATATATTTATCAACTTTTCTTATAAATATGTCAAAAATTTTGAATATTTCTTGAGATAATAATAATGGTCAATACTCACCTATCCAATCTTAAGTGAGATTATTTTCTCTACTTGTTGCATGCATGATGGATAATAGAATGAGTAATGGGTATGAGAATCGGTTTCTAGGACTTCCTTAATTTTATTAGGTTATGTATTATTTTTTTTATCTCTTTTTGACAAATAAAAAAAAAAAAAAAAAAACCTTTTTTTATTTTTTATTTTTTTTCGTAAAAAATAACAATCTTTTGTTAAACCTTAGTGTAAATAATCAAAATGGTGGAAGGATATTTATGTCAAAATGTGTTATTTTTCAAATAAAAAAAATGAGATGGATTATATTAAAAAAATTGGTGATTATTTCACCTAAATTAATTTTTTAAACAAACTATTTTACTTGGACTAGAAATTAGAAATTTGTACTAAAATAGTTATTTAAAAATATAATTTTTATGATTAAAATATTGTAGACCCCCATTTTGGGAGTCATTCTTACAGCTGATGCTTGACAAGTGTCACTATCCCAACGGGCCACGTGTCACATCCTTAGTGGTCATAAGGAATCAACCTCACTTTTTGAAGCTACAGAAGGAGTGGGACAGAAAAGGTGGCTGCAGAAAGAGTGAAGCAGAGAAAAGGTGGCTGCAGAAAGAATGAAGGACAGAAAAGGTGGCTGCAGAAAGAGTGAAGCAGAGAAAAGGTGGTTGTAGTAGAGATCGTTGAGAGGGACAAGTCCAAAAAAGAAAAAGGGGGCAAGAGAGGAGAAAAAAAAGAAAAAAAAAAGAAAAAAATGAGGAGAGTGGAGTTTTGGAGAGGAGAGGGTAGAGGTTTTCGGGGAGAAAGGAAGGGAGCAGAGTTTTAGCAAGGAGGGCAAGTAGGGAGAGAAATTCATTGAGAGAACGGAAAACTTGTTTCTCTTTGCTTGAGGATCCAGGTATGTATACAACTTTCCCTCATCTCTCATTATTCACTGCCTTTCCTTAACATTACGCTGTTTGGGGTGGATATTGAAGGCCACTGGTTTGTTTGTTGAGAGATAATCCTGCATTTGTGTTTGCCATTTGTTGATCTTAATTTACTCTGCCCCTATTGTGATTATGAAATGCCCAGGAATCATGCATGTGGTTGCATTTGATGTGGTTTACTCACTGGCTCAGAAAGTTCACTGATGATTCATGAAGTGGATTTACTGAGATTTTCTTTATTTATTCGTTTTCTTCCATGCTCTGTTTTGTTATCTTCCTCTGTTTTTTGATATCCGTTCATGGTACGCATCCATTTTCTCATCCCTGCTCGAAAGAGATCCTAGAAAATCTGGAGTAGTTGTCATGGCAGCAAAGCTCACCTCATCAGCATCCCCATACCCATTTTCATTTATTATTCATCGTTTTATCCAATATGCTTACGTTCCCATCGTTCATCTATCCACCTCTCTCTCTAGGTCGTCATACCCATTTCCTCACTCCAGCTTGCGGGAATCAAGCATCCCCCACCACACCCATCTTCCTCTCATTCATTCTTCATCCCACTCCCTCGCTTACATGGAGTCTCTCGGGTGCATGCCATCCTTCACTCCTTCACATACCCATTAAAACCACTCATCAAAGCCCCCATATCCATACAACCCATACCTATCCTTTGTGCTACTCATAACAACGTTCTACCTTATCCGGATGTCTCACACTCGGAATTCCTCTCCACCGTCATTCCCTCCGGGTGTCTCACTCCTGGAACTCCTCTCCGCCGCCATTCCATCCGGGTGTCTCACTCCCGGAATTCCTCTCCGCCGCCATTCCATCCGAGTGTCTCACTCCCGGAATTCCTCTCCGCCGCCATTCCCCCAGGTGTCTCACTCCCGGAATTCCTCTCCGTCGCCATTCCATCCAGATGTCTCACACCCGGAATTCTATCCAGCCGACGTTCCACCTTTTTCTTCATCCTTAGAGCATTTTCTTTAGGTTCCAAAATCACATTTTTAATAAAGCTTTGCTGCCACTTTCATTTCTGGCAAGCAATTTTTCACACCTCCTCTGTTTTAAAAAGAAAATGTTTTGAAATAAGCAAAGAATCAAATTTTGTAATTCTGAATAAATGGAATTTATGGATTTGGTCCATGCAAAAATGAACTAGGCTTTGGTGGGGGCCCTACATACATGACTTCACGACTGATTGATTGTTTGACTGATTCATTTACCATGTATGATTGATTTATTCTGTTCCTTGATATGCGCGTAATTATATCTATTCATTGTTCACTAACCTTGCTTCTTGATAGCGCTTTATTGGATCGCTGCTCAGGTACGCATCCCCATCCACTTTGGTAATTTTCTATGCATGTTTTGATTTTCATATGTGCATGATAGTTCCAGGTATTCATTGATTTCCTCATCAATTGTCATGTCAGCTTCATTTTATTAGTAGAGACCCGTTTTTAGGCACTTCGAGGGGTGCTACGGTTTTTACCGTACCTTCCCGATAAGTAACCTGACCCCCGAACCTGATCCAGTTTTTCGCAGACCGTCCTTTTCCAAAATAAGGAGTCACACGTAGGGTTTTTCTTTCTTATTTTGTTTACCCTTTAAAAATAAAATCATTTTTCTTAATCAATAAAAATCATTTTTTTAAATAAAAATCGAGTTCGCCATCGAGTGGGAAACGCATTGAGCCGAAATACGATGTCCACAAATATATATATTTTTAGAAAAATGGTGGTTAAAAAATTGTATTTTAAAAACACAATTTTAATAAAGTTTTAAAAATATAATTATTTACTTAAATAAATAAATAAATAAACAAAGCCATTCTTGAAGGTGCAAAGAAGATTCGCGGCACATTCTTCATCATTGGCCGCTATATGTCTCTGTTTCCGCCGTTGATACCCTAACCACCACAACCATGGCTCGACCCACAAGGACAAGGACAAGGCCAAGGCCACCATCCTCCTCCTCCACCATCACCACGACCCTAACCCTAGAAAACCCATCTCCATCGCAACCTCAACAACCCCAACAGCAGCAGCAGCAAACGACGCTGGTGCTGCGGCTGAATCCCAAGAAGAAGGTGACATGGAAGGAGGGCACTGTCGACAACGAATTCCTCCAGAGGAAGAGCTCCAAGAAGTGCTGCATCTTCCACAAAGAGAAGCCCTTTGACGAGGACGATAGCGATGATGACGACCACCATCATCACCATCATGATCATGGCTGTCGCAAATCCGACGCCGGAAATCAATCTGGTGAGGCTGGCTCCAGTGGGTGCGGTGGTCTTTGATTTCTTTATTAATTTGGTTTTGGTTTTGTTATAAGTGTAAAAATCGAATACTTCTTCTTATATTTGTAAACAGATTGTGTTTTGGATGTGACGAGGTAAGATTTTTAGGTTTCCGGCAAGGTAGGAAAAGTGGGAATTATTGATTCAAAATAAATTGGTTCTTTTAGCTTTTCAGATTTTTTTGGGGGGGTTTTGAGATCCAAATGGGCCCTCAGTCTTTGATCGAGGGAAAATTTTCTCTTCCCAGTCTGTTGGAGATTTTAGAGCTCCGTTTGGACCTCGGAAAACGGAGGGAAAGTGGGAGTATGGATTGAAATGAAATTGCTTTCCTGGATTATCAGAATTTGGGATTTTTTTTTTTTTTTTTTTGTGAGATCCAAATGGTGGAGCCTTATGCCTTTGATTGAGGGGAAACTTTAAAGTTTTCTGATTTAATTTAGGTGTCTATATCCAGTATGTCAATGTGGGTAAGGTTTTAGGGTTCCGTGTGGTCTCGAGAGGGAAAACGGTCAATATTGATTAAAATTGGATTTATTGCTTAAATGTTTGTGGGCATTTTGTGTTCTTATTGTTGTTCAAATCGAGGCTTAAACTCCAATTGAGGGGACTAGGGTTGAATTGGATTCTATCTGTACGCACAGATAAGTTTTGGTAGGGCTCTGTTTGGGTCTCAGGAAAGAGTGTGGAAAAAGGAGGGTAAATTGTGAAATTTGCTTTAAAATGGATTGCTTTCATGAACTGTTTTCTGAAATTTTGGGTTTCATTTAGATATTCTATGAGGAAGATGTGGGGTGTATGATTGGAGTGTTACATGGTGTTTGGTTTTTCACATTGAAATACTCTTGAGGTTCTTTTTGAAGCTGTTTTCTGTGCATTAGGTTCTTTTTATTTCAATTAAGGTGAAATTTTGAAGTTCTCCAAGTTAAAAATTCTATGTTTTCTCTTTTCGTATGATTGAATTCTATGTAGGTTTGGTCATTTCCATTGAATGTTGAATGTTGAAAATAATGAAGGAAGGAATGAAAATGGGCTGAAAATGGTTGAGAAACATATTATTGTTGCATAGTTCCAAGCATTTTCTTTTCTTTCCTGAGAACCAAATGGAGTCTGCAGAGAAAATTCGACAGATTCAATCATTTTTGAAATTTTGAAGTTGGTATATGTTCAGTTTGTGTTTGATGAAAGTCTAGTTCTTCAGTATTGCTCTTTCAGCTCTTTAGACAAGAATGGTGTCATTGATAGTAGAGTTTCTGCTTAGTCTCAAATTCGGAAAAAAGGAAAGAAAGGAGAGAAATAAAAGAAATTTTCCCAAACGTAGGAGGATTTAGATTATAAATATGGTTTGGAATTACTTATTTGAAAATGTAGGTAAGGTTCCGTTATGATCGTCACATACATAATGTGCTAGACGGTTTAAATGACGGAGATGAGGAGTTCTGTTCATGCTATTGCTATTAATGTGTCCTCTGGTCTAGGTATAGAATGTGTCTTATATGAAGTAGGATGGTTCAGGAAACTGGTTTGAATTGTGTTGAGTATGCCCCACAGGTGGAGATGACAAATGGAAAATCAGGGAAAAAACTTTATTTATAAAAGAGGGAACATAGATAGATTAGATTCAGAATTTTGCAAATTGGTTTTGGATATATTTGTTGGTATAAATTTGGTTATGAAAGTTGGTCTCCAACATATTGTTTGTAGCAGTAGGTTCCGTCAGTTGTCTGAGGAAAACTGCATGAGGTTTCTCTTGTTCCAATTTCAACAGAGGGTGAGGGAAGTTTGTCATGGCTGAGGTTCAAGTATATATCTTGGGTGGGAAAGAGATGAAAAATTAAGATGACTAAAATTCTTGTAGAAATAGGGAGTTGGGTAGGGTATATGATGATCATCAATAAAAAGAAGCAGTTGCAACTCTCAGAGATTATGATGAAATCAAAAAATCAAATGCAGCTACATCTTTTCTACAGAGTGTTGGCTCTGATGCAGGAATCCTTTCAGGCTAAGCTAATCTAAACTGATAGGTCCATAGTCATAATAAGCTGGGTACTTGATCATGAGGGTTGCCTTTGCCTTCTGTTTAGGTTGTTGTGCCCTTCTGCAACTAATCGAGTATGTTGTGGGTGTCTTAGATTATGTAATTCACAGCATCAAAAGGCCCAGAAATAGAGACTTAAAGGAGAGTTTCATTTTTGAGGAATCTATGGGCCGCTCATGCTGTATGGGTGATTTATTCTTCATAGGAACTCCAGCTTTGTCCACACCCAGTGGCAGGAAAACTCTGGAACGCTGTTGTTCAAGTAGTTGTAACCTTGTTCAAGGGTTAATTTTTGAATATCATACAAGAAATCTTGCTTGGAGCTAGACTGAATCGGTTGGTAGTTAAAAGGAATTTAGCAGGTATCACAGAGAACCAGGCACAGGAATATGCCCTCTAACATGAAATTTGAGAGGTCGAGCCCTCCCTGATTCGATCCTTTCAGGATTTGCACAGACCCTCCAATATGGAAGGGGTCCGAAGAAACATTGCTTTGAGTTGCATATTTCTTTCTTAACTAAATAATCAACTATTTGACTGGTTTCTCTACAAATTTGATGGCTTAACAAGATTGATTCATTCTTCACAATCTAGCATTAATCTCTAAATTCTCTTATCAAATTCTTAATTGAAATAAGAATATAGAACTTATTACAACGAGGGATAACAATTTCAGAGTTTTGGTGGATCCATAGGCACTTGCTGCCAGCATAACATACAGCTCGACAACTTATGAACAAATATAAGCAAAAACCAGTGTGATGAAAATGGAAGCTTGCGTGCCTACAATTTTGCACTAAATAGTTTAGTATGCTCAAGTCTGTGGACGATATCAATAATTGAACCAACAGTAGCGATGGCTGAAACTAGTAGTGAAACCATGCTCAAGCTCTGCAACATCATCCATTCACGGCTTCTTCTCTTCACCTTTGAGTGGGACAGATGCATGGTCACTGGGAAATACACCGTCAATGGCCAAAATGAAATGGCTCCTAGAAAACCCAGAACTGCATTGAAGAATGGAAGCATCATAGCAATGGTTGTGGTCAGGATGATGAAAAGGGTGCGGAGAAGAAGCTTGCAGAGGGTGAATTGGAAGAGACATGGTCTGGGGAATGGAAGCTTTATTGTATAGACATGGAGAAAGAAGCTTGTAGGTGGCCATCTTGATGCTATCCACTTCTCATATACTGTAAAGATTGGTTGTGCAAATACCTGAAAAATAGTTAGATGATGAACATCCTTAGGAAATAAACTAGGCACAAAAAATAAATTGCAAATATTCAAAGTTCTTAAAACAAACTTTTGTTCTAGGATACAAAAGAAAGTTGTTTCTGAAAAACCGTTTTCAAAAAATGTTTTTCAAAAACGGTTTTCTATTTTCAAAATTATGGATAGGTGAAGGTGAAATGGAGTAGTACCTGAAAAGATCCACTTAAATGTATAATGACAGCAAAATTAGCAAGATCAACAAGCCAAAAGGGTTCATGGAATCCAGTAAGAACATTTCCAGGAGCATCATTTCCAAAGGCCATATAACCCATGACCCCAATGGACAGATAAAATGCTGTTGTCACTCCAATGCCATATAGTGTTGCTCTCTTCATTGTTTTGTTTTCTGCTGGAGGTGATTTCAATGTATCCTTCATATAGATATCAAAAAACAAGGTGTTAGCAATTATGCCGATTACTATATACAAACCCTTCATTTAAATATGGGAAACCATGGAGAAAAACAAAACAAAGAAAAAAAAATGTTTTTAGAAACATTTTAGGAAAATGGGTAATACTATTAATCAAACAACGAACCCACACAAGTAGAAAATAAAGAGATAACAAGATTTTGAATGTGGTTTGACAATCAATGTGATCCTTATAATCCTTACATCCATAAAGTGCATAAACACTCAAGAATACACTAATTAAAAGAAATGAGAAGAGTTAAAATGATGAAACTCTTGAAAACACCTTTCAACTGTGACCTCATACTCGAAAAAAACAACTCTAAAACATAAAATGGTCTTCAATCCCTGTGAGTTGATCGAATGGCTCTATCCCTACTAGCTCAACCCCTAGCATCTCAAGTAAAGCACAATAAAACTAATTTAGGTTTCATAATCCAACAAATACTTCAAAAACATAAAAAAATTTGAAAGAAATTCACAAATGAATATGCTCATTGTTTTCACTTGCAAAAAATCAACATGCATTTTACTACCAAATAAGCCCTAAGACTCCTTCATTTTCACTTCAAGATCCAAACAAAGCGCAAGTAAAATACATTTCTCAGTATAAATCATAGTCCCCATTTCCCAAATGTACCTGAATTTCAATCAAGATATTGGCAAAGGTGTAAGCAAAGGCAATGTTTCCCAGAGCTTGGAAAGATTGCCAAACTTTAGTGGATTGAGATATGTCATTTTTTCCCACATCCACTCCAGTTAAATTGCTGGCTTTCAAGTCATGGTGTGAAGCAAATTTCTCAATGCATAAATACAAGGCGATGAATGAGTAGCCAAATGACATTGTAGCTGCAACAACTGAAAGTATTGTTATTTTCTCAAGGCTTGGAAATTGAGACAATAAAATTTCTACTCCCCCATAAATTAGCATAAACAAATTCCCCGACACTTTGGCTTTGCAATCGGCATTTGGCTCCTTCTGGTGGAAACAATTCGTTCTTTTGATAGAACTAATACAACAAACAAACATAGAGCCAGTGAAAATATATTAATTATTGAACAATAATCAATAAAAAAAATATTTCTTTTGCATGAGAAATATATATGTGTATGTAAAACCTACACCCAATCTTGTAAATATTGGTCACTTTGAGTCTAATTGAGTTCTCCTGGCTTAAAAACACGTTTATATAATTAAAAGGAATCCACATTTATATGTTGTTAAAAACTCTCTCTCCTAGCCGATGTGAGATATTACAATCAACCCCCAATACAGACATAACGTTCTCATTATGTCCCACAAGATTGTAGGACCAAATGGACATACACCCCTTACAAGGTTAAACAAACCTACATATTAAGGTTGGAGATCGGCTTTGATATCATTTATAATGACCCGCATCCAACCCTGTTAGCATTGTCTACTCTTAACCTAATGAGTCCCTCACAACTATAAAACACATTTACATAGTTAAGAGCAATGATGAAAATATCGGCATTTCGATTTTGTGAATATATCGAAGATATATCAGTGGATATTTTGGATAAAAATATTTATAGGTCCAAAATTGATCAAAACTCATGAAAATATAAGTAAAACCTCATCAAAATGTAATTAGAAGTACAATCGACATTTCAAATTTGTTTTATTCAAAAAATTGATATATGTATGATATAATTTATCATATTTGATAATAATATTATATGCATCGATAAAAAATATAAATTTTATGAGTGTACATTTATTATTAAGTTATATAATATTATTTTAAAATAATAATATGATAACATATTTAATTTTAAAATATTTTTAATATTAAAATTAGGATCCATTTTAATTTAAATGTATTCAATGATATAGACTTTTGTTTAATTTTTTCTAGACTCAATAAAAAATACTCTAAAAATTATATAAGAAGTAAAAATAGATATTTTAAAAATATTTTTTTAAAATTATAAATTTTATAAGTATACATTTATTATTAAGTTGCATAATATTATTTTACAACAATAATATGATAATGTGTTTAATTTTAAAATATATTTAATAGTAAAATTAGGACCTATTTTAATTTAAATGTATTCAATTATATTAAATAAATAATAAAACATGTATATTTTTTATATTTGATAAATATATATATATATATATATATATATATATATAATATACAAAAAAAAAGGGGGAAATTATGTTTTTATATTTTTTATAATAAATTAATTCAAATGCAAAACTAAAATAATCTTTAGTGTTTATATACATACATTTTTATTTTTATTTTCCATTGTATTTTCCCTCAAACTTTTCAAAAATCAAACAAAAGCCCAGTATCCTGCAATGCTATGACTCTCAATCTGAAGAATTTTGTATGATCATTTATGGGATTTTAAAAAATCAACAGTATGTAGTATGAAATGTAATGATATAGAAGCCATGGCCTCGGACTTTTGCAGGTAGTAATTCGAAGAGAAGAAACTCACGCCATGCTTGTAGCAGCAGTTATCACATATCCAACCATGGTACCCCAAAGAAGGATGTATTGAATAATGCCACAAATGTAGACATATCTTGTTCCTGATGAAGAAAAAGACGTACAAAAATTAATTATATAAAAGAATCAATAAAAATAAAAATAAAAAGGGGAAAAGTCTTTTATATACATTAAACTATCAAGAAAAATGTTATTGAATCACGTTTGGAGCATCTTATATTAAAACTAATTGGTGTTTAATGAAGGGAAGTCAATTTTTTTTTATGACATTCAACATCACGTCACGTGAGTTGTTTTAAAAAAGTTATCATTTGGATGATCCATTTCATCACATCACATGGACTTGTTTAGGGATGTCAACGGGGCGGATCACCCTCATCCCAATCCCGCCTCATTTATTTGAAACAATTCTCATCCCATCCCATTTAAAAAATTAAATGGGACGGGGCGGGACGAGCGAGTATGATAAATTCTTATACTTGTTCCGTTTAACTTTTTTTTTAATTTTATTTTTTTTAAATTACTTTTAAAATTTTTAATTATATTAAAATAAATATATTTTATAAATAATTAAATTATTATATATTTTCATAACTTATTTTATTAAAAATATTTTATTATTATCTATATATTAAAAATAGTAAAATAAAAATTAAATTAAATTTTAAATTTAATTTGATATATAATTGGGGTGGGGCGGGGTAATACCCGAACCCATCCCGGGTTTTTAAAAAAATTCTTAAACCCGTTTATTAAAATTAAACCCCGTCCCATTAAGGGTAGATATCCGAAAAGATCCGTCTCATTGTCATTCATATATTTGTTCCAAAAGTTATCATTTGGTTGACTCATCTCTAAACTTAAAAACGATTATATTACATCCCAACAAGTGTATATAACATGTTGTCATGCAAATTTGGGATTTCAAGCGTTGGTAAATAACCGAAAATTTGGTTTTAACCCGTACATGAATTAATGCATATGCATGGTGACATAAATACCTAAGCATGCTCTTACAGCATCACTGTAGGTGTAGTTCCGTGAGCCATGAACAGGGTCAGGAGTTCTATAACAATCCGCAAGCATACGAGCAGTGTAGTAAGTAACAACAGCAAAGGTGAAGAGGGCAAGGGGGCCAAAAAGCCATCCCATCTGAGCCACACTCCACGGCACAGCCAACACTCCTGATCCTATCACTGCTGCCACTGCATGAGCTGCAGCTGTCCACACTGTCCCTGTAAAACACACCATTTACAAAGATAAGGAATCAGTGATTTTAAACTAGGACACTGCTTAATTTATGCATGCGTTGGTCCAATGATGATTGATTGTTCTTGGAAAAAATTTATTTATTTGTAATTTAATTTAACCATAAATCATTAGAATTTTATGTGAAGTTAAAGGATATTTGTTTATTAATTAACTATTTTGAGCGCAGGTAGTTAAGGTTTTAGGGATTAGTCTATATGTTTTTCATGATGGTGCAACTTTTTCCTAAACACTACAAGTTCATTTGGCAGTATTTTAGGAACGTTTTTAGCTTTAAAATGTCTTTGAGAAAAAATTAAATGTTTGACAAAATTTAAGAAATACTTTTAAAAACATGAAAAATTGCTTCTACTATTAGAAAATTACTTGTAATGTTTTTTAGAGAAACACTTTATAGGTAATTATCCTAAAAATACTTTTAGTAGAAACACCTTCAAACACATTTTATGTCTAATTTTCAAAAAATTTGAGAAGAAACGTAAGAGAAAGATAATAGAAAAGAAAAGTAGGAAAAAATAAATAAAAATAAAAAATAAAAAATTTATTTTTATATCAAATTTCAAACATATTTGACTTATTTTCTTTTATATAAAAATTAAATAATTTAAAAATATAAAAGTTTCTCACTGATTTTAATTATATTTAACTTTTTTTTATATTTTTTATAGTAGAACCAAATAGAAGAAAAATCATTTTGCTAATATTTCTTTCTTTTCTTTAGTGTTTTTCGAATCAAACAAAACCTAAATTTCTATTCAAAATGTCAACTAAAACTCCATTTGATAGTTATTTTAAGAAGCGTTTTTAACATTTCTAATACTTGAAAATTTTTATATTTCAAATACAAAAAATACTAAAAATAAGCATACTCTAAGTTACTTTTCTATATATATATATATATATTAAAGCAACTTATACTTGTGTATTAACAAGTTGTGACATATGAAAGTTACTAAATGAAGTCGACAAGTAAAATAATGTTTAAAAATAATTTAAAACTTAATGATTTTAACAGTATTATGTGCTTTGGGGTGGTGCATTCCACTTATCGATTGAGGTCATCTTCCTTGTTTGTTTTTGATCTTTTACATGTCTACTCAAGTTAAAAGTCCTCTTTCTTCTTATCTTTTCTTATAAAGGATTACTGATTAAAGTTTTACTTTGAGGGATGATGTTTTCCACTAATTAATAAAGTCATTGTGTTATTCTCTTTTCTTTCAAATGTCTCCTCCACTTAAAAGACATTTTTGTTAGTATGTTTCTTACGAAATGTTTGATTAAAGTCGCCTTCCTGTTTTCCTTTTTCTTTTTCTTTCAAATGTCTATTCAAGCTAAAGTTATTTTTCTTGTTATGTTTTCTTTTAAAATGTTCTATAGACTAAAGGTGTCTTTTTTTTCTTTTCTCTTTTTTTTTGGTCTATTGAAGTCTACCCAAGTCATTTTTCTTGTTGCCTCTGTTTTGAAATATCTACCAATTTAGTTGCCAATGGTGGTAGAATCTCAATATTGAAATTATAGAAATTTTTAGTGATAAGCTTCCTAATATTTTAAATAAATAATCCTTAGATTTCTTTTCTTAGTATTTATTTTTAATTAAAATTTAAATTCTACCATATTTTGAGAGGAAGAAGTTGCAAAAAGATTACAATATATGAAAGAAGAAGGTGATTTTTATTTTTATTTTTTTTCATATTTTATGAGATAATTTGTTAGGTGTTGTGGGCAAGTACTAACATGTGCTGTTTGGTCCAAGTGGGTGGGACATGATCACCATTTAGACTCCAAAGTTATTGGGCAATTTATAATGGACCAAATCATTATCTACTTTATTAATTGTCACATGGACCAATCCATTCCACTTTAGGGTTCAATGATTCTTTCTTCATCCCAACTTTACCTGTCTTCGATTTATGCAAAAAAAAAAAAATAATAAATAATACTAAAGTTGTTGGATATTATCTTCTATTTTATATGATAGCTATTTTTTTTTTAAAAAAAATGTAAAACATATTTAGTAATATGCACTTTTTCAAATAATTAAAAATTATTGGACATAGTCTCACATTTAAAATAGCGCAATATATATATATATATATATATATATATATATATATATATATATATTTGTTAACATGTTCAAAATTGTTTCATTAAGGCTTCGTTCTTGAAAATCTTGAAGGAAAACACGAAAAAAGAGAAAACAAAGAAGAAAAATAGAAAAAATATATATAAAAATAAAAAATCAATTTAAAATTAATAAATTGTTTTTATATACTATTTCAGATTATCTTACTTATTTTAAATTTTTTATATAAAAATTAAATAATAGAAAAATAAATAAATTTCTAACCAATTTGAATTATATTTGATTTTCTTTAAAAGTTCATTTTTTTTTAGCATTTTGTATCTTTCTTTAATACTCAACGAAATCAAACAAAATCTAATGTTTTTTTAAACAAATAATTTTTAATGCTAAAATAATTTTTTTAATCATGCTTTAGTAATTGAATGTGATTCAAAACTAGGTACTTTTGTATGTTTTTCCTTTTCAAACTAAAAAATACTTTTAAAAGAGAGAGAGAGAGAGAGAAGGTTTTGGCCATGGAAATGACAAATTTCTTTTTCTTTGTACATATATAGTGGACCAAGTCATGAGCTTCATTATTGTGACATTGAGCATTCGACTTCACTTTTCAGTACAATAATTGTTTAAGCTTTGTTCCCAGGCTTGTCGTGGAAGTGTTCGAAAAAAAAAAAAATATATATATATATATATATATAGATATATATACAAATGATTGAAAATATATGGTGTGGTTCAACAAGCTTCTTTTTCAAAGATCCTGATATGTAAAAGCTATAGATGGTGTGATCAAAAGATATTAAAACAACCACATTGAAGATCTGTTTATGCTATTATGAAGATTTATTTATTATTTTTTTTTAAAAAAAGTTTAATTTCACAAGTTAGAAAAGAGATTAAGACTTGTTTTATAATTATTTTTAAAAATTGTTCTCTAATATTTTATAAAACAAAAAGTGAATCTGAAATATCTTTAACCTGTTTTTAACATTTTTAAAATAATTTTTATACATACTACTTTATTTTTAATCATTTTATATACTTATATAATTATTTTCTAAAACAATCCTTAGAAAATAAGTTAAAACAATTAAAAGATATTTTCTGAAAACATCCGATTATTTGTACTTAAAACAAAAAATAAAAAATAATTTTCTAATTATTAAATACATTTTCCCTTTTTTTTGTTTTAAAAAATAGAAAATCGTTTTCGAAAACACTTGCCTAAAAGATCCTAAAATTCAAATTCTAAAAAAAAATGAACAAATAAATAAAAATAGTAACAGCAAGAAATGAATCTCAAGGATTACTAACATCAAACTACACCCTTGGAATGAATAATTATAATGAAAAATCATGTTTAATTCCCAATCACACACAAACATTTGCCAAATGCATATCCCTTAGCTAATAATAAGACGAGGAAAAGAAAAAACAAAACAGAATGATAGAAAGACAAGATCATTTTCTCCGGTTCTTTAGATGCTATGAAAAAAATGGAATGAATGAATTGTATGAAGCACACCATGAAAGCATTAAACTATGAAATTGCAAGAATATTTATAATTGGCTCAAAGTAATTTCCAAGAAAAAAAACGATAATGAAATGAAAAATACCTGTTCTTGCCCGTCCATCGTCGTCCATCTAAGCAAAAACTTCAAATATTATAACTTCTTAATCACTAAAAGATCAAGGATATGAAGCACAAAATGAAATCCTACTCTCTAGCTCTAGACAAATAATGGAGCTTGTTCTTCTTCGGTTGCCTCATTGGCCAATATATATACATATATATGTACAAAGCTAAACCATTATTCGCAGGCATTCACCTTCTAATAATTAACTCTCTGACCTTCATAAATTCCATAGTGTACAATGCCCCACACTTAGAAATAATGACTAGGTTTGTACTTCATTTTCTACTCAATTTTAACCAGATTTTATGGAAAGCAGAGAGAATTGTACTAAAGATGAAACAATATGTTTCTTTCCATCAGTCAATCTATTTATTTCTTAATTTTTTTAATAAATTGCCATGGTCTTTTTGATGACCTACTTTTCATAAAGGCAAAGAAAAAAATATAAATATAAAAAAATATAAAAAAATAAAAATAAAAGAAGGGGATATATTGCAACCCTTAAAAGAAAAATGAAACACAATTAGCCATCCTTGAAATGATCCAAAACATGATGGAGTCAAGCTCCAAATAAAACTGATACCAGTGAAGCCTTTAGATGAATGAAAACCCATCAAAACCCTAAGTACAAGGTTTAAATCTCTTCAAAGCCACCTCTCTGCAATCACTACAAATTTCCACTCAGGTCAAATTCCCACAACCCTAGATTTTCAAGTGCTCTCCATAGTGTCTTCTCATATTTCACATCAAATATATCTTTCTAACTTTTTGAACGTGCGCTTTATAAAGCCAACAAGACGTTTGGTCTCCCCACTACTTTATGACAATTTATAATTTACAAAAAATGGTAAAATGATAGAGTAATAAAATACAATAATATGAAAGATAAATTGCAACTCTAAAGTTTCATCCTCTTATCCCCCTACATTGAGACAGAAAATGATTGGCAAAAGATGTGCATATATTAATGTAGAAGTATAGGAATACATAGATTACTCCTACACATAAGGTTTGATAGTTGATTGCTCTTAATTTGTGGGTGAGATTGAGGCTTTCTTAAAATACCTTTACAAGATGGTGCTTTTGTCCGAAACACCAGTCATGGACACAAGAATGGCAAAACGGGACTTCAACAATAGTTTGGTAGGCACATCAACAAATTGATTGTTAGTGGACATGTGAGTAACATGGAAAGAACCAATAGTAACTATGTCCCACATAAAATGATAGTCAAAAGTAATATGCTTCATTTTTTGAATGAAATATGGCATTTGGACACAAGTACGTAATGTTAATGCATGTTACCACAAAGAAGGTGAGGAGGCTTGGGAAAAGAGGGATACTTAACTCATGGAGAAGATTGGTGATCCATGTGATTTCAATAGCTACTGAGGCAATAGAATGATAATTGGTTTTAGTAGGGAGTGAGCAACAATCCGTTACTTTTAGAGCATTAAGAAATTGGATTTCCCCTAAGGAAGAGAACATATGCTGAAATAGAAGTACAATTATCATGATGGCCTGTCTAATCAGTATTTGAATAGCCATTCAAGTGTAGTGGTTAGATACAACGAAGAAGGAGACCATAGTCCAAAGTGTATATGAGGTATCGTAGGAGAAATTTAGCCATTGTCTGGTGGGTTTGATTTGGAGCAGGCATGTATTGTGCCAATTTGTTAATGCCATAAGTGATATTAAGTTTAGATATAGAGAAGTATTACATGCTTCTGATTAGACTATGGTACTTAGAGGCATCAACTTGCAAAGAGCAGGAGGTCATTGGCATTTTTTTTTTTAGAGAGGAATAGCCTAGATGTTGAAGGACTTACATCCACACCAAGACAAAAATGAAGATGAATGTGATATTTGATTGAGAATTGATTGAAGAGGGTGGTATTAACATGTCGAATAAACTATAGAGAGTTCCCAAAATTTACTGGTTACCCATATGGATCAAGGTCGTAGCAAGAATTCACAAATCCTAAAGATAAAATAAAGGTCTTGAGTTAAGTGAACCAAGTCTGAGGTCCTTACTTCAAGCTTTAAGCTAACTTGTGAAAGCAATAGACATGATTAGGTCAAGTTTGTTCGATGAAGAAAAGGTTGCATGTGACATAAAACTTCTTCATGAAGATGCCCATAGAAAGATGCATTATTAACATCTAATTGATGCACTCCCCATCTATAAGAAAGAGTAATAAAGAGAATAATTTGAATTGTTGTAGGCTATATTACAAGAGTAAATGTCTCATGATAATCTAGGTTAGGTCATTCATGAAAACCCTAGCAAAAAGGTGAGTCATGTATTGAGCAATGCTACCATTGAGATTTCATTTTATATGGAAGACCTATTTACAACTAATGACATTTTGATGAGTTTCACAAGGAATTAACTCCCATATACCATTTAAAACAAGTGCATGCATAAAGCTTTTCACACATAGCATTTCCATTCTTCGCGTTTAAGAGTTTGGGTTACAATTATGGGTTTAGGTGTTAAAAGGGATGAGACACTTGGGGCAATAAGGGAGAAAATTTTATTTCACTTGAAGATGTTATTCTTGAAACTTTTCTACATGGTATGAGTTAGATATAGAAAGGGGGATCAATGCCAAAGAGTATACTATTGAAAAGTTGTTGGGAATACCTGGATATCTCCATTCCTAGCTTTGGATCATTAAAGTGCATGACAAAACTTTTTTTGGGGACCTTTAGATCTAACAAGTAGAAGCAAGAGCATATTAAAAACTTAGATCTAAAGGTTCATAGGGAGGGAGAGTTGTTTGGGGCTTTTTGGGTTTGGGAATTTACAAATCTACCCTTCATTAGTCAATCACGTGTACAACATGTGATATATTTGTCCACTTAAAATAACACCATCCAATGAAAAAGGCAAGTGCTACAATTTAAGAATCTTGGGATACATGTATTCAATTTTAAACCTAAGAGGGCAATGTGCAAAACATGGGATAGGTTGAGGTGTAAAGTGTATTTAACCCTTTTATTTATTATGACTTTGATTGCCTTTATTTATCCTTATTGACATTAATTATCTTTTGAGCATTCACGCCCTTATTACTTGCATTATACATTACTTAGATGCATTAAGAGTTGTATAGAAGATTCAAGTCCTGAGTCTCTTGCAAGATAATTTGTTCAAAATCAATTTATGGATTAGGGTAATCCATCAGAGACAATAGTGCATTACCTCTTAATTAAAAAGATGATTTGTCTTGATCATCAAGATGGTTTTCCTATGTTGAATACACTAGTATTTATAATTACACATTAGACATTATTTGTAGTGAATCATGACATTGGTTATAGGGTAATCATGATTCACCAAGCTTCTACACTATATAGATTTTTAACTTTGAAAGTATATTAAGTCTATGCTCAAATTAATAAAAGGTTTTAGCCTATGGGTAAGATCTTAAGGTGGTTATATATTCTTTATAAACTGGGTTATTGTTGATAAAAACCAATAGCTATAAGTATTCATGATAAAGGCACCATGATAACTAATGAGATTGAGATAGTGTGTCATCTTGGTATCATCCAAATAACATGTGCTTAGGAAAATTATGGTTGTGTGGAATTTGACATATTCTCTTTGTGAGCTAACATATGTGAGTTGATCACATAATAAGAGGATTTGTAACTTAAGGAATGGAAAGACAATCTTGAGAGGATGATAGTACATCCCTCATTAGATTACAAATACCAATTCCTAGGGAGCTTACATGTAGTAGATAGTAGGTCACAAACTCAAGCTTTGTGTCGTTGTAATATCATATGATAATGAAGTTTACTTTGTGTAGTGGCATGTTGGGTCAACTTCAAAATTAGATTTTGAGGAAGCTAGTATTTTTCTATAGGTCCTAGTGATCCCTGTTTGGGCTTCTAATTTATAGTGGCACATTTATTTGAGGAAAGTATTGATTTGTAATTTATAAGTGTGCATAAAGGTGTTTTGATAAAAATACAAGGTAGCACTAGATTTTATGAATGATATTTTTGAGTTAAGCTAGTTAATTAATTAAAACCCAATAGAACTAATTAATTAATTGATTAGGACCTAAGTTGGATGATTGGAGCCAAAATATATGCTTCAATGACACATATATGACATGATTTATGCAATATAAAAGGTTCAAATCATCCAACTTAAATTAAATTGATTATAAGATGTTAGTTATGAATTTAAATTCTATTTTAAGCCTAATTATAGGTTTAAGAGATGAAAAAATGATAAGTGTCAAACTCATTATCAATGAAGGAAGTAAAAGAGGTTAAACATGCATAATCGAGAGATTAGGGCCTTATGAACCATGAAAAGTCTAAGCAAGGGTATAATGAGCGAGTCATAGGCATGAAATATTAGCAACAGATATCATGGAGTGAGATAGAGTGCAGTAGCCATAATGGAGGAGGTTTAAAGTAAATGCAATCAAGTTCACATGGAAATTTGGAACTCGAAATCTGGCAACAACATGTTCTTTGAATTTGAGGTGAAATTTTGAGTACTTTCTAATGTCATTTTAGGTTATGTTATATATTGTTTCAAAGATCAAGGAGTCATCAAACGATGTGCGAATCGAAGCTAAAACAAAGAAGTTATGCATATTTGAAGCGAATTGGACAGAGAATAATGCTAAGTTCAAAATTGTTAACTTGAATTCACAATGGTTTTTGATCATTTAGAACTCAAAAAAATGCAATGAAACTTTTGGCTGAGCTTGAGTTCAAACCCTCTTACTTACTTCGAGCAAGAGATATGCATTTCAAACTTGAAAATATGGTAAACATGAATGAGTAGTGAGTGAGTTTGAAATTCATAGTGAATTTTGAACTCACCATGGTGATTTCGAATTGGTCATCTTTCTTCCACTTATGAGTTCAAAATTGATTTGGAACTCCTCTCAATTTCAAATTTAGCCACTGGTGATCAAGTTTGAAGCTTTGAAATATGTCGAAACAAGTTCCAAATGGCTTCATTTAACTCAAAATGCATGATACTCACTTAGAACTCGTAATATTTTAAGTCTTCTACGTTATCTATGACTTTTCTTTCTAATAAGTGGCCAGTGGAAGTGTGCCACATGTGAGGTTATTAAATTCACTATATAAACTCTTTTCATTCTAGGTTTATGAGAGAAAATGGGAGAAGAGAAGGAACATAGGTAAGAAGATTGATTTATTTTCTTAAAATTCTTTAATAAAGTTTTAGGTTTTATTTTATTTTCCTTTTCAATCTTTCCATTTTATTTTCTTGGTAAACTAAACATGGGTTGTAAGAAGAAATCATCCACCATGTTTAGTTAACTGGATTGATCTGAAAATGCTAACATGAAAGTGAAGGATCCAAAAAAGAGTACAAAGAAACGGCGATGTGTTGAATGATCTGATTATGTTTTCAACTTTTAATTGGTAAGAATAAATCCTCTATGTTAAATCTCCTAAAATAAATTATAGAGGATTATTATCAAGATATAAGTGATTCTTAAGAAGATCTTGATTACCAGTTATTATAACTTGATTAACAAATCTAATGATCAAATTTACAAAGATATATATGTACTTTTAATTAAATAAAATTTAAAATAAAAATTAACCGTCATATCTAATTGGTTTGAGTTATAAATCATGAATCTTTAGTCCTACCCTTCTGAGTTTTATCGGGGAATAATACAATAGATTATTATCCAATACTAATGATTCTTGGTAACTTTTGATTATTATTATCCTAATTTTCTCTATCCTTATCTTTACCAAAACAAAGTTACAATTAGTATAAAAGGTTAAAAAGTTTTAAATAATTAAAGAGGACCTGTGACCCAATCCTCTCAAATATTTCAACAATGTCAAAAAATGGAAATGAGATGAGATGAGGCAAAAGTTGGTTTGCAGTAGACTCCAAGTCCTTTGAAATTTATGTGGATGTGTTTGGGGAGAAACTCAAGGGGACCATTGTGGAAAGAAGTAGAGGTTTTACATTGTGGATCAGGCTTGGGAGTCTCGGTTTGTGTTGTCTGTTGGAAAGAGTGGAGGTTTGTTAAAAGCTAGGAGGATGGATGTAGGAAGTTTAAACTGGAACATCGTGCAAATAAAGCAGGTAGGTTCTTATTGTGTTTTGTGGTTGACTCGGAAGCAAAGAAGTATTGTTTACTATTCCCGGAGGAGAAAGACATTTTGGGAGATTGGGCCTTATTGGCTTAAAAGCTCCACTCTTTTAGAATATTAACAAGTGATGAGCCAAGAGGAGTCTTTGATTTCTTTAGGAGAAAGAGTAGAGTTGGGGTTTTTGAGGGAAAGACAAAAAATTCCTATGTTGATGCAGTGAAATCAAGAGCTAGAAGATTAGGAGAAGTAGTGTGGCTATAGTTGGGGGAAAAAGATGTGCTAAGCTTAAGGGAGTTGTTGGACCGGTGTCAAGTTGGAAAATGGGGAGTGTCTCTAGTGTCAGCTCCAGACTTGTTTACTTTAGGCACCTGGGGAAGATCTCATTGGAACCTTAAAGGAGGGGTGAAGTTTGCGAGGCTAGGGGCCCCCTTCATATTGATCGAGTTTGAGAATAAAGCAGAGGCAAAAAAAAGTGTTACTAAAAGGGCTTCGTTGTTTTAAGGAATCGTTTCTACACTTGGTAAGGTAGGACCCAAAAGTAGGGTGTTCTAAAAATTGTGAGCAAGTTAAGGAAGCTTGGATGAGAGTAGTAGGTTTACCGTTGCATTTATAGAGTCGAGAAGTGTTTAGAAAGATTAAGGAAGGTTGTGTGGGGTTTGTTGCAGTGGATGAAAACATTGTTGCTTTTAAAGAGCTTCAATGGGCTAGAATTTTAGTGAAATCTGAGTGGTTAAAGTGGCCAAGCTCTTTGCAGGTGGTAGTTGGCTCTTCTTGTTTTTCTATTTAACTGTGTCAAAAGTTCTTCCAGTGATTAGAAGTGGGATGAGAAATGAGTAGGAGGTTAGGGATGATGGAGGGATGGTTCACACGCCATTTGTAATGTGGAGTAAGTACAGACTCATTGGCAGTCTGCAAAGGTGGCTATGACGTGCAAAATTGGAGAAGTTTGTTGCAGAAAAGATAGGAAGGTTGCTTCCTCTGACTGTGTCAACAAGAGGGCGAATGACAAAGGGATAAAAGGAATTGTGGAATATGATAAAGAGAAGGTCTCAGTTGACGAGCCTGTTGCCCAAGGTAGTAGATCTTTGGGTTGGGTTTTGAAGTTGGATGTAGAGAGGAGACCCATCTAGTCTGAGGAGGGCCAAGCCAGCAGCACTTTAAAAGACCCCCTGGAAGTGGGTCGACCCATGTCTGAGTCTTTAAAAGGTCCAGTGTTGGTGAGCCAACCCTCTTTTGTAGCCTTGAATAGGGCTAGGGCTCGCGAGGGCCTTAGAGACGTTGACTGTGGGAGGCTATACGGGGATGTTTTTGGCATCCAAATGGGGTCATCTCCACTGGTTCCAAATCTTACAGAGATTACCAACAAAGCTTTAATGGAAGAGGCCTTCAAATACACAGACTATCATCCTTGTTCTCTGTTCTCTTTGGAAAAGCGGGATTTTTCTTCTTCTTCTACTTCTTCTAGGCGGGATGGGGCAATCGTGTTCATTGATGGGGGTTTCGAACAGGGTTGTGTTTCAGAAGAAGTTGGGGTAGTAGGTTTGGGCCCTTTAAGGGTGATTTTGGCGAATGGGAGGGAGACGGAGGTTTCTGGTTATTCGGGTAAGGTTATTGGAGTTGTTGATAAGGTAAGAGAGGATGTTTCGGAAAGGGCTATACAAGAGGTTGTGGAGGAGATGGTCAAAGCGGGTGAGCCGTGTTGGTATTCTAGTTGCTTGGCTAAGTTTAGCCGCTGCTTAGGAATGCTAACAAAAGGTTTCGAATGGGATATTTTGATTTTGTTAAAAATGATGAAAGAGATGAAACATCAGAAAAGGAAATTGGATGGTAGGAAAAAGAAAAAATTGGAGTCGTCATAGTTTGAAAGGGAGTTGAGAAAGCTAGAATGTACTATGAATTATCTTGGAGGGGGAGGAGGAGGAGAAGTGGAGGGGGGGGGGGGGGTAGTTTTTGCAGGTCTAGATGAAGATTCGGTTGCTTTCCTGGAATGTAAGATGGGTTAATAATTGTGACAAGAGAAAAGTGATCAAAACTTTGATAAAGAATAATAGAGTGGATTTGGTTTATTTACAAAAGACCAAGATCTAAGAAATGTCAAAGAGTCTTGTTCGTAGTTTAGGAGTGGGAAGATTTCTAGATTGGGGAGTTGTGGATTCAAGGGATGCTACTGGAGGTATAGTGGTGTTATGGGATAATAGGGTGTTGGAATTGGTCGACTTAGAAAATGGAGTGTTCTCAATCTCTTGCCACTTTAAGAATTGTGAGGATGGCTTCATTTGGACCTTTATAGGGGTTTATGGCCCGACCCTGAAGAGGGATAGGGAGTGTTTTTGGGGTGAGTTAGGGGGCATAAAGGTTCTTTGGAATGGGCCTTGGTGTGTTGCTGGGGATTTTAATGCCATTTTAAGCCTTGAAGAGCGCAATAAGAGAGGGAGTTTGAATTCAGATATGAGAAAGTTCTCAGAAGTAATAGAAGACGTAGAGTTAAAGGACTTGTCACTTCTTGGGAGTCCTTTTACTTGGAGTGGAGGGGTGAACAATAAGTCACTATCAAGGTTAGATCAATTTTTGGTTAATGAGGAGTGGGACTGCCGTTTTAGTGGATCAAAGCAGTGTGTCTCCCCGAGACCTATGTTTGACCATTTCCCAATTCTATTAGATGGAGGGGGTCTGAGAAAAGGCCCCTCCCTTTTTAGATTTGAGAATATGTGCCTAAAAATGGAGGGTTTCAAGGATCTTTTGAAGACTTGGTGGGAGCAGGACAGCTTTAGTGGCTCGTCAAGTTTTATTTTGGCGGAAAAACTAAAGGTTTTGAAATCTAAATTGAAATAGTGGAATAGAGATATTTTTTACAGGGTTGAGTATAGGAAGGATTTGGCCTTGGATCATGTGGAATTTTAGGATGCTAAGGAGAAGATTAGCAAACTGTCTTTGGAAGAATTGGAAGCTAGAAAAGAAGCGAGGGAAGAATATAAAAAATGGGTTTTGCTAGAAGAGATTGCTTGGAAGCAAAAATTTAGGGAAGTGTGGTTGAAAGAGGGTGACAGAAATACAGGTTTTTTTTTCACAAGATGGTCAATGCTCACAAAAGAAGGAATAATGTGAACAGAATTAGGATTAATGGTGTTTGGTTTTCGGAAGAGAATGAAATCAAGGAAGGGATAGTCAGTGCTTTTAGGTTTTTGTTGTCCAACCCGGGAGACTGGCGTCCTTCTTTATTCGGGCTGTAGTGTGAGACTTTGGAGTATATGGATGCTTGTGCTTTAGAGGTGTCATTCACGGAAGATGAGGTGTTTGGTGTGTTGTTGGGATGTAATGGGGATAAAGCTCTGGGGCCCGATGGTTTCTCTATGGCTTTCTGGCAGTTTGTTTGGGACTTTGTGAAGGATGATGTGATAAGTTTCTTCAGAGAATTCTATGAACACGGTAAATTTGTTAAAAATCTAAATGCAACTTTTCTAGTCTTAATCCCAAAAAAAGCGAGGGTTGAAGATTTAAGGGATTTTAGGCCTATAAGTTTGTTGAGAAGTTTGTATAAGTAGTTGGCCAAGGTTTTAGCCAATAGACTAAAAAATGTGGTTGGAAAGGTGGTCTTTAAGGCTCAATGAGCTTTTGTGGAAGGTGGACAAATCCTAGATGCAATGTTGGTAGCTAATGAAGCCATTGATTTGGTCCTGAAGAATAATGAGAATGGTATTTTGTGCAAACTTGACATAGAGAAGGCATACGACAATGTGGATTGGTCTTTTCTTCTCACAGTTATGCAGAAAATGGGTTTTGGGAAGAAATGGATTGGGTGGATCAAGTAGTGCATATCCACTGTAAGCTTCTCTGTGTTGGTTAATGGCACCTTTACGGGTTTCTTTCAAAGCTCAAGGGGATTGAGGCAAGACGATCCACTATCGCCTTATTTATTTGTGATTGTCATGGAGGTTTTTAGCTTTTTTATTAAAAGGGTTGTGGATGGAGATTTTATTTTAGGTTATATGGTGTAGGGTAGGAGTGAAGAAGGGATTCAGATTTCCCATTTGTTGTTTGATGATGATACATTAGTGTTCTGCCAAGCTTCTCAAGACCAACTGACCTATCTTAGTTGGTTTCTTATGTGGTTTAAGACCGTGTTGAGGTTGAGAATAAACTTGGAAAAGAGTGAACTAATTCTAGTAGGGAGGGTAGAGAATATTGATGATCTGACTTTGGATTTTGGTTGTAGAGTGGGTAGTCTCTCATCCACTTATTTGGGTCTTCCTTTGGGTGCTCCGTTTAAGTTAGTGACAGTGTGGGATGGAGTGGAAGAGCGTTTCTATAGAAAGTTGGTCATATGGAAGAGACAATATTTATCCAAAAGAGGAAGGACGACTATAATCCGAAGCACTTTGTCGAATTTACCCATTTATTTTATGTCCTTATTGTGCTTGTCAAGCTTAGTTAGATGGAGACTAGAGCAAATTCAAAGGGATTTCCTTTGGGAAGGTGGTAATTTGGAGCGAAAACCACATTTAGTAAGATGGGAGTTGGTGTGCTTAAGTAAGGAGAAAGAGGGTTTGGGGGTCAAATGTCTATCCAATCTCAATAAGGCTCTTCTTTGTAAATGGAATTGGCGTTTCACAAATAAGAGAGAGGCCTTGTGGAATCAAGTGATTAGAGGGAAGTATGAGGAAGATAGAGGGGAATGGTGCTCTAAGGAAGTGAGAGAGGCGTATGGTGTGGGGCTTTGGAAAAGAATAAGGATAGACTGGAATTTGGTGGGCCCTAGGATTTTATTCCTTGTAGGTAATGGACGGATGGTGAGATTTTGGAGGGATAGATGGTGCAGGGATTCCCTTTTATGTGTGTCATTTCCATCATTGTTTGCTTTAACTGTTGATAATGTAGTGTGTGTGGCGAATATTTGAGATCCCTTGGCTGAGAGGGGTTGAGGGGGTTGGAATCCCCGTTTTTCAAGAGCTTGCAATGCTTGGGAGGTGGAGGAGGTAGAAAGATTCTTGGAGCGGCTTCATGGGAAGAGAATGTATGGAGGTTTTGGACCGAAACAAAGAGTGAAAAGTTCTCGGTCAAGTCTCTGTACCTTGCTCTAGAAGCAGGTTGCCCTTCTTTGTTTCCTTCTAGCTGCATTTGGAAGGTGTGGGTGCAACCTAAGATTAGTTTCTTTGCGTGGGAGGCTACGTGGGGCAAAGCCTTAACCCTGGATCTTGTTTAGAAAAGAGGATGGACCTTGACAAATAGATGTTTTATGTGCCTTGAGAAAGAGAAGACCATAGACCATCTTCTTCTATATTGTTCTAAAACAAGGGTCTTATGGGATTTACTCTTTAATTTCTTTGGGGTGCCATGGGTGCTGCCTTCTTCAGTTAGAAAGACTCTCCTTAGTTGGCATGGTTCTTTTGTGGGCAAAAAGCATAAGAAGGTGTGGAGAGTTGCTCCTCTATACATTTTTTGGACAGTTTGGAAGGCGAGAAATAAATTGGCATTTAAGGATGATGTGTTGTCAATCTAGAGACTCAAATACTCTTTTGTTTTTTATCTTTGGTCAGAGGCCAAGTTGTTTATAGTTGATTGCGCTCTAACTATAGTTAGTTTTATTGATTGGTTGGACTCTACCTAAGGTTGTTTGTGGGGCCAACTGGGTGTTTTTTTTTTCCTTTTTGGTCGTTTTGATGGTGGGTGTATAGGTATATAGGTATTGTATACCTTGAGTCATTTTTTTAGCGTCTCTTTTGTATGTGAGAATTTTCTTTACCTATCAAAAGAAAAAAAAAAGGTTAAAAAGTTGCCTTTAACTAGTAATTAATTTCATTCACTTAATAGTTTTAAGAATTTTTTTAAAAAAGGAAAAAAGTTTTCGATGCAATATTAGTCTTAAGTTCAATTTTGTCTCGAATTGCTTTGACCCTAAATCTTAAATTTTATAATGTTTTCTTTTTTTCTAAAGATTTGACACTGAATTGTAAAACTCTTTCAAACAATTTTTCTTTTATTTGATTTATTTAATTAAATATTTTAGGAAATCTTTATTTATATTTTATTCATATCTATTTAATTTAAAATTTCATTATCTTTAGCAAATAATTAATCCTTTTAATCTAAAAACAAATAAATACTTAGAGTTAATCCTAGAGGACGACAACTTAGAATATTATAAAATTGTGGTAACTTTATATTTGGTTTTTCTTAGTTAGAGTTATAAGGTATTTAGGCTTTACTATTTAAATTCAACAAAGATTTATAATCATGGGTTAGATTAAGTTACCAAAGCTCAATTTAGACTCAAGTCACATAAACCCACATGGAAACCTATATAAACCAACTTAAGGGCTTAGAGCTTCACTTTTGACTATTGTCTTCTAGATTAAAGAAAAGAAAACCCTAGTTTCCCTCTAGAGAATACCACCTTTCTCTTTTACAAGAGATCCATGAAAAGACTGATTGAGTAAAAGTGTAACAATAGAGCCCTAGAAAACATGATATGATGTAATGGATTTTAGTTTCATTAATAGATTTATTTATTATGATTTTGGTTGCCTTTATTATCCTTGTTAGCATGAATTATATTTATAGCATTCATACTCTTATCACTTGCATTGTACTGACATAGATGTATTAAAATTTATATAGAAAATTCAAGCCATGAGTTCCTTGAAAGATGATAAGTTATTTACGATCGGTTCATGGATTTAGGTAATCCATTAAAGGCTATAATGCATTATCTCTTAATTTGAAGGATAATTTACCTTAGTAATTAGAATAGTTTTCCCATGGTAAGTGTATTAGTATATGTAGTTACATACTAAAGAAAACCTATGGTGAATCATAACATTAACTATAGCCTATAGGGTAGCCATGATTCAACAAACTACTATACTACATAGACTCTCAACCTTGAGAGTATATTAAGTTTTCTTGAAATCAATGTGAAGTTTTGACATATGGGTGAAACCTTTAGCTGGTCATATATTCTCTATTAATTGAGTCACTATTGATGAAGATTGATGACAACAGGTGTCCTCGATAAAGTCTTCATTGTATCTCAGGTGATAAGACAATATGTTTCCTTGGGTGATCATAAGGACTTGTGATCAAATAAACTATAGTTTTAGTAATTCATAACTAGAATTTGACATTTCCTTTTTGTGAGCTACTGTATGCGAGTTGATCACATAATAAAAGGATTTATAACTCAAAAATTGGATATGTAATCTTGAAAAAATGATAACATATAGCTTGTTAAATTACAAATATTCACTCATTGGGAGACTATATGCAATGGATTGTAGATCACACATCCGAGTTTTGTCTTGTTGTAATATCATAAGATGCTAATGTGTAGTTGACCCTTTATAGTGACCATTAAATCAATAAATGCAAAAATTAATGAATTAATTTCAATTTCATTTACAATTTATAAGGAAAAAATATACTACATAAAAACAAGTATTAACTTAAAAAAACTTTTGATATTTCCTTAACAACTAAGTATAATTAGAGTGTTATTTACTATCCAAATGTCAATTAATGCTAATTATATAATTAATTATTATAAAATTTTTTATTATGATATTTTAGGATATTTAAAAATATATTTTGTATAATTATAAAAATGCATAAAAATAAATAGATTTTACTTAATAATATTTCAATATTAATAAAAGTAAACCATTTAAAAAAACATGAACAACGTTCCATTAAGATTTAAGTTAAATTGAGGTCTATATTAATATTTAAGTTAAATTCAAGTCCATTTAAATTTTTTTTTTAAATATCATTTAAATTAATTAACCATTTATCTTCCAACTCTTCCTACTCTTAGAAATAAGTGAAAATATGAAAAAGAAGAAAAGTATTGTAGACATTTTTAAGAGATGGATATTTTATTATCTTTTTTTAGGAATTATTATTATTATTGTAATATTTTTCCATAATTTTCTTAAAACAAATATGGAATAGAAAAAGACGAATTTGCTAAAAATATTAAGGAAAAAATTTAAATGACACCGTTTTAAATGAAAACACCAAAAATGTGCGGCAATACTCTAAATACAGAAATTAAAAACGAAGTAAACGACGCCGTTTCTAAGAAGCCTAATAGCTTCAGTGCCGCAAATCTTAGCTGCAGGGGCTATTATCATCTTCACTGTAGAGGAGCACAAGAGAGAGAGAGAGAGAGAGAGGGAGAGAGCAAATGGCTTGCTTTGCAAATCTACCAATGATTTCAAGCCCAAACCCCAACCCTAATCCTAATCTTAAAGCCTCTGCTTCTCTCTCTCAATCATCAATCTCCACCAAGCTTCATTTTTCTTCACAATTCTCATCTCTCTCCCCTTCTCCCCTCTCGCTTCGCTGCAATCAAACCCTAATACTACGTCGTTTCGGAGGCCGCGCTCCCAGCGTATCTCCAACTCTCGTGGTATGTGTGGCTGTATTCCACTTTGTCAATTTTGATTTGTCTCGATTCCTTCCTTTTTCTACTTTTGTTTCGACGTTGGGAAAGTTTGGAGAAAATTTCTGACCTTTACTCATCTGTTTATATGCTCAGAAAATTTCAGTGCTTATGTTAAACAATATAAAAGCATGAGATGAATATTTCATTTTCTTTTTTCCCTTTTCCCCTTGTTCTCGGGAACCAAACGGTTCACACACAGAGAGTATACGTATAGTTTTGATTTTTGAAGTAAATAATGAAATTAATTCGATTTCATAATGCCGCTAGTTTGTCTTAAAAATTTAAGATTCATTTTTTATTTAATTTCTTGTACGTAGATTTCTCAGAAACTAATTGGAGGGATGATTCTTCTTCTTCTTCTTCTTCTTTTTTCTTCTTTTTCCCCTTTTGATTTTAAAGCAAACAAATTGAATATCTTTTTGGTCCTGTACTGTTATTTGGTTGAATTGGATTGATCATTTGATTTTATTGGGAACCAAATTGCAGAGACATAAGAATTCAACATTTTTCTTGCTTGGCTTTCTAGGAGACCAAATAGTTATCTTAATCATATAGAGTCTCTGGTTTTGCATGTTTTATATATTGCTGATGATTTAAATATGTTATGCTGGACATGTATGATATGGGAGGTACCCTTGTTTTGGATTACTGAGCAATTGTACAGGTAGTGGCATCTGCTAATCCCAATTCTCTGAAGATTATGATATCCGGTGCTCCTGCTTCTGGTAAAGGGACACAATGCGAGCTCATCACTAAAAAGGTAAGTTTTTTTTATTATCTGAGAGCTTCTTCCCTTTCCAATTGCTATCTCATTGATAATAACTGATGTAAACAATGCATATGATGATAGAATTGATGACATGTTTTTAACTTTTAAATCTCAATTTTAATTGTGGTACTAGTTTCTTGTACTACAAATTGATATTGGTGATGACTATTTAGATTCTGAGGTTACTGCTCATTAGAGCTTGAGTAGCATGAATAGGTCTAACTCAAAATAGTTGCTAAATTTCAATTTGAAACTATTCTAAAAGCAGTCGAATAACAAAGGTCAATGATCAATAATGGAAAATTTTAATTGAAAACAAATAGATGGTACTAGACTAACCAACATAGGTGAATACATAAAAAACAAAGGATATATTCAGGCTGACTATTTAGTCAAACCCTAAAATCAAATCCAAAGACAATTGATCAAAATATGACATACTACATCTTTTAGCATGGAATACTCTTTGGAAAAAAACCAATAGCTTAGGTTCAGGTGCAAAAATTGCCATATGAGAGTTAGAATTCAAAAGTTGATACTGATGTCCAATGTTACGGAATCTGCATTCATCTCTTTACCAAATCCACTATCCATAGTGTTCATGAACCTATTTAGACTGGACCTGATCATGACTCTAATTGCATTGAATCAAACTCTTGAATCCACAGGGAACCATGATTTGTAATCAACTTGATCACAAATTTAGACTCACACCAGATGGCAATTTGGAGATTGAATTACTGATGCTCAATCGATGGGTGTACTTGAATTAATAGACAAGGCATGATTTAATTTTTCCAGAAAAGAAAAAAACCTTCACAAAGAATCTAGTATCTTCAATCTAAGAGTGAGTTGTTATCAACATTCTTTCCACATGTTGTTTAAGAAAACAAAAAGAAAGTTTTCGTAGTGTTAGTTTCCACTTAGATATACTCAATCTCACCAGAAAATGCTTTTAATAAAGGATGTAGAAACCCTAGTTGACCAAAATTAGAAGCCAGGTTGAAGTAAGGACCTGCAAATATTTATACCTTTGATTGATTAAGTTAAGAGTTCAATTAATGCAATTTGTATTGCTCAATCAATTCAAGTTTCTACTGCTCATTGATCTAAAAATCATGTTTCAACCAATCCAGAAAGAGGCTTGACTAATCCAACCTTTCATTTTCTGTAGTTTTAAAACTTTGATTAAATTGTATTGAATTGCCTATATCTCCCTTATGACCTTATATGATATTCAATTTTTTTATAGGCAATGTCCAATTTGATGTTGTTGTGGTTTGTTTGTTTTGTTTATTTATTTACTTGTTTTGGTGTGTTTTCTGTGGGGGGTGGGCACTGGATGCTTAGTTTTGGGTTAGAAAGAATGGGAAGTTAATTTTACATAAAATGATCCACTCAATAAGATGATGATGAGCAATCCAAAATTCCACAACCAATACAGTGCTTGGCTTCATTTTCACAACATTGACAACAACCAAAGAAAAAAGTTGATTTCTTGATAATTTTCAAAAACACCTTATTTCCATACCCCTATCCCTAGTCACAGTTCCATTAAGAGTGGCATGTTTACCCAACTAGTCTATTCCATTGCCAATCCCCATTCAAAAAATTCACTGCTAGTTGGTTTATCCTGAAATGTGACCATTACTACCTTGTGGGGTAAAGAAATCCCTAATCCTGTCAGTTATGGTTCCTATAGTTAACAGGATCAAGGTTTGTAAAGTTCAGAAAGTGTTTGTAGAGTTTATGGATGGTTTTATCAGTTGAAAGCTCATCAACTGTATGTATGGTTTATAGGTAGGGAAGAAACACCTTGCTGATTTTTTTGTGGTTAGCAACTAATCTAGGCCTTCCAGTGTCCACAAAAAGCTTGAAGTTGGGACAAGAGTTAGAGTTAAAAAAGGGTTCTAGGTCAGAAACAAATAAAACTGTGGGTGCGAAAGAAATATTTTTCAGGATTGTTTGAATTGACCCATTTTTTAGATCTTTAGGTTATTGGCATTCAAAGCAATCTTGGTTGGAAGATTAAATGGTCTGCCCCTGATAGTAATGACTATCCAATCTGTCTTAAGGTCTTATTGTAATTCTATGGGGGAGATCTCTGTTTGTAAGGCTTTGGTGTTCCATTGCATTTACAAATAATACCCTTTTGTCCTTTCACCACCAAGGATACACACATAAAGTATAGGATTCAAAAAGAAAGAAGAACAGTGGCTATTATTGCATCTATAGGATTTTTAACCAGATGATCAGCCATTCATTTGTTGGATATTCTTCCTGTTTATTACTTATTTTTCCCCAATGGCTTTATGGTATTACTTGCATAAGTTACTGGCATTACTGCATAAATTTCTCATTTGGAATTGCCTCGTGAAGAAAAACAGATTGAATCAAGTCATCCTCGTATATGCAGCATGATTTGGTGCATATTGCTGCTGGAGATTTATTGAGGGCAGAAGTTGCAGCTGGTAGTGAAAATGGGAGGCGAGCGAAGGAGTTCATGGAAAAAGGGAAGCTAGTGCCAAATGAAATAGTTGTCATGGTGGGTTCAATTTATTTCATTTTATGGCACATGATCACTCTGTTGTTGGTGATTTAAATTTAATTGTGTGGTACGTTCATGTAGATGGTTAGGGACCGTCTATTGCAGCCTGATTCTCAAGAAAAGGGATGGCTTTTAGATGGATACCCTAGGAGCCAATCTCAAGCTACTGCTCTCAAGGAATTTGGGTTTGAGCCTGACCTTTTCATTCTCCTAGAAGTAAGGATTTCTTCTTTTGTTGCTGTTTGTTATTGGTATTTTATAGCTATTCAATTACATTGAGGCACCAGATTGGGAAGAGGACAAGTTGAACTACATGCTGCCACCTAAGTCTCTCGTGATTGAATTTCTGATATTTTTGTAGACTATGAAAATCCATACTAGTAAAAACTTTAGTGTTGTGTTGTTGTAGCAGTGAGCAGTAATTCTTTATATTATCATTGATTTTTGTTTTGTTTTTGAATTTCTGTTTATTGAATAGACAGTCAGTAACTAATAGAAGTCAGCTATCCAGAACTCTTCTTATGTAGGCCAACTTATGTCTGCAGGTCCCTGAAGAAATTCTGGTCGAAAGAGTGGTTGGAAGGAGGCTAGATCCTGTCACTGGGAGGATATACCACTTGAAGTATTCTCCCCCTGAGAATGAAGAAATTGCTGCTAGGCTTACTCAACGCTTTGATGATACTGAGGAAAAGGCATGTTCTAAATCATTGTGATTGCTTTAAATTCATTGCCTTGTGGTCCTTGGTTATTATATGCTGCTTTCTTATTGTTTCTTGTCCTGCATCTTGATCTTATTTTGTGCTTGTTTTCAGCCATTTTGGTCTTTAATTGATAGCCTTCATTCACTTTCTCTTCTGATCATGTTTAGGTAAAGTTACGATTGCGTACTCATCATCAAAATGTGGAGGCAGTACTTTCATTGTACAAAGACATAACAATCAAGGCATGCTCTCTCTCTCAGACACACATGAGCACACACTGTATACGTTATGAATTTTGACTGAGTGCTAAGTGCATATGCAATGCTTGTAAGTTTAAAAGAAATCTTTTTAAAATTGTAAAAAATGGCTGCAATTAATGATGCCATTATGCAGACTATTATTTTTCATTTTTGTTGTCTTTGATTTGTCCTCTTAACTGCCATCCTCAATGTTTGCATATATGTGTGTTTTCAATGACTAAGGCCTTATTTGAAAACTATTCTTGAAAATAGTTTTCTAACCTAAAAAACACATTTAGCAAACTTATGATAGAAAAAAGTTTTTTGAAAATTTGGTTTGAATCTCAAATTGTTTTTTTTTTTTTTTTTTTTAATATTAATGTACAATGTATTGAGAAACAATTGAAAATATGGAGAATACTTTGGGAACTTTTACATTGGAAGTGTAGAGTACCGTTATGTAGAATAAGCTTAGAAAACTGTTTTTCATATTTAAGTTCCTCAATAGAATTTTGTTCTTAAAAACAATTCAAGTGAATTGTTTTCAATAATTATTTTAAAAAACTGTTTTTTGCAAAATGTTCCCGAACTGGCCCTAAGTTTTTAACTTTGCTTTTGGGAGAAATCCTAGATCATTGATGTAGCATTGAGTGCAGGATTTGGAGAACAATTTCGAATAAGGAAGGAAGGCTTCGAATTCTAGATTTTGTAGTATTTGATGAGAATTAGTAAAAAACTAATAATAAGAAACATAGTTCTAAAAGGCGCGCCTAGGCTTGGGGCGGCGCGACGCCACCCTCCGGCGCCTCGCCTGAAGAGAGGCGACGCCCCTTCACAAAGGTGCCGCTTAGGCGCGCAAGGCGCTCGCCTCCAGCAAGGCGCGAGGCGGTCGCCCGAGTCGCCTCCGACGGCCCGACCAGGTACGATCTCCTTCGCCCTAGCTTTTTTTTTTTTAATTTCTGGGCCCAAAACGACGTCGTTTTGGAGCCTGTTCATTTAAGTGAACAGGGACCAAAACGACGTCGTTTTGGACCCTGTTCTTTTAAAAAAAAAAAACAGGCCAAAACGACGCCGTTTTGACCTGTTCCTTCCATCCAGCCCCCTTTTCTGGTCTTTCTCAACCCGAGACCACTGCCATTTTTTGCCCTAGCCTCTTCCGTGCTGGAGAAGTGAAGAAGAAGAAGAAAAAGAAGAAGAAAAATAGGGGGAAAATAGGAGAAAAATAAAGGGGAAATAGTCACGTACCTTCTGGACCTCGGTATTTTTCTTTTTTCTTCACTTTTCTGCATTTTTTTCCATTCTTACCTCATAACTCTCATTGGTAATTTTTTTTTTAAAAAATAAATATTATATTTTGAGTTTTTGACATGAAAATTTTACAAAATAAAAATAAATAAATAAATAAAAAGCACTCATGCATATTTGTTGTTAATGTGATATTTGATAATGTGATATGCATTTTTTTTTCAATTTTTTTTCTTAATTTAATTATAATTATTTTATTGTGGAGTATAGATAATTTGTTTGCAAGATGGATAATGAGAGTGAAACTCAAGTGGACTCTAGTGCAAGTGGAAGAAGAGATCCGGGGTGGAAATATGGTCGTTTGGTTAATGAAAAAGATTTGAACACCATCATATGCATTTTTTGTGAGAAAGTAACCAAAGGAGGCATCTATAGACACAAACAACATCTTGTTGGTGGATATAGAAATGCTAAAAAGTGTAGAAAATGTCCGGAACATGTTAGAGAAGAAATGGAAGAGTATATGAGTTCCAAGAAAAATCAAAAAGAGCAAATGAATATGGGGAGCGAATATGTTAATGAAGATTTGTTTGGTTTGGAAGATGAAGATATTGGTGAGGAGATTAATAGTAGAACGAATGTCACCAACATTTCTAGTGGAGGTAGTAACCGAGGAGGAAGTGGTGGTAGGACGTTTTCTTCAAAAAAACCAAGACAAAAAGGTCCTATGGATCATTTTTTCACTCCTAATGCAGAGATGGTTGTTCAAAATCAAAGGAGTGGAAAGATGAATCAAACTACCATCAATGATGCCTACAAAAAGGAAGCAAGAGAAAGAGCTTGCACGCTTATCACAAGATGGATGTATGAGGCTGCTATTCCATTTAATGCAGTCACATATCCAAGTTTCCAACCAATGATTGAGGCTATTGGCCAATATGGTGTGGGTATGAAGGGACCAACTTTTCATGAGGTAAGAGTTACCAACCTTAAGAAAGAATTGACTCTCACAAAAGATTTGATGAAAGATCATATGGTGGAATGGGGGAAAAATGGATGATGTTCAATTATGTCGGATGGATGGACCGATAGGAAAGAGAGAACTTTGGTGAACTTTTTGGTTAATTGTTCAAAGGGAACCATGTTCATGCAATCCATTGATGCTTCTTCAATGATTAAGACGGGAGAAAAGATGTTTGAGTTACTTGACAAATGGGTAGAGCAAGTTGGTGAAGAGAATGTTATTCAAGTTATAACAGATAATCACTCAAGTTATGTGATGGCAGGTAATAAATACTATTTCTTGAATTTTTATTTACTTTTAAAATTTGAATTATTTATCTTGAGAACTTATGTAAATTTATTATCTACAATTTCATATAGGGAGGTTGTTAGAATTAAAGCGTCCACATTTGTATTGGACACCATGTGCTGCACATTGCCTTGACTTGATGTTGGAAGATATTGGAAAGCTACCAAACATCAAGAGGACATTGGAGAGGGCTATATCACTAAATGGGTATATTTATAATCGCTCAGGGCTACTCAACATGATGAGGCGGTTTACTGGACAAAGGGAATTGCTTAGGCCTGCTAAGACTCGGTTTGCAACTGTTTTCATCACATTATCGCGATTGCATGAACAAAAAAACAATTTGAGGAAGATGTTTACAAGCTCAGATTGGTTAGATAGTAAATGGGCAAAAGAGTAGAAGGGGAAAACTATAGCCAACATAGTTCTAATGCCTTCATTTTGGAACACTATTGTGTTTTGCTTAAAGGTTTCGGGTCCCCTAGTTCGTGTGCTTCGTTTGGTTGATGGTGAAAAAAAAGCTCCTATGGGATACATCTATGAGGCCATGAATAGAGCTAAGGATGCAATTGTGAGAAGTTTTAATGGAAATGAAGAGAAGTACAAAGAAATCTTCAACATCATTGATAAGAGGTGGGAGATTCAGCTTCATCGGCCTTTGCATGCAGCAGGGTACTTTTTGAACCCGGAATTCTTCTATGATAAGCCAGAAATAGAGCATGATGCCGACATTATGAGTGATTTGTATAAATGCATCTTAAGGCTAACAAGAGACCCTGCTAAGCAAGAAAAAGTTGTGGCCAAAGTGAGTTTGTTCACAAATGCCCAAGGACTATTCGGGAATGAGTTAGCTGTTAGGACAAGAAAGACTAGAGCACCAGGTTAGTTATTTAGTTTTGTTTATTTAAATGATTAGATTGTATTTTTGCTAAAATAGGTGAATTGTTTCACTAAATAGGTGATTTTGTATTTGATGATGACAATTTGACATGGGGTGATGTTGCTAGAGCTGTTGGAGCTGAGGAGGCCAGGTTTGATACTAGAGCTAGAGCTAGAGCAAGCTCAAGCATAATACCACCAACAAGGGGGATAGCTTCAAGTTCTAGAACTTTGCCTTCTTATTCACTAATAGATGAAGATGAAGATGGAGACATGGTTGATTCAGCAGATGAAGAAGATGGGGAAGGCTACAAATGTGGTGATGGAAATGATGATGATGATGATTTTGTTGATTTAGAGGAGGAGTGATGATTGCTTGTTGTGGACAAATTTGTGATTTAAGTGTTTTTTAATGATGTTTTTGAATTGTGGACAAATTTCATGTTTTGGACCTTTAGGTTTGGAAACTTTGGATTTGGATATGTATTAGGCAATTAGCAATATGGATTTGGATTTGTTTTTATGCTTGGAGTTCTTTATTTTTATGTTTTTTGTTTATTAAATCGAAGTTTTGGATGATATTTGATGATTTATGTGTTTAGGACAAATAAATGATTGTTAAATTTGATTATATTATATAAAAATATATATGTAAATTAGGGTGCACCTCACTTTACTAAAGCCCGCGCCTTAGATGCGCCTTGCGCCTCAGGCTCTAGGACTACTTTGCGCCTTGGTGCGCCTTGAGCCTTTTAAAACTATGATAAGAAAAGCATAAGTAATCTTCATCTAGCTTTTATAAAAGTACTCTTCCTTCCATCATTGTATTGCAGCTTGTTATGAATTGTGATACACTTAAGAGATGATACGAATTGCAATACATATCTATTTTAATAAGACAGTGTATCATATATCATGTACAATATGATATGAGCTATAATGATGCAATGATACATACACTTCGAACTATTTTTCATTAAGAAAAATCAAATTCAAACAT
Organism: Vitis vinifera; assembly: GCF_030704535.1. Classification (NCBI taxonomy): domain Eukaryota; kingdom Viridiplantae; phylum Streptophyta; class Magnoliopsida; order Vitales; family Vitaceae; genus Vitis; species Vitis vinifera. The sequence goes on from NC_081822.1 coordinate 31,297,235, forward strand.
ATTTTTTCTTAAAAGAATTATTATATTAATTATTTAAAATGTATGATAAGGTTATAAATTGATTATAAAAGGGAGAGAGAGGTAAAATAATTCTATATGAAAAGGTACATTCTTGTTGTCAAAGGTCATGTTGGAAGTTAAGTAAATCTATTTTTACAATGAATATAGAACTTTTCTTGTAATTGTAGTTTGGAATCCTTGGTTGTCAGCGAAAGTAGGATTTTGTTGCTTGGGAAGCAATTTGAGGGAGAATTTGATGTTGGATGAGTTAAAAGAAAAGGGATGGATTTTGATGAATAAATGTAATCTTCATAAAATTGGGGAGGAATCAACTGACCATTTCCTTCAATATGCTAAAATGAGGATTTTGTGGCACATTTTATTCTCACTGTTTGAAGTCAAGTGGGTGTTGCCTTCTATGGTTGGAGAAACTTTATCAAGTCAGTAGGGTACCTTTGTGGGGAACAAGTGTGAGAAAGTATGAAGGGTTGCCCCTTCATACTTATTTTGGACCATTTGGGGAGGGAGGAACTATAGAACATTTGTCAATGTGGAACAGATGAGTCAAGCTCTCAAAATCTCTTTCATAGGCTGTCTATATCTTTGGCTTTGAGTAAGGAAGTTTTCAGATGTAGGATCTATTATATCTATTTTAGATTTTGTTGATTGGTTGAGCACTTTTTGATAGGAGGGAGGTGCCTTTTGTTACTCTTCTACTTATTTTTGTTTTGGAACATTTGTATACTCCTTATTTGTCCATAAAAAAAGGGATTAGTTTAATAAGGGCTAAGATATGGTTTGTATGTAGAAGATATATGGGCATTGCAAGGAAATTTTTATGATCAATGAAAATTTTCTACCGAAGCCGCATGCCATCCCATGTCAACCAAAATTTTGACAATGCTAAGTGATAATGATGTGGGACACTTTATCTCTTCTTGAGAATTGAATGATTAAATATCTAGATGCTCATGTATTTTTTGGCAAAAATGTCTTATGAGCCACTGTTTGGATATTGATGATCAAACCATCTTTAATGATTTAGAGGTCCATTAGCCTTTAGCGAATAGATGCTACCTTTGCCAAATGCATGAAGAATCTATAGACCACATTTTGCTCCATTGTGCCAAGATAAGGACTCTTTGGGCGATGTTTTTATCTCTTTTTGGGGTGCAGTGGGTGTTGCCAGCCACTGTCAAGGTGACGCTTCTGGGCTGGGACGGGTCTTTTGTGGGAAAAAAGATAAAGGAAGTTTGGAGAGTAGGCCCTTTGTGTATTTTTTGGACGGTTTGGAAGACAAGGAACAAAATAGCGTTTGAGGAAGAAGTTCTGTCAATCCAAAGACTTGAGAGTTCTTTTGTTTATTTCCTTTGGTCAGAGACGAAATTGTTCATAAAAGATGGTCCTTCAACTTTAGTTGATTTTATTGATTGGGTGGGAACTCGTTGAGGGTGGGGTTCCTTTTGCACCTCCGTTCTTGGTAGCTGATTTGTTCCAGCTGGGGAGCGGGGGGTGTTTTCTTCTTCTTTGTATACTTTCAGCCACTGTCTTGGCGGGTTTTTTAATACAGTTTTTCTCTCTTATCAAAAAAAAAAAAAAAAAAGATTTAGAGGTCCACTAATGTTTGATGAATATCTGAATAGTGGTTTCAGCCAGAATTTGTTTTCCTTTTATGCATGGTGGCTTCTTGGATAATAAAGGTAGTCCATTAATTGGTAAACATTCAAATCATGGAATATTTCTTTTTTATTCCAATGGGGAGGAGGTGGAACTTGATCATATCTGGGAAGGCGTGGTACGTGAATCAATTTGAAGATGGATAAGCGGATAAAAATAGGATTGAACTTGACAAAGCTTTTAGCAGATATATGTTTCTAAAACATTTTTTGTATGTATCTAATTAACTAGGACCAAGTAATGAGTATGAGTTCCTTATGGGTGAGTTAAGGCTAATATGTGATCTCTTGATTATTTGAAGAGCTAGATCCAAACTTGAACATGAGATTTTACCAAACTGGTAAATCTGATGCAAGAGCAGTTGTTGTTAAGGTTACTGTTTTAGCAGTGATCATAAAATACTGTGCCATTTCTTGTGGCATGATACTGTCGAATGCTGTTTATGCTGCTCATCTAGGTCTAATAAGGTTCTTTGTCCTTTGTTGTCTTTTCTGTGTGTTATGAATGTACTTGAACAAGATTTGTAAGCACCAAGATGATATGTATGTAGGTGCAAGGGTTTTTCGTTCTTATAAATAGAGTTATGAAAGCATTAGAAGGTACTTTCGATGATCAAGGAAATTTGCCTTTGCCTTTTAAGTTCTTTTAAAAACTCTTCTTTTGCTTGGAATAGCAACCTAAAGTTGATTGTGTCTTTCAACTGAAATTGAATTAGGGGTTCCAGATTTTCCTCTTCCTTTGCTCCCAACTGCATTAAACATTGGCTTGTCCATATCCATTAACTTTCATTTTTAATCCACCTCTCTTCCAAATGGAGAAAGCTTAAGGAAGCACTAGTTGTGCAAGACCAAAAAATGCACTCACACTTTTTTAAAAAAGATGTACATCAAGAATATTCATGAGTTACACTGACACACACACACACGCAAAGGAACACTCATTATTCAATTCTGTTCTTCAATTGATGGTTTAACCTTGGATTCCATTGGGAGCCTCTTATAAGTTATCAGCAGTTTAGGATGTGGTAGGTTCCACAAAAGGCTTCCCATGTGGAAGCTTCAATACCTATCTAAGGATGAAAGACTTATGTTGATTATTTTTTTGATAGACGCCAATCAAATAGCAGGGGGCGCACTCTTAAGTACACAGGAGGTATGCAAAGAGTGCCAAAACAATAAGCAAAACCACCTCAAAAAAAAAAAAAAAAAAGGCACTTTTTGTTTATTTATGACCACAGCTATTTTTTTATACTTTAAACTTATTCATTATTAATCAACATCCTATACATGTTGCTCATGCCCTGACTGAACTTGGTTTCATACAGGCAATTGCATCCATGAGTCTAAAGCTTGTTCTGCTAGTTTCTTGGCTTGACATAATCATACTGATTCCAAATATATTTTTCTTCTATGACATCTGAGTTGAGGACCATTATCTTTTGCTGCAGGTCAATGGAGGTGTTTCAAAAGAAGAAGTGTTTGCCCAAATTGACAGTGCTCTGGAAAAACTTGTCAAGCAAAAGAAGGCTACTGCAGGACCTGTAGCAATATAGAAGATGTAAAAGAACAATGAAGTAGAAAGTTGCTGCTTCAGGGATTTGCTGCAACTGGCATGATTATTTTACTTACATTTGGATGTTGGTGTATTAATGGGATTGTGTAATAAATGGCCTTTCTATTCAGTGTCATCTTTTTCTTCTTAGAAATCCTTTTGTTACTTCTGTCGTCACATCATTTTCCCTCCTTAGTCAGTAAGGGTATTTTATGAAGCAATTTCAAGCAAAAATTACTTTTCCCATCTGCTGCTGAATTGATTTCAAATGTCCTGTATCCCTGATTGTTATTAGAACTCTATATTCCTAATAAAATTGTTATGTAAAGATCTCAAAGGTATACTGTACACTTAAAGTTTTCTTACATTTATACTCTGCTTACTAACCTAGTATATATCATGGATGGGCTCAAAAACCAGATGCAGATCTAGAGACAGAACAGAATCAATAATTAGCAACTGGATGTCATCGATCATGGGCCCATTGACAAACGGCTATCAAAAACCCAGCATGGAGAAAGCACTGAAAAAGGAAGTGTGTGAAGCAGTTGATTACAGCCCATATTTCCATATTCTTCAGGTAGGCCAGGTACCATTATCTCCTTTAGCTTTGGGTCATTTTTGTGAATCTACTTTATAAAATCAGTGCAATAGCCTCAATATATTTATAAATAAGGGAGATTTTTGTAATGGAAAATACCAGAAGTGAAATGAGAAAATACTGATAACACCGATCTCCAGTCTAGTTGCCTAGTCTCGCTCAAGAATTTTCCACCAATCTTCCCCAATTCTGGAAGCTTCTGGCTTTACATTTTGAATCATTTTGTTTCTCTGGCTAGACCAGGACCATTCAATAATTGGAACTAATTACACGTTTCTTGCCTTGCAAATTGCTTGACTTATCCGCTTGCGTCCCCTTCATAACACCTAACATTTTGACTGACTCATCTATTTCTTCTTTTTCTTTTTCTTCTTCTTCTTGGTATTATGCTTGTTATCATTATTATCTAATTTGACACAAAAATTAGGTAGTTAATCCTTCATTGTTAGAATTAATACACGTGATCTTGAGATCTGTCTTAAGCCTAACATTAGTTCCCAGTACCTTACATTTACCTTCTTTCATGCACTATTGCTAGCAATTTGGGAAAATACTAAGACAAAGTTTGATGATATATGCTGTTTTAGGTTTAAAACAATATGCACACACCCAATCACACATGAATATATTAGAATTAGATTTATTTATATTGTCAAGAACATACCACAAACATCGACTAAGGAATTTAAGATATTGATTTAAATTGCATATCTTTTTGGGAATTTTTTGTTTTTTGATTACTTATTTTTCATCCTTTTCGAAGCAACTTCCATTTTGTTTAGAAAAGTAATGTTGTTATTTCTGATTGAATTCTTTGCTGGGGTTCTTTTTACAAGGCATAGTGCACATGTATAATGCATTTTGTCTTATGATTAAAACATTAGATGCTACTTTTCTCTCTTCTTATTAATGCTTATGGATTAGTGCAAGTTAAAATTCCCCTTAGAGATTTGCATGGTTAGAGCTAAATCATCAAGTATTGGTGTAGCGGTCAACCCTGGGAAATTTTGATGCTTAGACCTGCACGTTCAAATGCCAAATAAAGGTCAAATCTTGGAAATGAATTGGGTGGTTGCTGTTATAGGGAGGCAACCCCACTTGAGGAACAAAAACAAAACTGAATTTGATAGAAAGACAGAGAGGGTCAAAATCATGAGCTGTGAAGCATATTTTGTTTCTTTTTCTTTGTGGTAGGTACAATATCATTACACTTTTGCCATGAATTTCAATTAACAAATGGAGAAGAAAAAGAGAATGTATAAACAAAATTGTATGCTTTCTAGGTGAGGACGGGGCAGCTGAGCGTTTGGCTGCACGGCTACGTCAAAGACCCAGTTGTGGACCGCGAAATTGGCGGCGAGGGTATTGGAGATGGTGGTGTGAAACATGCAGCCAGGGCTCTTTCCAGGCTATGTACAATATCAGTCATTGATGGCCGGTCCCTACCTTCTAGCGTTACACAATCTGCTGCTATGTACCCTATGTATGTAACTGCCTCTATCTCATATGGGGTTGGGGGAGGCACATTGGGGTCCAACACCCTGTGTATTTCATCTTGAACAATGTAGGGAACAACAAGATCCACTACATTTCTAGGCACCCCATTCTCGTTCTTATGTATCGCTTTGTGCCCTGACAATAACTCGAGCAGTAGTACTCCAAAGCTATACACATCACTCTTAGGGGTCAACTGTTGAAGCCTATAGTACTCGGGATCCATGTAGCCAACTGTGCCAGCGGCATGGAGAGAAAGGTGTGAATCCTCATCCTCAGGGCCCATCAGAGATAGTCCAAAATCAGAAACCTTGGCTGTCAATGACGCATCAAGCAATATGTTTGATGACTTGATATCACGGTGTATGATTTGGGGGACTGCATACATGTGTAGGTACTCGATCCCCCTAGCCGCATCTAGTGCCACTCTGAGCCTGTTGGTCCATGACATTAGAGGCGAGCTGTGGAGCTTGTGAAGATGGTCATGGAGGGTGCCATTGTTCATGTACTCATAGACTAGGATGCGCTCGTAGGCTGGTATCTTCTCATTGTAGTCTTCGCAATATCCTAATAGTCGGACAAGGTTTCGATGATTGAGTCGGGACAGAGAATCTAGCTCACTAACGAAGGCAGTGTCCTTGTCTTCCTGGCGTCTGGTGCCAACTGCATTTGATGAAGTAGTTGATACTTCAGCTCGCTTGATGGCAACTTCTTTCCCATCCTCCAGGGTGGCACGGTAGACACAGCCAAAGCTACCTGTTCCGATTCTGTGTTCCTGTGAGAAATCATTTGTAGCTTGGCGTAGCTCTTGCAGAGAGAATTCCTCCAAGCGACCCCCATTTCCTAAGCTAACCAACTGGCTCAGCCGCTTCTCTAAGACAGGTGCTGCCCGCTGAGCTTGTACTGTCTGTCGTTGGCTTAGACCGTGCTCTGGTGGCATCCCGGCCTCATCCAAACGACCCGAATCATGGACCTTGCTGCATCCCCTACCCTTGCAATACCGGAATAGAAAGAAACAAATGACAGCCAAAAACGAGGCCGACCCAACACACCCCACCACCAGAAAGGCGACCATTTTATCATTCCAACCACTTCTGTTCCGCACTTCTGGAGGCGGTGATGGAGGTTGTGATGGACCTTCTACCAAGGTTCGGTTCTGGTAAGCGTTGCAGATATGTCCTCGTCCACACATGCTGCCGGAACCTGGCACTACACCATTCGGACATTCACTGCTTGTACATGAGCCTGGCAATACCTTCGGGAAAACCATAGAATTTGAGTCAAAGATCTCATTCCCCCAACACAGCAATGAAAAGTTATATTGGTCCACTCCACAGAAAACACTGCGCTTTGCTTCAATCGTCATAAAAACCGTCTCTCGCAAACTCTCCGGCAAACTGAAACCATTCTCCCCCCAACAAACAACTGTTCCATTCCCCCTCATAGCACAGCTCCGATTCTCTCCCAAGGCCAGTGACACGAACTCACCCTGTGGTTCCTCACCAACCGTCTCTCCCCAACAAACCAAACTTTGATTCCTATAGATGGCACAAGCGTGGCGGAACCCTGCCGCAACCTTCTGAAAGCTCCCACTAGGCACACGATCGCGGATGGTAGAACTAGAACTGGAATTAGTTCCTATGCATGTAATCCTTCCGCTGCTGGATAACCCACATACGAAACCCTCTCCCACGGCAATACCCGAAAAGTCTGACTGTACGCTGGTATTGAAACCTCGCCATTGCCAGCAGTGAAGGATATTAGTACCATTGACAAGGCCGCAAACATGGGTGTTTCCTGCAGCAACTTCAGTGAGAGCTGAGTCGTTGTAGTAGAGTCGTTTAGAGTGCATATTAGTACCATTAGCAGAGAACCTATAGCAGAGCATGATTGTAGCGGAGGGGAAACTTAAAACACATTGGAAACCGTCTCCAGCCACAATCCCGGAAAATGATCTATTAACACTGGGAATCTGAATTCCGGTGGGAAAGCTAGTACAGTTGAGACGAGAGGACTCCAGTAACGCACAGATGAGTGTCTGGTTAGAGGTCTCAGATATTGAGACAGAGGAGAGGGAAGAAATGAATGGAAGACAAGTGAGGCAAGAGAGGGTGAGGAGAAGCAAGAACTTAGAGGGAGAAGCCATAGAAGATACCCGTGTTGTTGAGCAGTGGAAGTGATAATCTCATGGTGGGAGAAGAGAGAAGAAGAGAGAAGATGATGGCAGTACTGCTGGTTTGATTGAATCTAATGTGGGTTCTGGGGGATTTTTAAGGGGTGTGGGGCTTTTGGGGAAAGGAAGAATCAAAAGAGGAAACGCGGTTTGGGGGAAACAGCTATTTTTTGATGACCAAGACCAAGTCGGATTTGAAGAGGTTATAGCATCTCAGGTCGAACATTAGAACGTGTGGTCAAGAGGAGAGGTAAACAAACGCCGGGTCCAACTTCAACCATCGGCTTAATCACAATCACACGCCCGCACTTGACATTTTTATTTTATTTTATATTTATTTAATTTTTGGGTGTTTTTTAAAAAATTTATACTTATATGATAGTATAATATAATTAAGGTGCGATAAGATAAGTTATCTCGGTCTAAGGGTCGAATCAATGTTTTTGATTTTTTTTTTTCTGTGTTTTTCAAAAATTGAATATCACCATCTACCTTACAAATCTTGATTCTAAGCTGATAGATGGGATTGTAGCCAAATGAGCCCAAATGAAATTCAAATTTCGGCTATTATATTAGTGTTGAATTGGTATTTGTAACTTGAGTCAAACCTTAGAGTGGAACAAAGAGTCATAGCTCATTTGACTGGGTTGCTTCATCAAACATCAATTTCTTCCATCCCTAATTCGTTGAAATTTTAATTTATTCTTTTTCACCAAAAAAACTTAAATCTTTAATCCATTTTATGATTTTTTTTTTTTTAAAAAAAAAAAACCTTTTCCAATATTAACAAAAGATTTAGCTTGACATAGTCAATAATGACCCACCTCAAATGCAATCTTTCTTCGCTTTCCATTATTGTTCAAATTTTTTATTTTTGCATTTTGAGTAATATAGAAAACGGTTTTAATTGGTATTTAAAAAAATTATGATTTAAAAAACAATTAATATAAAAGTAAAAAAAAAAGTTACTTATAGTAAAAACTTTATTTTGGCTTTTGTGGGAAGTTATTTAATATTCAATAAATTTTTTATAAATATTTTAAAAATATGATTTTATTTTTTACTTCAAAATTTTCAAATATATTTAAGCTTTAATGTGAGGCTTAGGACTTTAATTTCTTAAAGTTTCTTATTTTTTAGTGATTATGAAAATGTTAGAAATAGTTTATAATATTTAAAAGTATATACACTCCCAAAAAAATTAGGCTAAAAAAAGTTTTAAAAATTATTTTTTAATAGGTAGAAAATTAAATGATTCTTGGATTAACTATTGATGTGTACTCTTTCAAAAATCACTTTGTTATATCTGTTATTTTTTTTTTTTCATAAATTTAGCTGATGTTTTTTTTAAAAAATTTTTTTTTATTAAAAATAATTTATTTTCATATTTTAAATAGTTTGTTTTTTCACTCTTTGTTGACTTATTACTTATTTCTTAAATTTTTTAACGGAATAAAAAATATTAAATTGATTTATTCTGAATGTTAAAAATAACATATTGGTTTTTTTTTATTTTTTAATACTTAATATAAATAAAATATTAGAAAAAAATAACTTAATATTTAGCATTATTAATTACTATTTAGTTTTAAGTCCTATTTGAAATTAAGTAAAAAAAAAAAAAAAAAACACTACCCTACGGCTATTGATAAAAGCACTACTAAAAGAAACATTTTTACCATAATCATTCCCAAACATGCCATAATTAAATTATGATCCTACTTTAATAAATGTGTAGTAATAAGGTTTTAATTTTTATGGAAAACTCATTTTTAAAAATGCTTTTTTGTACTTTTTTATTTTTGGATTATTTTCACTTTTATATCTTTAAAAGTAAAAAACTCATACTCATTTCACTGTCCAACAAATTAAACAATGCCCATCATTTTTATTCTTAGAAAAAAAAAATGGGACTGGAAATTGTTTTGAAACCTTATTGTATTCCCTTGTCTCTTTCATCTATGAATAATCAATTGATTCCCAGACCAAGTCCAAAGGGAACCAAGCTTAGTAGAAGACAAAAACCAACATGGTGGTCCTTTTTCATATTGAAAAAATCTATCCATATTTACTTGTCCTCACATGTTCTCAATAATCACAACATATTAAGCCAAAACAATAATATATATATATATATATATATATATATATATATATATATATATATATATATATATAGAGAGAGAGAGAGAGAGAGAGAGAGAGAGAGAGAGAGAGAGATGGGATGTGCACCTAGTTTCAAATATGTAACATTTTAATATAAGTAGTTTCATGACTTGGGAGAGATTTTCTTAATTTGAGTCATTAGATTATGGTACACCTAATTGGAATGCAAACAAAGGTCACCAAGGTCTTACTTTTTTATGTGATTATTTTCTTTTAAATAAATATACACTCTTCTAGAAGATTCATTTTTAAAATTAATACATTTTTTTTAAAGCATTTTAGATTGAAATTTGTGGGAATTTTTTCCTCTTTTCTCTATATATTAATGTGGATTTAAGAGTTTTTATTTGTTTCCAAATAAAAGGATTTTATTGGGTTAGTTTTTATTTTCCATTTGTTATTTGATTTATTATAAAAATATTAAAAATTAATTTTTAAGTTCATACAAAATAAAAGAGGAAAAACTATAAAATAATAAAAGAAAAAATAAATATTGAATTTGAATTTTTTTTCTTATTTTTTTTCTACCAAACATCTATAAATGAATTATTCTAAATGATACGAGGCATGTGGTAGGCTTTGATTCAAAATTTGTGTGGCAAATGAGCTTTATTTGCACAAGTTGGTGTAGAATCAATGGAACCCACAGGCAAAATTGTCAAAGGAGACGTACCAAAAAGGTAAGAAAGCATGATTGTTGAATTGGTCCATGTGAAACTTTGTTCTTTTGCATGGTAAATTTCTATATTAAGGTTGATTAATTACTCATTACCAAGAAAGACCAAGACATAATATTTGACTTAGTGCTTCTTTCTTTTATAGGAAAATTGGTCCGCCCACTTTTGGCTTTGCCAAAGTCCAATCTATACAAAATAGTATTTTATTATTTTATAAATGCCATGGCTTTATATCTTCATTCTAATGCCTCCATTAATAAGGTTTATAAGAAAATTAAAAAAAAAATTTTGAATTTTTTTTCTTTAACAACAACATATGCTAATCACTTCCCCAAACACATAATTATGAAAAATAAAATTTAGATTTGGTAGTTCTAGTAATTTTTTTCCTTTATGATTGTTTAACATAACATTGGGTCATCAACATATAATTTATTGATAGGCCAATTAAGATTAGAAAAACAATTGCATCATGCATGATGTAATTTAGTAATAGGTAGATATTGTGAAACCAAGGTTTGGTTAATCTCGATTTTGATGATAACAAAATAAGGTTTGAAACTAATGATTATATTTTAAGTGTGATTAGACAAGAAGATTTTCAATGTGGCAATCACAAAGATAAAATCAAGCAAAAGAGAAATCAATATGAAGAAAAAGGCCTTAAAGAGAAGTTATTTTCAAGACCTAAGCTTTATAGGATCTTTTTGTAAGGTTATTGGTACACTAGGTTTTTTATGCATTACATCCTTTATTTATGTATCAAAATCATCCAATAGTTATTTTGTTTTAAATTTTTTAAAATTGAATGATTTCATGTTTTCAACTAAAACCTTGTGTCAAATGCTTTCTAATTTTGTTTAAAAGGTTTTAAATTGAAAAGGATGGTTCCCCATTGTGGGATCCACGCTAGCGAGTTTCATGTCAACTAGTTTACATGCGAGAAAAAAAGATGCGAAAAGTTTTTTATATGGCATGCGATATATGATCGATGTAAATATGGTTTTAAAATCCTTTTTAAGGAACTATCAACGATCATCGAGAAAACGATACCCGAAATTGAATACACAGCCCTAAACTGGTATGGAATAAGCCAATTCAAACTTTTAGTTCACCTATTTTGGCCCTAACTACTACCATAACCATAGGAGAATATTCGGGCCAAAAATGGCTCAACCGATTGAATTGGATGAGGAACCGGTTGACCCCCACCTCAACCAATCGAGGGGTTACAAAAAACTTTATCTATCTTCCAGAGTGATTGTTTAACTAGTTAAGGTTGAAACTCAACCAGTTAAAGTTGAACCTCAACCGGTCGAAGTTGAGCTTCAGCCGATCGAGGTCTGATCAAGGGGCAGTCGAGGTCCAACGGTTACCTACCAAACATTAAATGCTAACAACTAGTCAACTGGTTGACCTCCAGCTCGACCGGTCTAACCCCCAACGGCTAGTTTGGTCGTTTTCTTCTATAAAAAGGCTTTAATCTTTATTTTTTCATGTGCTTAACCTTCCTAAACTTTTCTTAAATATATTTAAGCTTTGGGAGAGTATTTTTTAGTACACCATTGTTCTAAAACTTGCATATCATTAGTGCACCTTTCAATCCTAGTTTTCTTATATCATTTGAGCCTTAAAGTTTTGTACTGGAATTTTGTGAGATCATTTATTATATTCATTTGTAAATATTTGAGAGGAAGAATCTAAGTGTGAGGTATCATTTAAGGATTCTTAAGTGTGGGGTATCACTTGAGGGGTTATTCAAGAGTGACGTATCTCTTGAGGTTTGAAAATGGTGTTTGGAGTTAAAAGTCCAAGAAAGTGGAATAGAACCATAATCCAATTGTATAACTTGAAAGCTTGGTTTGGAAGCCTTGAAATAGTGGAAATTTAAGCTTGGGATTGAAGGTAGAGAAGAGTGGATGTGGGTCGGGTTGCGCTGAACCACCATAAAAATCTTGTGTTTGCATTCTCCCTTTCTTACTCTTTTACATTATAAGTAATTATTTTTATATTGGTTTATTATATATTTGCATATAGTTGTCTATTGCATTCATATAATTTAAATTTGCAAAAAAAGACCATCACCCTATTCACCCCCCCCCCCCCCCCTCTCTCAGGTGATTACTTTAGGTTGGATTAGCCCAATTTTTCTAACATATATGATTTGCATCCAATTTCAAAGTATGTTATAATATAGGGATTAATTTCTTAATTTGACTTTGTGATTAGGGATGTTATTGGAACAAGTTTTTTCAAGTACTTGTCCTACCTGACTTCTAATGGGACAAATTTTAAATTTAAATAAATTGATTTTGGATTTTTTAAAAAACATAAGACAAGTTTGGAACAGATTCTTGGTGGGTTCGAGTTTGTCTTGATTATATATAAAATTAATTAAATTTAATTTTTATTTTCCTATTTTTGATCATAATAATAATAATAATAATAATAATAATAATATAATAATAATAATAATAAAAAATTCGCATACTTATCCCACCTACCTCATCTCGTTTAATTTTTTAAATGAGATAGAGATGAAAATTATTTTGAATAAATAAAATTAATAATACTAATAATAATAAAAATAAAAATTACGCATACTTATCCCACCTACCTCATCTTGTTTTATTTTTTAAATGAGACAGAGATGAAAATTATTTTGAATAAATAAAATAAGTTGGGATGGGGGTGACTCGCCCCGTTGCCATCCCTATTTCTGGTAGTAAAAAAATTCGCATACTTATTCCACCTACCTCATCTCGTTTAATTTTTTAAATGAGACAGAGATGAAAATTATTTTAAATAAATAAAATAAGTTGGGATGGGGGTGACTTGCCCCGTTGTAATCCCTATTTCTGGTAGGAATCATTATTCATTAATTTAAATTAATTAATATATGATTCAACTAATTGTATGACAAACATTATCAATTCCTAATTTTTTTTTAATGCTATCATTTTCCTTTTAAAAGTATTGTTAAAATATTAGTTGAAAAAAACCCAATATTTTGCACCAAAAATTTAAAAATTTGGACAAGATTTCTCAAGTTTCTAAGTTAATAATAAAGCTCAAAATCTCTTAAACAAGGTTTTCTAAAGTACTGTTTCCATTGTAATGAGCAATTAAAACTTATTATTCTAAATCCTTTTCCAAATTAAATGATTTCATTAGGGTAGGAATCTTCTATTTGGTTTATAGACCATGTACCATTACCATATGATTTGTTAAGAACCTTCTATGCAATTTCAATTCCCCCAACTTTCCCAACCCTAATTTGCTTGCTCCCAAAGAATACGAAACGACCATGACTTTAGAATGTTCTTCTTGCTACCTACCCAACTATGCATTTAAGTTTCTAGATTGCCATAAAATTCATGGCACCTTAGGCATTCTCAATGGAAACATATAAGAAGGGTGAGAAAGCATGAGTATTTAAATTTTGATTCATTTGAAATTTGATCTTTTGCATGGGAAAGTTGTTTAATGATGATGAAAGCTTCAACTAGCATTTTTGTCTTTTCCCATGAACAACCAATTGAAAATGGAACAATCTCCTAGACAAAACTTTGACTTTTTGGTTGTCTTTTCAATTATATGGAAATGGTTTTCAAATAGAATCCAAGTAGAACACTCACACCTTAGAACATTACGTTACTTTAAATATTCTTATTTTTCAATATTATAATTTCTTTAAATATACAATGACATTTACATTTCATTTGAATGCTTTCACAAAGTAATTATGATTTAGAATTTTCTACATTTTTCAATGAATAATTATTATAAGGAAAGTGTTTTCGGTACTAAAAAAAACATTTTGAAGTATTAAGAAATGTTTATAACTCTTTCAAATCATCTCCAATTTATTGATTTTACGAGATAAATGTTTTTGAATTCAAGTAAATAGAATTATGATACACATAATTTAAGGGTAAATATTGGTAGTTAATGTCTTATTTTATCGTGAATTTGTTTCCTTGTTTGCTTCTCCTTTCCTCTCCCACTTTTTTTCTCGAACTATATCAGCCATAAAAATAGTTGTCAAAGAATTTGAATTCAAGGGTTGAAATTCAAATCCTCAAATTCAACCCCGGCCCACACCGACCTATTGAAAATTGCTATCATAAGCATACAAATAAAGAATTATGGGAGCCCCATGAATGATTCTAGATGATGTGAAACATACTTTAGAATTGCCACTCTTTTATAGATCTATCTACCCAACTGCATGTGCCTGGCTTTAGATTGAAGACATGGTACAAATGGCTATGCCAAAAGGTTGGTTCCTAAGAGAGCAAAGTTTTGGGAACTGGCATGCAAAATGCCAGTGACATCTTAATATATACAAGAATTAGTGTGAAAGGAACAAAGGATTGATGTTGAAATGATCCATTCTTTGCTTGCCAAACTTCTTTAATGACTATCAATGTACATGGCCACCTGTCTTTCACCTCAACAACCCCATATACATGTACATATACATATACATATATGTATACATATATACATATACATATACGTGTATATATATCATTCACCTGTATCTATTACATAACCTATTTGATGTACAGTACTAATATTTACAATCTTTACTTTTCTATTATATATTATTTAATGCGTTCACGGATAATAATATTAATTTCATTGGCTCTAATAGTTTCCATGAATATTTATTAATTATTTTTTGAAAAGAAAAAAAATAATGCCTACACTAATAAAGACTAATCAATTATTTCTTATTTTTTTCATTGACATAAGCATATCAATATTAGCAGCAATGATACGTAAATATAATTCTTTATTCAAACAACTATTGATAATTGCTAAAACTCCTTATAAGGCCTGTTGCAAAGTTTGGTGCCAAACTTAATTAATCGCTCTTTGTTGTTCAAAATAAGTGGTTTCATTTTTATAATTTTCTAGTTATTTCAAAGTATTATAAGTTGAATTAATCAAATTTAATTTTTCTCGAATAAACTTTTTCAGATGGTTGGAGGTTCTAGTGTTTAAAATTTCATATAGAATAAATTAATAAAAAAAAAGTACATAAAAAATACAAAATGCTTTGAGGAAATGTTGTTTTTTAGCCATGCATTTTGGTTAGAAGATTGTAAACTACCAAAATTAAAGAGAAAGAAATAAGATCTTATTATAAATCTAAAGACTTTGTTTCGTCCTTGGAAAGTAAAAACAAAAAAAAAAGTATTAAGAAAAATGATTTTTTCATGGTTGCTTTTACTATTAAAAATACAAAAGAAAATCAAATATAATTAAAATTTATATATTTTAAAATTATTTAATCTTTATATAATAAAATGAAATAAGTAAAATTACTTTGAAGAAACATAAAAAAAAAAAAAATTATTGAATTAATTTTTTTTCCTTACACTTTTCCTCTCTATTTTTTTTCCTCATATTTTGCTTCGAATTTTTTGAGAACAAACATAGCCTAAAAGATGTATAAAAATGCTTTGGATGATCACATAAAATATTATATTAACAAAGAAAAAGAAAAATAGAAAAGAAAATAATTCAAATATTTTGTCATCTTACTAATCCTTTTTCAATAATAATAATAAAATAACCCACATTTAATTAGATGTGGGAAAGAGGATTCCTCAAAAGTAGAGAAACATGCATTGGGAAATGTTAATGACACATATTGATTAATGTTTCTCATAAGACAAAAGTCAATTTATTTAGTTTGATTTAAATTGGTTCACACATAAAATGTATATATAAAATATAAAGCATATGGAAAAGTCATTTTCAACTTTATACAATCATATGGTCAATATCATAATTTGATACTTTCTAAGTGGGAACACCTTTTAGAACAAGTCATAAAAAAATAATTTATTATAAGGCATGTCGGCGCCACGTCACCGATTTTTACCTTCTGATTTTCAGAAATTTGGTTTGCGGGGCCCAGTCACAGTCTCCTTTTACACGTCGCACGCGCTGGTCACATGAGTGTTGCTTAAATTTGGTTGGTGGGCCCTGGTCACAGGCAGATTTGACCACCGCCGTCTGGCCCAGCACGCTGCACGCGCTGGTCGCATGAGCGCTGCTTGCCGCTTGTCACTGTTTTGGGTGCTATTTGATTCCGATGTGGGATTGCATTTCAATTTTCACCTTCAAAATTTTAATGTCTTAATACTTTTATAAATTAATATATGTTTTTTCTGTATATAAATATCACAAATTAATTAGAATCAAATTATTATAAATAAATTAATTTTAATTATCATGTATTTTCTATAATAACTAAATACAAAATAAATATAAATTAATAATAATATTATCAATATTTTAATAAAAAACGTTTATAATGTCATTGTATATATATAAATTAAATAGATATGTATAAAATATATCTTCAAGTTATAAATATTATTGTTGAATATTATAAATTATATTATGTATATATCAATTTCTTCAACAAAACAACCTTAATATGTCTGTTATTATTTCTTATATCATTTTTCAAGTTTTTTTCTAGTGTTTTCATAAATTTTGATCAATATTTATCTCACCGATATTTTTCGATATATCCCGATATATTTTTAAAATCAAATAACTGATACATTCCTAAAAACTGATATTTTCATCACTTATCCTATTTTATGTTCAACCAAACATAGGATATAATAAGTGGTGGGATATATCATCCACCCTTTTTTTTTCATCATTTTCACATGGGATATGTTTTTTCAAATTGATAAATGATAGTTTTTTCATTCATTCTTTCATTCGTTCATGTACAGAGTATATATAGAGGGTAATCACCATTCTAAGAATGGAAAAGAATGATACAAGGAAAGAATGATATAAGGAAAGAACAACTAATATCCTAATATTTCAACTTTCCTAATATCTCAACATTCTTAATATCTAAACATTCTTAATATCTCAACATTGAATCATATAAAGAAATAATGATATAAGGAAAGCATTCCTAATATCTCAACATTCCCCCTCAAGTTGGTGCATAGATGTCACACATGCCCAACTTGTCTAAAAATTTTGAGAACACTTGACTTGAGACAACTTTGGTGAGAATATCGGCCAATTGATCTTCTGATCGAATCTTAGGCAATTCCACAATCTTATCATCCAACTTTTCCTTAATGAAGAATCTATCCACCTCGACATGCTTTGTACAATCATGTTGTACTGGATTATGAGCAATGTTACATGCGACTTTATTGTCACAAAACAATCGGATTGGTTGTCTAGATAGGTAACCTAAATCCTATAAGAGGAGTCTTAGCCATAATGCCTCACAAAGTCCTAGAGTCATACCTCTAAATTCTGTTTTTGCACTTGAACAAGCGACAACGTTCTGCTTCTTACTTTTCCATGTCACAAGATTGCCACCTACAAAGGTAAAGTAACCAGATGTAGATCGCCTATCATCCACTTCACCGGCCCAATCAACATCAGTATAAACTTCTATACTCTAATGATCAACATTTTTAGCGAACAAAATTCTCTTCCTAGGAGCATTCTTCAAATACCTCAAAATACGCATGACTGCATTCATATGTTGCTCTCTAGGATTATGCATGTATTGACTCACTACACTCAATGCATAAGCAAGATCTGGTCTTGTATGAGCTAAGTACATTAATCTTCCCACAAGTCTCTAGTATCTTCCCTTATCGGTTGATACTTGATTAGGCTCAACACATAATTTTAGACCTTCTTCTACTAGTGTATTAACAGGTTGACATCCTGACATTCCAGTCTCTTGTAAAAGATCTAAGACATACTTTCTTTGAGACAGAAAAATTCCCACTTGATCGAGAAACTTCAATCCCAAGAAAGTATTTCAGAGGACCTAGATTTTTCATTTCGAATTCTCTAGATAGATAATTCTGCAGAGCTTTTCTTTCTTCAGGATCATTTCCTGTAACTACCATGTCATCCACATATACGATGAGCGTCGTAATCTTACCATGTTGTTTTTTCAGAAACAAAGTGCGATCTGAGTTACTTTGACGATAGCCAAAAGCTCTCATTGACTTTGTGAACCTTCCAAACCATGCTCTCAGGGATTGCTTCAACCCATATAATGACTTCTTCAATTTACACACCTTTTGACATTGCTTTTCTAACACCATGCATCTTGGTGGAAGATTCATATATACTTCTTTAGATAACTCGCCATGTAAAAAGACATTTTTCACATCGAATTGTTGTAATGACTAATCTAGGTTTGCGGCTAAAGACAGTAATACTTGAACTGTGTTGATCTTAGCTATAGGTGCAAATGTCTCTGTGTAGTCAATTCCATAAGTTTGAGTGTACCCTTTTACTACCAGTCTTGCTTTAAATCGTTCAATACTACCATCTGCCTTGTACTTCACAGTATAGATCCAACGACACCCAACTGGCTTCTTTCCTGGTGGACATTCTACGAGTTCCCATGTTTCATTCTTCTATAATGATTTCATCTCTTCATTCATGGTTGCTTTCCACCTTGGATCAGCTAAGGCTTCCTGCACATTGTTAGGAATAGCTACAGTAGATAATTGATTTACAAATGACTTATTTGATTCAGACAAACGATGGTTAGACACATAGTTGCTCATAGGATATTTGACTTTGGTAGACAATTCAGATTCATATGTGGGTTTATGAATACCTCTATTATGACGGTGTGGTAACCGTTTCATGAATGGATCAGGTTCTAAATTAAGAACACCCTTAGCAGACGACGATTGGTTTGGTATTTCAATGAAGGCATCTTCAGACCCAAATTGTTCAGATGGTTCAATTGTACTGTCTCTTCCCTTTTCTATCACTTCTTCAGTTTTTGGGTGGTCATTACAACTTGGTTCTAGAGTTGTACCATTCATATCCAATTCACCCGCTTCCTGGTTCATTAGTTCAGATTGGCCAAATTCATCCTCCTTAGAGATATGATAATCATAATCGAGAGTTTGAATTTCCTTATGGTACTCCCCCTGAAGTTCAGACTCAGATGAAAAATACATCGAATCTTCATGAAACACCACATCCATTGTAATAAACATTCATCGAGTTGGAGGATGGTAACATCGATATCCCTTTTTGTTCAATACATATCCAACAAACACACATTGCAATGCACGGGAAGTTAACTTGGTGTGTTGGTGTTTGTGTAGATGCACAAATGCCACGCAACCAAAAACACGAGGTAGATTTGTGATGGTTGGGGCAACTACGACATTAGCAAGAGCTTGGAGAGGTGTTTGGAAGTCAATTGAGTTGGAAGGTACCCGATTGATCAAGTATGCGGCAGATGTGATTGCTTCTCCCCAATAAGATATCGGTATTTTTGCTACTATCAAGGAAGCACGAACAACCTCTAACAAGTGCTAATTTTTCCGTTCAGCGACTCCATTTTGTTGGGGTGTATTGGAACAAGTAGTCTGATGAATGATGTCATGTCCTTCCAAATACTTTTGAAGATCAGAACTCTGATATTCTCCACCATTATCACTACGCAGAACCCGAACCTTTGCATTGTATTGAGTTTCAATCATTTTATGAAAATTTTGAAACAACAAGTTCACTTCATCTTTGGAATTCATAAAGCATAATCAGGTTATTCTGGTACAATCATCGATAAAAGTAACAAACCAACGTGAGTCACTTAAAGTTGGGACTTTGGATGGGCCCCAAACATCAGAATGTATAACCATAAAAGGAAGCGAACTTTTATTCAAAATTAACGGAAACGAAGCACGATGGCTTTTAGCCAATTCACAAATATCACAACGAAAACCAGAAATATCACTCTTTGCAAACAAACTAGGAAACAATTTTTTTTAAATAACCAAAGGAAGTATGTCTCAAACGTTGATGTCATAACCAAATTTCAGATTTTTTCTTCTCCCCCTCGGATCCATCTACCATCAAGGCTTGTTTCAACTTATTTGAATCCTTTGACTGCAAGTCCAAGTAATAGAGTTTTCCCCTCTTAATACCACAACCAATCGTCTATCTTGTTTGGATGTCCTTAATCACACAAAATTCAGGCCAAAAAATGATAATACAAGATAAGGCTGCAATGATTTGAGAAACTGAAAAAAGATTGTAATCTAAAGATGGAACAACTAAAACAGAATCCAAATTCAAAGTATCAGTCAGAGTTAAGGATCCTTCCCCAATGACTGGGGTTGTGTTACCGTTGGCTGTGGAAACAATTTTTTGTGAGGAATGTCTAAGGGGTAAAACCTGTCTAGAATCAAAAGTCATATGATCTATAGCACCAGAATCAATTATCCATGCACTATTAATAATAGGTGTAGAAGTATTTAAAAACTTACCACCATAATCTGTAGTGGCTACCAATGCAGAGGATTTCTCGCAACATTAGCCTATTTTTTTATTTCGGCAACAGTTGCAGTCGAGGTTTTCTTAGAATCCTTTTTCCGTTGATCACGATTATTATCATTAATAACAAAGTGGTGATAGCCTAAAAATGATCTAAAGGTCCATGGTTCAAACCATCGGTTCCTCATTGTTTTCCTAGTCATACCAAGAGTCGTTGCGTTGAAATTGTGGGATATCCAGACTAGTGGGATCAGTCTTATTGTAGTGAGTGCATTTGAAGGTTGACTTATCAATATTAGGGCTTGTCTTAGGATGGTTGATCGCTGTCAGACTACCATAGCAACAAAATATCTAGGATTTCAGTTCCATGGCTCTGATACCATCTTCAAATTGATAAATGATAGTTTTTTCATTCATTCTTTCATTCGTTCATGTACAGAGTATATATAGAGGGTAATCAACATTCTAAGAATGAGAAAGAATGATACAAGAAAAGAATGATATAAGGAAAGAACAACTAATGTCCTAATATCTCAACATTCATAATATCTCAACACTGAATGATATAAGGAAAGAATGATATAAGGAAAACATTCTTAATATCTCAACAATGTTAATCTCATGGTAAAATATGGGATATATATATCCCATGTATCAATAATTCATTTTTTTTATCAATTTTTTATTTTTTAATATACTCATTTTACAAAATAATTTTTTTATTATAAATTAATTTTATGATTAAAAAAGAAAAACTAAAAAATTGTCTATAAAATAATATTAATATAATATATATATATATATATATATATAGTTTTTATATATTAAATAACATAATATAAAAAAAATTTATTTGTAAAGTTTAAATATTTTAATTATGAATATTGTTAAACATAACAAAATTTTCATTTTTTTTAAATAGAAAATATTTGAATGTGATATAATTTTTATTTTAAACATTGAAAATTGTATGCATTTCATATTATTTTCTTATTCATTTCACAAATTAAATATAAATATGATATAACATATCTCATTGGATATGATACCTTAAAATATTATGTTCATAAGATATATATATCCAAAGATATCATATCTCATTGGAAATTATATCGTAGGATATGCATATCTTATCCAATGGGATATGATATCCTAAAATATACATATTTTATCTTATCTTATCCCGTCAACCAAATGTAGCCCAAAAGTATTTATCTATATATATGATATATATATATATATAGATATATATACATACCTTGTAATGATATATAATTTTATGAGCTAATTATTGAATTTCTTGATAACAAATTGTTATAAATGAAAATAATTTAGACTTAACTGATTATTAGATATTCATTAAAAATATATATTAAGCATGTAATGAAAATCTAAAACCTATCATAGGGTGACATTAAAATATCATGTTAACCTATGAAGTTATCCATAAATAAATAAAATATTGTTACTTAATGGGCAAAATCTATTAAGGAGAAAAATAAATAAAAATGAAGACACATGACACACAAAATGATAAGATACACAATGATAGGACAAAGAATCATAGGAGATACATAAATTAGGATATGCTCTAGTCAATATTTCCATAAATCAAGAGTAATTAAATATTAATAATGTTCATGATACATCGTTTGCTATCAAGGCAAATGTTGTAATATCAACATATCCTTACTTGTTTGGTTGTCTGATAATTCTTTTAACTTAGTTTCTTGCCAATTGATAGTTACCATTGCTTTTTTGTTGATTTCCAAAATCAGTCTCTTCCAAAGTTTGTTCAATTGATAGTTACCATTTTTTATTTGATTTATCATAAAAATATTTTAAATTATTTTTTAAGTTTATATAAAATAAAAGAGGAAAAAAATAATAATAATAAAAGAAAAAAAATACTGAATTTGAATTTATTTTCTTCTTTTTTCTACCAAACATCTATAGATGAAGGATTCTAAATAATGTGAGGCATGTGGTTGGCTTTGATTCAAAATATGTGTGGAAAATGACTTAATTTGCAGAAGTTGGTGTAGAATCAATGGAACCCCGTAGGGCAAAATTGTCAAAGGAGACGTACCAAAAAAAGTGAGAAAGCATGATTGTTGAATTGATCCACGTGAAGCTTTGTTCTTTTGACAGGGAAATTTCTCTATTAAGGTTGATTAATTACTCATTACCAAGAAAGACCAAGGCACAATATTTGACTTAGTGATTCTTTCTTTTATGGGAAAATTGGTCTGCCCACTTTTGGCTTTGCGCATGCCAAAGTCCAATCTATACAAAATAGTATTTTATTATTTTATAAATGCCATGGCTTTATATCTTCATTCTAATGCCTCCATTAATAAAGTTTATAAGAAAATTAAAAAAATATATATTTAATTTTTTTTCTTTAACAACAACATATGCTAATCACTTCCCCAAACACATAATTATGAAAAATAAAATTTAGATTTGGTAGTTCTAGTAATTTTTTTCCTTAATGATTGTTTGGCATAACATTGGGTCATCAACATATATTCATTGATAGGCCAATTAAGATTAAAAAAACAATAACACCATGCATGATGTAATTTAGTAATAGGTAGATATGATTTGCATCCAATTTCAAAGTATGTTATAATATAGGGATTAATTTCTTAATTTGACTTTGTGATTAGAGATGGTAATTTGATGAGTTTTTTTGGGTATCCATTCTACCCTATTTTTAATGTGATAAGTTTGAAATTTAAATAAATTGATTAGGCAAAGTAGTTTTATTGCCTATTCGATTAGGAACAACAAATTTTTTGGTACATCACATTCATGTATTTGCAATTCATGTGATGGTATTGATACCCTTGAAAGGGGGTATGAGAAATTTGCATATCTATCTCATCCACCCTATCTCATTTAATTTTTTAAGTGAGATAAAGATGAAAGTTATTTTGAATAAACGAGACGAGTTAGGATGACGGTAACCTGTCCTTTTATCATCCCTATTTGTGATAGGAATCGTGATTCATTAATTTAAATTAGTTAGGGTATGATTCACCTAATTGTATGACAAACACGATCAATGCCTATTTTTTTATGCTATTATTTTCCTTTCAAAAGTATTATTAAAATATTAGTTAAAAAAAACCTAATATTTGGCACCAAGAATTTAAAATTTTGGACAAGACTTCTTGAGTTTTTGAGTTAATAAAGCTCAAAATTTCTTATACAAGGTCTTTTAAAGTACCTTTTCCATTGTGGTGAGCAATTAAGACTTATCATTCTAAATCCTTTTCCAAATTAAATGATTTCATTAGGGTAGGAATCTTCGATTTGCTTTATAGACCATGTACATTTATGATATGATTTGTTAAGAACCTTGTATGCAATTTCAATTCTCCCAACTTTCCCAACCCTAATTCAACCTCAAATTCATTAGGAACCACATACCAATTTGCTTACTCCCAAGGGATATCAATCAACCACGACTTTAGAATGTTCTTCTTGCTACCTACCCAACTATGTATTTAAGTTTTTAGATTGCCAAAATTCATGGCACCTTGGCATTCTCAATGGAAACATATAAGACAGGTGAGAAAGCGTGAGTATTTGAATTTTGATCTTTTGCATGGGAAAGTTGTTTAATTTAGTGATTATGAAAGCTTCAACTAGTTTTTTTTGTCTTTTTCCATGAACAACCAATTGAAAATGGAGCAATCTCCTAGACAAGACTTTGACTTTTTGGTTGTTTTCTCAATTATATGGAAATGGTTTTCAAATAAAACCCAAATAGAATATTCACATCTTACAACATTACATTACTTTAAATATTCTTATTTTTTAATATTACAATTTCTTTAAATATATAATGACATCTACATTTCATTTGAATGCTTTGACAAAGTAATAATGAAGTTAGAATTTTCTACATGTTTCAATGAATAATTATTATAAGGAAAATACTTTGGAAAAAAATGTTTTTAAGTATTAAGAAATGCTCGTCACTCATTCAAATCATCTCCGATTTATTGACACCATGGGATAAATGTTTCTTAATTCAAGTAAATAGAGTTATGATAAACATAATTTTAGGATAAACATTGATCGTTAATATCTTACTTTTACCTATCTTATTCTGTCTGAATTTCTTTCCTTTCTCGTTCTCTTCACATTTCCTCTCATTTTTTTTTTTCTCCAAACTACATCGGCCACAAAAATAGTTGTTAAAGAATTCCTTCTCATTTCCTCTCCCACATTTTTTTTTTCTCAAACTATATCAACCATAAAAATAATTGTCAAGGAATTTGAATTTTAGGGTTGACATTTGGGGATGACATACAAATCCTCAAATCCAAATTCAACCCCACACCGACCTATAGAAAATTGCTATCAAAAGCATACAAATAAAGATTTATGAGAGCCCCATGAATGATTCTAGATGATGTGAAACATACTTTAGAATAGCCACTCTTTTAGAGATCTATCTACCCAACTGCTTGTGCTTGGCTTTAGATTGAAGACACGTTACAAATGGCTATGCCAAAAGGTTGGTTCCTAAGAGAGCAAAGTTTTGGGAACTGGCATACAAACTGTCAGTGACATCTTTGGAATTGCCAATGAATTAATCTATACAAGAATTAGTGTGAAAGGAACAAAGGATTGATGTTGAAACGATCCATTCTTTGCTTGCCAAACTTCTTTAATACCATCAATGTGCATGACCACCTGTCTTTTCCCTCAACAACCATGTATATATTCAAAGCAATGCATATTGTATTTGTACCTTTTTCAAATTCAACTCATTCACCTACCATTACTTCATCATGACCATAAATACGGGCAATGTTATGTCCTACTTGAAGTATGATACCAATATTTACGATCTTTACTTCTGTATTATATTATTAAATGTAATCACAAATAATAATACTAATTTCGCCGATTCAGTTTTCATGAATATTTATTAATTCCTTTTTGAAAAGGAAAAAATAATGCCTACGATAGCAAAGACTAATCAATTATTTATATTTCTTTCATAAACTCAAACATATCAATATTAGCACTGATAGTACGTAAATATAATTCCTTATTCAAACAATTATTGATAGTTCTTAAAACTCTTTATAAGACTTGTTGCAAAATTCATTGACTTGATTGATCACTCTTTATTGTTCAAAATGAGTGGTTTCATTTTTATAATTTTCTAATCGTTCCACAATATTATAAGTTAAATTAATCAAATTCAAATTTTCTCGTTATATATACATATAAACAAATTTTAAACTTAAACCATTTGAGATGGTAGGAGGTTTCAATGTGTGTTTAAAATTTCATATGGAATAAATCAATAAAAAAAAGTTCAAAAAAAAAATACATAATACCCACATTTAATTAGACGTGGGAAAGAGGATTCCTAAAAAATGGAGAAAGATGCATTGGGAAAGGTTAATGACACACGTTGATTGTTTCTCATAAGACAAAAGTCAATTTATTTAATTTGATTTAAATTGGTTCACACATAAAATGTATATATAATATATAAAGCATGTGGTAAAGTAATCCTAAATAATGTGACCCATATGAATGGTTCATTAGAAATGTAAACAAAAAGCAGTGTGATCAATATGGTAAGTCATTTTCATCTTTATACAATCATATGATCAATATCATAATTTGATACTTTCTAAGTGGGAACACTTTTTAGAACAAGTTATAAAAAAATATTTTTTTAAGAAAATTATTCAAAATAAATATGACGTGTACATTTCATCACTCTTTAGTCTAGTCATAATTTTTTATTTAAAAAAAATTTAAATGAAATCTATTTTTTTAATTAACAAAAGTAAATTACACATTAAAAAAAAATTGTATTATTTGGTAAATATTAATAAAATAAGATTTTTTTTTTGTTTGTTTGTTTGGTCGTGACCATTTTTTTTTATTGGAACCAGGCAATTACGTTGTACCATAGAAAAAAAAAATGAAAATTATGGAAAATGATAATATTTTCTTACTAATAAGTAATAACATTTGTTCCAGAAAGTGTGTGAGTGGCACGCGCGAGGACATGTGACTGAAGGCCAATTGTTAATATCTTATTCTGTACGCGTTTCTTCATTCAATTCTTTATCGGCAATAGAGCGATATTTCTCGAAATTTCGAGGCGTGTCGGCGCCACCTCACAGAATATTCAGAAATTTGGTTTGTGGGCCCAGATCACAGTCCGATTTGACACGCCGCACGCGCGCTGGTCACATGAGTGTTGCCTAAAATTGGTTTGTGGGCCCTGATCACACGTAGGGCCAGAACGCTGCACGCGCTAGTCACATGAGTGCTGGTTGCCGCTTCTCACCATTTTGGGGGATTTTTGATAATTGTACGGTCAATTTAAGATTAATTTTTTAAAATACAAAAATATTTCTAAATCCACGACACTCTATCATTTTAAGAAATGTCTCTTAAAACAACATATTTTTATCATTTTTATATCAATAATATATATTAAAAAAAATTAAATTTACATTAAAGGTTTCTCTTTAAAAGACATATTTTATAATTTTTATGTCACTGACACAGCTTAAAAAAATTTGAATTTATATTAAAAAAAATCTCTTCAAAAGACACCTTTTATAATTTTATAAAATCAAATTTATATTAAAAGTTTATTTTCATATTATATCAGTTGCATAATAAAAAAAAATGAATTTATACTAGAGATATTTTCTTAAGAGATATTTTTTACAATTTTATACAATTAAATTTATATTAAAAATGTCTCTTAAGGAAAAACCTTTAATAATTTTCATATTAGTTATTTATTGAAACAGTTTCGATAAGTGACTAATATAAAAATTATGGAATGTTTTTATTAAAAAAAGCACATTTAATATAAATTTAATTTTATAAAATTATAGAAAAACCTTTAATATAAATTCAAATTTTTTTTCACTATGTGGTAAAGTGGAGAATAACAAAAGTAATTTACACTTCAATGAAATTTTTTATTTAAAAATTTTTTTAAATGAAATCTATTTTTTAATTAACAAAATTAAATTAAACATTTAATTTTTTTTTGTATTATTTGGTAAATATTAATAAAATGATTTTTTTTTTTTTTGTTTGGTCGTGACTATTTTTTATTGGAACCAAGCAATTACGTTGTACCATAGAAAAAAAAATGAAAATTATGGAAAATGATAGTATTTTCTTACTAAATAATATTTGTCCTAGAAAGTGTGTGAGTGGCACGCGCGAGGACATGTGACTGAAGGCCAATTGTTAATATCTTATTCTGTACGCGGTTCTTTCATTCAATTCTTTATGAGCAATAGAGCGATATTTCTTGACATTTCGAGGCATGTCGGCGCCACCTCACAGAATTTTCAGAAAATTGGTTTGTGGGCCCAGGTCACAGTCCGCTTTGACACGCCGCACGCGCTGGTCACATGAGTGTTGCTTAAAATTGGTTTGTGGGCCGGGTCACAGGCAGGCCCAGCACGCTGCACGCGCTAGTCACAAGAGTGCTGCTTGCCGCTTCTCACCATTTTGGGTGATATTTGCTTCCGATGTGGGATTGCATTTCAACTTTCCCCTTCAAAAATTTAATATCTTTAATACTTATATATATATATATATATAAATTATAGGTTTGTAAATTAATATATGTTTTTTTGTATATAAATATCATAAATTAATTAGAATCAAATTATTATAAATAAATTATTTTAATTATTACAAACTATAAAATAAATATAAATTAATAAATAACATTATCAACATTTTAATAAAAAAATATTTATATATGTATTACCATTTCGTCTATGTGGTTGTATATATCTAAATTAGGTAGATGTGTATAAAATACACTTTCAAGTTATAAACATTATTAACATTATTGTTGAATATTATAGATTATATTATGCATGTATGAATTTCTTCAACAATGCAATCTTAATATGTCTATTATTATTTCTTATATTATTTTTTTCAAGTTTTTTTCTAGTATTTTATAAATTTTGATCAATATTTATGTCACCGATATTTTATGATAAAATTTTCATTGATATTTTTTTTATATATCTCGATATATTCATAAAATCAAATGATTATATATCCAAAAAAAATCCATATTTTCATCCTTATTATCATCCCCTACAATTCTTTTTTTATTATTTATTTATTTTTTTATTCTTTTTAATATTTTTCATTAAACTAAGAATTAATTATTATTTTTTAAACAACCATCTGGATTTTCTATCTCCCATTTTTTTTTAAACGAAAATGAATTCTTCAAAGGTATTTTTCTATATATGATATATATACATACCTTTTAATGTGATGTATAATTTTACCTGCTAATTATTGAATTTCTTGTTAACAAATCGTTATAAATGAAAATACTTTAGACTTCTTAACTAATTCAAAGTATTCTATCTTACCAACTCAAAAACTTAAATGATTAGATATTCATTAAAAATATATATTAAGCATGTAATGAAAATCTAAAACCTATCATAATTTGACATTAAAAATATCATGTTAAGCCATGAAGTTATCCATAAATAAATAAAATATTGTTACTTAATGAGTAAAATCAATTAAGGGAAAAATAAATAGATGAAGACACATACACACAGAATTATTAAGATACACAATGATAGGACAAAGAATAATAGGAGATATATAGATAAGAATTTGCTTTAGTCAATATTTATAAATCAAAAGAAATTAAATTTTAATAATATTTTATTTTCTTAATTTAAGAAATAATAAAATACATCACTTCCATTGCAAAATTATCAAACTTGATATTCCCCAAAAGTAGTTGAATGCCATAAAAGGCTCAACCCTTAGAAACCATGTCTACCTTTTTTTTTTTTTTTTTTTAAAATCATCCTCAATATTTTAGCCTTCCACCAGTGTTCTTTTTAGGTTGATTTCAATTAACATAAACATCACGAATTCCCTACTGTGGTGAAATCAAATCATCCCCTTAGTTCATGGCATTGGTTTTCTTCAATATTTCTTGGGTGAAGAAAAACTTGTCGAAGGAATTAAGGATGTTGAGGGAAGTAAAAGTCCTATTCGGATTAGTTATCAATCCACAATGACATATTTATCATTTCATGAGTTCTTGGAACAATGAAAGAAGGTGTTTTAGATATAATCTTTGGTGTTAATATGATATATGAGGTATGAACCTTTTTTAAAGATCAATTGCTCCTTGTTACAGTTGAAAAAGAAAACTGAAAAATATGTTGATGACTAAAAAAAAGAAAGAAAAGGGAGAAGGTCAATCATGATCTCTTGAAGAATATTTAAAAGACTTAAAATATATGTGACAATCTTGTTGTAATCAAAGACCAATTTTAGACAAAGACAAAGTGTGAACAAAAAACAAAGATGAACAATCTTCAGCCAAGACCTCTCCAAGAATATCCTGCACGAATATTCAACAACAATCCATATATTAATAACAAAGGTCAATATAACATTAACACAAATTATTGTATCATTAACACATTCACAAACAAGATTTTACGTGGTTCGACATTAATGGGCCTACATCCATGGGAATTCCAACAACAATCTTATTCTATAACCAAAAGAATTAGAAGATGAATACAACTTTTCTAAGAAAGTTTTCCCAAACAAGTCAGATTTTCCCTAACTAGTTCACTCAAATCTTTTCTCTTCAAATTCTTAGAAAATTCTCTCAAGGATTTTTAAGATTCTATATTTTTATGAAAAAAAAAAAAGCCCACCCAAATGAGCTTATATATTACTCAATTACAAATCTCTCAGACAAACCCTTAACTAATAGAAAAATAACTAACTTTGTTATAACATAGTTTTACAACTTGCTTTTTAATTTTTCCACATAGTTGCTGCCACATCATCACTTTTTCATAATAGAATTATAACCATAACTCACAATCCTCCACCTTGGTTTTGAATCTAGTTGTACTAAGATTGCTACACTCTATCTCCTTAAAGGGACCTCACAAGTTTTTTACTTGGACCAAATCCAAGCAATGCTTGAACTTGGCCACTATAACTGATTTAGTGAGCATATCAACTAGGTTATCTTCAATGTGAATTTTTACCACTTGAATCTCACCCTTTGTAAGAATGTTTTTCACAAAATTCATTCTCACATCAATGTGTTTAGTTTTTTCATGAAACATTTGATTTTTGGTCAAATGTATAGCACTTTTGTTGTCACAATGAACCGTTAGAACTTCTTGTCTCATCCCTAACTTATTTAGCATGCCTTCAATCCATAAAGTTTCCTTAACTACTTCAATCATAGCTATATACTCTACTTCCATTGAAGACGATGCAACTACATGTTGAAGATTGACTTTCCAACTCACTGCACTTCAAATAATTCAAATACATAACCAATCAAGGACTTAATACTATCTAAATATCTTGCATAATTAGATCTACATATCCAATGCTGATTCCACACTTTTTTTTTACTCTTTCCAAATAACAAATCAACTCTAGTAGGCCTCTTCAAGTACCTAATAACCCATTTGATAGCTTCTCAATGCCCTTTTCTTGGTTTAGACATAAACATGCTAATTACTCTAGCAACATATGCCAAATTTGGTATGTTGCAAACTATAGCATACATAATGCTATCCACTTCATTTGAACAAGGAACAAAATTCATTTTTTCAGTTTTTTCTTCTTTTTCTTCAGGCCTTATTATTATGAGCTTGAAGTGTTGATCTATAGGAGTAATTATAGGTTTTGCATTTGTTATTCCAAACCTATCAAGTTCCATTTTGATATATCCTTCTTGAGATAAAAATAAAGTTCCATCTTGTTTATTCTTGGATATTTCCATTTCGAGGATTTTCTTTGCAGGAACTAAATCTTCCATTTCAAACATGTTGTTGAACTAACTTTCACGTCTTTCAATTCCAACTTCATCCCTATTGACTAGTAACACATCATCCACATATAATAACAAGTAAATTTCCATCATTTTAGACTTCTTCTTCACATAAATATAACTGTCAAACTTGCTTTTGTCAAATCCATTTTGAGGTATGAAGTCATCAAAATGTTTATAACATTGTTTAGGAGATTGTTTCAAGCCATACAATGCCTTCTTCGAAAGACATACTTGATCTCTCTCCTACTATCCTCAAAGCCTTTAGGTTGCTTCATGTAGATGGTTTCTTCAATGGTTCCATGCAAGAAAACTATTTTTAAATCCATTTGATCCATTTCCATGTCAAATTCTACAACCATAACAAGTTGAATTATTATAGAAATGTGGTTCACTATGAGTGAGAAGATTTCATTATAATCTTCACTCACTTTCTGTGTGAAACTTTTTGTAATCAATTTGACTTTCTACCTTGCTTTCTTTATCCTTTGGAATTTTTTTTTTATGCTTATAGATCCATTTGCAATCAACAAGTATCTTACCTTTCGGTTCATCAACAATAACCTGATTATTATTCTTGTGCAATGAATCAATCTTCTCTTTCATAGAAACCTTCCATTTATCACTCTCATCACACATCACAACTTGAGAGTAAGCTTTAGGTTCATGATACATTGTATGACTAGTTGTTGCCAAGCCCAATGTTGTAATATTAGCATATTCATACTAGTTTGGTGGTCTTATAATTCTTTTAACTTGGTTTCTTGCCAATTGATAGTTACCATTGCTTCTTTGTTGATTTCCAGAATTAATGTCTTCCAAAGTTTGTTCAATTTGATTTCCAATAGTTTTCTTAGTCCCTAATTCAATTTCAATCATTTTTAGCTCATAAGGACTCCACCTCAAATTTCAAAATTGTCATTCCTTCTTGAATCGATTATCTTAGGTGCATTTTTACAAAACACCATATCCTTAGTAATTAAACAGTTTTTCTAACTAGGTTTTATGCACTGTAATTTGAACCCTTTCACCCTTTTTGGGTATCCAAGAAACAAGCATTTCCTTACTCAAGGCTCAAGCTTGTGTTGCCTTGCATGAGCTCATGTTGTACGACCAAATACCCTCAAATTAAAGTAATCAGACAATTCATTATACCATTTCTTGAGGAGTTTTTAGTCTAATTGCTATAGAAAGACACTTGTTTATGAAATAGCTAGTTGTCATAACAACTTTTGCCTAAAATTGTCTTAGTAGCCTAGCTATTACTAACATATACCTCACTCTTTTAAGAATGGTTCTACTCACTTGTTCTGCAAGACTATTCTATTATGGAGTGTGTTGGAATTGAGCCTTAAAAAACATGACATGATGTAATAGATAAAAATTCATTTATAAATTTATTTATTTATGTTTATTGGTTTTCCTATTTTATTCCATTTTGCATTAATTAGTTAGTTGAACATAAACGTCGCACATCACTTGCATTGTACATGATTTGGATGCATTAAGAGTTGTACAAAAGATCTAAGTTATGGATTCTTTGTAGAGTGATGAGTAGTTCATAGTCGATTCATGGATTTTGACAATCTGTCTGAGACTATAGTGCACTACCTCCTAATTGGGGGGATGTCTTGACTTGGCTATTGGGATGGTTTTCCTATGATGAGTGCATTAGTGCATGTGATGCAAACTAGATAGGACATAAGGTGAATCATGACGTAAGACAATCATTTGTTATGATCCACCAAGTTACTGTACTGCATGGACTCTCAACTTTAAAAGGATATTGAACTTGTGCCAAAGTTAATAAGAGACTTTGACCTATGGGTGAGACCATATATGGTCATATATCCTTATAGATTAGGTCATTATTGATGGAGACTAGTGACAATAAGGATTCTCAATAGAGACACAATAATATCTCATGGATTGAGACAGTGTGTCCCATTGGGTGATCCAAAAAATATGTGATAACAAAAATTATAGATATAATATTTCCTTTAGTGGAAATTTAACATATGTTCCTTAAAGTTAAAGTATGTTAAATAGTTATATAATAAGTAAGATATGTAATTCAATGATTGGAGAGGTAATTTTGATAAATGATAACATTATCTTGTTAGAGTACGAATACTAGTTCATGGAGAATTTACATGTAGTAGATTATAGGTTACAAACTCGAGCTTCGTCTCATTGTTATTTACATAGAATGCAATTAACTATCTTCAGTGGAATATTGAATCAACTTCATAACTGGATTTTGAGGGAGTCAATACTTCTATGGGTTCTAATGGTCCTTGCTCTGAACTTGTATTCCATGATGACAAGGTTTTTTTAAGGTTGAATTGGCTCTAGGTTCACTCTTATGTAAAGGTGTTTTGGAAATTATGTAAAGTTGCATAGGAAATAGTTAATAAAGTTTCTAGATTGAACTAATTGATTAATTAAATGACCATGTGTGGTTAATTAATCAATTAGGACCCATTTTAGGTTAAATTAAGTGACCTAAGCCTTGATGGACTTAAGTCACTTAAACCCAATAAAGGAACCCTATAAATACCTCCTTAGGGGTAAGGCGTTTCCAAGGCTTTTGGTAGTTGTCTTCCACCTTCAAAGAATTAGAGAGAGAGAGAGAGAGAGAGAGAGAGCTTAGGAATCCTCCTTTCTAAAGCCCACATATTGGAGTGCTAAGATCGTGGTTCAAGTGATTGAGTGGAAGATTTTGGATGTACAAGACCTTTAGACTCTTTAAGCTTCTTTTTCACCACAAAAAAACTGATATAGGAACATTTAGATCCGACTATTAATGTTTCTTCTCATGTTTTATTAATTTAAATGGTTTTTCAAAAACCATGTTTCTACTTAGATTAGTTTCTAGAGAAGCTTATGGTAGATTTGTATCTACCTATTTGATCTAGGGTATGAGAATAAAGCGATCCAAGGTTCCTAATGGAGTGTTCACATTAGTTTTGCGCCTTGCTAATCCTTCATTTCCACAACATTTCCCAAACATGTCAGAATAAAATTCAAGTCCATTATTAGTTCTAAACTTCTTAACCTTTTTGTTTCTTTGTTTGTTTTTCCACCATGGCTTTCTATAATTTGAATTAGTCAAAAACTTCATCTTTGATCTTTAATATGTATATCTAGAGTTTCCTAAAGAAATCATCCACTATAGACAAAAAAATACCTTTCCCTACCATGTGATGGAACTTTTGATGGCCCCATAGACTAACATGCACATAATCAAGGATTTCTTTAGTTGTATGAACTAATCTATTGAACTTAACCCTACAACTTTCCCCACACACGCATGATTGAAAAAGTATAGGTCACTGATCTTGTTCTTTACAAATAGTCCTTATTTATACAACACATTTAAACCCCCTTCACTAATATAACCTAGTCTCCTATGCCATAATTTTGTCTTATTACTTCTCTTTTCTGATACAACAACTATAAAATTCAATAATAGTTTCACCAATAACCGAATATAGTTTATTTGATCCCTTCATAATAATCGTTGCACCTTTAACTACTTTCAAAAAACCATTTTCAATCTTAACGATTAGTATATTGAATCTAGTCTTCCAAGTGAGATTAACTATCTTCTTAATAATGTACCTCACTTATTTCGGAAACCAATCACAACCATCAAACATTTTGATATTCATTGAGCCAATGCCCATAATCTTATAAGCCTTAATATTTCTAAGCAATACTATCCCTTCATCGATTTATTCAAATGTATGAAACCAATCTTAATTAGGACTCATATGAAAGGAGCAACCTGAGTCTAAAATCCATTCTTTTTTAGTTTCTATAATTGAATGCACCAAAACTTCAATTGATTCATACTAATAAGATGTAACAAAAACATCTCCATTTTTAGTCCTTTTTTTTCATTATGCTACTTCATTCTTTCAAGACATTCTTATCTAAAATACCCAAATTTCTTGCAATAATGACATCTCAACTTTGACTTATCAACTTTCTTTGACTTTGATTATGGTTTTCCTCTATTCTTATAGCTTTTTCCTTTTTTAGATTTGCCTTCAACATTTAGACCTTCATTACTACTTCTAGCAGTACTATTCTTCTTTTCAGCCCGTAGTTCCAAACTTTTGATCTAATCACCGGTTCCAATTTTTCCATGGTAAGTGAATCTTTACTACATTTGATAGTGTCTTTTATTTGACTATAGAATAACTACTTGGTTCACATCATCCACTTTTTTTTCCTATATTTTTCAAATCAATCACTATCTTATTGAACTCATCAAGATTCTTATCAAGACTCATTTCATCTTGCATCTTGAACCCAAAGAGTTTAATCTTATGAAAGATTCTATTCATTAAAGACTTTTTCATATAGAGACTTTCTTATCTTAACCAAATTCCAATTATTGTTGTTGCGTTATCTACTTGCCTCACTGCATTGTCGCTCAAGTATGAAATGATTGTACTATACGTCGTTTCTAGTAACTCTTTTTTCTCAACATCAAACATTATTATTAGGAGATTTTTCTTACTTTCAAGAGCCACTACCACCTTTTGTTGCACAAGGATAGCTTTCATTATCTTATGCCATATGCTAAAGTCACCTTTCTTGATGAACATCTTCATCTTAAACTTGGATACACTCATCTTGAAGACAATAACTCGGCTTTGATACTAATTATGAACAAAGAACAAAGATGAACAATTTTCATTGTATCATTAATACATTCATAGGCAAAATTTAACGTGGCTTGAGATCAATGATCCTACATCCATGGGAGTTCCACTAGCAATCTTGTTCCACTACCAAAAGGATTACAAGAATGAACACAACAATTTTTCCAAGAAATTTTTCCTAAACAAGTTAGATTTTCCCCAACTAGCACACTCAAATTTTCTCTCTTCAAATACTCAAAAAATTCTCTCGAGGTTTTTCAATATTCTATATCACTCTATAAAAAACCATCCAAAATGAGCTTATATGTTGCTCAATTACAAGTCTCTCAGATAAACCCCCAATAAACAAAAAATAATGAACTCTATTATAATAGAGTTCTACAACTTGCTTTCTAACTTCTCCACATAGCTACTGCCACATTATCAATTTTCCATAAAATAATTATAACCATAGCTCACACAAAGTTTGTCTATTCGCATATGAGTTAGAATAAAAAATATGAATCTTTTTTTGTCCACTTACTATGCTTACTAAATCACCTTAAGGTTATTTTAGTCAAGTCAAGTAGCTCGTCAAATATATAAACAATCATTCACTACTAAAAACGAGCATAGAAAATGTTCTTAGAGTATGCATAAGTTTTTATTTAGACAACATAGCTTGTCATGGTCAAAATGTTTGAGGTGGTAGAAATGTTCAATTTGAGAGGAAGAAGCTTCACCCTTCTTACATGTTATCATTCTCAACAAAAATAAAAAATAAAAAATGAAGAATTTGATATTTATATCAGGCCTTTTGCCAAAGGATGTCTTCACCATATTTTGAAACAAGTTGGACATCCATTTTCATTCATACTCCCATTTGAGGGGGCATATTAAAGGAAAGAATAAAAGAGGACACGGGACACATAAAATGGTAGGACATAGAATGATAGGATATAGATTAATGGTAGGACACATAATGGAAGGAGATACATTGAATCAAGCACACAATGATAAGAATCTACTCTAATCAATATTTCCATAAATCAAGAGTAATCAAATATTAATAATATATTATTATCTTAATTTAGGAAATAATATTTATTTTCATAATTTTAGGATATTTATTACTTCTTTCTTTGTATAATTCATGATACATTCTTATATAAATTTTCAAAAAGAAATAATCAAACATACCACTATAGAATTGAAATAAAGTATATCAAGTCTCCAACCATCAATTGAGCTGCAAGCCAAGAGTTAGTATTTTTTTGAAAGTTGTGAAAGTGTTCAAAAAGTAGCTTAATGTGTCTTCACAAGATAATTACATTGATTTATGATTCATTGATAGAATATTTTAATGATATTTGAAAGTTGTAGACATTACGTATGGAATACTTGGAGGGGATGCGTGAATAGATATTTAGTCCTTTTAACTCCAAATTTGTAATTTGTAATTTTTCTTTTAACAATTATAGAAGAAGAATATAAATCAATTGCACATGATATAATGATTTTACAGGGAAAGTCACCCACAAAGTCTTCCAAAGGTTTTGTGGATGTAAACAAATCACAAGATCAAATACTATAAAGCACAAATCTACTATCAAAAGAAAAGCATCCATATTACTTGGTAGATGTTATCTCTAAGTCTTACTCCCCAATACCTTACTAGTCTTCATGTTTACGATGTAGAACCGCGCGTGCATTTAGTGGTATTTAGTTCTTTTAACTCCAAATTTGTAATTTGTATTTTTTTTTACAATTATAGAAGAAGAAAAAAGAAATCAATCGTACATGACATAACAATTTTACATTGAAAGTCACTCACAAAGTCTTCTAAAGACTTTATAGATGTAAAAAATCATAGGGTCAGAGACCATAGAACACAAATCCACTATCGAGAAAAAAGTATACATATTACTTGATAGATGCTACCACTAAGTCTTACTCTCCAATACTAAAACTAGTTTTCATGTTTGTGGCATAACACCTTATGTGCCCCTGGTGGGTACCTTAACATTTAAGGAAATACAGTCCTCTCTCACAAACTTAAGAATGAGAATCCTAAAAAAATTGAGAGCTTTTGGGACGAGGGAAAGACTGATAAATCTTTTCATAAAATTTATGTTAAGATCATAGATTTTTAGGCATAGTATTTATAAGGATGAAAATCTAATGGACATATACTAAAGTTTCCAAAAACTATTTAAAAAAGAAATTGGAAAGAATTAAAACAAATATTTAGGATATAAAATTTAGAAAAAATTTCTTCAAATGCTTAAGCACTTAAAAAAAAAACCTTGAGCACAATGCTTGAGTGCTCTCAAGAAGCACTTCAATGCTTCTAATGCTCGAGTGCCAAGTTTCAGCATTTGAGCACTTGTCTAGTTTTTAATTTAACTAATTAAAAAATTACCTTCATTAAAAACTTAAAATCGACTTTATGCCATGGTTTAATGAAATTAGCTTTCCTCGAATTTTTCTATACTTGTGTCATCTTGGGTTGATCATGTAACAACTTTGAGCCTTCAAAGGAGAGTAAGAAATAGTTAACTATAAAATTCCTAAGGGTATCATGTTGCTTAGAAATGTCTTAACCATCTAAACTCTCAAGGGCATTAACCTAAGGGTACCATGTTGAGTATCTCCCTAGGGTAACTCCTGAATAGTCAACATCGACCTAAACCCTTAAGGGCATTTGCTTAAAAGTGAAATACCACCTAGGTTGATCCTTTCCCTAGATGGTCTCTAGTGAGTTGAACCTTCAAAGACATCACTTGAGGACACCATGATGAATAACCTCCATAGCAACTTACATTAATAAAGTCAAATGATTGATTATCTTTAAATAAAGGGGAAAAAAAAGTCTACAATAAAGTGAGCAAAAAAATAAAAATCTTTCAAAAGAATGGAGATAATATCACTCATCATCCAAATGACCAAATTATTGGTACTCCAACAAGAGGGGTAAGAGTTTTTTGCTTGAACTTGGAAATATTTATCACAACTTTGTCTTTTTATTGTAAATTGAATAAAAAAATTTCATGAGGCCAAAAGTGACAAATTTTGGATTATGATTATACAAAGAAAAAGATGTTAAATCATTTGAAGAAAACAATATAATGGAATTAGTGCATTAATTACATAATGGTTGGCCATTAGTAATGGATAGCAATCTAGGAGACATGATTTCACTAACGAAGAGCTACAAATCAAAAGCAATCCTCTTCTGTAGGCATGTAAACACCATCATCGATCTAAATATTTTAAATCTTCCGATCTTCCATTATTAACTTAATCATTAGAAAGGGGATGGTCTAACCAGTTCCCTTCATCCTAACATTTTGTGTTTGTAAAAACAAATAGAGGAAACTCTGAAGGATACTATGAAGGGTCATTAGAAGGTGAAACAAGAATATATCAAAGAATTTTTTTTTTCTTACCTTTGGAATGGTGGAAAAGAGAACGAAAACGACAAGTACATTTCAATTTTTGTTCATATATTATATTAGAAATGAGAATAAAAATATTGATTTTCATAAACTAAAAAAAAAAAATACACGTTTCTAAGGATTTTTATTTTTCTATTATATAATTTCCATTTTTATTCCGTTGATCCTGTTCCACACTTCTACATACCAAACTGATAACGGTCCAAGCCTGTCATTTCATTGTCAACCTCAATTATACGTTGTGGTCCAAAGTATCTTGAAGGTTATATTTACTATGCAAATTCACTAGACTCAAGGATCGGTGTAATCTCCATAGTTGAGTGAGTAGACTAGAATTTTCCTGACATGAAAGGTAGCCCTATAAGGAGACCATACACTCATAAGCAAATCATAAGTTTCTCCTCTTATGTACTTAACATGATTTTGATGGCTATAAGAAAAAAATTTCTCAATTCCAATAAAGGGCAACATAGCTTATCCTACAGGCTATATATGGGCCGAATTTCTTCAATGAAATGAAGAGAAATTATATATATATATATATATTGTCAACAATTCTAGTCAAAAGTTGTAGCGTTTAAGTCTTTTAATATCTTTGAAAAGTCAGCATTTTGAAACTTTATGTATACTTAAGCAATGCCGTTGTAAAATTGAAAAGTCAGAGCCACCATTGAATAAAACATATGAAACATTGACTGTGTCAAGAAACTAGGAAGGGGAAAAGGTCACCATTTAGAAAATTTACATGTAAATGTTTGAAAAAAAAAACCTAACGTGGCCTGTTAATGTCATCTTCAATCATGGTCCAAGCCAGTCATTTTCTCACCTAGATCATGCATTATACGCCATACCCTAAAATAGTTTGAAGATGATGAAGACCTTGACTCAAGAACCTTGACAATTACATGAAGATAATTAAGGTCTTAAGCATCCCTTAATCCCTCTAGACTGTCTAATTGACCAGCCCGCCTTAATGGTCAATAATCTCCATAAGCATCCATCTAGAACCTTAACCAATTGAGTTTCCTAACATCAATGAATAACAATATTATGTGGTGATAATAGCTAGGTTGATCAAAATTCTAATTGCAAGTGGGCTTTCAATGATTCTCCAATATGAAAATGAAGATCAAAGAGCTCCAAGGTAAGCCATAGGCCAAATAAGAAGCAATTAAAAAAAACTAAAACATAAAATAATAATAAAGTTCTAATATTTTGATAAGATAAATAATAAATTATATGTTAATACCGATAATCCTTGCATATTGATTTTTTTTCTCCTTAACCATATCTATGTTAATTATATTTTTACTTATTTTATCATTTTTTTTTGGAGTTTTTCTAAATATTTTCATGAATTTTAAATAATTTTACTTTCATTGATATTTTTGTCAAAATATCTATCGATATTTCCGATATATCTGTAAAATCCAAGTATCGATATATCCGTGTTTACTAATATTTCAAACCATGATTGTACCACCTTTTACATGGTCGAATGATTTGGGATTGTAAAGGATGAGTTTGGATTATCAGCGAGAAGTTGGGATTGTAAGAGGAAAAAAAGAAACTAAAGAAAGAATAATTGGACCAATTGCCCAAATCAATTGATTTCTGCTCCTTCACTAGAGCAGCCACCTCCACTAGAATAGTCATCCTCATCAATCCATCAAACCAGTTAGTTTCATCGCTGAATTAACAGACCTTGCAGGAATCCCGCAACAAGTTAGTATAAGTCAATTTTAAGGCATTGGCATATCTACTGAAGATGATCAACCCAGACACAGACCTTTCAAATGGACATAAAAATGATAATAGCGTATCTTTTTCTTCGACAGTTGTTGGAAGATACCAGTAAATCTAGTATTCTAGAATGATTAAACGGTTCTAAATGATCTTAAGACATTTACATAAGCTAGGCAACTCAATCAAATTAAGTGAAACTAGAAAAGAAAAAGAAGAAAAACACACAACCCACCAAGAGATGGTATGGGAAGATTTGGATGCATATCAAGCCTTTCTTCAGGTTCCTCCTCATCAAGGATTGTCCTGATGATGCCTGCATTCCAAGTGTTACTCTGGCCACATCTCAACATTGGGGCAGCTAGTTGCACTGGATTCTCCCTCATAAGGAGTGTAGTAATCAGGATTTTCTCATTCCAAGCCATCAATATTAGAGCTCCCACTCTCACTGGGTTTCTTCTGTAAGAACATAGTCACATGCTTGTGATTCTTCCACACCCCTTGATTGCCTTTCCTAAAACAACCATAGCTGGATATTCCAAATGAAGTGGGGAAGTTACAGATAAAACAGCCACATATGATCTGACTCCATCCTTACATTAAGAATATTCGAATAAGGGTGGTCCTTTGATGAGATACCAAAACTACCGACGCTGCAATAATAATTTCTAACAAACCAGAATCAGTCCAGAAAATTTTCCAGTTCCAGCATACCAGAATCAGCATTACCAGAATATTTTCCAGCAAAACAGAATCAGCACTACCAGAATATCTTCCGGTTCCAGCAAACCACAATAATTTGTTTCCAGCACCTGTATATATTACCATAGCAGAAAATATATCGAATCCTTCTCAGTTATTTTAATCGTTCTTCTAATAGTTTCAGCAAAATTCTTCATCCTTGAATAATGAACAACTCGCCAAGAGATGTTAGGGGAAGATTTGGGTGCATATCATGCATTTTCCTGGCCGGTTCCTCCTCGTCAAGGGATGTCCTGAAAATGGTTGCATTTCAAGCTTTTCTGTGGCTGTATCTCTGATTCAGACGGATCCTTAGAGCAAGCAGTTTCAGCTGGTTCCCCCTCGTCAGCAGTATAGTACCCAGAATTATCCAATTCCGAGCCATCAACACTTCCACTGGGTTCCTCCTCATGGATTTCTGTAAGGACAACAGTTGCCTTATTAGGAGGAGAGGAAGGAGAGGAGATAGAGCCGAATTGGATCATTGGGGGTTTGTTGTGATTCGCATCTTCATTACTGTACACCATACCAATTCCATACCGCTTAGCTTTAGCAAAGCTCCCAGAAATTACACCGAACGATGCCCTGATACGAGTCACTTGATGCCAATTGATGTGATCCCATAGACACGGATTGCTGAAGGAAGAAAGTGGTACAAAAAGCAGGGATATGTGATCCAACTTTATCATGGAAATATCCTTCCACGCACGAGGCATGACTAGGAAGTCATGAGTAAAGTGACTGGATCCTGAATAGGACAACAAACACTGTACGTTGTATGTAGGAATAAGGGAAAAATAAGAACTAATCTCGGGAACAACGACGAAAGAAAACCCAAAACCCAGGAAGTTGGAATTAAACCAATTTGGAGGTCGCTCTGCTATTACTTCCTTCCCTGAGTTCTGATACCTTATCCAATCTGGTAGTCTACTCCCAGGAATCCTCACTTGAAATGCCTCAACGGTGCGTTCCTGTAGAATGAAAATGATCAGGGCGTTGAGAGATAGAAATTGCTCCTTCATTAAACATTTATTTTGCCTCTATCACAAATTAAGTTAAATGAAGTATCATTTGAATACACTTTCTTTTCTCAACCTAAATCTTAACTTCCTTCTACAAGACAGGCATATTTTCTAAACTGATAACAAAAAGTAAAAAAAAAAAATGACATGAATTATAAAAATAAACCATAAAACTTATTACAAAACCCTTTTTTAAAGATGAGTACAGTTACTATATACAAAATAAACTTTTTTATAATTAAAATTGTGATATATGGGTTATAAAGGAAAGTTACCTTTGATTTAGGATACCCCAACCTGATCTTTGGAAACAATGACTTGAGTATTTGATGCAAGATATTTTTCAATGATAGAGTAACATAGGATTGAAGATTTAGGGGGTTTTGGGTTTGAAAATCAAATTTCCAAATAAAATTTTAATCTTTATATTAGTATTTTATATTGGTAATTTTTTTTTATCAAAAATTGAAAATTTATAAATGTAGTTTGATTTATTAATAGAAAATGGGAAGTTTGAAATATTTAAATGAGTAAATCTAAACAATGAAATAAAAAAAAAATCATAAATCTTAGATGAAATAAAATTAAAAAGAATAAAGAAAAAAGAAAAGAAAAGAAAGTGTTGCGTTTATGGAAAAATGATAAAAAATAAATAAATAAATAAAATAAAAATAGCTTGTTAGCAAATGTCTTTAACAATGGAAAAATAAATAAACAAATAATAAAAGATGCATTTGCAGTGAAAAGAGGGTCGATGTTTACAGCGTTATGTGTAAAGATTGAATAGATAAATAGTTGGTGGAAAATGAAAGATGAAAAATAAAATAAAATAAAATAAAACAAAATAAAAAAATTGGTGCATTTGTACCGTGGAGAGGAGTATGTGATGTGTGTAATGTTATGTGTGAAGATTGGCGAGAGAGTTGTATGTGAAATCTGGATGATGAGAAAACAAAAGAAAGTGGGGAAAAAACAACC
The DNA here is from genome assembly GCF_030704535.1 of Vitis vinifera. NCBI lineage: Eukaryota > Viridiplantae > Streptophyta > Magnoliopsida > Vitales > Vitaceae > Vitis > Vitis vinifera. The sequence continues at coordinate 31,341,394 of NC_081822.1, forward strand.
AAAAGAATGTGTTGAAAAAGGAAAAAGAAAAGAAATTATTTTACAAAATAAACACTTACGGTATGTTGATTTTTTGAAAGTAACAAGAATGAAAATACTTTTTAAGTTTTTAACCCAAGAACCATGTAATTGAAATTATATGTATTACATAAATTTGTCTAAGGTATGTTTACTTCTTAGAAAGTAATAATTAAGGAAAAAAATGAAATTTCTAAAGGAGAATAATTTCTATGTTTTTTATGTCCGGATATTGTAGACAATGATAAGGAAAAATACTAAGGAAAAATTGCAGAAAATGATAAAAAGATTTTTCTTTAAAGAAAAGATGGAGAAAGTCCCAAAAAAAATACATTCTTTAATAATTTTTTCCCTATAACTTTTGAACTTTTCTTTAGACAACTAAATAAGAGAATAAATTTATATTTTTTTTTCCTTCTATTTTCTTTCTTTCAAATGGTTATGTTATACTTGGTCCTAGAAAAGAAAAGAAGACAAAAGTTAAATTTTTTTTCCTTTTATATTTAGCATATCTAAAAAGTGCAAAAGAGATAAAACATAATTAAAATTAAGTGCACATGCCCAGGGTTGAGATGAATCACTTCCAACCCGACCCGACACCACTGTCATCCCTACTTGATCTCAACCCTCTAGCTTAACCTCACTTCTATTTTGTTAAAATTTTAGCATGATATTTGTGGTTTGACTTTGCAATGAAAAAGCAAAGATGGAGCAAAACTTGTTAACAAGTACGAATTTTTAGGATTTGGATATTTCAAAATGTTATGATATTATTTCTTGTGGTCATATGAATTATTGGTTAATTTCATTGCAAAAGTTTTTTCGTTGTTGAATTGACTGAATTAACTCTCGTTTAGCTCTTTCACTAGAGCTTCTACCTCCACTCGAATAATCCCCCTCTCATCAATCCATCACCCAGTTAATTTCATTGCTGAATTAACTAACCTCACTGGAATCCCCCAACAAACTAGTATGAGTCCATTTGAAAGCATCCCTGTCAAATAATGGACATGAAAATGATAAGTGTATCTTTTTCTTTGACAGTTGTTGGAAGCTACGAGTAAATCTAGTATTCTAGAATGATTAAACAATTCTAAATGATCTTAAGACATACACACAAGCTAAGCCACTCAATCAAATTAAGAAATAAAACTAGAAAAGAAAAGAAGAAAAACACCCAACCCACTAAGAGATGGTATGGGAGGATTTTGATGCATATCAAGCATTTCTTCAGGTTCCTCCTCATAAAGGATTTTCCTAATAATGCCTGTATACTTTGGCCACATCTCATCATTGGGGCAGCTAGTTGCAGTGGGTTCTCCCTCATAAGAAGTATAGTAATCGACATTTCCTTATTCCAAGCCATCAATATTAGAGCACTCACTCTCACTGGGTTTCTTCAAGGACAAGATTTGAATAGTGAGGAGAACATTGTCACATGCTTGTGATTCAGTACCTCTTCATTCCTCCACACCCCTTGGATGAAAATTTCAAAAAATTTCGGCGAAATTTCGTGTATCGACGACCGGCGGCAACACCAAACAAGCAGGCGAAAATTCGGTGAACTTGCCTTGGATGACCACTAGGCTGATTACCCATTTGGTAAATGCAATGCACCAGACAAATATATAGTAAAACTATAAAAAATTATTTTCATAAACAAATTAATTCTAATTATTTTATTTTAAAATTTTATTTAATTAATCACTAAAAATATAAAACCTATCATTATAATTTTCTTAACCATTTTTTATATTATTTATATATTAATTAAATATAAAAATATAAATATTAAAAAAAATTATACATATATCATCATTTATTTTAGATCATTTAATACAATTGAAATTAAATGAATTATACTTTTAAAGTGAAATATATTATAATCAAATATTATAATATTATTGTCAAATATGATTAATTATATATATATATATATATATATATATATATATATATATATATATATATATATATATATATATATATATATTAGAAAACAACTTTAAAATGTCTATTATTGTTTATTATATCATTTTTAGAGTTTTTCTCAATATTTTCATAAGTTTTAATCAACTTTAAACTACCTAAATTTTTTTCCAAAATATCCGTCGATATATCCGTAAAATTGAAATACCTCAGTGATTATCGATATTTTCATCAATGCCCTTGATTGCCTTTTAAAAAACAACCATAGTAGGATATTCTAAATGAAATGGGGAAGTGATGAATAAAATAGCCACACATGATCTAACTGCATCCTTATATTAAGAATATTCAAAAAGGGCGGACATCCTTGGCAACGTCCTTTAATAAGATGCCAAAACTACCGAATTTTGGGGCAAAATAGTCATTTCCTATAAAAGAATATAAGTTTTAGCCTCATTACAATACTTATGTTCAAAGTAGTCTTTTTATTACCATCGTGGCATAATTATTTTTTTTTAAAAGAAAAAATTAAGTTGAAGCCTCAATTAACAATTAAAGCTTCATTTTTTAATTGAAGCCTCCATTGGCAATTAAGTCTTCATTTTTTAATTAAAGTCTCAATTGGCAATTGAGGTTTTAATTTTTAATTGAAACCCCAATTGTCAATTGAGGTTTCAGGGTTTTTTTTATTTATTTATTTTTTAACTTTAAAATTTAATTAAAAATATAAAATTATAAATTATTATTGAAATTAAAAATATAAACTTGAATAATAATAAAAAATTATATTTAAACTCAATAATCAAATATTATTTCAATAAAGATAAATTGATAAATATAATAATAAATAAATATTTTATTTATCAATAAATTAATAATCTTAAAATAATAAAATTATATGATATGTAAATAAGATATAAAATTATATAATTTATTAATTGAAGATATTTAGTTTGTTGTATTTTTAAGATATTAATTTATTTGTATTTTAAATAAATTATATTTATTGAAATAATAGTATTATCTTAAACTTCCATATATAAAATTTTCACTATTTTAAAACATATGTTTATAATTTTATGTAAAAAGAAATGCTTTGAAAATAAATTTAAAAATTAGTTAATAAAATTAATTAGATAAAGTCTACTAAAAAATATAACTTTTAATAGTTCCATCAAAGTAAAAAAAAAGAAACCTATTGAACATTTATATAGTAAAAGAAAATCGCATCTCCCTAATTAGAACATAGGTACTACATGTGATATAACTTAAATTAATAAATTATGTAATTTTATATTTTTAAAATACAATAAATTATCTTTATTGAAATAATATCAGATTTTTTAAGTTTAAATAAATAAATTTTTTATTGTTAAAGCATATATTTTTAATTAAATTTTAAAGTAAAATATATATATATTAAATGAAGCCTCAATTGTCAATTGAGGCTTCAACTTAAATTTTGTGTCAATAAAAGGACTACTTTGAACATAAACTTCGCAATGGGGCCAAAACTTATGTACTTTTACAAGAAAGGGCTATTTTGCCCCAAAACTCTGCTATAATAAATTCCAGAAAATCAGAATCAGTGCACTGCCATAATAATTTCCAGTTCCAGCAAACCAGAATCAGCACTATCAGAATATTTTCTAGCAAAATAGAATCAGCACTACAGAATATTTACCGGTTCCAGCAAACCAGAATCAGCACTGCCAAAGTAATTTGTTCCCAGCACCTGTATATATTACCATAGCAGAAAATAAATCAAAAAGTGTGAATCCTTCTCAGTTGTTTTAATCGTTCTAATATTTTCAGCAAAATTCTTCATCCTTGAATAATGAACAACTCACCAAGAGATGTTATGGGAAGATTTGGGTGCATATCACGCATTTTCCTCGCCGGTTCCTCCTCGTCAAGGGATGTCCTGAAAATGGCTGCATTTCAAGCGTTTCTGTGGCTGCATCTCTGATTCAGACGGATCCTTAGAGCAAGCTGAAAGGTTATAAAATAAATTTATAACACATACAGCGGAAAATTGATCTATTTTGCATTCAAAATATATACTACAGCTATCAAAAATTTAAAATAATAACCTGGATGTCAGTTCTTCAAGCATAAAATTTTCTCCAATTGTATGAAGACTCTACGTGTATCCACACCGAAATTAATCTTTGCTATCAACCCTTTGATACGCGGAACTTTAAAAAAATAGAACAACACTTTGTATTTCTTTGGCGTAAAAACAAGGAGGATAAAGATAGATCGATCCTTATTCAGATTGTGTATATATGCTATATAGCATATCCGATACAACTTCTGTTTTAAGTGATAAGATAACTCAACTAATTTGATTTTTTGATTTTATCACTTAATCTATCTCTATCGTGTCCTCCTTCTTTTTTGGGCTACTAAGAGATTCTATTGGCCCATTTGTTTTTCTTTTGCTATTTTCAATAGCATTTGAAAAACACTTTGACCAAGTCTTGTAAGTTAAAAACAAAACCCACATCCCTCCTGTAAGTTGCTGCATGTACCCATATGTTTGCAAATGTTTAGCAAACATTCTCGTGGACTAACTTCCACGTCCAAAGAAAAATATTTTTTTTTTATCTATATATTAATTATATTCTTGGTGCTAGCAAAGAATATAATAATATTCCACATAGAACATATTTATTTATTTGATTAAAATTAAATTCTCTAATTTAATTATCAAATAATAATAAATAGCTCTTTGCAAAGATTAAAACACTCGTTTGTGTGTGACCCCGTAGGTTCATTACTAAGCTGGTAGTAAATTAATCAAATCAATTTACTAATTAAGGTAGGCATCTAGCAACACTCCTTAACGTCCAGATAGTATGAAGTAATATCTTTTACTTTCAAGAACCAGTAGAAGAATAATGTAATATTTCCTTCCATCATTTACAGCTCTGGGCTAACTCTAGAGTATGGTATTACTGTCAAACTCTAATAAGTCAACACATTATTTATTTAGTGAATGACTTAAGAAACTCATTTCTTCATTCATTCAATTGCCCTTGGCCAAGGTCTTATTTTTATCATAGAGCTCAAACTCATTACCAGGAGTTGATGGATTCCTTCTTGATTAATCATTAATTCTACAAGTATTTAATTATATCCAATATCCATTCAACTAGTGCCCTAAGGCATTAGGTGTCCGGGATTAAAATATAATAAATAACTTGTTAATTACTTTGATAATCTCAGGTCAAAGAAAACTATTATATTTCTTCTTGAGAAATTCCTATTGACAATTTAAGGTAAAGATAACCATTAGAAATTCTCAGTTGAGTCAGTTCAATGATCACATCTACATGTGCATCATCTATATATGTAATTTAACAAATGAGATATATCAATATTTATCCAATAAAGACCATCACATATATATTGATCTATCTGGATTATTGATGTCCTGTTGACAATAATCCTATGATCAAGAACAATTTAGATTAAAATTATTAAAAGAATTGCTTCTCATTATCATAATCTCTATCATGATAACAATTTTCAAATTTTAATCAAGGACCTTATCATATAAACTATTTTAAACAGATATGATAATGAAATAAAGAATTAATACCTTATTAAAACTAAAGTTGATTACATGATAGATTGGATCTTGGGCATACATTTATCCCCAACACAAGCAGTATCAGCTGGTTCCCCCTCGTCAGCAGTACAGTACCCAGAATTATCCAATTCCGAGCCATCAACACTTCCACTGGGTTCCTCATCATGGATTTCTGTAAGGACAACTGTTGACTTATTAGGAGCAGAGGAAGCAGAGGAAATAGAGCCGAATTGGATCATTGGGGGGTTGTTGTGATTCACATCTTCATTACTGTACGCCAGACCAATTCCATTCCACTTAGGTTCACTAAATTGGACAGAATGTGGGTAGAACAATGCCTTGATGTGAGTCACTTGATGCCAATTGATGTGTCCACACCAATCGCTGAGGAAAGAAAGTGAAAAATAAAACAGTGCTACGTGATCCAACATTAGCATCTGACAAGACGAATGAGGACAGAATGTGAAGTAGTGAGTAAAGCCACTGGATCTTGAAAGGGACAAGGAACAGGATACAGCGTGAAAACGATCTAGACCACTAAACTTGGGAACGACAATTGCAAACCAAAAACCCAGGAAGTTGGAATTAAACCAATTTGGAGGTAGCTCTGCTATTACTTCCATCCCTGAGCTCTTATACCTTATCCAATCTGGTAGTCTACTCCCAGGAGTCAACGTGTATAATCCCAAAACCAAGTTTAGAACCTGTAGAATGAAAATGATCAGGGGTTGAGAGATAGAAATTGCTCATTTCCCATCTTCCTTCATTAAACATTTATTTTGCCTCTATCACAAATTAAGTTAAATGAGGTATCATTTGAATACACTTTCTTTTCTCAACCTAAATCTTAACTTCCTTCTACAAAACAGGCATATTTTCTAAACTGATAACAAAAAGTAAAAAAATTGAGGAAACATGAGAAATTGCGTCCATGCATTTCATACTTTAAGATGAGTACAGTTATGATATACAAAATAAACATTTTCTATAATTAAAATTGTGATATATGGGATATAGAGGAAATTTACCCTGATTACGCGATTCTTTAGGTGTGACTGGACATTTTTCAATGATGTGCAATTTCTTGCATCCAACAGACCAATGCTTGATGGGAGATCTGGCAGTTCTTGAAGTCTTGTGCAATTTTCCAACTGAACATCTTCCAAGCGTGAAAGTCGACTGAGGTTTGGCAACGTAACAAAGTTGTTCCCACATAAATGTAAATATTCCAATGAAGATAACAAAACAAGACTACTAAGGTTTGTTTCATCTGACAAATTGCAGTAACTTAGGTTTAGCGTACTTAAAGAGCATAAGCCTGACAAATTATGCAATCTGAAACCAGTGGAATTGGAACTTCTTCTAGGAAACCACCACGAGGCAGATGGTGGTCCCTTACATCCCTCCAAAGATAATATCACAAGGTTTCTCGACAAAGACAAAGAGGAGGGTAGTTCTCTTAGTGCAGTTCCATCTGCATAAAGTTCCTTTAACATTTCTAAGTTCCCAAAGTTCTCCAGAAATTGTTCAAATTTTGAGCAGCCCGAAAGAATCAATATTTCAAGGGATTTCAAGTCATAAGGGCCGCTTGGAAGACTCTTGAGCATTTTGCAGTTTTTCAAACTCAAAAATTTGAGATTCTTCAAATCTCTAAGTGATGGGTGAACCTTACATAGAGACACACAATCTTCTAAAACTAACCGTTCCAAGTTGGTGACTCTTGAGAGATTTGGGGTTTCTATTAAGTACTTAGAGTGACTAAGATCCATGCGTTTCAACTTTTCAAGAACCTGCCATAAAAGAGATTCGATTTAAAATTAGCTTTCATACACATTATACACTCTTTAAAGAAAAATGACATGAGTAGATCACAATCATACCTTGATTCCTTTCCAAAGTTGTTCAATGCGGCTACAAGGCATGCTGAGGTGAACAAGATTCTTTGCATTGAAATCATTAGGCAATGATTTCAAGGAGTATCCATACAAATCTAAGTACCTCAATTCATCGTAACAAAATTTAAAATTCGAAGAGAAACGAACTTTAAAATTCTCCTTCATAAAGGTATCTTCAGAGTTTCTTGAAATTTTGTCAGATTGATAGACTTTGAGCAATCTAAGTTTACTCATCCCTGCAAAGGCTTGTGTGGTAAAGTCTATTGTCTCTTGTAAATGAAACAAGTTGAGGAATATGCCTTCAATTTTTTCACTTCCCTACAAATCAAGAAAGAGATTAAGTTAAAAGCATGCAAAGTGCATAAAAATTTCTATAATTTTATCCACATATGACCAGTTAAGCCAAAATAATCATTAATTTATAATCTTAAACTTTGGTAAATAAAATAAATTTCATATTCTTTTTTCTCTTACCGTATTTTTTTTCAATACATCATAGATATCTTCATGGAATAACAATCTGCTACGTTTGCCGAGCTCTTGAAGAGATTGTTGGCGAACAATTTCCAAACCCATTTCTTGTATTAAGTCATGCATCTGAAACTTATTTCCATAAATACTTATCAAAGATTTATCAATGAGAGACCTTATTCCACATAATGGGAAAAAGCCACAACCGTCCAATATTTCAATTACATAATCTTTATCTTCTCCTTTAAAGAAACATGCAATATCCAAAAATATATTCTTCTCTTTATCATCTAACCCATCGTAACTGATTCTAAGTACTTCCTCAATTTTCTTATTAAGAGTACTTTTCAGTTTGTCTAATTGATTTCTTGATTCTTCTTTGCTCATGCTAAATAAAATAGGACGTAAAACTTTCAAAGCCAATGGAAGGCCTTGAGCATAACCTATCATTGATGTTGAAAGCTCCATGAAATCACCTCGAAGAAGTTCATGTTTTAACGAATGACATTTAATGAACTCATAAGCTTCATCCGAATTAAATTTTGGGACCTCATAATAATCAACACCATGTGAAATTAAACATTTATCTCTAGCCGTTATAATAATTCTACTTCCTCGACCAAACCAATCCTGATTTCCAATTAAGCATTCAAATATTGTTGGGTCATTCACATTGTCGAGAACAACAAGGACCTTTTTTGAATGGAGTCTAGCCTTTATAGATGTGAGTCCTTTCATATTTAGATCTTTTTCCTCCAATAGGCTAGAAAGAAATATTTGTTGTAATTTGATTAATCCCTCATTAGCCAAAACCTTTCCAACATCTTCCAAAAAAGAGTGTGCTTCAAATTGTCTTGAGATTTCATTGTAAAGAGCTCTAGCAAGGGTTGTTTTCCCTATTCCGCCCATGCCCCAAATTCCTATCATACCAACATCATCCGATTCCAAACGTAATCGCATTTTTATTTCTTGTATTCGAGCATCTATTCCAACCAGTTTCTCAGTATCACCACTACATATATTTAACAATTTATTCAAAACATGCTTAACGATTTCCTTGATTAGTAGAGGCTCATTCCTGTCATATTTGAAGCATAAACACATAATAAGTCTAAGTGTTCATAAAAAGATGATAAAAATAAAACAAATAGGAGAAGATTTGTCAAGATATAGTTGGTCTTATAACTAAGGTTATAGAAGACTAATAAAAAAGTTACGAATTCTATAAACATGGTCCTTAAATCGGATAATTAATATTAATATGGAATTCTTATACCCTTTGTATTTTAATAAATATTAGATGAATTAATAATAAGAGCATTAAATTGGAAATGCTAAAAATTAAAAATAAAAATAAGAGTGAAAAGGCTTTAGATAATTACTTATTCCTTGATTCCCAACCAGATAAATTTGCAACTTGAGTGAGAGCATCCTTCCAAATCTGCACCCTCTCCATATTCTCCGTCAAATTCTTCTCATGTTCAGCTAAGGCTGCTCCAAATTTTCCCCTATGATTTCTCACATCTGAGGGATCCACATTATAGAAAATTGGGAGAACCCTCTGTCCCCTGGTTTTCATGCACTCTAGTATCTTTGCAAGCTCCTCCAGACACCATTTAGAAGATGCATAATTTTCTGATAAAACAATGATGGAAAACATGGAGTTCTCAATAGCTGTAACAAGGGCAGGAGATATGACCCGGCCTCTCTCAAGCTTGTCATCATCTATGAAAGTGTTGATTCCTTTAGTGCGCAACTCCTGATAGAGATGGGCAGTGAAGTTATTGCGGGTGTCTTCTCCTCTAAAGCTCAAGAACACATCATAGCTCCCTTGAGAAGAAGAAGCAGAACAAGAAGAAGCAAAAGCCATTGCAGCAGTACTAGAGACCCAAAGTCTGAGATATGAGTCCTGAATTCTAAATTATCCTGTAGGAAAGAAAAAGTCCCACAATTGATTTATACAATTCCAAAAACTCCATCAACAAAAAGAAAGAAATTCTGAGAGATAATGTTATAAACTACAATAGAATAATAAAGCTAAATTTGCTTAATTGCAAATCTGAAATGAAACCATAGCTATAAGTGAAGAATACAGCTGTGAGAAATCAGAACAAGAGAATAACCAATAATAATAACTATACACAGTGACAAGTGATGGTGATGTTGTTGATGTAATTGGAGCCAAGTCTCACAGCAAAACTTGGGAGTATTTTGGGCAAAGAAGTGCTTCTGCTGCCTGGATTGTGTACGAGGAGTGTTAGCTGTTTGTATCATCAACAGACATGAAAAAATAGCAAAAATTGAAGAATACACCTGTGAGATCCGACCAAGAGACTGAGGGATAATAAATAAATTCAGTCCTCAACCAAAACTTACAGTATTATTCTGGAAAAATAAGTGTTTCCGCTTCTTGTAGTAGGAGAAGCAGAAGGAATGCAGAACAAAGGATAGAAGTAAAGAAGGAAACCGCGTTAGACCAGTAGATCAGTTGGAAGAAATGCTTTGTGGGGTTTGCTTCTCCCAACACCTATTGGCGTGATACGTAATCTCTGGGGGCATGCCGTGTGAAAGTGTAATGGAAGGAAACCACGTTAGACCAGCAGAGAAGGAAACCGCGTTAGAACAGTAGAGATTGAAACCGCGCTAGACCAGTAGGTCAGTTGAAAGTAAATGCTTTATGGGGTTTGCTTCAAACAACTTCGGACATGATGCGTAATTTCTGTGGGCATGCCGTGAAATGTAATAGCAATGTGTGGTGGATGTTGTAAGCCTTCACACAACATGTAGTGGAAAATTAATAAAATTTAATATAAGACTGTTTAAATCATCATGTATTTTTCACATATGTTTTTGCCTTTTGGGGAGTATGTCCAGCTATAATAATTAATACTAATTTATTATACCGAAATAATTAAATTATTTTTGAGATCTCAAATTTTCTTAATCTAAGAAGCAAATTATATTTATCTGTTAAGCTTGAAATAATATTTTTAACATTTAGAATCTTTAGTATCAACATTAAATTAAGTACTTGGTTCTAAAATATGTCAAGCATCATTTTTGGCATTATTTGTCAAGAAAAAAACGAGTAGGAAAACAAGTGAATAGAATCGAGAGACGTAAGAAGAGTTAACATTACCCACCACTTAATTAATAAAGGAGATGTGTGAAGGCTTACAACATCCACCACACATTGCTATTACATTTAGTCAACACACAACACCCGGGTTCACACTCATGGGTAGCGTGTGGCCCAACTCAACTTGGAGAGGAAGAAGCCTTTACATGGACCATTCAAGTGGAATTTAAACTTTACATATATATCATTAATAAAAAATCATTATGCATTCAAGTGAAATTGTGATGTTTCCTCTAGGCATTTTGGGAATAGTTTAAAATTTTTTTCGATAGTCGGCACCAGAAAAATGCACGACAAAGGTAAACTCTTCAACCTCATGTTTGACCTACAAGGTGGGCTTAAGCCAAACCTACACGGCAAGGCATGGAAGCCTTACATGCTACCATAGTTGCTACAGATACCCTAGTGGACTACGAGGTGGGCACTTCTTCCTCTATTAGTGTCGTCCGATATTTTCACGTGCATTCATTCCCACTCTAACAAATTTTATAAATATTAGAATGTCATTTTTTTTTTTTTTTTTTAAAATACAAACAAAATAAGAAAAATAAACCTTAAATGTAACTCTTAAAAAAAATGACAAATCCATGAAAACTAAGTTGAATCCAAGGGTTTGAAAAGTACAATGAAGAACCATAGCACTCGTCTAAACTAAAAGTTAGATCTCTACAAAATAAATTGAAATAATTATAAAAATTAATAAATAAATCAATGGATACCTTGAATTAAAATATATATATCAAAACATGACATTCAATAAGCAATAATCACAAAAAAATTGGAGAACATACCTTTATAATTTATTAATTTATTAAACGCTTCCATAAAACAAAAAAATTAGTACACAACCAATAATGTCATTACATATACAACATGCATTCCACACAAGATTATTAAGGAGGGCCATTAACACATAATATTTTAAGCATGTGACCATTTTTACATCATGAACAACTACATAAATATATGATTAAAATACAAGCACTAATATTCATGGATGTTTAAAAATTTAGGCACAATATCATTCATTCGTGGATGGCAACTTTACTCACATTAAAATTATTTTATTCCATTTAAAACACCATTACTTAGCATTAAAAGCAACTAAAAAACACTACTACTATAACCAATTGTGTATTATTCACCACGACTGCCATTATTTCATAATAGTAATCTAGGTATTTTCGAAATTAACAAGAATTTAAAGAAAATCACGAACCTAATATATAATTTAATTAAGCTACTATAGATGATCAAAAAGTTTCTAAATCCTAGATTCTAAAATACCTAAATCAGCTCTGATAAGCCAAAGATAGAGGAAGTGGTTATAGATCCCACGTGATAGTCTTTACTTGCTTTCTGTTTCCTTTATTTGTGTTGTTCTGTTGTAACAACTTCTTTCTAGAAGCTCTTGTTAGCTGTACTTTCTATATGACAGCTATCTCTACAACTGTCTTTACTTCTTGTAATAGAGTTTCTTGAACAATATATAAACTCTCTTTCACTCTCGTTTCTCCTACGAAGAGAACAGAGTTTTGCCTTCTCAAATTCTAACTTGGTATCAGAGCCTCTCGATCAAAGGTGTGAGTATTCTCCTTTTTTTTTTCTCCTCTTTTTTCTCAGTTTTCCATCTCTTTCCTTAAGATCCAATCATGGCTTCCGCTTCCACTCAATCCTTTTCATCCTCTGGCTCGATTGGATCTGGACAAAGCACTACAATGGCGTCCCATCCTTCTTATCAGATGCTCAATCATACTCTACCTGTGAAACTTGATCGGACTAATTACATTATGTGGAAATCTCAGATTGATAATGTTGATTTTGCCAATGGATTTGAAGATTTCATAGACGAATCTTCCATATGTCCAGATAAAGAACTCAATTCAGGATTGATCAATCCTGCCTTTGTTGCTTGGAGAAGACAAGATCGAACGATCCTCAGTTGGCTCTACTCGTCTCTCACACCAGCGATCATGGCACAAATCATTGGTCACAACTCTTCTCACTCTGCTTGGAATGCATTGGAGAAAACCTTCTCATCTTCCTCCAGAGCCAGAATTATGCAGCTAAGGCTCGAGTTACAGTCAACCAAGAAAGGTTCTCTGTCTATGATCGATTATATCATGAAGGTTAAAGGAGCTGCAGATAGTCTAGCAGCAATTGGAGAACCTGTCTCAGAACAAGACCAGGTTATGAATCTCCTCGGTGGACTTGGATCCAACTATAATGCAGTTGTAACTGCTATTAATATTAGAGATGACAAGATCTCTATTGAAGCTGTTCACAGTATGCGTCTTGCGTTTGAACATCGCCTTGAGCAACAAAGCTCGATTGAACAATTCTCTCTTATATCAGCCAATTATGCCTCTTCATCTAATAGCAGAGGTGGTGGAAGGAGGTATAATGGCGGTCGAGGACAGAATCATACCCCAAACATCAGCAACTATACCTACAGAGGTCGTGGTCGAGGGGGTCGATATGGCCAAAATGGGAGGCACAATTCCAACAGTTCTGAGAAGCCACAATGCCAGTTGTGTGGCAAGTTTGGTCATACCGTTCAGATCTGTTATCACAGATTTGATATCTCCTATCAAAGCTCTTAGAGCAGTAATACTTCTCCCTCAAATGCTGGTAATCCAAACTCTATACCTGCTATGGTTGCCTCTTCTAATAATCTTGCAGATGACACTTGGTATCTTGACTCTGGAGCCAGTCATCATCTGACTCAGAGTGTGGCCAATCTGACCAGTTCTTCACCATACACGGGCACAGATAAGGTGACAATTGGTAATGGTAAGCACCTATCCATTTCCAACACTGGTTCTCATCGTTTACTTTCTGATTCACGTTCTTTTCATCTCAAAAAGGTGTTTCATGTCCCCTTTATATCAGCAAACTTGATAAGTGTTGCTAAATTCTGCTCAGACAATAATGCCTTAATTGAGTTTTGGTCTAATAGTTTCTTTGTGAAGGATCTACATACGAAGAAGGTGCTTGCTCAAGGCAAGCTTGAGAATGGACTTTACCGATTCCCAGTTTTGAACAGCAAGAAAGTAGCCTTTGTTGGTGCTACTAATTCTTCTACTTTTTAGTCTCATAATTCCAGTATCTTTGATAATAAAGTGAAGTTATGGCATCATGGACTAGGCCATGCTTCTGCTGACACTGTAACCCAAATTATGCAGAGTTGTAATGTCTCTTTTGAAAAGAATCAAAATACTGTTTGTTCTACTGTTTGCTCTTCTTGTCAGCTTGCTAAAAGTCACAGATTACCTACTCATCTTTCACTTTCTTGTGCTTCCAAACCTTTGGAACTTGTTCACACTGACCTTTGGGGACCTGCCTCAGTCAAGTCTACCTCTGGTGCTAGATATTTCATCTTGTTTCTAAATGACTACTCACAGTACACCTGGTTCTATCCTCTTCAAACAAAAGACCAAGCCCTTCCTGCTTTTAAGAAGTTCAAACTCCAAGTAGAAAATCAATTTGATGCTAAAATCAAATGCCTACAGTCTGATAATGGTGGCGAGTTCAGATCCTTCAAGACGTTTCTTCAGCAAACAGGCATTTTTCATCGGTTTTCTTGCCCGTATAACTCAGCTCAAAATGGGAGAGTTGAACGAAAGCATAGGCATGTTGTTGAAACCGGGTTGGCCTTGTTGGCTCATGCCTCCTTACCAATGGAATTCTGGCAATATGCCTTCCAGACAGCTACATTTCTCATCAATAGAATGCCAAGTAAGGTACTCCAGAATAACTCCCCTTATTTCACACTTTTTCAAAAGGTTCCGAATTACAAGTCCCTTAGAGTCTTTGGCTGTTTGTGTTACCCATTCATCCGTCCTTGCAACAGTCACAAACTTCAATATCGTTCTGTTCAAAGTCTATTTCTTGGTTATAGTCTTCATAACAAAGGATTTTTGTGTCTTGACTTTCTGACTGGACGAGTTTACATCACTCCTCATGTTGTTTTTGATGAGGGACAATTTCCTCTAGCTAAAACTCACCCTCTCTCCCCAACCAAAGACACTTCAACAGATACTTTAACTCCAGCCATTATAACTTCCTTTCCTTTTCTAACCTTCTGTTCTAATGCAGCCACACATCTTCACTTTCTTCCTCTCCTTCCACGAGTGAAGCTTCTGATTCTGTGAGTAGTCCTACTGTTACTCCTGCCTCTAGTACCTTACCCGAAGCTATATATGAGGATCAACCTCCTTCTCCTTCCCCTGCTCCACGCATGACAACAAGGCTAATGCGAGGTATAACCAAGAAGAAGACCATTCTTAATCTCTCTGTTGTAAAGATCTCAGAACCGTATACACTCAAACAAGCTCTCAAGGATCCAAATTGGATTCAAGCTATGGATTTAGAAATTGCTGCTCTTCATCGGAATCAAACTTGGGATCTTGTTGAACAGCCTTCTGAAGTTAATCTAATAGGCTGTAAGTGGGTATACAAGTTGAAACACAAGCCAGATGGGAGCATAGAGAGATATAAAGCCCAACTTGTGGCTAAGGGGTATAACCAAACTCATGGTCTTGATTATTTTGAGACCTTTAGTCCGGTGGTTAAGGCTGCAACCATTCGAATCATACTAACTATGGCTCTCAGTTTTCAATGGGAAATTAGGCAGCTTGATGTTCACAATGCTTTTCTCAATGGTGAGTTAGAAGAGCAAGTCTACATGTCTCAACCTCCTGGCTACTTGGATACTACATTCCCAACCAAAGTGTGTCGATTGAAGAAGGCTTTATATGGTTTGAAACAAGCACCACGAGCCTGGTTTCAACGACTCAGTTCTGCCCTTATACAATGGGGATTCAGCAACTCTAGAACTGATAGTTCTATGTTTCTACACTTTGGTGAGTCTACTACTTTGATTGTTCTTGTCTATGTTGATGATATAATCATCACTGGCTGCTCCTCAACACAGATTTCCTCACTCATTGCTAAGCTTGATTCTATTTTTACTTTGAGAGATTTGGGACAGCTATCATACTTCCTCGGTATAGAAGTCTCTTACCATGAAGGCTCTATGAATTTAAGCCAAACCAAATACGTTTCTGATATGCTTCATCGAACTGAAATGTTTGATACCAAACCAGCAAAAACACCCGGAGCTGTTGGGAAGAATTTGTCCAAGTTTGATGGTGATCCTATGGACGAAGTCACTCAATATCGAAGTGTGGTAGGGGCACTTCAGTATCTAACAATAACAAGGCTTGATATAGCTTTTGCAGTTAATAAGGCATGTCAATTCATGCAACAGCCTACCTCAGCTCATTGGCTTTCAGTCAAAAGAATCCTTCGTTATCTTCAAGGAACAATGCAAGATGGGTTATTACTGAGTCCTTCAACCAATTTGACAATCAAAGGCTTCTCAGATGCAAATTGGGGTGCTCAACTTGATGATAGGCGAAGTTCCAATGGCTATTTGGTGTATCTGGGAGGTAACTTAGTCTCTTGGTCCTCTACCAAACAAAAGGTGGTGTCTCACAGCAGTGCCGAGTCTGAATATTGTGGCCTTGCCTTAGCTACTGCAGAAATTATATGGATGCAAGCCTTGTTGCAAGAGTTATGTGTTCCTATACCTGCGATTCCCCTGCTCTGGTATGATAATATTAGTGCTTATCATATGGCAAAGAACCCTGTGTTTCATGCTAGAACGAAGCACATTGAAATAGATCTTCACTTCATCCGAGATCAAGTCATACGAGGCAAGATACAATTGCATTTTGTTCCTACTGAAGATCAGCCAGCTGATCTTTTGACTAAGCATCTTACAAGTTCTCGGTTCTTGTCTCTCAAGTCATAGCTTTGCATAGCTCCAAGACCCTTTCACTTGAGGGGGGATGATAAGCCAAAGATAGAGGAAGTGGTTACAGATCCCACGTGATAGTCTTTACTTGCTTTCTGTTTCCTTTATTTGTGTTGTTCTGTTGTAACAACTTCTTTCTAGAAGCTCTTGTGAGCTGTACTTTCTAATATGACAGTTATCTCTACAGTTGTCTTTACTTCTTGTAATAGAGTTTCTTGAACAATATATAAACTCTCTTTCACTCTTGTTTCTCCTACGAAGAGAACAGAGTTTTGCCTTCTCAAATTCTAACTAGCTCTCAACGAACTGAAACTCAAAAGAAACAATTTGGAATCATGTGACTATTACATCAAGATAGATCAATGAAAACTTTGTCAAAAATAATGTTTCAAGGTTCCAAAAGAGTGATAAGAATGTGCAAAAAAAAAAAAAGAATCCACAAATAATTAATCCTAATGTTTCAAGATTATCAGAGCAATACAGATCATAATAAACGAACAAATGCAATCAATAAAACCTCAAAATAGGCTGATCTAGTTATTAGAAAAAGAATCACCAGAAAAGAAATGATCAAGTTCATCATAGAAAAACACAGACCGCAAAAAATCATCTGTATTCCAAGGCAACGATCATAAAATAAACGAACAAAATACAATCACCTGCTTTCCAGTAATCTGATCCAAATCGACATATAAGGATTACTAGAAATAACAGCTTAGAATCCTACAGAAATGACCAGAATCAAGGTAGAAAATACAGAGACCACACAAAAATTCATTCCAAAATTCCAAAAAAAAAAAAAAAAACAAGAACCATAAAAACAGAGAATCATATGCTTGATTTTCGTGAATTCATGAAGAAATTTAAAGAGATTAGAACCTGAAAAGAAAATGCAGTATGCAAAATCCTATAGCCTTAAGCCCCATGGCATGACAATTTCTGCTGGAGCTCTCAATCTCCACTTCCTTCTTCCGAAACTCTAAGCTTTCCTTCTCTCTCCCTTTTCTCTCAAGTTCTTTCTCAAAAGAAATGAAGAATCTCACAGTCAAAAAGAATCGCTACTCTTAACAGAGGCGGTTTCTCCTGTTTTTATACCGCCTCTGGAAACCTCTCGAAAACAGGTCGGTGATCCCCTCACCTCACGTGACCTCACTACTTCAACTCAATGCAAACATCATGATTCTCAAAAACCGGCACCACCTATTTTCCGGCCAAACAGGCCTTAACTTCAACCAATTCTCCCGCCCCTCAGCTACTTCTATGAGACTTAGAATGCATAATACCCCCAAAACTTAGAGATGTCAAGAAAGAAAAGGACCTCAAACTTAATAAAATAATAAAGAATAATTAACACACACCTCTTGAAAATGGTTGTAACTTAGGAATGCCAATCAAAATATAAACTACAATGCAATAAAAAGAGGTGACAATATGCGCGGCCCCTGCACCTCAGAAATGAGAACGCTCGACGCTAAGAGCCACTACGTCGTTTCATGGCCAGGCCGCAAGCTAGTGGTTGTACAGATCTTCGTCGACAGCTGGACAGAACCAGAACGGAGACGTGGTATTATTGGTGAACACATTGGAAATGGGTTTCGGTGGAGCTGCTAATGGTGCGCGGTTGAAGAGGACAACGTGTTAGTTATCGTCGGCAGTGTGGAGAGGCGTTCGGGACTGAGGTAGGAGCTCTGAACCTGAAGACAGCTCCGGAAAGGCACGTGAGGAGGAAAACTGAACCTGAAGACAACTCCAGCTAGGTGCATGAGGAGGAGAAGAAGATGGGTATGGGGTGTTTGATGGCTTGCATGCAGGAGGTAAGGCAGCTGGTAGACCGGTTGGTGTAACTTTGGCAGCCCAAAAGAGAGTATGGCTATAGCAGGGAAGGGCGATTGATGGGAGCTGCGTCAAGGTGGTCTTAGGATGGAGTTTGGGCAGAAGAAAAGCAATGAAGGACAGCTGGAGGATGGCTAACGCAGTGTCGCTAGAATGCTAGGATAGTGGGTTTGATATGAAAGGTTGCTAGGGCGGCTGATGGTATGCGTGTAGAGGTGGTCTTGGGCAGCAAAACTGGGCTGTAGCATGGCTGGCTGTAGGGGTCTCCAAAAAGTCCGCGGCCCGCGGCCCGCTTTAGGCCCGGCCCGTAGGCCCGCCTTTAATTTTTTTTAAAAAAATAATATACTATATTTTTATATATATATATATAACTAAATCATTTAATAAGCACAAAAGAAATGTAGCTCAGTTGGTTAGAGCCTTGAAATTTAAGCTTGAGGGGAGGGGTTCAAATCCCCCCCTCTTCCTTCCTTTATTTAAAAGCCATTTTGGCTTATTTAAAAAAGCCCGCGGGCTCATAGGCCGGGCTGCGGGCCTAGCATTTTAGCTCGGCCCGGCCCGGCCCGAGCTGGGCCGCGGGCCTCCTATTTACGGCCTGGCCCGCTCGTTGGAGACCCTTGGCTGGCTGCAAGGTTGTATTTTACAGCTATATGTATCTAGGGTAATAGGGTTATGGGCTGGTACGAGTGTGTAATTTGGTTGATCAGTTCTGAGACAGTCCAAGTAGCGAGCTTTGACTCAAAACAATACGTTTTAAAAAAAAAAAAATTCATAAAGTATCCATATTTTAAAAATAATGTTCATGTGCCACGTAGATTATCACGTCATAAAAGATTTTACTTTTTAAAAATTTAAATCTACATCACGTAGATTACCATGTCATAAAACTGTAGTTGATAATCAATCACGGTTTTACTTTTTAAAAATTTAAAACCGTAGTTGGTGACTAAGGCTTTAACTATTTTTAAAAACAATCAAAATCGTAGTCACCAACTACGTCTTTAACTTTAATTTTATATATAAATATATATTTATATATATATTTAACTTTAATTTTTTTAAATAAAATATTATATTATTTTGATTTTATATTGATTAAAAATATGTAAGTGGTGTAATAAAAATATTTAATTTTAATTGATCTCATTATTTAAAAAATAGTAATATATGAAATTAAATAATTGAGGTCTTCAATTTGATATAAAAATATATTTTGATAATTTTATTAAAATATTTGGCACTACACTCAATATAAATATAATTAGTTATAAATATACTATTTTATACCCTCATAATGAAGAACATTATATTATTTTGCAAATTTGTGTAAAAATTAAAGTCAATTTATGCACTTGTACAAAATATAATATAACTTCAAGTAGGTAAATAATTGGAAAATTACTTAAATACAACAATTTTTTTTTTTTTTTTCCATTTTTCTCCTTTCAAAATGGGATCAAAATGGAATGGAAAGGCTTAAAATGTTAAACTTAAAATGCCAACCTAAAAGAATTTGTTTTTCCACTTCTTAAAATATAGAATTGTAGAAAAAAATACCTTTGTTTTTCCAATCAATTCACTATTTAGTTTAATTGTTTTGGTAAATAGATGAAAATGCTTTTGGAATATTTTTGTAAATTCATTGATAATAAGAAAAATGTTTCTTATTGGGTACTAATGGGAGTTTTGGGCAAAAATGATTTATTTAAAACAGAAAATTAATAAAATAATTTTATTCTCAAAATAATTTTCAATGTGATGTGTGTCGTATTCATGTAGGTATTCACATCACAAAATTGTAATTGGTAATCATGATTTTTGATTTTTTTTTTTTTTTAAAATAGTCAAAATGGTAGTTGGTGATCATAACTTTAAATATAAACCTAAAACCAATTTTTTAAGTTCAAATTTTAAATCATGTGAATGTTCAATTTTTTAAAAATTATTTTGATTAGAAGTTTAGATTGTAAATTTTTTTTAATACATTATTTTTTCTATATCAATATAGTGTTGTTGTAACTAATTAGTTATAAATATAATTAGTTTAAATTTAAACCTAAAACCAATATTTTAGATTGTCAGATTGCTATATGTAAGTGGTATATATATATATATATATATATATAAGTTCAATTTAAGTTTAAAATTTATCATATTTTCATTTGAATATATAATAATTTGTTCATAATAAAAAAAAAGTTAACAATATAATGCAAATGAAAATAAACACAAAAACTAAAAAACAATCCTCAATGAGTGCCACATGATGGGGTCTTCCTCTTTTTCTGCGGACGCCTATGATAAAGAGACATCTCTGTGGAATCTATCTGTGCAATCTGCCATGTCTCAGTATGTATAGGTTGAGATGGAGTTGATGGAGGCAAGACTTGACGTCTACGTGGACCACGACGTCTCCTAGGTGGACATACATCTAGCTGTGTAACATGTGTAAGGGTATAATGCATGGTGGTCTCTATGGGAAGACGTGTAGGTGATGGTAAAGTGGTAGATGGTGGGGTGATCTCAGGTACAATGATATCTGATATGGTAGCATCTAGAAGAGATGATATAGGAGATGGAAGAATGACATCTGCTGTAATGGTAGCTGGTGCAATAACATCTGGTATAGTGGACTCGAGTAGAGAAGATATAAGTGATGATGGTGAGGTGACATGTGGTGTAGTGGTCTCCTCGAGAGAAGGTAGAGGTGATGGTAGACTAGTAGATAGTGGGGTAGTCTCTGGTATAGTGACATCAGGTATAGTGGCCTCTGTGGTAGGAAATATAGGTGATGGTAGAGTGGTATCTGATACGACATTCCCTAAGAGAGAAGGTCTAGGTGAAGGTGATGGTAGGGGTGAAGGGGAAAGTGTGGAAGCCTCAGGTGCAAATGGGGTAGATGATGTGGATGGTGCTAACATGGTCTCAGGTGGATGCATAGATCGTCGAGGCTGTCAACCAACTCGCCCATCATCTCGTCTATTACCTCTCCCTCGACCTCGAATAGGCTGCATCCTAACTGTAATGGCTGACACAGGTGGGCTCATGGATGGGTATGATGATGTAGGCAACTGACGGAGTGAATGTATGCAATGCTCCTCTCCAATAACATGCAAAATATCAATAGCAATCCGATGAATGTCGCATAATGCACCTGAAGTAGGCCTAACAGATCGACTAGCAATCTCAACCATACTAGTGATCTAAAATAAATAAATAAATAAACGTTAAACAAACAAAAAATGATTTTTAATTAATTATAATTTAATAAACCATTTATAAATTAAAAAATCTTACCAATAACTGACTAGCTACTGCTGTACTATGATACCTCATCTGATCTCTATGGAGAGGGAGTGTGATCAAATGTCGTGTAATACATCGGTACCACTCCATATATGGATCATGAAACTGCATAACACCCACCATAGGTGGTGCAGTCGCAATACGCTCCTCACGACTACCCTATAAGGTAATATACTGTGCATGGAATGCTCCCCAATCATACTTATGTCGTCCTCGCTTATCCACAGAATGGAGGTCTAACTTTATGGAACAAGATGGAGGTATCCCTTGTTGAAGGCCAAACTGTCGCAGCACTCTCTCCGGTCGATGCCACTCGACAATGTCAAAGCAACTAAGAGGTGACATCGTCCGCCAAATCTCCTAGTCTGCTAGAGATATCGCCGAAAGATGGGCAACTAAGTCTCCCATGTAAGACTCCCATAAAACCTGTTAAAATCAACATTTGACATTAATACTGAGTACAGGTTTATATGGTTAACAATAGCACATTACATCTTATGTGTACCTGGTCATGGGTCTGTGCATCTAACTGGTCTCGATAAAATGTCAACACACATGATGGGTTTTGAACCCATGATAAAGGTACTCTCCACCTACATCCTAACGGATCAGCTGGTAAACCCTCGTGTAACAATGCCTCATCCCATAATCCGTGGTCTAACTGCTTAGCTGGTAAATCATCGGTTGCATCATGCTCTAAATGCTGGGCTGCTGGAGGGGCTGGTGGTCGACCAAAATCTGGGCGACCCACGTGGAGTCTCTCCCAAGACCACAATTGGAAAAAAATGTAACATTAAAATTTTACTTAAATTATAAACTTGAAGCAACTAGAAATTTTAATCTAATGTGAATAATTAATTATACCTATAATAGTGTGACACATCCAGCAATATCGGTGGCACCGTCCAAACTCGCTCAACACAACTCCCTATATAGGTGTGTTAATACTGCACTACCCCAACTATACATAGATGTTTGAGTCAAGTCTCTAAGTAGTGGGAGATAACACATATGGATGTGGGTACCCTTCTTGTCTGTAAATAGCGCTAAACCTATGAGTCCTAATATGAAAGCTCGTGCATACCGCTCTAATGTGGCATCATCTAAATCAACTGGTGGCTGAGAGAACTGGTGACATAGCCATCGTGTCGATATCGCTGATTCTTTAATCTCAGATATAAGGGGAGTCACTCCTAAAAGTTCATAACATAGCAGTGACCAATCTATGTCACATGTGCCAGTGATGGGAAGCCCATGAATACGAAGTCCTAATATGACAACAACATCCTGTAAAGTAATGGTCATCTCCCCAACAGGTAAGTGACATGTGTGTGTCTTAGGACGTCATCTCTCAACTAGACTAGTGATCAATCCCTAATCTAGTGTAATGTATCCAATAAGGTATACACCATAAAATCCAGATCGAATAATATAAGGTCGAAGACGAGAATCCATCTCCCACTCCCGCATAAACCTAGATATATGTTGTCGACAAGTCAAGACTGAAGCAAGCTGTAAAAATAGAAATATATCAATTAGATAATAAACTGCAAAATTTTCCATTATTTAATGAGATATTATGTGTTTGCATATACATACCTGGCCAGAGTCAACTAAATGAGACATGTGTCTATCTTGTAGAACCAAAACAGACGTATCTAATGGATATGGATCAGAACTATGTCCTCTATACTCTATATCTGTAACAAAATTGTGAAGATAAATAAACAATACTTATTCTTTAAAAAAAAAATTATTTCTAATGGAATTTTTTAAAAAATTTATGGAGTTTTCCCTATATTAAGTATATATCAATTTTATAAATTTAAGTACATCAATTTATTTATGACCAATAAACAAGTCATATTAGTCTAAATTAAAAATAGAGATACAAATACAATTGGGCATTTTGTTAACATTTTTAATAGAAAATTTCAAAATTTTGACAAAGTATCCCCTATAATATGGACATTATTCCAAATACAAATGACCTGATTATGCAAATAACATCAATATTTATAATCAAACCAAAGCCAATAATTGCATAAAGGTAGTATCAAAGTAGCTTACATCACAATATCCAAGAAAATTACATGCATAAATCACATAGTCTAATCAATTCTATTACTGTTTTGACAAGAACGACGATTGTGGCCACTTTGTTTGCATAACTCACATGTAATAGAAGTCTTGCCCTCTCTAACATCCATTTCATTATGCAAACGACTCGATTTAGGTCGTCCACTTTATGCACGTTTTATCGACTCAGAAGGCACGATAATCGGACCATCATAAGGAGGCCACTCATATACATTAAAAATAGGATGGAACAAGGGTGCCCAAGAATTATAGTACGATTGTGTACTGTAGTAGTGTTGAATAAGTGGTCTAAAATCAACTGAACGAAAATGACATGCTGCTAGAATATGGCTACATGGGAATCCATAGATGAGTGTTTTACCACATGTGCATGCATACTCCTGTAAGTTGATGCGATATGTTCGACCACGAGTTGAGCTACTCTTAGTACCCTTATTAGTCTTCACATGAAAGTGTCCTCGAATGTGATCATATAAAACAATCTCATGAGATCCCGCCTTAACCACATTTGCCTTAATCTTAGCATCAACATATAGAGTGTATTCCTCATTTGAAGCAAGTCGATTAGCACCTTGTTCCCTTCTCACAACAAAGTAACTATTTAGCCGAAAAAATGTCAATTGAACCAAAGCAGTTATGGGTAAGCTACGAGCCCCTTTAAGCACACTATTGAACACCTCCGACATGTTTGTAGTCATGATGTCATACCTTCGACCTCCGTCATGAGAGAGCGCCCATTTCTAAAAAAGGATTGCTTCCAACCATTGTTGTGCGACTGCATTAATCCTCCCAATTGTGTTCATATGTTTATTGAATTTTTCAATCTTGGTTGCTAAGGCTGCTCTGCACATCAGATTTTTCAATATTTTATCCTTGAATCGAGTCATAAAATTACTGGCAAGATGACACATACAAACCCTATGATATGCGTATGGCTCAGACCAACCAAGATGAACATCGCTCATTGCAGCCATAATGCCTGGATGTCGATCTGATATAACACAAAGTCCCCTCCTATGGGTTACTCTGGTTCTAATACATGTCAAAAACCAGCCTCAACTATCAATATTCTCACCCTCTGTTAGGGCAAAAGCCAATGGGAATAACCGATTATTTCCATCACAGCCTATAGCAATCATTAAAGTGCCTTTATACTTGCCATACAAATGTGTACCATCAATACTGAGTACAGGCCGACAATGCTTGAATCCTTCAATAGATGGATGAAATGTCTAAAAAACTTGCTGAAATATCTCTGTATTCTCCATAATACCAGGAAATGTTTTTGAAATAACAACACATCCTAGATTTGCCTGCTTTAAGGCAATGAAAAAATGTGGCAGCTCTACATATCACTTATAAAAATCACCAAATAAGTTTGTAAGAGCTTTAAGCTTCGCTTTAGATGTCTTTTTGTATGATATTTGGTATCCGAATTTCTCAACAATACTTGCTTGAATAGTAGCCACTAACAATGTGAATTGTGCCTTAATCATTCCTTGGATATGAGCAGCAATCAAGTTGGAATCTAATTGTTGATGGTCCCGATTTAAGCAAGGATTTATACATTTGTGCGGACCATTGTATTTATTGATTGCAAATGAAGTTGTACATTTTACAAGCATAGCACGGAGTTTCCATGGACATTGAGATTGCTTAGCCTTCTTGCATCTTAAGACTAACAACTTTGTAGTTGACTCAACAACAACGTACTCTTGATGTGCAGTAATAGAGTACAACTTTGCAGCATGTTGTAAATTTGCTTTTGAATTAAAAACTTGGCCAACCATGAACTCTCCACCCGAGTTTCCAATATTAGTGTTCCCCTATGGCGTCCAATCACTTGAAACGGCATTACCAATGTTTTCTACATTTTCAAACTACAATGATGGTGCCGAGTGATACTGAACAGTCGAAAACTCTATTGGGTCCTCAGGATCTGGGTTATTTGACATATCACAACATTTCCCATCCACAGAGACATATCTCCCTTGTTCATCTTCCATTGCTTTGTGAAGAGCTAAGAAAGATGAAACAACATTAACATTATTGTTTTCCTCATCAATAACATCGAACACCCCATCGCCATCATGTTGAATATCTTCTGCTCTCTCACTTTGATCATCACCTTCTTGGGATTCACATTCTTCTTCATCTTCATCTGCTCTACACTCATAAGTCATTGCAACAGGGGCACTACTAGGTCCACAACCATACTCAAATTCCTCAACATTATCATTTTGTCCGAGTAATAATTGTGTGAAGTTACCCAATAATTGCCCTCTCACCTGTGGTTGTACTGGCACTTGCTCAATATACAATTCAATTTCGTCCATTCCAAATGTGTTTACCAATTTCAACATTTGAGATAAACTATTATCATCCCATATTGGACAAGGTTGGAACCTATTTTCCCTTTTTAAAGGATACTGACATTTGATGACTAATTGAAATTGTTTTTTGTCAATGCCAGTTCTCGAGTATATCATAGATAACAAGTGTTCGTAGGTTGAACTAACAGGCACATCCAAAGGCACAATTACAGCTTCATCCCCAATATACTTTACATCTGTTTCTGTCCTCAACATTTTTCCTTTATAAAAGCAAATCACAGGAACAATAGATTCAGACATGATTTACCTACAAAAAATACAATATTAAATGGTTTAATAATTAATGAAAATAATAGCAAGAGAAATTGCATATAATCTTTTAACATGCGAATACACAAGTATATAATAAAACACCTTCTTACGCATTAGGGGGAAAAATATAAATCACTTAATAATAATAATTTTTTTATTTAAATAGCTATCTATGATACAAATATAATCATAGATAAATGTTTTATAGAAGTTTAATTTAAAACTTAGATAGTGGGTTATAAATCAATAAATTTTGAGTTAAACAATTACAATAATCTTAAAATTAAATAAAAAATAATCCATCGAATTTTTTTTAATAAAATATCATATATTAAAATAAAATTGAACATTATCAAGTATTAAATAATATATAATTTAAATAATTATGTTATTATCTATGAATCACTTGATATTTGATTAAAAATAAAAGTAAAAAAAAAATTAAAAACTCAAAATCAAATAAAAGTAACCCACCACAGAAAAATATATTAATAAAATATCAAATATACAATTATAAAAAAAAAATCATTTATATATATATATATATATATATATATATATATATATATATATGAACATTATTTGAATATTAAAAATGCAAACAAATAAACATTTTATAAATTTATTTAATATTAATTTTAAATATAGGGAAAAAAATCATTTATAAATTAATATTAAATTTAATTTTAATTTATATCTATTGAATATTAATTTTAATTTTAATAAAATTGATGCCAACATAAAAGTCGATATTTGATTAATGAAAAAATGAAATTAATTAAAAATAGAACAAAATATATTAATGAAAAAAAATACTCGAATTTTGAATTCACTAGAAATCAATTTCGACATTAAAAAATCAATAAGATCTATAATTTCAAGTTAGGTTGAAGACCTTAAAATTTCATCTAAACTGATATTTAATTTTACTTTAAATTTAAATCCATTAAAATCTCAAATTATGAATCTTAATTCCTTTGATCAATTATTCACAATTAAACTTAATTTATCTTTAACTATCTTCTAATAGATCTTATAATGAAAATACACAAATTTTTGTTTGATCTTTTATACCGACAAATTTTAAGATATAGGGCTTTGACTAAAAAATCTCAACAATGGGTATGAACATTTGGATACAACAAAATAGAAGGAAAAACTATAGAATATTTAATTAAACATCATTAAAAAAAAACAAAAATATTTTTAATGAGAACTCTGTTTTTATTTTTATTTTTTTGCTATTATCTTTATCTTTTGTTTCTTATTCCCAAATATTTTTATAAAAATACACTACCAACAAAATCAAAATTTTAATATAATTATCTTTTAAGGTTAATTTCACTCACATCCCCCCAGGATTTGGCTAAATACACTTTATCCCCATTGATTTGAAATTTCATTAAATAGGAGGAGAGGTGACTAAAAATAATACTTATTATTAATAAGAGATAAGGTGACTGAAAATAACAAATGAGAAAAATAAGGGAGATATTTGATCAAATTTTAAACCAATAAGGATTAAGTGCACTTAACCAAAACTTCTAAGAAAATGAATGAAATTAACCCTTATCTTTTAAGAAAGTTGAAAATATAAATAAATTAATTAAAATCAAATGACTTGCTTTAAAGCAAAATAGGAGTATCATATAAGGATTTCATACCAACACTCATATCATGTCATGTCCATACAGAAATCCTTTTCATCACTAGATTCATGAAGATGCCCCATTGTGAGGAATAAGAAACAATGGGAACCTAACATCCATATCATACCCCTAAAGTCATGGAAGCCTCAAGTCTGAGGAATTCATTGATTAATTAAGTACTATTAATAAGCATACACAAATTTTTGTTTGATCTTTTATACCGACAAATTTTAAGATATGGGGCTTTGACTAAAAAATCTCAACAATGGGTATGAACATTTGGATACAACAAAATAGAAGGAAAAACTATAGAATATTTAATTAAACATCATTAAAAAAAACAAAAATATTTTTAATGAGAACTCTGTTTTTATTTTTATTTTTTTGTTGTTATCTTTATCCTTTGTTTCTTATTCCCAAATATTTTTATAAAAATACACTACCAACAAAATCAAAATTTTAATATAATTATATTTTAAGGTTAATTTCACTCACATCTCCCCAGGATTTGGCTAAATACACTTTATCTCATTTGATTTGAAATTTCATTAAATAGGAGGAGAGGTGACTAAAAATAATACTTATTTTTTAATAAGAGATAAGGTGACTGAAAATAACAAATGAGAAAAATAAGGGAGATATTTGATCAAATTTTAAACCAATAAGGATAAAGTGCACTTAACCAAAACTTATAAGAAAATGAATGAAATTAACCCTTATCTTTTAAGAAAGTTGAAAATATAAATAAATTAATTAAAATCAAGTGACTTGCTTTAAAGCAAAATAGGAGTATCATATAAGAATTTCATACCAACACTCATATCATGTCATGTCCATTCAAAAATCCTTTTCATCGCTTGCAGCCCTTTCACACTACAACTCACTGTTGACCCACAAAAACAGACCAAGTTCATTGCATTCATACAGATGGGTTTTTGGAAATTTCCCAAAAGTCCCCCATCATGGAAATAATTCAACACATGTAGTCAAACTTATCAAAGCTTAGTCGTTGAAAAGGCATTACTTAAGTACACATTTGGACATATTTCCTTCTTTTTGTTTTTAAAATAGAAAATCATAATAAATATTATTTTAAGAAAAAAATTAAGATATAAAAAAAATACTCTCTTAAATTTAAAAAAAATTTAAAATAAGTTTTAAAAAATATAAGATAAATCTATATTTCTCTACAAAATATATATATAAAAAAAATAAGATTTTTGGATTACTTTCTTAAATATCAAAGAAATCTCAAATAATTGTTTTATAAATCAATTTTTTTTATCTTAAATCATTAATGATATTATAAATACGAGAACCATTTTTTTATTATATCATAAGAGTTTTTTTCAAAAAAATTATATATATATTTTTTCTTATTTCTCACATTTATTGGTCGGTCAAGTCACTTGGCACCCAAACCCAATCCAACACAAACATGCAATATATTATTAATTTTTGGGCTTAAGAGCACAAACAAAAAGACATTGCTGGGTTCTTATTTAATCATTTCATAGTTGGAAAACAGGTAAGACTCTTCCTTTAATGAATAAAAAAAGAAGTAACAATTAATTAACTTAATGGAAGGAGAGGTTGGAGAGATTGTGACCCCCAAGCTTAATCAAAGGGACAAGAGTAAGACAGAAGCAGTTGGCAGTTCATAAAATTCTTAAGAAAGGACTTGAGAGAAAAGCATAGGTTGGTTATAGATTTGTAGGCCGCTCATTGTCTAAACTATTTAATGGTAAGAAGGGTTATTTAAGTACCATATTTTAAATGTTGAAGTTCCATAAAATCCTGTTGAATGTAAACCTAAAAAATTCTCCCAGTCTAATAAGAGCTCATAAGTAAATGGGAAAAAGGTTATTTACACCCCTATTATTTATACTTGCATGTACTATCACTACTATGTTTAACTAACATTACAATACATCTATGCACAAAATTAAATGTATAATAAATAAATAAATAAGTCTTAATTTTGGGAATATCCACTACTGTTGTTAATTAACATAAGCATGGTTAGGACATGTTTAAGAACAAAATTATTATAAATTAGTGAATAAAATTGTGGAAATAGGAATTGGTTTTCATTAAAAAAGAAAAAAAAATAGAAGCTTTGTTTAGGAAGTGTTTTAATTGGAAAATATATTATATATAATTTGAGTATTTAATGCAGCCATGGCACACGAAAATGAATTTTTTAGGGTGTTGAACCACCTGGAAAGGTCTAGCTCTCTATTAAGGAAGGTTGAATTCAACCCAAATATTCATCAGTAGATCCCAACTTAGAGAAAATACAGATCAATTCTTAATTTTATTTTTGGTTATTTAGGATAAATATTCTCCTTTTTTATTTTCAAGTGGTCCGAAATTTACAGTAAGATTAAATCTCCTATAGGGTGTCAGGTTTTGAGGACCTGGTGCAAGAAGAAGAGTCTTCCAAAATTCAAGCCTTCACAAAAATCCTTTTCATCACTAGGTTCACGAAGATGCCCAATTGTGAGGAATAAGAAATCTCTTAGCTTAAGATAAATCTAACCCTTGAAAAGTGGAGTACTCCTATTTTTTCTATTCCTATAACAAAAACCACCGCTCCTCTCGTTCATTTTTGGAACTTTTTACAGTGGTCCCCTCCATTTTTGGTATCTTTAACAAAAAAAAAAATCCATGTTGGCCCCCATTCCATATCCGTTTTCTTACCAAAAAACCCTTTTTTCTTTCTGATAAGCTCACAATAAAAAATATATATATATATCAAACACATCTTCACCAAATAGAACCCAAACACATCTATAACAACAACAACAACGTGAAAACCAAACGGATTTACAAAAAAAATTAAAATTTACGATAAACTGAAAAACTCATAAATCTTACTTGACCAATGACTTCCAAACTTTGAATTTGAGCCAAGGATGCAAAGGAAGGATGAAACCCTAAAGAGACGAAACCCTAAAGGGAAGAAAGGTAACTGGGAAGGAAGAAAGGTAATTGGGAAAATGAAATTGGGAAAATGAATAAACCTAATCGAGAAAGGGGAAAAAGGTGAAGGAAAATTAAAGACGTAGTTGGTGACTACGACTTTGACTGTTTTTAAAAATAATCAAAGTCGTAGTCACCAACTACAGTTTTAAACTTAAAGTTAAAACTGTGGTTGGTGACTACGGTTTTGAATGTTTTTAAAAAATAAAACTGTAGTTACCAACTACGGTTTTATGACGTGGCAATCTACGTGGCGCAGACACATTAGATTGGACATTATTTTATAAATGAAGGTACTTTATGGATTTTTTTTTTTAAATGTAATCTTTTGGGTCAAAGCTCCCAGGTAGCTCAAAATATAGAGTTGTAGCATGAAGTGTCACAAAATGCTTCAAATAACCCACACATGTGGGTTTATACAGGAAGTACGAAGCTTCTAGAGATAGAGATCCCATAAAACATTTGTACTTAACTGCAAGGTGAAAGAGTGTGGGAGCTTTTAGAAAAGGTTGGAGAGATGCAAACATCTCTACACATTACATCTTCGTTAAGAGACCACTCGAAAAAATATAAGGTGTTTTAGAAAAGTCATCTTATACGTACCTTTCAATATAGACTTATAAGAACTTCTAGATTATTTTTAATTTGTAAAAAATTCTTCAAGGTTATAGAAACTTCTTAAGGTGCCTATAAATAGGTTAAGGTCTCATTTGGTCAATATACCACTCAATAACCTAATCAATCAAAGATCTTTCAAGTACTTATAAAGCTTCCTTGTAATAATAAAAACTTTCTATTCTTTTAAATGTTGTTTATAGTTCTCTTAAATTCCAAATCGTCTACATCAAAGAAGAAGGAAGAGAAAAAAACTAAAAAATAAAAAGGAAATGAGAAGAGAAGACAGGGGGGTATGGGTTTCACGTGGGGTACGGATGAGAGAGAGAGAGAGAGAGAGAGAGAGAGAGAGAGTGGGTAGGGTTGTTGGGTAGGTATGGGAAAGAGAAGAGAGAAAAAAGAAAGAAAAAAAAAGAAAAAAAAATAATAAAATAAAATAATATACAAAATAATAAAAACTAATAATTAAATGATGAGTGGGTCAAAAATATTAATAAAAGTAATCAGAATTTAATTTTAAGAGTGAAATTAGGCTAAAATTAATATAAAAATAAAATTATGACAAATTTTGGGTATACACCAATTTGATTTAATTATGAAAATATTGGTAAAAAAAGTCTTTTTGTATTTAAAATATTTAGATATAAATTATATATTTTTTATTTTCTCTCTACGAAAACCTTTTTTACATAAAAGTCAAATAATTAAAGAACATGGAGTAATATAGGATTGAAGATTTAGGGGTTTAGGGTTTGAAAATCAAATTTCCAAATAAAATTTTAATATTTATATTAGTATTTCATATTCGCAATTTTTTATTATAAAAAATTGTAATTTTATAAATGTAATTTGATTTATTAATAGAAAATGGGGAGTTTGAAATATTTAAATGAGTAAATCTAAACAATGAAATAAATAAAAAAATCATAAATCTTAGATGAAATAAAATTAAAAGAAAAAGAAAGTGTTGCATTTATGGAAATATGATGAAAAATAAATAAATACATAAATAAAATAAAAATAGCTTGTTAGCAAATGTCTTTAACAATGGAAAAATAAATAAACAAATAATAAAAGATGCATTTGCAATGGAAAGAGGGTCAATGTCTGCAGTGTTGTGTGTAAATATTGAATAGATAAATAGTTGATGGAAAATGAAAGATGAAAAATAAAATAAAACAAAACAAAATAAAAAATTAGTGCATTTGTACTGTGGAGAGGAGTGTGTGATGTGTGTAATGTTATGTGTGAAGATCAGAGAGAGAGTTGTATGTGAAATCCGGAGGATAAGAAAACAAAAGAAAGTGAGGAAAAAACAACCAAGAGAATGTGTTGAAAAATGAAAGTGGGGGTAACGTGTTGAAAAAGGAAAAAAAAAACAAATTATTTTACAAAATAAACACTCACGGTATGTTTGATTTTTGAAAGTAACAAGGATGAAAATACTTTTTAAGTTTTTAATCCAAAAACCATGTAATTGAAATTATATGTATTATATAATTAAGGAAAAATACTTCTTAGAAAGTAATAATTAAGGAAAAGAAATGAAAAATTCTAAGGAGAATAATTTCTATGTTTTTGATGTCCTGATATTGTAGACAATGATAAGGACAAATACTAAGGAAAAATTGCAGAAAATGATAAAAGATTTTCCTTTTAAAAAAAGATGGAGAAAGTCCAAAAAAAAATACATTCTTTAATAAATTTTTCCTTATAACTTTTGAACTTTTCTTTAGACAACTAAATTAGAGAATAAATTTATATATTTTTTTTCCTTCTATTTTCTTTCTTTCAAATGGCTATGTTATACTTGGTCCTAGAAAAGAAAAGAAGACAAAGGTTAAGAATTTTTATTTTTATTTTCATATTTAGCGTATCTAAAAAGTGCAAAAGAGATAAAACATAATTAAAATTAAGTGCACATGCCCCCCTTGCTCATATAATTTTTCATCTATTTTGTTCTATTTTTTGGTTGTGATAAAAATAGTTATGAATAAATAGGATAGGGTTGTGATGAATCACTTCCAACCCGATACCATTGTCATCCCTGCTTGATCTCAACCCTCTAGCTTAACCTCACTTCTATTTGGTTAAAATTTTAGCATGATATTTGTGGTTTGACTTTTACAATGAAAAAGCAAAGATGGAGCAAAACTTGTTAACAAGTATGAATTTTTAGGATTTGTATATCTCAAAATGTTACGATATTATGTCTTATGGTCATATGAATTATTGGTTAATTTCATTGCAAAAATTTTTTCGTTGTTGAATTGACTGAATTAACTCTCTTTTAGCTCCTTCACTAGAGCTACTACCTCCACTCGAATAATTCCCTCTCATCAATCCATCCCTCCAGTTAATATCATTGCTGAATTAACTGACCTCACAGGAATCCCCTAACAAACTAGTATGAGTCCATTTGAAGGCATCCCTATCAAATAATGGACATGAAAATGGTAAGTGTATCTTTTTCTTTGACAGTTGTTGGAAGCTACAAGTAAATCTAGTATTCTAGAATGATTAAACAATTCTAAATGATCTTAAGACATACACACAAGCTAAGCCACTCAATCAAATTAAGAAATAAAACTAGAAAAGAAAAGAAGAAAAACACCCAACCCACTAAGAGGTGGTGTGGGAAGATTTCGATGCATATTAAACATTTCTTTAGGTTCTATTGAGATATTAAGAATGTTTAGATATTAGGAAAGTTGAGATATTAGGAATGTTGAGATATTAGGATATTAGTTGTTCTTTCCTTATATCATTCCTTCATTGTATCATTCTTTCCTATTCTTAGAATGGTGATTACCCATTATATATACTCTGTACATGAACGAATGAAATAATAAATGAAAAACTACCATTCATCAATTTGAACATGGTATTAGAGCCATGGAACTGAAATCCTCGATATTTTGTTAGTAAGGCCAGCTATCGCCCCTTCTTCGCGATAAAAAAAAAAATGAGTGAAAAAAATACTATTGTTTTTCAATCCGAAGGTACTTTTAATCTAGGAATTATCTTGACTGAATCAAACTATGACATTTGGTCACAACTCATGGAGATGCATATTGCCGAACGGGAAAAACTTTCCTACATTCGAGGTAAGACAAATCCACCAAAAAAGTCAGAACATGGATATGAAAAATGGTATGCTAAGAATCAAAAGGTGAAGAGATGGTTGTTAATGTCCATGAGTCCAGAAATTATGAAGTGTTACTTACACTTACCCACCGCTCAAGAAATTTGGAGTGCATTATCAAAGGCTTTCTATGATGGAAGTGATGAATTACAAGTTTTCACTTTGAATAAAAAAGCCTTCACTGCCAAACAAAGCGACATGTCTCTTTCTGAATATTATGGAGAGTTAACTGAATTTTTTTGTGAATTGGATCATCGAGATAAGGTAGTCATGAAAGACTCTGAGGACATTGCAGCATACCGGAAATCCATTGAACTACAATGGGTGCACATCTTTCTTACTGGATTGGATGGTGACTTTGAGCAAGTTCGAGGAGAGATTCTACGCAAAGATCCTCTTCCTGATTTGGAAGAATGCTATGCACTGATTCGACGAGAGGCATTGCGTCATGCTAGTATGAAAGCAGAATCTGACAATCCTAACACCTCAACTATGGTAGTCCGATAGCGATCAACCCAGAATTGGCAGGACCAATCCAAGACCAACCATCTTAAGACATACCCTAATATTAATAAGTCAACCTTCAAATGCACTCACTGCAATAAGACTGGTCATACCAAGAGTCGTTGCTTTGAAATTGTGGGATATCCAGACTGGTGGGATCATAATCGTGATCAACGGAAGAAGGATTCCAAGAAAACCTCAACTGCAGCTGTTGCCAAAATAAAAACAGAGGCTAATGTTGCTAAGAAAGCCTCTGCATTGGTAGTCGCTACAGATTATGGTGGTAAGTTTTTAAATACTTCTACACCTGTTATTAATAGTGCATGGATAATTGATTCTAGTGCTACAGATCATATGACTTTTAATTCTAGACAGGTCTTACCCCTTAGACCTTCCTCACAAAAAATTGTTTTCATAGCCAATGGTAACACAACCCCAATAATTGGGAAATGACCCATAACTCTTATTGATACTTTGAATTTGGATTCTGTTTTACTTGTTCCATCTTTAGATTACAATCTTTTGTCCGTTTCTCAAATCACTGCAGTCTTATCTTGTATTGTAATTTTTTGGCCTGAATTTTGTGTTTTTAAGGACATCCAAACAAGACAAATGATTGGTTGTGGTATTAAGCGGGGAAAAATCTATTACTTGGACTTGGAGTCAAAGGATTCAAATAAGTTGTGACAAGCCTTGATGGTAGATGAATCTGAGGGGGAGAAGAAAAAGTCTGAAATTTGGTTGTGGCATCGACGTCTGGGACATGCTTCCTTTGGTTATTTAAAAAAATTGTTTCCTAGTTTGTTTGCAAATAGTGATATTTTTGGTTTCCGTTGTGATATTTGTGAATTGGCTAAAAGCCATCGTGCTTCGTTTCCGTTAATTTTGAAAAAGTCCATTTCCTTTTATGGTTATACATTCTAATGTTTGGGGCCCATCCAAAGTCCCAACTTTGAGTGGTTCGTGTTGGTTTGTTACTTTTATTGACGATTGTACTAGAATGACATGGTTATGCTTGATGAAGACCAAAGATGAAGTGAACTTGTTGTTTCAAAAATTTCATAAAATGATTGAAACTCAGTACAATGCAAAGGTTCGGGTTCTGCGTAGCGATAATGGTGGAGAATATCAGAGTTCTGATCTTCAAAAGTATTTGAAAGGACATGACATTATTCATCAGACTACTTGTTCCAATACACCCCAACAAAATGGAGTCGTTGAACGAAAAAATCGGCACTTGTTAGAGGTTGTTCGTGCTTCCTTGATAGCAGCAAAAATACCGATATCTTATTGGGGAAAAGCAATCACATCTGTCGCATACTTGATCAATCGGGTACCTTCCAGCTCAATTAACTTCCAAACACCTCTCCAAGCTCTTACTAATGTCGTAGTTGCCCCAACCATCCTAAATCTACCTCCTCGTGTTTTTGGTTGCATGACATTTGTGCATCTACACAAACACCAACGCACCAAGTTAACTTCTCGTGCATTGCAATGTGTGTTTGTTGGATATGCATTGCACAAAAAGGGATATCAATGTTACCATCCTCCAACTCGACGAATGTTATTATAATGGAAGTGCTGTTTCATAAAGATTCGATGTATTTTTCATTTGAGTCTGAACTTCAGGGGGAGTACTAGAAGGAAATTCAGACTCTCGATTATGATTATCATATTTCTAAGGATGATGAATCTGGACAATCTGAACTAGTGAACTAGGAAGCGAGTGAGTTGGATATGAGTGGTACAACTTTGGAATCAAGTAGTAATGACCACCCAGAAATTGAAAAAGTGATAGAAGAAGGAAGAAACAGTACAATTAAACCATCACCACCATCTGAACAATTTGGGTCCGAAGATGTCTTCATTGAAATACCAAACCAATTGTCGTTTGTTGAAGGTGTTCTTAATTTGGAACCTGATCCATTCATGAAACGGTTACCACACCGTCATAATAGAGGTATTCCTAAAGCCACATATGAACTTGAATTGTCTACCAAAGTCAAATATCCCATGAGAAACTATGTGTCTAACCATCGTTTTTCTGAATCAAATAAGTCATTTGTAAATCAATTATCTATTGTAGCTATTCCTAACAGTGTGCAGGAAGCCTTAGCTGATCGAAGGTGGAAAGCAGCCGTGAATGAAGAGATGAAATCATTGCAGAAGAATGAAACATGGGAACTCGTAGAATGTCCACCAGGAAAAAAGCCAGTTGGGTATCGTTGGATCTATATTGTGAAGTACAAGGTAGATGATAGTATTGAACGATTTAAAGTAAGACTGGTAGCAAAAGGGTACACTCAAACTTATGGAATTGACTACGCAGAAACATTTACACCTGTAGCTAAGATCAACACAGTTCGAGTATTACTGTCTTTAGCTACAAACCTGGATTGGCCATTACAACAGTTCGATGTGAAAAATGCCTTTTTGCATGGCGAGTTATCTGAAGAAGTATATATGGATCTTCCTCCAAGATGCATGGTGTTAGAAAAGCAATGTTAGAAGGTGTGCAAATTGAAGAAGTCATTGTATGGGTTGAAGCAATCCCTGAGAGCATGGTTTGGAAGGTTCACAAAGTCAATGAGAGCTTTTGACTATCATCAAAGTAATTCAGATCACACTTTGTTCCTGAAAAAACAACATGGCAAGATTACGATAGTCATCGTATATGTGGATGACATGGTAGTTACAGGAAATGATCCTGAAGAAAGAAAAGCTCTGCAAAATTATCTATCTAGAGAATTCAAAATGAAAGATCTAGGTCATCTGAAATACTTTCTTGGGATTGAAGTTTCTTGATCAAGTGAAGATATTTTTTTGTCTCAAAAAAAGTATGCCTTAGATCTTTTATAGGAGATTGGAATGTAGGGATGTCAACCTGTTGATACACCAATAGAAGAAGGTTTGAAATTGTGTATTAAGCCTAATCAAGTATCAACGGATAAGGGAAGATACCAGAGACTTATGGGGAGATTAATGTACTTAGCTCATACAAGACCAGATCTTGCTTATGCATTGAGTGTAGTAAGTCAATACATGCATAATCCTAGAAAGCAACATATGAATGCAGTCATGCGTATTTTGAGGTATTTGAAGAATGCTCCTGGGAAGGGAATTTTGTTCACTAAAAATGTTGATCATTAGAGTATAGAAGTATATATTGATGCTGATTGGGCTGGTGCAGTGAATGATAGGCGATCCACATCTGGTTACTTTACCTTTGTGGGTGGTAATCTTGTGACAAGGAAAAGTAAGAAGCAGAATGTCGTCGCTCGTTCAAGTGCAGAGGAGGAATTTAGGG
The DNA here is from genome assembly GCF_030704535.1 of Vitis vinifera. Classification (NCBI taxonomy): domain Eukaryota; kingdom Viridiplantae; phylum Streptophyta; class Magnoliopsida; order Vitales; family Vitaceae; genus Vitis; species Vitis vinifera. Next base: position 31,380,354 of record NC_081822.1, read on the forward strand.
GTATGGCTCTAGGACTTTGTGAGGTATTATGGTTAAGACTCCTCTTACAGGATTTAGGTTACCTATCTAGGCAACCAATCCGATTACTTTGTGACAATAAAGTCGCATGTGATATTGCTCATAATCCAGTACAACATGATCGTACAAAGCATGTTGAGGTGGACAGATTTTTCATTAAGGAGAAGTTGAATGATAAGATTGTGGAATTGCCTAAGATTCGATTAGAAGATCAATTGGCCGATATCCTCACCAAAGCTGCAGTCTTAAGTCGAGTGTTCTCAAAAATTTTAGACAAGTTGGACATGTGTGACATCTATGCACCAACTTGAGGGGGAGTGTTGAGATATTAGGAATGTTTAGATATTAGGAATATTGAGATATTAAAATATTAGTTGTTCTTTCCTTATATCATTCCTTCCTTGTATCATTCTTTCCCATTCTTAGAATGGTGATTACCCTCTATATATACTCTATATATGAACGAATGAAATAATCAATGAAAAACTACTATTCATCAATTTGAACAGGTTCCTTCTTATCAAGGATTTTCCTAATAATGCTTGTATACTTTGGCCACATCTCATCATTGGGGCAGCTAGTTGCAGTGGGTTCTCCCTCATAAGAAGTATAGTAATCGTCATTTCCTCATTCCAAGCCATCAATATTAGAGCACCCACTCTCATCGGGTTTCTTCAAGGACAAGAGTTGAATAGTGAGAAGGAGGAGAGATAAGAGTTGAATTAGAACATTGTCACATGCTTGTGATTTAGTACCTCTTCATTCCTCCACACCCCTTGATTGCCTTTCCAAAAACAACCATGGCAGGATATTCCAAATGAAGTGAGGAAGTGATAAATAAAATAGCCACACATGATCTGACTCCATCCTTACATTAAGAATATTCAAATAAGGGCAGGCATCCTTGGCAGCGTCCTTTTGATAAGATACCAAAACCATCGAGTTTTGGGGCAAAATAGTCATTTCTTGTAAAATAAAAATAAAAATTATAAGTTTTAACCTCATTACAAAACTTATGTTCAAAGTAGCCTTTTTGTTTACCACTAAGACATAAATTTTTTTTTTGCAAGATTTAAGCTCAATTGGTATTGAGACTTCATTTTTGAACTAAAACCTCAATTGTCAATTGAAACTTCATTTTTTAATTAAAGTCTCAATTAGTAATTAAGGTTTCATTTTTTAACTGAAATCCCAATTGCCAATTGGGATTTAATTTTTTTTTTTTAACTTTAACATTTAATTAAAAATATAAAATTATAAATTATTGTTGAAATTAAAAATATATACCTTAATAATAAAATTTTTATATATTTAAACTTAATGATTTAATATTATTTCAAAAAAGATAAATTAATAAGTATAATAATAAATAAATATTTTATTTATTAATAAATTAATGAACGTAAAATCATAAAGTTATATGATATATAAATAAAATATAAAATTATATAATTTATTAATTTAAGATATTTAATTTGTTGTATTTTAAAGATATTAGTTTATTTGTATTCTATTGAAATAATAGTATTATCTTAAATTTTCATATATAGATTTTTCATTATTTTAAAACATATGTTTATAATTTTATGTAAAAAAAAAAAGGCCTTGAAAATACATTTCAAAATTAGTTAATAAAATTAATTAAAAAAAGTCTACTATAAAATGTAACTTTTAATAGTTTCATCAAAGTCACAATAAAAAGCCTAATAAACATTTATATAGTAAAAAAAAAAAAAAAAAAAAGTCTTTCTCTAATTGTAATAGGTACTACATGTGATATAACTTAAATTAATAGATTATATAATTTTATATTTTAAAAATATTTTAAATTATCTTTATTGAAATAATATTAGATCTTATAATTTTTTTTATTATTAAAATATATATTTTTAATTAAATTTTAAAGAAAAAATAAATAAATAAAGCCTCAATTCCCAATTGGGGCTTCAATTTAAATTTAGAAGAAAAAAAAAAATTATGCCATGGTGTTAATAAAAGGACTACTTTGAAAATAAATTTTGCATGGGGACAAATTATATTCTTTTAGAAGAAAAGACAATTTTGTCCCAAAACTCTGCCATAATAATTTCCAGCAAATCAGAATCAGTGCACTGCAAGAATAATTTCCAGTTCCAGCAAACCAGAATCGGCACTGCCAAAGTAATTTGTTCCCAGCACCTGTATATATTACTATTGCAGAAAATAAATCAAAAGTGTGAATCCTTCTCAGTTATTTTATTCGTTCGTCTAATATTTTCAGCAAAATTCTTCATCCTTGAATAACGAACAACTCACCAAGAGATGTTATGGGAAGATTTGGGTGCATATCACGCATTTTCCTGGCCGGTTCCTCCTCGTCAAGGGATGTCCTGAAAATGGCTGCATTTCAAGCGTTTCTGTGGCTGCATCTCTGATTCAGACGGATCCTTAGAGCAAGCAGTTTCAGCTGGTTCCCCCTCGTCAGCAGTATAGTACCCAGAATTATCCAATTCCGAGCCATCAACACTTCCACTGGGTTCCTCATCATGGATTTCTGTAAGGACAACTGTTGACTTATTAGGAGGAGGAGAGGAAGCAGAGGAAATAGAGCCGAATTGGATCATTGGGGGGTTGTTGTGATTCACATCTTCATTACTGTACGCCAGACCAATTCCATACCGCTTAACTTCACCAAATTGGTCAGAACGTGGCTGGAACGATGCCTTGATATGAGTCACTTGATGCCAATTGATGATGTGACCCCATGGACACCAATCGCTGAAGGAAGAAAGTGGTACATAAAGCAGGTATACGTGATCCAAAGTTAGCATCTGACGATTTAAACACAAAAAATGCGGATAAGGAACGACTCGGAAGCCGTGAGTAAAGTCACTGGATCTTGAAAGGGACAAGTAACAGTATACAAAGCGTGACAAACCAAGGTTACTAAACTTGGGAACGACGTTTGCAAACCCAAAACCCAGGAAGTTGGAATTAAACCAATTTGGAGATAGCTCTGCTATTACTTCCTTCCCTGAGCTCTGATACCTTATCCAATCTGGTAGTCTACTCCCAGGAGTCAATATTTCTAATGCCAAAACGAAGTTTAGATCCTGTAGAATGAAAATGATCAGGGGTTGAGAGATAGAAATTGCTCATTTCCTATCTTCCTTCATTAAACATTTATTTTGCCTCTATCACAAATTAAGTTAAATGAGGTATCATTTGAATACACTTTCTTTTCTCAACCTAAATCCTAACTTCTACAAAACAGGCATATTTTCTAAACTGATAACAAAAAGTAAAAAAATTGAGGAAACATGAGAAATTGCGTCCATGCATTTCATACTTTAAGATGAGTACAGTTATGATATACAAAATAAACATTTTCTATAATTAAAATTGTGATATATGGGATATAGAGGAAATTTACCCAGATTACGCGATTCTTTAGAAGGAATGACTGGACATTTCGAAGCGAGACATTTTTCAATGACGTGCAATTTCTTGCATCCACTTGAACAATGCTTGATGGGAGATCTGGCAGTTCTTGAAGTCTTGTGCAATTTGCCAACCGAAAACGTTCCAAGCGTGAAAGTCGACTGAGGTTTGGCAACGTAACAAAGTTGTTCTCACATAAATATAAATCTTTCAACGAAGATAAGTAAACAAGACAACTAAGGTTTGTTTCATCTGACAAATTGCAGTCACTTAGGTCTAGCTTTCTTAAAGAGCATAAGCCTGACAAATTATGCAATATGAAACCAGTGGAATTGGAACTTCTTCTTGGAAACAACCATGAGGCAGATGGTGGTCCCTTACATCCCACAAAAGATAATATCTCAAGGTTTCTCAACGAAGACAAAGAGGAGGGTAGTTCTCTTAGTGCAGTTCCATCTGCATAAAGTTTCTTTAACATTTCTAAGTACCCAAAGTTCTCCGGAAATTGTTCAAATTTTGAGCAGCCAGAAAGAATCAATGTGGCAAGGGATTTCAAGTCATAAGGGCCGCTTGGAAGACTCTTGAGCATTTTGCAGTTTTTAAAACTCAAAAAATTGAGATTCTTCAAATCTCTAAGTGATGGGTGAACCTTACATAGAGACACACAATCTTCTAAAACTAACCGTTCCAGGTTGGTGACTCTTGAGAGATTTGGGGTTTCTATTAAGTACTTAGAGTGACTAAGATCCATGCATTTCAACTTTTCAAGAACCTGCCATAAAAGAGATTTGACTTAAAATTAGCTTTCATACACATTACATACTCTTTAAAGAAAATAACATGAGTAGATCATAATCTTTACCTTGATTCCTTTCCAAAGTTGTTTAATGTGGCTACAAGGCATGCTAAGATGAACAAGATTCTTTGCATTGAAATCATTAGGCAATGATTTCAAGGAGTATCCATACAAATCAAAGTACCTCAATTCATCAAAACAAAATTTAAAATTCGAAGAGAAACGAACTTTACAATTCTCCTTCTTAAAGGTATCTTCAAAGTTTCTGAAAATTTTGTCAGATTGATAGACTTTGAGCAATCTAAGTTTACTCATCCTTGCAAAGGTTTGTGTGGTAAAGTCTATTGTCTCTTGTAAATGAAACGAACTGAGGAATAAGCCTTCAATTTTTTCACTTCCCTACAAATCAAGAAAGAGATTAAGTTAAAAGCATGCAAAGTGCATAAAAATTTCTATAATTTTATCCACATACGATCACTTAAGCCAAAATAATCATTAATTTATAATCTTAAACTTTCTAAATAAAATAAATTTCATTTCCTTTTTCTCTTACCGTATTTTTTTTTAGTACATCAATGATATCTTCATGGAACCATAATCTGCTACGTTTGCCGAGCTCTTGAACAAATTGTTGGCGAACAATTTCTATACCCATTTCTTGTATTAAGTCATGCATCTCAAGCTTATTCCCATAAATACTTATCAAAGATTTATTAACGAGAGTTCTTATTCCACATGATGAGAAAAAGCCGCAACCATCCAATATTTCAATTACATAATCTTTGTCTTCTCCTTTAAAGAAACATGCAATATCCAAAAATATATTCTTCTCTTTATCATCTAACCCATCATAACTGATTCTAAGTACTTCCTCAATTTTCTTATGAAGAGTACTTTTCAATTTGTCCAACTGATTTCTCCGTTCTTTTTTGCTCATGCCAAATAAAGAAGAACATAAAACTTTAAGAGCCAGCGGAAGGCCTTTAGCATAATCTATCATTTCTTTAGAAAGCTCCAAGAAATCACCAATAAGAAGCTCATGTTTTAACGAATGACGTTTAATGAACCCATAAGCTTCATCATAATTAAATGTTGGAACCTGATAACAAAGGACACCATGTGCAATTAACAAATGTTTATCTCTAGCCGTTATAATAATTCTACTTCCTCGACCAAACCAATCCCAATTTCCAACTAAGCATTCCAATATTTTTGGATCATTCACATTGTCGAGAACAACAAGGGCCTTTTTTGAATGGAGTCTAGCCTTTATAAATGTGAATCCCTTTGTATTTAGATCTTTTTCCTCCAATAGATCATAAAGAAATATTTGTTGTAATTTGATTAAACCCTTATTAACCAAAACCTTTCCAACATCTTCCAAAAAAGAGTGTGCTTCAAATTGTCTTGAGATTTCGTTGTAAAGAGCTCTAGCAAGGGTTGTTTTCCCTATTCCGCCCATGCCCCAAATTCCTATCATACCAACATCATCCGATTCCAAACGTAATCGCATTTTTATTTCTTGTATGCGAGCATCTATTCCAACCAGTTTCTCAGTATCACCACTACATATATTTATCAATTTATTGAAAACATGCTTAACGATTTCCTTGATTAGTAGAAGCTCATTCCTGCCATATTTGAAGCATAAACAAATAATAAGTCTAAGTGCCCATAAAAAGATAATAAAAATAAAACAAATAGGAGAAGATTTGTCCGGATATAGTTGATCTTATCACTAAGGTTACAAAAGACTAATAAAAAAGTTATGAATTCTATAAACATGGTCCTTAAATCGGATAATTAATATTAATATGGAATTCTTATGCCCTTTGTATTTTAATAAATATTAGATGAATTATTAATAAGAGCATTAAATTGGAAATGCTAAAAATAAAAAATAAAAATAAATGTGAAAAGGCTTTAGATAATTACTTATTCCTTGATTCCCAACCAGATAAATTTGCAACTTGAGTGAGAGCATCCTTCCAAATCTGCACCCTCTCCATATTCTCCGTCAAATTCTTCTCATGTTCAGCTAAGGCTGCTCCAAATTTTCCCCTCTGTTTTTTCACATCTGAGGGATCCACATTATAGAAAATTGGGAGAACCCTCTGTCCCCTGGTTTTCATGCACTCTAGTATCTTTGCAAGCTCCTCCAGACACCATTTAGAAGATGCATAATTTTCTGATAAAACAATGATGGAAAACATGGAGTTCTCAATAGCTGTAACAAGGGCAGGAGATATGAGCCGGCCTCTCTCAAGCTTGTCATCATCTATGAAAGTGTTGATTCCTTTAGTGCGCAACTCCTGATAGAGATGGGCAGTGAAGTTATTGCGGGTGTCTTCTCCTCTAAAGCTCAAGAACACATCATAACTCCCTTGAGAAGAAGAAGAAGAAGAAGAAGGAAAAGCCATTGCAGCAGTACTAGAGACCCAAAGTCTGAGATATGAGTCCTGAATTCTAAATTATCCTGTAGGAAAGAAAAAGTTCCATAATTGATTTATACAATTCCAAAAACTCCATCAACAAAACGAAAGAAATTCTGAGAGATAGTGTTATAAACTACAACTGAATAATAAAGCTAAATTTGCTTAATTGCAAATCTGAAGTGAAACCATAGCTATAATTGAAGAATACAGCTGTGAGAAATCTGAACAAGAGAATGACCAAGAGAACAAGTGATGGTGGTATTGCTGATGTAATTGGAGCCAAGTCTAGCCACAACAAAACTTACAACACAATATTTAGGGCAAATAAGTGCTTCTGCTTCTTGGAGTGAGTAGGAGGAATGTTGGCTCCTCGAACTGAAGAATAAACCTGCGAGATCTGAACAAGAGACTGAGGAATAACAAGTAAACACAATGACAAGTGATGGTAATGCTGCTTATGTAATTGAACCCAAGTCTCACAACAAAACTCACAACACCTATTTTGGGCAAATAAGTGCTTCTGCTGCCTGGAGCGAGTAGGAGGAAAGTTTGCTCTTCGTGTTGAAGAGTACACCTGTGATCTGAACAAGAGACTTAGGAATAATAACTAAACACAGTGACAAGTGATGGTGAAACTCTCACAACAAAACTTACAGTACTGTTTTGGGCAAATAAGTGCTTCTGCTACTTGGAGTAGGATGAACGCAGGATGAAGGATAGAAGAAAAGATGGAAACCGCGTTGGACGAGTAGAGTAGAAAGGAAATGCTTTGTGGGGTTTGCTTGTCCCACAACACCTACTGGCATGATGTGTAATTTCCTTTGGCTTGCCATGTGAAAGGATAATGAGAAGTAAAAAAATTGGAAAAGTGGTGAAATTTAATATAGACTATTTAAATCTCTACATATTTTTCAATTGTGTTCGGGGGAGTAATCCAGTTATAACAAGTAATACTAAATTATTAAACCCAAATAGCCAAATTAATTTGAGACTCAGATTTACTTAATCTAACAATCCAATCATATTTCACATTTAAATCTGAAATAATATTTTATTTTAACAATTAGAATTTTTACTATTTAAAATTCAACACTAAAATTAAGTACTTGACTTTAAAATTTGTCAATCTTTTTTTTTTTGGTATTATTTTTTTGTAAAGAGTGATTTCATTTCTTATAAATGAATTTTTCAAATTAGTTAAATATTATAAAGACATTGGCTTGTAAATAGTCAATAGTCATGCCACTAAATCTTGCATATCTTGCATATAATTTTTATTAGGTAAAGAAGACTTCAAGGTGGGGGATTGATGCCCCCCACCCTCAATTTAGAAAGGAAAAGAGAACAAAAATAGGACAAGAAAAAAAAAATATATATATATATATATATATTTGGTAATGAAGACTTCCAAGTAAGTTCACCAGGGAGGGTTGATGCCCACTCTCAATTTAAAAAGAAAAAGAGAACAATAGTAGGAAAAGAAAAAATATATTTAAACTTTTTGGTAAAGAAGATATTTAAGTAAGTTCATTTAAGGTATGGGATTGATGTCACTCTCAATTTAAAGAGGAAAAGAGAACAAAAGTTGGAAAAGGGAAGAAAAAAAAAACGTGTTTGACAAAGAAGAACAAAAGTTGGAAAAGGGAAGAAAAAAAAAACGTATTTGACAAAGAAGAATTCCAAGTAAGTTTATCCAAGGTGGGGATTAATGTCACTCCCAATTTAACAAAGAAAAGAGAACAAAAGTAGGAAAACAAAGAAAAAAAAAAACTATTTTGCAAAAAAGACTTCCGAGTAAGTCGCATCCATAGGCTAGATTTCATCTTGTCCGCATACAATGACCATATATTTCATGATATCGGTATTATATATACTATAACGTGTATTCAATTACTGAAACTCAATCAAATAAAATTTTTTATCCTAACGTTAATAATTGTATCATACATTCCATTATCAATCAATGTCACTTGTTGGAAGCCACGAGTAAATCTAGTATTCTAGAATGATTAAACTGTTCTAAATGATCCTATAACATCTACACAAGCTAAACAACTCCAAAGTAGAAAAGTAAAGAAAAAACACACAACCCACTAAGAGATGGTATGGAAAAATTTCGATGCATATCAAGCATTTCTCCAGGTTCCTCCTCAGCAAAGATTGTCCTAATAATGCCTGCATTCCAAGCATTGCTCCGGCCACATTTCAACATTGGGGAAGCTAGTCGCAGTGAGTTCTCCCTCATCAAAAGTGTAGTATTCAGCATTCTCTTGTTCCGAGCCATCAGTATTAGAGCACGCACTTTCACTGGGTTGCTCCTCATGAATTTCTTCAAGGGCAAGAGTTGAATATGAACATTGTCATATGGTTATGATTCAGTACCCCTTCATTCTTATACATTAGACCAACCCCACACCCCTTAAGTGCTTTTTTATAACGGCTCTGGTAGGATATTCCCAATGAAACCTTGATGTGAGTCACTTGATGTCAACTGATGGTGAAGTGGGGAAGTGATAATTAAAACAGCCACGCATGATCTGATTCCATCTGTACATGAGGAACATTCGATTAAGGGTGAACATCAATGAAGAAATGTGACTAGATATGGAATAAAAAGAAGACCAAATTGCCAAAAGACAGATCCTTGGGGAGCAACGACAACATCCTTGAATAATAAACAATTCTTCTTCTATGGACAAGTATTCGTTGAACCTGGTACAGCCGGAACTGAAGAGTTACCACCAATAGGTTATTGTGAGGTAAGGAAATGTGGGTCAAGTCTTCATTAGAGAATCCAACAGTTGTGGTGAGCTTAACCTAGATGGGTTGGCTCAACCCAACTCGATCCCAATCTGATGTTTGAGCAAGATTGGGCAAAGATTTTTATTACTCGGGTTCAGCTTTGATTAAGTTTTCTCAACCAGAATTCAATTGGGGTTGGGCTCAAGTCGAGGTTCGGGGCAACCCGAGTCTAACTCAAATCCGATTTAATATTTTTATAATTTCTATTATTTTATATGATAATATTCATTTTATTTTTAGATTTTAAAGAAAAAATATCAAATTATAATTATATCATATATTTTTTCATTTTTAAAAAATGATATATAAGTTTATTTTTACTTTTTTTATTGTTATCTTAGATATTTTGTTTTATTTATTATTTAAATTTTGGTGTAAATATATAGAAAAAAAAAGTTTTGTAAAAACAATTATCGATAAATTTTGAATCTTGCAACTCAAAAAACCCAAACAATTTAAGTCTAATCTGATCAATCCGAGTTTAACCTGATGAACTTGAATTGAACTCAATCAACCCTAATTCAATCCAGATTTAGAAAAATAAGTTTGGGTTGGATTTGGGTTGAATACCTCAAGTAAAAGATCAAATTGAGTTGAGTTTGAGTTGATTGTTTTCAGGTTGGGCTTGGGTTAACTATTAACTCAACCAACCCATCAAAGTAGAGCTTGATTTTATTTTATTTTTCTTCTATTTTTTTCTTTTTATTTTATTTCCTTTATATTTTCCTACAAACTTTCCAAAAATCAAACATGACCAAAATGTTGGATAAGATGTTTTATCACTTAAACTTTTGACCTTTTGACCTTGCAATTCAAATGGGCATCCTTGCCTTTACAACTAGAGCCTTACTCTCTAGAGGTGTTGTCCTTGCCTTATAGTGTCTCTATCTATTGGCTGTTAGGTTCATTTGACTTTTCAAAGAGATTTTGTTGACGGTTAAAGGTATACGATGTAGTCTTAACTCTAAATGGGTAAGTTTGAACCCCTAGAAAGCATTCTCTCTATCTATTCATTATTCAGTTTTTGTGGCTGAAGAACTCTAGTGAGTGTTAATAACTATAATCATGGCGATTCATTTAAGTTTTTGCTACATCTTTCAACCAATTGTTCTAATCAATTGTTTTGCAATTCAATATGTTCACCTCTCATATGCCTAAGCCAACTGATTACCTGATTATTTCCTTCCCCTTTGAGGAATAGCTCATTTCCTTGATTGCATTTGATTGATGTCTTGATTGTAATTTGCTCAATATGACATGGTTTGTCAGAGTTTCTGAGGTGATTCAAAGGTTAGCTTGGATTAGGGCTTTTCTAATTAGCTCAAATGTTTTGATTATAGTTTGGATTTTTTGTTTTTCACAATACACTATTTATATTATTTGGTTGTTTGGTGAAATAAATATGATATTAGGAAATATTTTTCATAATAATTTTTAAGTTATTTAAAGATCAACTTTTCATCACAAGTTAAAAATATTAATGTTTCATCCATATCATGGGTATCAGGAATTGATTCACTTATTCATTTCAATTTTTTAGAAAACAATTCACTTTTTTTTAGGAAAAATTCTAATTAATTTTTATTATATTTTATTTATTTTTATTATTTTTTTATTATAAAACTAAATATAAGAAAATCATTTTCCTTAACATTTATTACTTTCCTCCATTGTCAAGGAGAATCTCACCAGATAGAATCGATATGTTAAAACTCTACTAAACTTGAGCATCTCAAGCTGGTATGAGGCAAAATCTACAATCCCTCTGGGTTGTTAACTTTCTAGCAAAAGGATTGAAAAATGTTCTCTACCTTATTCGTTCATTTATATTTCTGGCACAAGTACATTGAAGTAGAAGTGAATAAAATAAGCCAGTGGTAGCCAGTCCTCTTCCTGAATCCAACAGAAGCTTTATTTTTATAAACAAAAACAGCTCTAAGCTCCAAAGCAGACTACAGCTATATGTAGTTCACAAAACCAATCTCATACAAGCGTTGAAGCTTCTACTTGTACATAGAAGAACCCAAATGTGTTTTCCACATGTGGCCAATACGCATAAAGCAAATAAAGACTAGCTTTGATGTTCATATGGGAAAAAGGAAAAAAAGAAAAGAAAAGAAAAAACACAAGCAACTACTAGCAGAGGGAAGAACTAGAGAAGAGGCTTTACATTTTTTTCTGGATTGCTTTCGGGAGACTTGAGCGTGCAAGAATCAGCGTCAATGATCATCTTCACAACGTCTCTCATAGTAGGGCGTGGAGTTGGAAGCTTGTTGGTGCAAAGGATAGCGACCTTCAAGACCTTAAGCATGTCCTCTTGGACGAGATCAGATACGATGTCACGGTCAAGAAGTTTTTGCACATTTTCCTGGTCACTGAGATGAGTCCCAACCCAATAAACAATATCCTTTCCTTCTCCATACTCCTCTTCAATCGGTCTTCGACCAGTAACTAATTCTAACAGAACCACGCCAAAACTATATATATCACTCTTTTCAGTGACTTTCAGAGTATATGCCAGCTCTGCAAAGAAACATTAGCATCAAGATAACAAAGTAATTCTGTGTCTTCCAGATTCAAATTTGTAAATCTATAACAGAAAGATGGGATTTGTACAAAACAAACATATACAGATCAGTAAGGAACCATCTACCATCTTCAGGCTAAGGGAGATACTTGAAGAATTAAAGCTGTTAGATTCGGTTTTGATGATTTTCTATCAATAATTTGGATTATACATGCCAGAAGCTAACTCACAATAGCATATCAGTCAATGAGTCTGTTTAATTCAGCAGTCTTATTGAGGTCAGGTAGTCTTGCAATATAAATAGGCATCAAGACAGTTTCTATGCAAATAGAGACGAGTCGAGAAGAGTCAAGAACAGGTTCGAATTAAAGCTATTTTCAAGTAAACACAAACTATGCAGAGGAGAGATGCCTGAAAATCAAGCACCACAACCCAATTGAAATTTATTCTAAGATCAACTTCAATCCAAGGGAAACAGCATGAAATTTAATCGGCCCATCCTAGATTCACAAATTCAGTCTGTTAAAGTGAAGTAAAACTTAAGAATAAACAAGCCCAAGGCTTGAAACAGGGGGCAAACGGTTTGGTGGCAGGCACCTTTACTTTTCTGGCTCGGTTGCTTAATCACCATTCTAAGGGCCTGTACATTTTCATGTAAAATTTTGCAATACTAAACCTAGGATGAGATCATTTGTTTGATAAGGAAACAGAAACAGAAACAGTTTTGAAACTCACCAGGTGCAATGTATCCATGAGTCCCTGCAAAACAGCTAGAATAAGATTCAGTAGAAGAATTGTCAGCAATCTTCGCAACCCCAAAGTCTGCGATTTTGGGCTCGTACTCCTCATCAAGTAAAATGTTGGTTGATTTAATATCTCGATGAATGATAGGCGGTGAACAATCATGGTGTAGATAAGCAATGCCTTTTGCTGCTCCCAGTGCGATTTTGTATCGTTGGTGCCAATCCAGTTCTGGCACCCCTTCCTTAATCTGCCTGTGAAGGGCCTGAAAGAGGTTACCATTGGACATGTACTCCAACACCAGAAAACTCGACCCTCCTTTCTTGAGGCAGGCATAAAGCTTCATGATATTCCTGTGCCTGATCTTCCTCAAAATCTCAATTTCTGCTGTGAAAACCTTCACTCCACTTCCCTTCCATAGTTGCTTCACGGCCACAGGGCCACCATTTCTCTTCAAATCTAAACGGTAAACTTTGCCTGTGCCTCCACTTCCAATCAGATTGTCCTCTTCCAGGTTACATACGTCCTCTGCAGTGAAGTTCACTGGGTGGAAAGACTCGAGTTTCCATTTTAGATCTTTCTCCTTCCCACCTTCCAATTCATTTTCTGCGTAAGACTCATTGTGCTTGAAGTTCCGGTAACTCACAACCAGTAATCCAACTAAAAGAATAACCAAGGCCGAGGCGATGATGCAAAACAAAAACAGCTTTTCTTTAGCAACCCTTTTTGGATCATTGTTTCCAGTGCAAACGTCCAATCCCGAATGCAATTGGATTTTGTAACTTTGCTCAACACAGAGCCCCTTGTTCCCAAGAAACGCTTGGTCTCCACCCATTTGCAAAAGATCCGATGAAACCATTCCAGATAGCTGGTTCCTAGACAAATCTATAGAACTTAGCTTCAATTTTCGCAAATTGACTGGAAGTGAACCTGTAAGCTTATTCCCAGAGAGATTCAGAGAGTTCAAGTAGGTCAGCAGTGAAAATGAGTCAGGGATATTACCGCTGAGAGAATTCCAAGCAAGATTCAAGTCCACCAGCCTAGCACATTTGCCCAGTTCTGCCGGGATTGATCCTGTGAGCGAATTTTCTTCAAGATGCAAAGACGATAACTGCTTTAAAGCACCTAATTCAGAAGGAATTTTTCCAGAGAACTCATTGCCATTCAAATAGAGCTTCCCTAAGTTTGCAAGGCTGCCAAGTTCAGATGGAAGCTTACCCGAAAACCTATTATTCGCCAAAATTAACTGATTCAAGCTGCTGGCAGTCCCAATGTCTGGAGATATTCTTCCACTGAACCCATTATCACCAAAATCAATCATTTGTACATTAGGCAGTGCCCATATCCCATTTGGGATTTCCCCGGAGAGCTGATTCTCATTTATCCTCAACCTCTGGAGAGATTTACACTTGGCATAAGAATCTGGGAACTCCCCAGAAAATCGGTTTCCCAGAGCAAGCAAGTACAGCAATCTCCCATTTTCACACAAGTACTTTGGGAAAGCACCCGAAAACTGATTCTCAGATATGTCAAAACTGTTCAGCGGAGAGAATCGGCCAAAATTTGCTGGAAATTCTCCTGAAAAATTGTTCCTATAGATGGAAAACCCTGTGAGATTACTCAAGTCCCCAAACGCTGCAGGGATTTCTCCGGAGAAGTTGTTGTCATATGATTCAAAAACCACCAACTTCTTCAGCCGACCAATCTCTTCAGGCAATTTTCCATACAACTGGTTCTCAGAAATATCAATTTCCTGCAAAAGGGTGAGGTTTGCAAGCTCTGGTGGGATCTCTCCAGTGAGCTGGTTATCAAAGAGCTCAATCTTGTAAAGTTTCTGTAACTTGGCAATGGACTTGGGGAAGTTCCCTGAGATGTTGTTGCCAGAAAAATCCAACGATTCCATTGCTGTAATTTCAAAAAACGATTCTGGAATCTCACCCCTCAACTGGGAATGTGCAAAAAAGATATAACTCAAATTCTTCAAATTTCCAATACTCTCAGGAATTTCACCCTCATCATAATGGTTTTCCCCAAGGGACAGAGAAACCAAACCAGTCAAATTTGTCACCCAAGACGGGAATGGACCAGAAAAGTAGTTTATCGACAAATCCAGAGTCCGTAAGTTGCTCAACTCTGAAAGATCGGGAACTGTTCCGATTAAATTATTGCAAGTCACATTCAACACCTGAAGATTGCTGCATTTGTTTAATTCCGAAGGTAGATATCCAGAAAGCGAATTTGAAGGAAGTACAAGATGTGTGAGGCTTCGGAGTGCAGATAGCGACGAAGAGATCTCACCCGACAGAGACTTATTGTCGAGTGAGAGTTCGTTTACTAGTCCAGTGATTGGATCACATGAGACCCCGAAAAATTTACAAGGAGAATCTGAATCTTTCCAGGAGTCCAAACGATGTAAGGGGTCTTTCAGCTGTTTCTTGAACTGAAGGAGGGCTTCAACTTCGACTGAGGATAGGGAAGGTGATAAAAGGGTAGAGAAAAAGCAGCAGCAAAGCAAGAAATGGAGGAAGGAAAGCGGGTGTTTGGCCATTGGGAAAATTAAGGAGGGCAAAAAAGGTCATTTCCCAGTTGCCAGATCCATGTGAGAATCTCTATGGTTTCAAAAACCACAATTATGGCTGAGAAGATCTGAAGGAAAAAAACACATTCAAACAAATCATTACAACACGATAAATAATACTAAAAGTGAGACAAAGCTGAGGTTTAAAGCATCAATTATTGAAGAATGACAGAGGGTCTTCCTTCCAAGCTACTCATTATACTACTCATTCTCACTTTGCTTAAAATCTTCTAACATAATAAGAATGAACCAAATCAATAACCATCTGTTTGGTTGCTGAGAAAATTTCAAATCAATGATTATGACCTCGTAAGATCGTACATATATTTATTTTTTGGCTTAGTTGAGTTATTCGTTTCAATATTCCTTTATTCTCTCATAAACCAAACAGGCTAAATGCAATAACTATTTCTATTTCTCTCAACAACTATGAATTATTCATCTATGAATGATTACGACCTGAGAAAATAATAAAAAAGTCAAAAGATTTATTTCGGCTTAGCTGGGCTATTTATTTCAACACGACACATTTAAGGCTTTCTTTTCTTTCCCTCATTTTCTCGGGAACCAAACAGAGGATAATAGTAACAATCATGTCCATTTCCCAGTGCAACTATAAATCATTCACCTATCAATGATTAGGAGTAAAGGTTTATTTTGGCTTAATTTTGTTATGAGTTTTGTTTTTTTTCCTTCCCTTTCATTTTCTCACCTACCAAACAGAATTTAATAGCAATAGCCAGTCATTTCTATGCACAATTCCGAAACCCAAACCCACTGTTCTCTCAATTATATGATTAATTTATGATAGATATCATTGAGTAAATTAGAGTTAAAATATAAAAAAAATATAATCCGAAAAGAAAACTGTGTGAATTAAAAACTTAAGATAATATTTACCGCAGAATCCAGAGAAGTTCCAAATCCGGATAATGTTTGGAATCTGAAGCTCCTTGCTCTCAGTGCCAGCTGCTACTGATCTGAAGTAAAACAAGATGCAGGAAATAAATTTCCGAGAAAAACTTGGCCTCGAATACTAAGAAAAACAAAACCAGGACTTTGTAGAGAAAGTGAAGTGTTCGGTCACTGAGAATTTGGAAAATGAAATTAGGAAAGAAGAAGAAGTGAAGTGAATGCTTTAAGCGAAAACTCAAGAAATGATTTTTCCTGAAAAACCTTTGGTTCTTCGCTGCTTGTGTTTATAACTAGAATTTTCTCGAGAAACAGAGCCTTTGATTATTGAGAATCAAGGAAATCAAAATGAAAATTCAAATCCAGAAGAAGTAAAGCGCACAATTATAAGCGGGAATTCAGAACTGCTGTACAAAAAAGAAAAAGAAAAAACAAAGAGAGAGAGAGAGAGAGAGAGAGAGAGAGAAAATACCGAAAATAGAAGCGCTTGGTTGCTGAGAATTGGAAATGAAAACTGAAACACCTAAGAAGTAAAGTCAGGAATTAGCCAAAAATTCAGGAAACAATACGCGGCAAAATCCGGGTTCTTCGCCACCTCACTGAAAAAGGGAAAAACAAAAATTCCTGAGAAGAAAGAAATGAGTATATCATTGAACTATTAGCAAAATGAACTTTCCGGGAAAATATGGCCTCTTCACCACCAAGAGAAGAAAAAGGAAAAAAGAAATGAAAAAGAAGAAGATGTATCTATACCCAGAATTTCCTCAAGAGAGGAAAATTCAGACTCCCAGGGAATGAATTTTCCGCGAAAATCTTGGTTTGTCGAAACTACCTTGAAGAACACAGACACATGAACAGAACATAGAATTTCATGGAGAAAAAAAGGTGTGTCAACAGAGAATTCAGTAAATAAAAATCCTCAGAAGAAGTAAAAGGTGAGGAATTTGAGTGAAAATATCTGATGTTAAGGGAATCAATGTGCGGACATGCACGGAAATGTAGGAATGGGCACAATGGAAACTTGCAATGATGGAGGAGAAAAGAGCATTCATTTATTAATGGAGGTGTTTTTTTTTTTTTCTTTTTCCCGAGAATTTGAAATTCACCATTTGCTTTGAGGAGAATCAGAAAAATGACAAAAATGGTGGAAAAACAAAGCACTTCCTTTCATAATTTCGTTTCTTTTAATACTTCACTCTTAGTGGAGGGGACCAATTTTGATAGATAAAATTTGATATTATCTTTTGAATTGAGATTTTTCCATAATATAATTTTTGAAATATCAAACAACGGTTGAAACTGTCAATTCATAATTTGGATATATGCATAATGTCACAGACACTAGTCAGCACAGAGTTTTTAGAAAGCATGACATTAAGGTTGAGACCCTTGAATAGGCATATAGGGTTTGTCGCACGGTCGTGCCACTGCGATGAAACTCTAGGCTTGTAAAATATAACTTTTTTGTATTTTATGTAAAATTTATATTATTTTTTTTTTAAATGTATATAAAAAGTATCACTATTTTCTACATTTAAAAATAAAAACCACGAAGCATAGTCGAAAATGAGGAAATTTTTTAAAATAAGTTATAATCTAAAAAACTATTTATATAAAAGATAAGACAATTAGTTAGGTAATTTTAAATATGGGAAAAGAATTATCATATTTAGAAAAATAATAATAACAACAATTTTAGTAATGGAAATAATTTTAAGACATAGTGTACAATTAAGAAGGGGAGTAATGAATTTGAGAAATTACATTTTAATCATTTTATTTTTCATTAATAATTGTATTTAAAGCTGTGGAAAGGTGTATATAAGTTGATCTTTTAAAGGTATTATTTGGATGTGCAAAAAATGTATTTTTATTAAAAAATTTGTGCTACATTTTTTTGTGAAAATATTAAATTAAAATAAGAGCATATAAGAGCATTTAGGTTAATATCTGCACTACAATTAAATTTTATATTATAATTAATTTATTTTGAAAGTAAAAAAAAATTATTTTAAATTTATGTAATATGAAAATACTTATTTTAAAATAATTATAAGAAACATTTCTATTTTGGTTTACCAAATTTATGAATTCCATCAAGATTTCATCTCAATTTAATTGGTCCACCAAATCCAAATTTGAAATAAAAATTACATGGAATAAGGAATACAAAAATTAGAACTAAATT
The DNA here is from genome assembly GCF_030704535.1 of Vitis vinifera. NCBI lineage: Eukaryota > Viridiplantae > Streptophyta > Magnoliopsida > Vitales > Vitaceae > Vitis > Vitis vinifera. Next base: position 31,398,771 of record NC_081822.1, read on the forward strand.
TATGATTTACGAGATATGTGTATCTCATATCTCAACTTCAAATTATTAATTATTATATCCCATAGACACTGAATTTAAAAATAAAATAAGATATATTATGTCATTGCTTATTCTATTTCATTTTTGGTTGAAAATACTATATATATATATATATATATATATATATATATATATATATATATATACCTATAAATGATCAAATAATTTATTATGTCTCATCAGTAATCAAATATGGGATAAAATACATTATACTATCTTTTATCCTATCTCAACCTATATCTAATCAACTAAACATAACTTAAGACATTTTGTACTTATATGATTAAGTTCTAAAATGAACGTATGACTTAAAAGTAGAAGAGTTTAACATTGATGACACTAATAATGTTATTTCTTATAGAAGCCTAAGATTAACATTTATGTTTTATGTTTTGTACCTACATAATTAATTTTTAAAAGGGGCTTATGGCTTAAAAGTAGACAAGTTTAATATTGATGTTAGGAAACGTTATTTTTTATAGAAACTTAAGATTTACATACGTGTTTTGTTTTAATTGGGTTCTAAGAAAGCGAGAAATAAAAGCTTACATATTATTTGCTTAAGTAGTTTTGTTTAAATATTTAATAGCTTATAAAGGAAGAAAAAAAAAAGTTCAATATGAAAATATATATATATATATTTATAAAAATTGTATTTTGACTTATATAAAAAAATTATTTTATATTTAATATTATCTTTTAAAAAATTATGATTTTGATTTTAATTCCAACTTCAACTTGGGAAAAACAAGAAAAAAAGAAGTTATAATCTTTGAAATAATAATTTTCTTCAAGAATCCAATGACATCTAAAATTATTTTTTAATACACAAAGCCATCATCTCTTATATTGTCAATAGACACTATGCTAAAAGGGGACTAATAAAAAAATACAATTAATATTTGTTTAAGCATAGTTCACACACGTTGGAGAGTGCCGACAATATGATAAGAAATAAGAAAAAGGCAGCGACATTTGTGAATTGGATCCACAAGAAGAGTCAAAAAAACCCTGACCTCAGTATCTCTTGTGGACCACTTCTCCACCTAAAGATACCCACCAGCTAGGGTTATATAAAACAAGAAATTAATTTCATAGTGTGGTCTGATGCTCTGATCACTTTCCAGGTTGTAGTTTTGGGGTTAATTCCTCCTTTTTGGGTTGAGTTTTCACATGGGTGGATCGAAAATGGAAAGAGTTAAATTAATTATGCGATTGAGACCTTTAACCTTCTCAAAGTGCTCACTATTAGGAAATGAATGCCATGTATTTTATGATTAGGGTGTGTTTGTTCCCCTTGTATTTTAACTAGGGAATGAGTATCTTAATATTGAAATATGATATTATTATTATTATTATTATTATTATTATTATTATAATATAAAGTTTTGGTAATAGGATTTGATTATTGATTGTTTGCCCTAATAATTTAGATATTGATACGGAAGATTCCACTAGTTAAATAAACTTATAGTTTGATGATCAAGTCGATATAAGAGATGTAGAGAAAATCAAATATATATATAAAGAGTTTTTAGATAAAAACAACTGTGTTGGTTCTCTAGAAATTATAGGATCTGTTTGATAATTATTTTCGCAAACAATTTTCTATCCTTCGTAAAAAAAAAGAAATCGGGAAAATAAAAAATAAAATATTTTTAGAAATCATCTTTTTGTTGCTTTCAAATGTTTTTACTTGTTCATGAGGATTGTTATAAAAAATAATTATACAAATATGAAGAATGTTTAAAAATAAAGTATTACATATAAAAATTATTTTTAAAACATATTTAAAAACATAAAAAATATGTTAAAAATATTTCAAGTTTCAAATAGACATTTTTTTCTAATATCATAAAACAATTTTTAAAATTGTTTTTAAAAATAGTTATCAAACATGGTCATAGATTATCATATTATGATGTTATAACTAATTGAACAGATAAGGAAGTCGATTGTTATCATCTTCTCCATTATGATTGACATTTGAAATAAATCGTATACATCTAAAGAAATTGATTTTATGCATACATTTTAAATAACAAAGCCTACAAGTCAATTCAATAAAAAAGTTAGATTTATATAGAAATTTATAATACTCATATAAAATGTTCTAGGTTTATATAAATGTTTTTAATTTTAAAAATTTTAAATAGAAAATATATCTAAAACACACTGACCTTATTAATTATATAACTATTAATATAACAAAAAAAAGGTGGAACATGTATAATTCATGGAGTAGGGGTTGGGTTTTCTTCTCTCCTTTACTTTGTCACCTTTCCCAGATAGTTTAATACATGGAATTCTATTGTCCAATTATTAAAAAGCAGACTTTATGTGTGGAACCAAAAGGAAATTTTAAGAAGAGATCTTGTTTGTCTTTCATACTTCATCCATCGAATGATTTCATATTATTTTTTTTAATAAAATCTCAAATGATTGCCTTCTACGTGTTTTTGCTTAACTTATGTTCTTTCATTGTATTGTTGGTTTCCATAAGCTTATCCTTCTTGGGATTTGAAAATGGGCATGCCATTTGTATTTGGGTGTTTGTGAGCCACTTTCTCCCATTTTCAACAAGACACTTATTTCTTTGTTGGAATAATAAAAAATAAAAAATAAATTTTAAAAAAAAAACCTAGGAAAAAGATGAAAATGAAAAAGGAAAAGTAATAGCTAGTTAACGTCTTTGGTTGCACCAAAGGATAGAGAGATAAAATTTCATAATTATATAACAAAAAGTTGAAAAATAAAAAGTAATGTTGGGTGTTTTAAAAAGTTCTTTAAATAATATATGATATTAATGAGAATGAGTGTCAAAATACTTTTGGAAATAAAAAAAAATACTAAAAAATAATAATTTTTTTATATTTGATATTATTACTCATTCTCAACGTGTAGATATTCATACTAACTATCATCCATGTAGACATTAAGAAGGTTAAGATGAGCATATTCTTATATATGTCCACCTTAAGCCTTAAAGTCTCTACAATCTTGAGAGAGGATTTCACGATCAAACAAACTCTTACATTAGGGTTAAGGAGGCACAAAAGGACTTTTATATCTTAAAAATGTATCTATAAGGTTAAGATGAGCACATACTTATATAACATTAGAAATTTTCTTTCTTATTCAATATAAGACATCATAAAAAAAGTCAAATATATTTTCAAATTTAATCTATATAAAAAATTCGTTAAACAAGTGAAATAAGTTAAAGTAGCATGCAAAAATAATTTATTGATTTTTAAATTATTTTTTACTTTTCTTTATTTTTTTCATTCCTTCTAATTTTTCTCTTTAATTTCTTTCCCTCACATTTTCCTTTAAATTTTATGAGAACTAAATATAGTCTTAAAATTCTGGTCTTATTATTACTTTGTTAAAGATGGGAAAAAAATTATAACCAATTGAAAATTTCTTTCATACCTTTAAGCATTGTCTTGCTTCCAAACTTTCAATGGGAGATTTTGGAAAAATAATTCCAAACACATTTTTCTGATAACTTTTATTTTCTGTTTTGAGCAATAAAAGATTTTGTGGTATGGAAAATAAATATATATTAAAATTTAAATAAAATAAAATAAAATATTAAATGCATCCCTCTAATCTCTTTTCATATTCATTTTTTAAATAAAAAATATATGAAAGCACAAAACTAATTTTAATTATATATATATATTTAATAAAAAAACCAAATACAAAAATAAAAATTACTTTTCAAGAATCAAACTAACCTAAGAAAAATGATTTTTTTTTTCATACAATAAATTTGAAATAATATAAAAAATAATCTATTGACTTTACATCTAGGGTCTTTTTTTTTTTCACTTTTTATTTTTTTTTTTACTTTTTTCTCCATTTTCTTTTCTTGCATTTTCCTTTAAATTCTCCAAAACCAAACATACCTAACTCTTTTCCTTTTTCCTCTAGAAACTTGCGTATGAAAACTGCAAGTGGATTGGGAATAGTGATTATATTATTTGAGAGAGCCATCCTTCTGTATATTATTTATGGAGTAAGCTAATCATTGAGTCCTTTACTAAATTCACTATTTTATTTGAGATTATGGGGACACGTAAGTCCTAAATTAAATATTTGACATGACTACAATATCTAAGAAAGATCTCCCAAAGATATCATTGGAAGAGAATTATCAATATGAAATTCATATAATAAATTAATAATATATTCTAAAAAAAAATTCAATATTATTTAGAGTAACCCAAAAGGCCATTTTTCTTAATATCCCCAAAAAGATATATTATTAACATGAAAAAGAAGATTACCACCACTACAACTAAGAAGAAGTAAAAGCATATTGTTAAAAATTATTTTAAATTTATCTTTAATTACTAATTTTAGTGGTTGAGATTGATTTTAAATATTTAGGGTTTGTTTGATAATTATTTATGAAAATAATCTTGAAAAATAGTTTTTAAAAATTATTCTCTAATTTTTGTGAAACAAAAGTTTATTTAAAAACCTAAAATATTTTTAACATATTTTAAATATATTTTAAAAATAATTTTTATAACTAGTATTTTATTATTAATCATTCTATATGTTTATATAATTATTTCTTTAAATATTTTTAGAAAACAAGTAAAAATAATAAAAAATAATTAAAATATGTTTTCTAAAAACAACTTCTATACTTAAAAATAAAAAATAGAAAATGATTTTTAATTATCAAATATGTTTATTATGTTTTTTTTGTTTTGGAGAAGAGAAAATTGTTCTAAAAAATAGTTCTCAAACAAACTCTTAATTTTTTAAAAATTAAATTATAATTCATTTTTAAAAATAATACTAATAGTTATGGTTAATAAAACAATTTGTTTGGAAAAAAAAATATTTTGGGGGGTGGAAATTTTTTGTATTTTTTTAATTGGAAGGTCACACGTGAGCCAACAAGGACAAGTAGAGGGCTGTATGGATGAAGGAAGGGGTGTCTGCAGGTGGGGATGTATGATGGTATGGAGGAATGAGAGAGAAGATGCTTTGACTTATAATAAATAAGTGCTTTCAATGATTTCCATGTGCTTCTGCCACTGCACCTGCTCACACCTTATCACTCTTCCCTAATAAATTCTTCATATTTGAATATTTTTAATTTCAAAATTAATAATTTTCTCACTTTCCCATATATATATATACCTGAAATAATTCTGCCTTGATGCATGCACCATTATTCCTTATCCCAATATTTTTTTATTTAATATATCATTAACTATTAACTACTTTTTATTTTTATATGCTAAAAATATTTATAAAATTAATTATTATATATATATATATATATATATATATATATATATATTTTTTTTTTATTTCATGTGAAAATTAAAATTTTGTGGTGTACCAAAGTTAAAGGTTGGAAAGCGAAAAGAGAAACTAGTGGTAGATTATTTCACTTTTTTCACTAAGATAAAATTATCTAAAAAAATAATAAGTTAAAATATAATGTATTTGTTTTTTTTTACTTAATAAAAATTTTCAAAATATTTAGCTTTTTTATTCAAATAAAATTAATTTATTGACATTTATTAACATAATTAAAGTGAATTTGTTATTTTAATGTTCAATTTAGTTATATTAATTGATATCAACATATTACTTTTTGTGTTAAAAAAAAAAATCAAATATTTTGACTTTTTTTATTTAGCCAAAAACAAACTTTGTCTAACTCTAAAAATATGTTGTAATATGTTACGTAAATGCTCTTTTATGTAACCCTAATTTAATATATAGTGAAAGTCTTTTTCCCTGTTCCCGTAAACGTAGGCAATATGTTGAATCACGTTAAATCTGCATATTTTTTCTTCTTTTCGTTTTCTTTAATTTTCATCATAAATCGTTGCACTTAAATTAACAAAATATTTTAAGTTTTAAAACAACTTGTTTTAAGAATTTAAAAAAAAAAAACAAAAAAACAAACAAACAATCCCTTAATGTTTGGCATAAACAGAAAAAAGAATAATAGTATTTTTTGTAATGTGGATATAGTAATTTTTCAAATTATTTTCTAGGCATCATTTTTAATAATTATCTAAAGTTTAAGGTTGTATTTGGTTCCAAAAAGTATTAAGGAAAGAAAAAAAAATGGTTTTTTAATTCTTGGTTTTATTATGAAAAATATGAAAAAAAAAATATAATTAAAATTAATTAAAAATGTATACATTTTAAAATTATTTAATTTTTATATAAAGGAAAATAAATTAAATAAGTTTGAGAAATCATTTAAAAATAATTTTTTGATTTTGAATATATTTTTTATTTTTCTTTAAATTTTTTCTTTATTTTTCCTCTCTATTTCTTTCCCTTACCTTTTCCCTTAAATTTTATGGAAATCAAGCATATTCTTAAAGTTTTTCAAACACTCAATCTCTATCAAATTAATAAATAAATAAATAAATAAATAAACATTTTTAGGCCATAGAAAAGGGTTTTAACCCTCTCAAAGTCACTCCTCAAAAGACTAATAATAATTCCATTAATTTCAAAAGTAATTCTAACAAGGACTTATTTCCATAATAATAATATTTTAAAAATAAATTAATTATTTGAGGTACAATTGATTCAATTACTTTTGAATGTGATAAATATGAATTTTTTTTTAAATTTGATTTTTGCTAAATCCAATAATCAAAACATGAAGACTCAATAACGTGTGGACTTGTCCCATTGATGCAATGCACTTGAACAAGTTGATAAAAGCAATAATTGTATTTATTTTATTACCTATTTCAAATTTTATAATATCATATAAATTGAAATAAATACCAAATTTCAAGATAAAAAAGGAATGAGAAAATAATTAATTATTTTATTTTTAATTTTAAAGACAAAATTTTATTTTTGGTATCATTTTTAAAAAAGAATTCAAATATAATAATAATAAGTAGAAAATAAAATAGACTTTTTGGGCCTCCTGAGAGTGTTTTTGTAAACATGGAAGCCAAAATGTTGTTAACATGTTCTCTCTATTTTAAAAATAACTTCTATACACAATATTTTACTTTTAATTATTTTTTATATTTATATGAACATTTTTTAAAATAAACCACAAAAGACAATATTTAAAATACATTTTCAAAAAATCCCTTGTTTTTAGAATAATTTTTTAATAAACTAATTTTTCATTTATAAAAAACTTACTAAATGTGTTTTCAAAGTATTAAAAATACTTTTCTATTTTTAATAATAAAAAATAATTTTTCAAAATCAGTTCCAAAAGGAACGGCTTCGATCCCGTTCTTTCTTCCACCAAGCACACATGCCCTATAATTTTCAAGATTAGTGTGAACTAATGGTCAAATTTCTACTAATTTTGCTTAAAATATACTCATCATACTTAGCATATAAAATTAACCAAAACTTCAAAAATAATAATAATAAAATAATTTTTTATTTTTTATTTTTACTTTTCACTTATGTGACATTGAATTGAAATTCTTCATGGCCTTCATCACTAGTCACTAGAAAAAAAGCCGGTGAGTGGGGGTGGGGAATCATAATTCCTTGGTAAGATTAAGATGTGGGAATGATTATTCCTTTGGAAGGTGGTATACCATAATGCATTGTAATATCTTCATTTAGTTCCTTGTCTTTTCACAGATTCCGATTCCTATCAACTTCCGGATAAAAAGAAATCATTCTTTTCCTCCAAAACCATCTGTAAGAGGGAAGAACCTGAATCAATAATCGCATCCAATCTCACTCTCTAGCTGTCATTATGCCCTAGAAACTTTGAACCAGAAAACCCCCCACCCCCCACCACATATATATATATTATTTTTAGATTTGATATGATCACAAATATATTAAGATTTTCGCTTAATAATATTGTAATAACCAACGTCTAACATATAGATATCATATGTTATATACCATGTATATAGTCCAAGTCCTCTATCAGGATATTAAATGTAACTCTAATCTCCTATTTAATGTAAGATATCATAAAGACTCTCTCATATAAAGATGTTGTGTTTCACAAGATTACGAGACCAAGCAAACAAACATTTTAAGGGTCGGGAATCAACCCTAACACCATTTTGTAATAGTAGCCGTGTAGATATTTCTAACAATATAAATATTATTTTGCTCTGAGTTCAAAAGAACCCTCGTACTTTTAAAACGCGTATATAAGGTTTAAAAAAACTCATATATATAATCTCAATAACTTTCTCTTATATCCGATATATAATATTACAAATTTTTTTTTGAATTATTTTTAAAAGAAGTGTTTTTTTTTTAAAAAAAAAAAAATCATCTTTAAATATTTTTTCAAGAAGTATTATAAATGATTTTTAATTTTTTAAAATGTTTTTTTTATTTTATGAAATACCTTATTTTTATTTTTTGGTTGAAAACATTTTTTTGAGTAGAAGAGCTTTATCAAAAGACATTTAAGAGCATACTCTAAAGCTAGAAATAAACAAATAAATTGACTACATATTTTTATATCATGACTACTTTTGATTCAATGTACTTGTATGATTTTATCACCCCTTTTCACTTTATTGCATGTACAAGTTGCTTTGGGGACAAGCACAACCAACTTTTTACCTTTTTACACAAAAGACACATTGCATGACAACAAAGAAATATAAAATTAGAAATGGAAAATATTTAATTTTAATTCTAATTTAAATTTTTTTTTATATATCATTAAAATTTATGAAAAAAAATATAGATATTTTAAATACTTAAGCAGGCCTAACAAGATGGTGTTCGCTTAGCAGCACAAGCACTCTTGTACGAGTCACTCGTATTGAAGGTGACTCGAAACAGCCGTCTCGCTAACACGAAACCACCCATTTCCCAAGGAATATTTCCAATTATGGCCTATTTTGGACCAAATCAGTGAGAAGTGACGCGTGGAAAATTTATCCACAAGGCATGTGAAAATGAAAGGAGAATGTGGATTAAGGCAATTGATATTTGTTTACTTACAATACTACTTGGGAAACCTTTCTAAAATATATTTTAATTATTTTCAAAACTAAAATTGGGCTTAGGAAGTTAATATGAAAAATAGTTTTTTCAATATTTTTTTTACAAAAGCACCCATAATATATAATTTTTTATAATATTTTTCATTTTTTTAATTGTTATTTATACTATTGTATAAAAATAATTAAAAACAGCTAATTTTTATTTAAAATAATCTATTTTTTTTAAAAAATTCTTAAAAAAAATCAAATATATTTTCTAAGTTAATAGGTATTTGATAAACCAACTTAATAATTTAAAATAAATTTAATAACTTAATTTATATCGTTAAATAAATTAAGTATGTTTGGTAAAATAATTTAATAGCATGATTTAAAATAAAAAATAATTATAAGTAATAAATAAAAAAATAACTTATCCTAATTGCTTTCTACGATTTTTTTTTTTACTACTCCACGAGCTTCACTAATACTTAATTTTTTTTTCTATAAGGATAAGTATGTTAATTTGATGATTTAAAATAAGTTTTAAGTTAATTTTATCAAATGACCTTAATATTTAAAATAAAAATTAAGTAATAAGTTTTAAGTCTAAGATGATATTTGTTTTTTGACTGAATAAAAAAAGTCAAAATATTTGACTTTTTTCATTTAGCCAAAAGTAACTCATTAATATTAACCAATATAACTAAACTAAACTTATTAATAATTAATTTACTTTAATTATATTGATTAATATTAATAAGATACTTTTACTTAAATAAAAAAACTAAATATTTTAATTTTTTCTATTCAACCAAAAAACAACCACCACCCACCTTAAATATAATTTAACTTAAATTCAACTTAATACAATAAGTGTTAAGTAACAAAAACAACTTAAAATAATATAAAAAAAAAAACGCAATCGGTTACCTCTTGGAACCCAATCCAAATAATCTTAAAAGAATTGCAGATGACTTCACGGTGTCCCCCTTTGTAAAACCCCATTCTTACTCAATCCCAATTTCCAACTCAATTATTAAGCAGACCCACCACCACAAGATATATTATCTCTTTACCACTCACTTTCACCCCATCTTCTGAACCTACAATGTTTTTGGAGCCAATGTTGCCTTGTGGGAATGTCCAAAAGTGATCCTTAAAAAATATATATATATAAAAAAAAAAAAAAAATTCCAAACAAACCCTTCTTTTTTGTTCGCCAGCGACACAAGAATTATGGTGGTGCAAGTCTCAATCAGTTTGAGGGTGACACAACATGATGCCACAACAACCATATTAAAAGAATGACAACTCCTTTGTTCTTCTCCTCACCCCTCTCTGTTGGGCTCCACCCACTTTTATCTTATTCATCTTCTTTATGCAACTGCCCCCTCTTGGAGGAAGCTATGGTCTGTATGGAGTGTGACAACTCATTTAAAACAAAATTATATATATATCATGACATGTATGGATTGGAGTGGGGGAACTAATTTTTATTTTTATTTTTATTTTTATTTTTCTTTTTTAAATGTGTCTTTGTATACCTTGTGTGTTATTTAATTTTTATTTCAAATTTTGAGTGTAAATATATTGGGTTTGAATATGCATCATTTAAACCTTATAACGATTAATTTAGTTGTAGGTTTAAAACTAATGATTAAAAGTAAAATTCTTAATGGTGTTTGGATAAAATTTTTAACCATTTTCATGTTTTTTTATAAAAAAAATTTTCATGGCTTTTTATAAAAAAAAGAAAGATAATTAGGGAGATTTACGATCCAACAACTTTTTTTGATAATAGTTTTTTATTTTTTAGAACATAAAATTAAAATGACATATTTGACAACTATTTTTTTTTTATTTACTATTATTAAGAACAGAAAATGGAGTGCTTTTAGATAATATCTTTGAGTTGTTTTTATTTATTTTTTAAAAATTATTTAAAAAATAATTATATAAACATATAAAATGATTAAAAATAAAATATTAAACATAAAATTATTTTTAAAAATATTAAAAATAGGTTAGAAATATTTTAAGTTTTCAAACATATTTTTATTGAAAATTATTTTTTAGAATTGATTTTAAACACAATTATCAAATAAGCCCTTAAAGTGTGTTAGGTAAGAAAACACTTTTAACCTTTTTTTAGTAGAAATTTTTCATTTAAAAAATATATAATATTGGAGTAACTAATTTTTGTGAAGTTTGGTTTTTGTTTTTGTTTTTTCAAATCTATATATAGAAGATGCCACTCTTGTCACCATCTCTGATAGATATTGATAGAATATTTGTTTAAAGGGGAAGCAAGAAGATGATAAGAACAACATGTTTGTCTCTCTCTCTAAATGATTTTGTTATTATTATTTTTAATTTAATTTTATTTTATTTTATTATTTGTTGTTATTATAAAAGGTCATTCTTGAAAGCAAACCAACCAGTGATGCCATTTGTAAGCATTCAACCAGTGGTTTTGGATTAGTGATGGAATGGAGTGTGGAAGCCAATGAAAAATGCATCATAAGCCATCAAGAAAAATAAGAGTAATCTTTTGGAATGATATTTTGAATTTTTTTTAATAGTAATGTGTATGTTATTATATTTTATAAAATCAACAAATCATTTTCAATAAATACTATATATAAAATAATATGCAAGATAAATAATTGTTAAATTTTAAAAAATATAGATAAAATATGTTATTTTAACTTTTTACTTAAAGTAATTTGTTTTCGGATCTTAGATTGTTTGTTTGTTTTTATTTTTATTTTTTGTTAACATATTACTTTTTTTAATACTAAAAGGAAAATATTAATTTTCTTTTACTTCTTAATACTTAATAGAAATAAAATATTTTTTTTTAAAAAAAAAAACTTAATTCTTGACGCTATTTAATTTTAAGTTATATTTAGAATTAAGTCTAAAAACCAAACACCACCTAAGCTAAAAATAAATATTTATTTAGATTCATTAATCACCTCCTAAATGAAAAGATAATTATAGTAATTGTTTTATTTTCTATTTGATTAAAAAAGGGGCACATTTTCTTTGTAATTTGAAGTCTCAATAGGTTTGGAACTTTTATGAAATCTTAAGAAAATTCCAAACTAAGTTAGAATATAAATAAAAGCTCAAAATATTTGCACTTTTTGTATTTAAGTAGAAGATCTAAAAATAAAACTTAAAAAATTTATGTTAAAATATCACATAAAATCTAGAAAGAAACTTTTCAATACTACATCAGACATATCATTTAATAAAAATAAAAATAAAAACGGATCAGATAGTAAAAAAGTTTCATTATTTTGTACCTTAATTACTCGGAGGATCCAAATTAAGAATTCAGAATGAGACTTGTTCGAAAAATCATAATTTAGTATAACCAAATTACCGCTTAAAAATATGATCAAATTATTTGTTGATATGACCTAATTATCCCTTGAATGCATCATAGAATTAGACTAATTAGATTTGAAATCATTGGATATATTGAAGAAGAAACAAAGTGGTGTATTTGGAGGCATTGATTGAGGCAATTGGGCTTTATCATCTACCACCCTTAGTTGTGTTCGTTTTTGGATAACTATTACACCACACTATAAAAGCAAGTTCCTCGACTACCTCTACACGCTTTATACCTTTTTTTTTGTGTAAAAGCAAGTGGAATGTTGTAGTCAAGTGGGAATTGCACCTCCCCAACTACCCACCCACATTTAATATCCTTCCAAGCCAAGGAAATATATATATTTAGTTAATTTTATTTTAAATTTTTATACCTTTGACAACTCATCAAACAATACATATAACTTATGTTTGGTTTCAAAAAAGTTTGAGAGAACATGCAAAAAGAAAGAAAATATAGAAAAAAAACACAAGGAAAGTAAAAATAAAAGAAAATAAAAATTAATTTAAAGTCAAATAAATTATTTTTATTTAACTCTTTTATATGAAGATTAAATAATTTTAAAATATATAAATTTCTTGCTCATTTTAATTATATTTGACTTTTTTTTCTTCATATTTTTCATTGTAAAATGAAACATGATTTTTTTTTTCTTAGTAATTTCTGAAACCAAACATAGCTATAATATTAAAAATACATAAGGTCCACTAAATTTGTTTTTTTTTTTTTCAAATAATTGGGAAGAGACCACCCAACTTGAACTTGAACTCAAAACTCAAGGCTCTAATTCACCATAAGATTCAATAAATTAAAATATATATATATATATATATATATATAGGAAAAAGAAAAACTATTAAAAACAATATTTTCCTCATGTTTTATTTTAATATGAAAATAGTAAAAAAAGAAAAGAAAAAGAAAAAGAAGTCAAATATATTTAAAATATATGTTTATTGAATTTAAATTTATTTATTTAGATAAAAGAATTAACATAAAAAATAAATTTAAAATAATATATAAAAATAATTTATTTGCCTTAAATATAATTTTACTTTTTTCTTTTACTTTTCCTCTCCATTTTCTTTTCTCATGTTTTCCTGGGAAACAAGCATTAACTTTCATTCAACTCACATGTGCATTTCGATATTTCGATTAAAGGGGTGAAATACTCCCAAAATACTTGAACCAATCCCTATATATGTTGTGTTCTTTTCCCAAATATTCTATATTTTTTCTTTTTTTCTTTTTTTCCTTCTCTTTTTGTTACAAGAAATCCTTTAAGAGGATAAGATGAGCTTTCATTTGTCTAGAGGTAAAAGCATGAACACAAAAGAAGAGTTGAAGGTCAATAAGCTTGGAAGAATCCAACTCTATCCTTCACTCTTTCCCTTCCAAGGACATCCTACTTTGAATGATAAAGAAAGGGAGTCTAATCTTTGGACCTGCAACTTGTCCACTTAAGGTGGCCCTCATAGAAATGGTATCATTCTCGGTCAGAGCTAGGATTTTTCCTACAAAGAACGGTGTCGCAATAACGACAAGTTAACATTCAGGAATCCTGTTTTTGACACGCATTACAAAATCACGCAGCGGCACGCAACAGTGACCCAACCCACCCTTGATTGCATTGTGGGTTTTCGCCATTTAGCCCAAAGCATGATCAGTTAGGCAATCAACAGTTGTCCCTATCCAACACCACTTGGAAGAAGAATATGCGCAAATTGTAAACAATATCCGATATTGGGAAGAGCTTTTAACATACAGAAAGTTGTGGTATACACGCAAATGAAGTGGGGATGGAGTGGCCAGGCAACAATACTTGGCCGAGAATGAAGGTTTGTATGAAGGGTTCTAAATGAACCGAAATTAGGGCGTGATCATTTTGAACCTACCAACTTTCCTAAAAGCTTAGACTGTTGCTATTGAACCCACAATGCATATCGGGCGAACACCCTTCTTCATGTGCCACTGCCCACAATATAATGGTAGATAAGGGTATAAACTTAACGCTCTCCTTCATGGGTGAATAAACAGTAAGAGATATTGTGTTAAGCTGTCAACTTTCCTAAAAGTTTAAAGTTGTTATAAACAGTAAGAGAGTGATATTATCTTAAGCTACCAACTTTTCTAAAAGTTTAAGGCGTTACAATACAGACCCACAATGCATATTAGGTTAACCAGAATCAAAATAATATAGCATAGCAATGATCCAAGATGCAAGCACATCATCAGCAAGAGCATTTCAAAATGCCATATCAGACAGGTATGATATGAGCAAATAAAATAAACTACATATAGGGTCAAAAACCTGAAGAGGAGATGTTTTATGGATAAGTTTCAATTTACTGTTTTATGGAGATGTTTGTATGAAGAATACATCGGTTTCTTTGAAGACTTACAGGATCAAACTCAGGTGACAGAAAGGAGATTAACTATGCAACTGCTCAACACAACTAGCAAAATCCATATTTTCCTAAAAAGTGAAAGGATACAGCTGATTCCCTTTTGGAAGGCCTGTACTTGGATTTAGGTGCTTCCTTTGAGGATGACATTCAAAGCCAAGTTCATTGTGATACATGGCCATGAGAAAGATTGGAAGCATGTATGATGCTGCAGCCTTTGAAATGCTAATTAAAGTACCAATCCAGAAACAAGAATGAGTGCATCTAGCCCAAAAAAAGTGCAGCTGTGGATGAGCTATAAGACTCAAGGTGGACCTGATACTCCGGGGAAGAGTTCCGATATTTTGTTGAAAACATCCATAACCTGAGATTAAATGATACATATTACATTTAAAAGGATAACTGCAGGCAGAAGCAAAAGCAAATCCAAGGGGCTCAATATATTAATAAAAAAATGGCCTTAATGGCATAAATGATTTGAATGTGAACGTGCAGAACAAGCATCACTATGATCACAATTAAACAAGTTGGATAAAATTTGAGACTTACCTCCTTGTCATTTTGATACTTTGCAATACTCAGAGGGTTCTGAGAACACTGCAGAAATAACCAAATGTTATAGAATACTATATAGTGAAAAAATAATTGAAGGACTTCAAAGGAAACTGTCCAAAAAGATATGAAGAATTTAAAAGAGGGAAAAAAAGGAGAGAAAGTGCTGCAATTAGGGCATACATCCATGATGGCTGCTTGAATTCTTGGATTTTGAAATGCCAGGGCAACATCAGGATTGGCCATAATTTTTGAAATAACTTCTTCAGGTGTAAGCCCAATTTGATCTGCAAAATATCAAATATAGAAAAGATTAAAAAATAAAAAGGAAAAAAAAAAACTGAGTTATATCCACAGCAGCTCAAATCCATTTATCTGATTACATAATATCTGACCTTTGGTGATTACCTAGCAATTTCTCAAGTTGTAACAATAGATGGGAGTGAACACAGTGACGGTGTTTCGAAAATGACATGGCATAAAATTGAGATTCGGTGCAAATTTAAAAAGCATGGTAACTGAGGTGTAGCCCACTTGGCATCATGTGTAGGAAATCTAGATGATGGCTTTCTATTCAAGATGCCCCTCATAAATTTGATAATCATGCACGATTTCAAATGAATCTTTTAATCTTTATGATAAAATATACAAATTTGTTTAGAATAACGAAGGGAACAATTTTGGTAGGTGACATTAACACTGATCCATTTTTGGTATGAAAGGTTAAAAACTTCAGTATGAACTCATCATATAAAACTGGGCAAGAGATTTGACCTCAAGATAAACAAATAATCCTCATTCTGAATAAGGATTACTACATACCAACAAATCCAACAAAAGCAGCAACATAACAATTGATTCAAAACTCACCAAATTGCTGCTTGACCTCGGGACTGCTGAGATCAAAATTTTTCAGGTTATCCATCATTCGATTGTCCCATTCAGCACCTCCCCCCATGTTATTTCTGGAAAGAAAAAACAAATAAATAAAACACGACAAGATCTAGCTTCTAGATTAGACGCCTCAGGAAATAAGATATTGAGATAATTCCATTCCAGGTGGCCTTCCGGCGAAATGACTCACTGCAATAGAGCGAGTTCGATTTGCAAACAATTTCTCGAACGGATTTGAGCATTTAAGTAAATCACCATTCTCAAAATAAAGGATGAATAATAAGGATTTAGCAATAAAATACTAGAGCTATTTGGAGAAGGGGTCCAAAAATGTAGAATTTATTCTCTGCTTTTGATGCAAAAATAGTTGATATCAGATAATAGCATCATAAGGGCTGAGTCATGAAACTTGTCAGAGAGTAGGTTGTGAAGTATAGTCAAACACAGTGAACATCAGAGCAGACAAATGCAGTACAGTTATAGATAGAACTAAGCTCACATAAAAGATCATCAAAGGATACACTTTGTTTCAAAGTGAAAGAATGCACTGCCTATTATATTGTATTAATATTTAATTTTCAATATAAATAATAATTTGAGCTAAAAATGAAAAACTCAGGAACCCAATAAATGTGGTGACTAATAAAAGAATTATAATTGACATTTAAAAAGAAAAAAAAAAGAGGAAAAAAAAGGGAAAATAAGAATAAACCAACAAGAGACTAAGGCTTCCATTAGCATCCAAAGATTATAAGAAAAAGCAAAATAAGGCCAAGTTCTTTGAAAAGGTTAATTTCACAAAAACAAAGATCAGTTTCAATTTCAAATTATTAGGCAAAAAGTGAACAATATAAACTAATCTGAACTACATTTGTTGCAAACATCAAATAAAAAAACCAATACATGTATACCAAGAAATCCTTACATCACGACAAATAAAAGGTAGAAAGAGAAACTTACAGCATGTCCTGCAGCTGTTGACGATATTGTGGATTTTGTAGCATCCCTGTTACAGGATATTTAAAACAGCTTCAATGTTACTAAAATCAAACACCACATCCAATTTCACATTTGCATCATGAGATTAGGAAGAGATTTGAGAGGAGCGAACTAATTGTCGTCTGTATATATATATATCTATATATATATATAGAGAGAGAGAGAGAGAGAGAGAGAGACCCAGGAAACCAGTTATTTCAATTAAAGGGATAAAAATAAAGACATCAGAAGGCTTCAGGTATCGCATGCAAAAATATTCATAATCTGGCAAGTGCCACAGGCTGAAACCCAAAGAAACCTATTTGAAGCTACAACTTTGCCAATGGTTAGTTGGGTGCCTAAAACATCATGTGTAGATGCTCATGAGAAAGACCTTGAGCTCCCAACGTACAGACCAATGCAATAAAGAGAAGTATGGATAATAATGTTGTTGAGAGTATAGTTGGTTATCAAGTAGAGACCATTTATGTAACTGTCACATCAATCTTTGTCTCTACAATATAGTTTGTTCTTTTCTTTTATATCTTTCATTTCAGTTCCTAGAGTGTATTTGAAGCATTATCAATATCTGATAAGAGGAATGAATTGTGAGGGGTAGGGCTTTTACAGTGAAACACAGGTTTGATGGTAGAACCTAAAGGTATAAAACCAGACTGGTAGTAAATGGTTTATACAGACTCCGTCGATCATTCAGAGGCCTTCCAGTTGCTGAGAAATTCTACACCTGTCTTGTAATTATTAGTCAACAATCTAGATTGGTGACTAACAATTATCTTGGAAGCATGCATTTCTGCTTCACATCCTACAAGGAAGGGTCTATGGTGTAATCTTCAGGATTCAATGACCTAAGAACCGAGGAAAAGATTGCTAGCTGATGAAAGCTCTATATGGCTTAACAGTCTCCTAGACCATGGTTTGAAAGGGTTAAGAGCAGCTTTGACAAAGATTCAATTTGCCAAAAAGTAAATGAAATCCTATTTATTGAGCATTTTTCACTTCTATATTTATGAATTCATAACTACCGCTGGGATCCTGTTAAAGGAATTGTAGAAAAGAGACTTTGAATCAAAACCCTGGGTCAACTCCGAAACTTTCTCAGGATTAAGATTGCTCAACATGAGAAAGGTGTCTATGTTTGTCAAAGAAACATATTCTAGGTTTTCTGATTTCCTGATAAAAACCTAGGAGGTTCAGTACTCCAATTAAAGTGAAGCAGAGACTGATGATGAGGGTGGAACTTCAATGAAGATTTGGATATGCATGAGAAATTTGTAGGATGATTGATCTACTTGTCCCACACTGGACAACTTATGCACTTAGTGTTATCAATCAGTACATGCATTGTCCAACTTCTTGTCATCTTGAGGACCATTACAAACTACAAAGTATTAAAGGTTGAGATTGAATACAATTCCCATGAAGGGAATTTTATACAGAAGGCATAGGCATATGAGAGCTTAGTCCTCAGAAGATACAGATTGATCACAGCAAGGCAATGTGAAGAAACAGAGTTAAAAGGGAAACAGCCCATAACACTTGTTAGTTTATAGAAGATTATTCGTAAGAACAAGTTGTAGAGGTTAAGATGCACACAAGACAGCGCTATGCCCATACAGCAGCAAATACAACTGATAATCCAATAAACATGATCAGACTGAATATGTTGAGGTGGGTTGGGACTTCATTAAGGAAAAGCTCACATATGGAATTAGTTGAACTCCACTTGTGAAAACTAAGGATCAACTTGCAGATTTCTTGCAAAAGGAGTGAAAGGTCATTTTTTTTTACTGGGTTCTAGGCAAGCCATACTTTTCACCTTTGAGATATATAAGCACCTCTATTTGAGTGCTGAGAGGGTAATTGGTTATTGAGGGCATTAGGTTGAAGGCTTTAACACAAGTCAACCTCTCTTCCTCTGTCCCTTTCTTCTTCTTCTTCTTCTTCTTCTTTTTTCCTTTTTTATAAGAAATAAAAGATATATTAATTATGATAAAAAGTACAAGAGAAGGATGAGGGGTCCTCCTAATAAAATACAAAATATTGATCAAAATAAGACTAAACACCTATGCTATACAAGAAGAACCAAACACAAAGGCATACACAAATCCCCACAAGACTGGACTCCACTCCTCTCATTGTTATCCACCCCTTGGAATTACAAACTGAAAGCCAACTAAGTTAAATAACATTGAGTGGAATATTTCTAAATGCAATGATACAAGAGGCCTACAAAAAGGAATAGAAGTGAAGTAGATCCCACATCTCTTTCTTTCTCCACTTTTCCTCAAAGATCCTAACATTTCTCTCTAGCCACACAATCCGAAGTATAGTGAGGCAAACAAGTGGCCAAAGGGACTTACCTTTGATGGAATTCCACAAACCTCTAAATGTGATAGTCATCATATCACAAATACTCCTAAGCAGAACCCAATCCATCTTGTCTAGACTAAAAAGCTTGTGCCAAAGCCCCAATGTTAACAGGCAATGTAGAAAAAGATGGTCAATTGATTCTTCACTTCTCATGCATAAGATGCACAAAATACGTCTCTCGTTGTTACTGGAATCCAACTATTGATCCCGTGTTAAAAAATGATGGATATAAACTGTTAGGTTTTTCTAAATAATTTCAAGGTTTCCATAATCAACTTCTACGAAGGTGCTAAACAATGAAAATTTTCTCATGCATACAGCACTGTTTTTATTAATTCTAAATTAAAATCAAGCCATAACTTTCTCAAAAGAAGTATCAAGGAATGATATACTCACATTTGAAGGTAGTGGGGTTCCTCATCTCCTCAGGTAAATAGCTGTAAAGAAACAAGAAGAATTATTAACTTTGTTCAGATAGTAAGAAACACAAAATAAATTACTTCCAGAAAATAGCATCATGTATGTGAAAAAGTTTCGATATTAACAGAACAATATCAAACAAAGAAGAGCCTAGTATTACAAGGATCCAAAAGAAGACCAAAATAATCAATGGGATTTAACCCCAAAAAAGTGTACTTAGAAGGAAAAAAAGAAACATTAGCACAAAGAAATGTGACACTGAAAGAGATTTTAGATTGTAAGAGCCAGCAACCACAGATATGAGAAGCAATGAGATCATCAGGTTGATACATAGATCATAAGAAGTGGGAAAAATAAACCGACACAAAACAAAAGCTTGAATCACGATATATCACACTTCAAGTCCAAACTTAGAACCTCTCATGCTGGACTGCCCACCTGACTGCAATTAAAGTTTCATCTGATCCAATTTTCTGAAATAGGATTTGATCATCTTATATAACGAAACTATTATATGACAGTCACAAGACTCTTAACTCTTTTGCAGAACATTTTTGTTTTTCCTTTCCTGAACACCAAAAAAATTCCGTCGGGAATACCATTCACCAGGATTGAAATTCTCTCAGTAGATATGCAAAAATAAATCCATCCCATCCATCTATTATGCCCAAAACTCAAATTTTCCATTACCGAAAGTAAAAATTACTGATTAACATGATCATATGCCAAAATAAACTCTTTTGCAGATTATTAAGGCAACTTGCTTTTTCTGCAATAGCCAGACCTTAAAAACATTTTGAATCCAAGTTCATAAAAACTTTGAAGTATTAAAACACTCATAAAGTGAAGTTTATTTTAGGTGAAGCCACTTTGCAAGCAACAGGGAATACTTAGGGTGAACTAAGCTCTAGACTTTTGAAGGGACGGATCACATACAAAGCCCTGATAGCCCCTATATACAGTGAGCATATTACATTGAACTAATAAAATTTGTAATAGAAACTAAATAAGTCCAGTCTTTAGCAAGATTTCATGCTGTAGGTCTCAAGTCTTCAGTTACTGGGTTCAGCTTTCAGAAAACCTGCAATTATTCTGAAAGATTTAAGACCTTTATTATATTACAAGCTCACATTAAATTCTATTTTAACCAAATTATAGAAGTGCTGCCAATAATTCTCAACTGAGGAACTTTAATTTCTGTAGAAACCCAAAAGATCATAAAATTGGGGACTCTGCAACCCTCCTATTGCAAAATATCATTCACCCCCTCAACACTGATGAGAGATGGTCTTTGAAAAGTTGCCAGTTTCCTCCAAAATTGGCCCAAAATCATCAATAGGCTAATAAAATGAAGGCAAATCTGTGACTTTGGTATTCAAAATCACACATGAAAAGCACACCCATAAGTGAACCTATTAAAAAAAATAACTTAACATACTAAACATTCAGAGTTCTCAGAACTTTCAGATTTCATTTTGATTTAAACAAGTACAGATTTGAGTGAGGAGCTGAATCTTGAAAACTAAGTCATATAGAAAAAGCACAAATAAAATAAAAGGGCAAGAAACTATATTACGGATAAACCATCTTTTGCACTGTTGGATCTTCCATCATTTTCTCCAGAGCATCCACCGACAAGAAAGGATTTGCGTTTCCTGGAAATGAATGTTCAACAATTTAGGAAATACCAAACCATCATAAAAAACCACACAGAGTCATCAAGCAAAATTAAATTATTCTTAGCTGTGATTAAATAATCCTACTTCATAAGGTACACGAGAATATAGATGGGACTTTTTGGTAGGATGAGCTATATAAGGATTTTCTAGTAGTGTTTATATTCTAGAAACTTTAGTGGTTTTAGGAATAGAATATTTTTTTGATAAGCAGTATATTTGTGTGTGTGTGTGTGTGTGCATATAAAGAGAAGATACAGAAAGAGCTCCATCAAAGACACACCAGAGTAAACAGGCAGGTATGCAAAAGGTGCCAAGCAAACAAATAAAAATAAAAAAAAGGCATAAAACCTTTTCATATCTACTTCAAACCTAACCAATCAATAAAATCCATCAAGGATATAGATTGCTCTTCTATACAATGTCTAAAACATTCCAAAAGACTTGCATAAACAAAGATTTGAATGTTTGTTCCAAATTTTCCACATTTTCAAATATCTTTCCCCAAATTGTCTGGAACAAAGACACAAAGGGGCAGCCATCCAAGCTCTGTTTCACCTCTTTCCAATGTAGAATCCATTCCAACATAACAACATTGATTTTGTTAAAGAGTGGATCACCCATTCTATCCCAAGCATAGAAAAAACCCAACTGCTACAAAATTCCTGTTGATGAGCAATGTAAAAGCATGTGATTGGCAGATTGTTCTTCCTTTTTACACATATAACATTTGTTCCCTAAAGACACTCTCCTTTTCAACTAGTCTAAGGTCGATATTCTTCCCCTCATTGTTTCCATGAAAAATTCTTACTCTCATTGAAATCCATGAGTTCCAAACAACTCTAACAGGAAAAGGCTCGGATTCCCCTAGTGCCAAAAAGGAGTAGAAAGGTCCAACTGAAAACCTTCCACTCTTTGAATTTGACGAGACCACCCTATCCTCTATATTCTGTTTCACCACTAGCTTTTGAAGTTTCCACAAAAAGGCCTCCACTGTCTCTAACTTCCAATCATGGAACTGCCCTAAAAGGCATGGACTCCAGTGTCCCCTCTCTCCATCCTGCTCCCACATTTGCTACTCATGCATCTTTTTAACTAGCTATGGTGAGTAAGGCGGTGAAAGAGTTCACCATACCACCTATCCAACCAAAACTTTACACTTCTCCCATTTCCCTACAACAAAGTGA